>NC_092825.1:32991901-33599223 GCF_039878825.1 Excalfactoria chinensis | reverse complement strand
TCAGAAAAAAAGCAATACAAATAGCAAAACCAGATGTTATAATGTGATTAACATCACAAGCTCGCCTGGCGATTCAGTGCAAAACATGGGTTTTCTGTTGTCTTTAAGGACAGTTCTAGGGAGAATTGAGAACCAAAATTCCTGTGGACATCTGTGTCTAAGACCACCCCTTAGTTAAACTAGAAGTCAACATTAAGAATTTCAGTTTTGTGTAACAAGCACCCTATCATTCTGAACTTAACAGGGAAAAGAACTCCCAGATAAGTTAGTATCTTAATCTATTCTGCACATCAAAGCAACAGCGCTCATCTAGGCAGACAAAACAGGAGCAAGCTGAATGTAACCAAAAGCACACCTATTTTATCAGTAGCAACAAGTAGTTATATGAAAAGGAGCTACTGAGGTTAAGACTAAAGAAATGCTCTTATAAGCAAATACTCATAAGGGTCACATTTAATGTCAAATATTTTAACATTGCAGGCAGGTATCTTTAAGAACCGCTGGAAGTGCGAACCACACACTCAATGCAAAGCTTTTGAAAGTTTAAGATGAAATTAAATATCAATTATTATTAAATTAAATATTACATTTTACAATTTCAGGAGCCACATTATCTTAAACCTGTCCCAGCAGCCACACCTATGTATGTGCGGTATAAGAGAGACTGGAAGCTGGGGAGAAGGATGTACAAAGCTCCAGTCTACTCAAGAAATTCAGCTGTGTTGTATTCATACCTCCTTTCCACTATTAGTAGTACCTTGGCTCTTCAAGCAGAGATTTTGGTATTAGTTAAGCAAAGGGAACAACTAAGACCACTGTGTACCTTTAAAAAAAGCCAAAAGAGTGAATACTGCTAATCAAAACAATTGTGTAACGCTCACTGAGCACCGCAGATAAAATGCTGGGATACTGCATCAACTTTCGCACTGCCAATCCCCGATTGCTTCTCTGAAATCAAACCAACAAAACAACAACAAAAAAACACCAATTTCTTACTGCTCTTGTGAAATCTTGGACAGTTCAAATCATGACTCATGACCAGTATTTAAGTATTGCATCCCATTTAACTGCTCGTGTTTGACATTAAAGCCCAGAAAAATGCCAAAAAGAATCATCTTTAAAAATGTGTAATTCTCTACTAGAACCAGAGCAACTTTAATCCTGAGCACCTCAATGACCTCATGGATAAGAAGGCTCCGCTACCACCAAGCAAGAGGTGATAGGGTGCAAGTGGAAGGGTGGACCATGAGGCCTAAGGAGAAGTCATGCATTTTTGCCTGGCTACTGGTCATACTTTCATTGTTTTAAAGTGGCCATGAAAACAGATTCATTATCATGTAAAGAGATACTACAGGGATCTGCTAAAATACATCATCTCATGTACCACTTTTATAGACGCCCATGGAACACCTACGGAAGAAGAAATAGAGCTGCAGCCTCTGAAACTGCTTCCTTTCAACTTATTTCATGCAAAGGTAAGCTCATATAAAAATACAGTTACGTGTGCAAAGTATAATCTCAAAGAAACACTCAAATCTGTTTAAATGTTGGGTAAAATAAGGCTTTTTTAAAAAAGCATTAATAGTTCAGTTTCAAGATAAACAACAGTATTGGTATGACTCACAAATCTAAACTTATACAGGCAGTGTGCTGGCATTCTGCAACTCCTAGCTGTGCAGTTTTTAACACCCACTGACAGCGGTTCAAGTATCAAAAATTCTGCAGAAATTTCAGCAGTCCCTAAATCTTTAGGAATAGGAATGGCAGCCATTTACCCGGCGTGGATTTTGTTTTAAAAAGAAAACAAACCCCCACTTACTCTTACAACTTTAAATTAAGGACATAAAACTTCACTTGCGCATACAAGTTAAGATTAAACTTCTGACATCGAAGTCATTTCACCTGACTAACCAAAGTCAATCCTATCGCTTTTTGAAACGCCAACACAGATGTGAAGCATCCTTACCAACTCCAGCTCCAGCACCGCCCCACTCAGCAGTGAATTACATTTCATAAACACACAGCGTGATACCTCTGGAAATCTGTGATTCGCAAACATTAGTGTCTCCCTTCCCCACGTGATCTTTGTACACGCTCCGTCAGCAATAAGGTTAATTTCAAGTAAGACCATGCGCTTCAAACCTTCACATTAAGTAACGCATTTTGTCCTGGCAGCAAGTCTGATTTCTAATGGCTTCTCTCACCTTAAAATTAATATCCAGTAAACTAGAGGGGCAGCAGCATGTTTTATAAGCTTACTACGCTACTTAGTATTTCAAGTTAAAAGGGTATCTTTGAAATGATAACTAAGTATTGTTTGAAAATATTTTGGCAGTGGCACAGAATCTCCAAAGAATGGCCCAAGCTTTAACTCAATTATCCTCTTACAAGAATTGTGGTTTGAGAAAACACAAGTACTTCATAAACATAATAATCACTAAGCTTAATAGCCTTTGGCAACTATGTTCCAAAGCAAGTTTGGGTATTCCAAGATAAACCATGAAAATGCGTGTCTCAGGCTGCACAAGCAAACAAAACACTTCTGTCAAACCAACACATTATATCTAGCAATGGCTGAATTAGTCAACAGGAACACTGCAGAAACTGCAACCCAAAATCTGCAGAAGCTACTTTATGTTCTAGAACAGAAACAGAAAAGAACTGGAGAAAAGCTGGAACTGCAGAAGCAGTGTGAAATAATCATGACATTACAGGGAATGTTTACCTCAGATATTCTATCCATTTATTGCAATTCCTTCTACACTGGAAGATGCTCCCTTCCAGACAAAGCACAGTAGTTACTTATCACTGCATAAGAATATTGCAGAAATGGTGAATTTAGAACTCAGAAAGCTGATACCTAGACAAACACTACAATGCAGACTTTACATGCAATAGATAGCAAGCAGGTTCAACTAAATCAAGCACTCCAAATGCAGAACATGCTGATTCCTAGTCCCCTTTTATTATTGGATTCCACTCAATCCATTATATTCTTCCACTGCCCTACCTTCCCAAGCTTCTACAATGTCTGGTTCTACTCCTGCATCAGATGAGTTTCCTGTAAGGTCTGTAACACACTTCTTACTTACACATTCTAAAGATGATGCATGCTTTGATTCTGTTGTACAACTTCACATCAATTATTCAGCTCTTCATACAGATCCAAGATTACAAACCAGACATCCCTAGGCCCTTTCAAACAAACAACCCATTTATGCTGACTAGCTGAAAGTGCAGATTCATTTCTGCACATTACTCCATAAACTACCATATGAGAAAACTGTATTTTCTAATTCAAAAATAAATATTACTTAAGAGCCTGGAAGAATGAACATTACACAAAGTATATGTTTCACTGGAAGGAAAAAGGACTTTTAATTTAGTCTATTTCAGTTACCCTATATGTTTATATACACCCTATGTACATACTCCATATATATACATATATATATATATACACACACACACGCACACAATATTGCAAAACGTAGTGCAGAAGGGAAAACAAACAGTTGGAAAACTTTTAAATAATATAGCATGGAACCACAGCCAGAACATATTCATCCCTTGCTTGTGCTGTGCCAGCAGCTGAAAGGCTGTGGTGTGTGCTGCAAGCAGGGCTCCTGTCAGACTGAAACCTGCCTGGTGCTGCACACATAGAAATCTGCTGCTACAGCAGAAACGCAGACCAGCTCCCCGAACAGCAGGGTCACTAAGAAGTTAGTTTATTTACAGGAAAGGATGAGAGAAACAGTATGAGAATTCCAGTTTATAGGAAGAAATGTGGAGAGAGAGATTAATCCTAGTGTGCAGCTGTTCTAAAGCAACTACGTCCTTTCTGTACTATGGAACAAAGTTATACTTTTTGTTTTAAAGCCCTCATAAACAATTTGCTTCCCTGTAAGTAGTAAAAAGCTTAAGTTTATAAATAGCTTGTAAATGTTAGATCCAACCCAGAACTTACAAATGGAGGAAGCTCTGACCTCCAGAATGTAATTCATCAAGGCACACCAGACGACGTTTTCCTATGTGCCTCTTGCTTTGGTTTAAAGTTTCAATGATTTCAAATCACAAAGGCAAATAAAAGAGTGGAAGCTGGTCAAACCCCTTTGTTGTCAGCCAAAATATATTAATTTCTGTAGTTCATAACCACTTTCTAGACATACCTTCCATGACAGGTGGATCATTTGAGGTCTGTAACTGCGCAGAAGGAGAACTCATTATGTTATCTGCAATCAAGGAAATGTAGGAGAAATACCACATTTTCACTTCAGAAATTTCATCTTCCAATTCTTCTTCACACCAATCACTCCCAAATTGTGTTTAACAGTAGGTATATACAGTTTAGATAAAAAAGGCTTCTATCTGCTTTTATCATCTCCAGGGTTGTACTGGGTAGAACAACAATTCGCTGTCCCTCTATAAATCACTTGAGCTCCTCAGAAAGTCTCTAATGAAGGAAAGTACTGCAGGAACGAGCATTAATAATTAAAGGCTCAAAACACGCAGTAAGTTTGACTAGTGTATACATCATAATAGTGTGAATGTGCTGATCAGCCTACCTTACTGCCCACTCCCTCTGCACTATAGACAAGCCCCAGACACGCTTTAGATACAGCCCTGATTCTCCAAACAGAAGCAATCAAGCTGGGTCTGTTTCCACCACTGCCGCTACTGAACAGCGGTTAACACCTCCAGAATAATTACTTAATCTGTTGTGATCTTGATCAAATGCAGTGAACTTTCCCTGAAGCCCATGAGCTGATGAATTGGTTCCACACAGCCTCCATCACCTCCTGCAGAAGTCTGCATGCAGCCCTGCCACACTTGTCTACTTTTAATGGGGACCATAAGCATATCAACTTCCTTAACTTTCCCCATTCTAACAGCCCTACATCAGTTGTACCATATGTACCTTATTCCATCTAGAAAAACAATTCTTAGCTGCTGAGGTGATGCTTATTTTCTTATTACTGTAGCCACTGAGCCAAAGCCAAACTGGGTGAATAAATCCACGAGGGTATGCCAATTTTTGTAACCGATGTACTGAAATGATAGCTGATTTCTTCAGTCCTTAGCACATCAGGGCTCCCCTGCTGGTCATCAGACAGCCCAGGGAACAACAACCACAAAAACCCCAAACTCAGCACAGTGCCCACGTGGCACTGGATACGACTGATGTGAGAGTGTTCTGAGAACCACATACAGCAGCTGCTGCCCACTAATTCAGCTACACATGCAAACACCTCCGTCATGTCACTATCACAGACTGATGCCATTAATAGTGACACACCTTACACAAAGTGCACCTTTTAGACTAGCAGTACCCAGCAAAAGATGAAAAGAAAACAATACTAAAATACATGTGTAAATAAATAACACACAAAACATATGAAAAAATCCCAGAGCACCACAAAACCCACGGGTACAATTCATTACATTAGGTGCATGTTGACAATCACTACACGCTTCTAGGGAAGCATTCAGACCTTTCCTGGAACCAAAAGGAAGTTCTGGGAAGCAGCAACCAACGTTAGCCAGGAACTGATGCACATGGCTCACTGTGCTGCCAAGGTGCCAGCCCTGCCTCATGCAGGAGGCAAACACTCACACATCAGCCACTACATTGCTGCTGAGCACAGCACGGCCTTTTTAAACAAGCAAACATCAGTCTGCAAGGCACGCTGTAAAATGATTTACAAACAGTTTGATCATCCACATACAAGGCAGTTGTGTAAAGCAAACAGAAGAAAAAGTGCACTAGCTGCCCCAAGCTTCAGTGCTTCTGCTTCTAGGTTACAATGAAAATGAACTACTGACATTCAGTTGAACTACGAGTGCTTTACCCAGCTTGGTTTTAGTCTCGCTGGTAGCAAAATATTCACAAATACAGATTTGAAACCCAAAGAAATATTAAATTAGGGTTAGCCTATGGGGAACTTCGTAGGAGTTTAGCTTGAAACATACAGAACTTTACATCAAACATTTTGGTGATAGTTGCAGTTACATCTCCTTTCTAAGTAAAGGCTGACATGCTTAAGATGATTCCTCCTTACTCCTTTGGGTTTTCCATTATCTTTAAACATGTCTATGTCGAATGGCCACAAAGTTATAAAAATTAAAACAAAAAATAACACCCACCTCAATACAGTCCATTTGTAATGACAGGTAATCAATGATGTAAGTCAACAAATGTTGCCCGTCTTGGAACTTATTCACATCATACTCTTACAGTGAATGTAAACCACGTTTCCTCTCAAATCACAAACAGCTTAACCCACAGTATCTACTATATGAGGTAAAAGACAACAATATTTGTACTGTTCACTGAAAACCACCCAACTTTATTATTCCATCTTTTCAAGCACTCCTCTGTTTTCTTTCCTTCTTTGTTCTGAAGTCAAGAAATACCAAAGGGTTTCTAAACCTACATCCCCTCAATGCAGCACACTTGAGAAACTACTTTTCATACGGAACTAATTTAAAATCTTAACTACTTTTAAACCTCATTACTACAGTCTTTCACATATTCCTCCTTAGCTGACAGGGAATTTTCATGTATTTCATTCCACAAAAACATTTACACTCTTTTCAGCTCCTGGGTTACGTCCAGTTTTTGACACTTCAAATACCAGCATTTCTACACACTCCTGGTGGAGCACAATATAAGCTGAAGGCACCCAGATGACCGAAGAGAGATGAAGGCTTTCAATCTATAGAGAAATGAATGTTATCTGCCCCTTCTTCATCTACCCCCTTCCTCCCCACGTAATTTTAGCTAATAATCACCAACAAGACTCCATTAGAAGAGCACACCCAACACATCTAGGTCACTCATTTTTATGCAGGGCATTGGAAAACAACATGAAAAAAAGGCTGTCTGCCTCCTCTACATTTTTTAATATTAGAAAATAAGTTTTCCTTCAAATATGTTTATTTTCTTGAAAATCTTCTAGATTTCCATGTACTCACACACTACAGTAGTACAGAAAAACTATGTCAGACAATTTCAAAGTAACTATTCAACATGTAGCACATGGAAATAAAGATTTCTTTTATTTATTTATTTATTTTTGGTGCACAAGTCTAACACTGCATATTTCATGTGCAACATCCCATTAGCTCCAGTACTAAAACTTATCCTGAGGGCAGCATGTTTCCTAATAACACAAGGCACAATCCCTAATGCTCTGCTCACATGGTAAGTCAGCCAGGGCCCCATGCAGCATCTTAGAATCAAAGCAGGAGCACTTGGATATATCACACAACAAGTTTGTATCACTCTACTTAATAGCATGAAAGTAGTCAAGGTTTAATTACTTCATTTAATGTTTCCCTAGAATAGCCACTTCTCACCAAGTACTCCAAGTCACAGCTACAAAGTTTACTCCTCCTTCAGATATCTTCCAACAGTGACCCATAAAGTACCAGCTTGTTGGGCCTCCTTCACACCTCGGAGTTCAAAAGCAGTAAATAGCAAACTGATTGGCATATGAAGTAGTTGCATGTATTTGTCTTACAGACCTTGCTAAGTTTTCTCACCTGCAGCTGCATGAAAAGCCAAAATTTTAAGTACAGAATCACAGAATGGCTTGAGTTGGAATGGACCTCAAGAATCATGAAGCTTCAACATCCCCACCACAGGCAGGGCCACCAGCCTCCACATTTAATACTGGACCAAGCTGCCCAGTGCTCAATCAACCTGGCCTTGAACACCTCCAGGAATGGGGCATCCACAGCCTCTCTGAGCAGCCTGTGCCAGCACCTCACCATTCTCATGGTAAAGCACAAAGCCTTGACATCCAACCTAGAACTTCCCTCCTTCAACCATTTCCCCTTGTCCTGCTGTTATCTACCCTTTCAAAGAGTTGACTCCCCTCCTGTTTGTAGGCTCCCTTTAGGTACTGGAAGGCTGCAATGAGGTCACCCCGCAGCCTTCTCTTCTCCAAGCTGAACAAGCCCAGCTCCCTAAGTCTGTCTTCATAGGGGAAGTGCTCCAGCCCCCCAGTTCCTAAGCAGAACCTTAAAAAACTATTAAGAGTTCCTCAAAATTGTGCTCAAATTAAATATCAATAGATAAGAGCCGTGGAAGCTATCAGAGGTGTGATGTGAACATAAAACTTGATTTAACTGCCTGACAATTGATTTTTTACATCTTTATTTTTGTATTTTTTGTATTTATTTTAATATCTGAACTGGGACAAAACCAATCCAAAGCTGTTCTAGGCTGAGCTTCAAGGAAGTCAAAGATACTTATGTCCTTTGCTGGGCAGACAAGATGGGGACAGGCTGTACCGCAAATAAGTGTTACTGACTTATTCTAGTGTTAGCAATGAAGAACTCACCAAAAAAAATGCTAAATATGTACAGTATCAGTATAATCAAACCTTCAGAAAGGTGTTTTTGTTTTAAAACTCTATGCTATGAACAATATTAAGTTATGTTTTACTGTAGTATAAAAGTTTTCAAAACACACCCTTCGAAGTGAGTTGCATCATGTAACAAACAGGACTTTGCATTACAGGTGACTTAACACATACAAACTCTTCAAGAGAAGCAAACTTCTACTTTGCAGACACATGGAGTTGTGCTTTACAGGATCAATTTAGAAAGACTTCACAGAACAAGGAACTCTGATGCAGGAAGAAGTAAATATTTATTAAGCAAACAAACTGACACTTATGGATGAAAGTCAGAGTAAAAGAAAACACATATGTGAAGGTCAGATGATCCACATTCACTGTAGGCACAGAAAATCCAAGATAAATAACTTAAACTTCAAATTTACTAATAGAAATATTTCAAGATCCTAAGTGGCCAAAAGTATCTGAAAATAACAGCCATAATATATACTTACACTCCAAGAGTCCTACAGAAACTAGAAGCTTATCTAAGTTTCTGGTGTATGTTGTGCCTCTAAGACAAAACAAACACTGCTCCAGAACTGAAGACCTAAAAGAAAATCAGAAAATGCTTTCCCCACTTTTGTTTTCAAAACAGGTTCTGGAACTTGGAGGAGGGGGAATGTAAGCACCAGGTAAGAAAGGTTTACCCATCTATCTGCCTACCTGAAAAAGGAGGAGTGGGGGCAGGGTGAAAGGGAAATAGTTTCAAGTCTATGTAGCACATTCCCCTCTTCCCTTCCCATATACATTCTTTTCTAGTCCAGTAGCTTTTAAGAATGAAGCATTATCAAGAGTTGCAGGACTGCCTGATTGGCATGTATTACTCAAGATACCTCTAAGCATAGGCCTAACAATATTACAATACTAAATAAATAACACAGAACCATAGAATGGTTTGGGCTGGAAAGGACCGCTAATACCATCTAGTTCCAACCCCCTTGCTGTAGGCAGGGACACCTCCTTGCAGACCAGGCTGCACAAAGGCCCATCCAGCCTGCCCATAAAATTCGGCGTTTAGAGAAGAATTTATTAGGTAACACTAAATATAATGTTAGCTTGTTCATTACTTTTTGAGATCTAAAATGTCCCAGCCAAATGCCTTTTGCTAACAAAGATAAGTGGAATGGCATCCTTCCCAGCCAAACTGCAAACAAAAAGGACGCTTTCTTACTAAAACCAATGTCATGGCCTCAAACATATACTGTAAATGAAGAAAAGAGGCATTCAAATTCACAGGGAGCATCCACACATTTGCTAATTAAATGCTTTTAGGACCCTTAAAGGCCAATAGTTCTTGAGTAAGACTACCACCAAGCTAGCTACACAAACACCACATGGACTGATAGAAAACTTTCGGCTTACTTTGGCATTGCTGTTGGCGTACCTAACCAAATTAACACTAGAGCTGCCACTGCTCTTTCACAGTTGTTGCTGTACAAATTGATGAGCAATACACAGCCCATGCCCTCAAGGCCTGGAAGGCTACTCAGTGGTCTTATGGAGGAGGAAACACAAGGCATCTGCTATGACTCAGAAGTGACTCATGACTATTTAATTCTACCATCCTAGAACTTTGCAAAGACAGGTACGGCAAGCTAAAGTAGTTACACTATTATAATTGTTGTAATACAAAGCAAAGTCTAGATGATCAATAGGGAAATTGCAAGTCATTTGTGATCCAGCCTTCCATAAGGCATGAAAAAAATATGTAGGAGACAGGTGGCTTTTCCTATATATTAATAAAGGAAAAGAAAGAAAAAATTGCTTCTGCTGAAACCAACGTTTGCTTTGCAATAAGCATGGCATCTAGTGCTATGTTTATTGCAGGTTTAATTCCATTTGTGTGTCATCTAAAGAAAAGCTCCAGACTTAACAGACTCGTCTTGCCCAATAAAACTTCTAAAGTGCATCAAAGAATATTTACTAACTGAAACCACGTATGAAGACCACAGAATCTGACAGTGTACTCCCAAGCAAAGTTTAAAGCACATCACTAGTGCTTCTTTCCTACTGCAGAGTAAGGAAGCACAGCCATCAGACAAGAGAATGAAATCTGGAAGACGTACAGCAGTGTAATTGTCATAGGTCTGTATATTTTTATTCATTTACTTTCAATAGAAAGGTAGCATGCATCCCTGCTAGCTTCAGTAGATGAAAGTGTAGTTTATCTGTCTAAGCAGAGACACAGTGGGAGGGTGCTCTAATAACTCAAAGTCAGAGATGTAATCATTTTCTTTAGTAGCGTTAGCATATATTACATATGATAACACTCAGAAGTTTCCTAAATTAAAGTGAAGGATATGCCATGGTACATGGTAAGGGAAGAGATAGACTGGGAGCAGCAAGGCAAGGGGAGAGCATGACGTGGAAAGACAAGATGCAGACTGCTCAGACTCAAAGACAACTAACACAGACTTGATGAGAGAAACCAGCAGACAGGCAGACTATTGAAACATCTTTCCAGCTGCACCTTACACTGATGGCAGAGATGTGAGTTTCAAGAGAGGAGGGAGGAGATACAGATACAGGTTTGTTAAGACCAAAAAAGAAGATGTAATCTTGGGAGATGCTGTTTGGATAAGGAAGAAGGATAGGAATTAAATTTGACTGCAGATTGAAGGAGAAGGGAAAAAAAGAGGGCAACTCCCTAACTACTGCCCTGGGCGACAGAGGATTACAGTGCTGTCAGCAGCACTGCAGAAAGCAAATGAGTTAAGTTAGAGAGAGATGATAATGAACTCCGAGGCATTCAAAATGTTTATGATAATAAGAAGCACTGCAAGGAAATGCGGGGCTAAATGAAGGCATACAGAGCCACGAAGCTCCACAAAGAAATGCAGTAAGCTAAATCAAGGAGATAAGATGCAACCTTCCCATAAATGCTGCACATGCTAGGATCACAGGAGGACAGAAGATGCCTACAGCAAGCAGCACTGCAGGCCCCTTGTTCCCAAGGAGCAACAAGGCCTTGGCAGCCTAGCAACCTTCCACATGTCCTATCTTCTCCTACTCCCACCAAACTACTGCAGCTCTTAGCTCTTATGCTAAAAGCATAACTGCACTTGGAAAATGTAAATACGAGTTTGGTCTGTAGACCTGAGAGATGCGTGATAACTATTCCTGTTACAATTACCGCAGTCACTTAAAAGGACAAGTTTATTTTATTTTAAATGAAATTATTCATCTAATTACACACTTTAAACAGTGCTTGAATTTCTGAAAAAAATACAGTCAGATACAAGGCAAAACCTAAGAAGAGCGTTATACCCCCTGCTTCCAATGTTTAGTAGAAAAGGCTAAACCTCCTGGGTGACAGCAAGGATTAACTTGAGTTTCGGTATCTTTATTTTTAATTATTAAACAAAACAACAATAACTATGCCTATACAGAAACAAAGAGATAGGGTGTGTGTGCAAAAACCAAATCCAACTTGCAGTCTCCAAGACGTCAGAATACTCGTAACAAATGTCCCTGGAGAAGCAGCCCTCCCCGTGTTTGCTTGGTATCTTAACTTGCCTTTGGTTTCAAAGTCCTGTGCTTGCCAAGAGCTATTCCTTTCAAAACCTCAGGAATTCCATTACTAGTTTTAAGCTAAATTAAAGGAAAATAGAAGCATTCAATGCATGGCAAAAGTATGCACACAGCGTTTGTTGATACTCATAAATAGACTGAAAAATGTCAACGTCTGAAGGATAACTGCTGCACAGTCAGCTCTGTTTGTGCTGTACAACTATGTAAAAAGCTGCTGTTGTCACCTCAGGAAAGCTCAGCAGAAGAGACGCTGCTATCACAATGGAATACAGTTTGCTCTAGACCATTCATTTTGCATTCAAAGCTTATACGTAAACCAGAGTTTGCTTTTTCTGCAGAAGATAGTGGGAGTTTCCCATGTAAAGCTGCTGCTTCAACATCTCCACTTGGGGAAAAGATGGCATCATACGCTAAGGAACAGCAAAACAAGTCAACTCTCTGCCTGCCAAATATCTGACGAATTATGAAACCAACACATTCTGTCTCAAAAATACGACAAAAGTTTATACAAATTTTATACTTTCCATCTCATATTGGTAATGTTTCCAATGTTTAGATAACAAACACAGTGTTACCACGATCGTTTTTACTGAGTGCCTTACAGTAACACTGAGATGTCCCCATCTGTACGTCATGCAAATGTCGTGCTAATACACAAGGTAATATCTCAGTCCAAAGAAAATCTGCCTGAAAGACAACTGCCTGATGCATGGAGGAAAATCCTGGCAGGTAAGAGCCACTGTGTGGTTGCAGGAATTCAGTGGACCTGTTTGATGACGTTCTGCACCTTCCACCAGAAATACGGGAATTCAGGTACCGGCATGCTGCACAGAGGGTCTATTTTCTCCTTGCAAAGGCAGGAAATTAAAGCAACTTTTCACCACTGAGTCAGCACACAGTAACGGGTCAGTGGTTTACAGCAACCGTCACCACCATAGCGATGACAACAGCAGCATCTCAACGCTGCCAGGACCAAAATCATTAGGAAGAGAAGCCAAGGGAAAGAAGTCTGATCCTCTGACTCGAAGTGCTAACAGAGACCCAGACTCTTCCATATTCAGAGCACAGAGCAGAACTCCTCTCATTTTTCCAGATATGCCAATTGCCCAGTAGGCCTCACAAACATCTCATATAAGATTTCTGAATCAGAACAGCCAGAATGGAAAAGGTGTACAAAAAAAAGTTGTAAAGCAAAAAATACCCAAGAGTAGCTTTGATTTTACCTTTGGTAAAATCTCAGTTCAATAACCTACCAATACAGAGGTATTTCTACCAACAGCCAGCACTGGATGAGAAGCTTTACAGAAAAAGGAAGGAAATGAGGTTCTGCAAGAGCAGGTGGCAGCTCTGCTCACTGTGGTAGAGCTCACATGGCAAGAACTTCAGTGCTCTCCAGATGGATGCGAAAGCATTTCAGAAGAACAAAAAGGACATGGAACTAAAGGATTCAGAAACAAGGGAAGGAAATAGTAATCACAACAACACTTCCACTAATTAGAAAAGAATACATACAGTCATTCTCAAACATGCAATAATCATGACATTGTGTTGTATAAACATCAGAAGAAAAGTTATTAGTTCTCTTATTAAAGCGATTTCAAGCCTGAGGGAAAGACTGAAATTCTAGAGAATCACATGGCTCCAGGAAAATGGGCTTTAACAAAGAGCGAACTCAATCAGCTGCTGTGATTGCTGCCACCCAGATTGAGACAGTGAAGAGGAATCTGAAGAGAGTGCTTTAATGGAGAATGCTTGACATGCACGCGCACACATACACACAAACAGATGCTTACACACTTACATGAGGAGCAACTACACACCAGTTTATAATCTATTCAGGTCTGAAATGAAAGTTTACATATAGCTCTGGTTACACAGAAAGGGCAACAACAACAACAAAAGAAAGATAAAAGAAAGCAATGCTTAAGAGTGGACAAGGCAAAGTCTGCTATGTTATACCTGCTCCTTTACCACTTCTGCTCAAGTGAAAAAACACCTGCCTATGCTGCATGGAATTACACCCTTGGACAGCAGTTTTCAGCCAATAGCTCCTCAAATGGCTTAGATGAAGAACAATGTTATGTAGCAGCACATAAAACCAACGTCCATTAAATCAGTTTCAGAAAATGTGACTGAAAAGCTACATGTAGATAATCCCTCCCAGCAGGAGCTGCTGCCCTGTTACTCAGTCATTCAGTCAAGAGAGGTGATCATCGGTAGAGATCTGCAAGAGCAGGAATCACAGAAAGGCACACACAGAAAGGCACACGCATCCACTTCAGGGAAAGCTCACAGAGGTGACGGCCCAGTGAAGACAAGCAGAGCTATTGCTGCCCTGCACTGCTGCGTGCCTCAGGCAGGCAGTGCTGCTAACAGCTGTGCTGGAAAGGACCGCCAGGCATGGCAAGCTATGGCAGAGCAGCAGGGACAAACAGCTGGGGGACATAATCTCTAAAATTTTCACAGATGTTTGCAAAAAGCAATGCCTATCCTTATCCTGAAACATTAAGCAAAGCTTCTGTTATAGCCCTGAAGTCTTGAGATAGATTTGGAAAGCCACTAACCATTGCCTCATCGCTTTAACAGAACAGTCACATGCTGCCTCCTGGGAAACTGAAGCTAACAGCATTAAGTCTCAGGTCAGCCTCAGCATTTTCATCGTTTGTTGTTACTGTCATTCAATTTACTTATTATTGCAGAATATCACGCAGGTTTCTTTGCACATATTGGTAACTATCTTCTTTTCTCAGTCTTTTTTCTGTTTAAAAGCTCAATGCACACACAACAAATTCATTGTCCCAAAAATCCGACAGATGAACAGCAGTTATAAGACTCTTCCCTTAAAATCCCTTCAAAGTGCACACTGAAATCATAGTCACACTGCCACAGATTAAGGGGTCTCAGATTTTAAGCATGCTGACAAACCACAACCAAACAATGCATGCAAACCCTTCGTGCTCAACCCAAGCTCAGCTTCACCAAAGTCAGCCAGGATCAAGCACACTCCAGGCTGGCACAACATGCCCCCATTGCCAGAAGCAACCTGTTCCCCTCACACCCCATCGGGTGCACCTCAGGCCAGTGCTGCACACGCACCGGCCTGTGCCTAGGAGCTTGGGAACAAAGAGGACCAACTGTATTCTCCTGTGGTGGAGACGGTCCACGACAGCAACACATTCACATGAAGTGGTTGAGCCCCAGCTGAAATCCCACAGTGCTGGCTACAGGTCAAGGCCCAGGCAGTCCTGCTCTTCCCCTCAAGCATGCGAGTCCCACCGCCACTTTCACAAAATACCCAGTCCCAACCTCACAAGGAGCCAGCCCAGAGCATCACCAATCAAAGACATAAAACGAATCATAGAATGGTTTGGGCTGGAAGGGACCAATCCATATCCAACCTCCTGAGGTGAGTAGGGTTGCCATCCACTAGATCCAGCTGCCCAGGGCCCCATCCAGCTTGGCTTCAAACACCTCAAGGATGGAGTATCCACAACTCCTCTGGGCACCCTACAGAAAAAGCCACTTGCTGTCACCAGCCCAGCTCCACAATCTGGCACTCCCAGCACAAGGGGTGATCAGGGGGCAGGCTGAAAACAGAACATCCAGTCTTGATCCACAGCTGATGCTGCAAAGTGCACCTGTGTACCGCCCTATTTTACATTTCAATTTGCCACAGCAGCTCAGCGTGATGATTCTAATGCATTTCTTTTTGAGCTCAAACATCAGCATCTTTTGGAAAGCTAAGCAGCCACGGCCCACTTGGGCACAAGCAGCAGGAGCAGGTACCTGCAGCAGCCAGCTTCACTCCTTGTGTGCTGCAAAATGAAGTGTTACACTAACACAGTAACCATACTTTCCCTAGACATTCTACTTTGCATAACTGATTAAAGCGGCTCAGGTTTCTTGCATAGTAAGAACATCTATGCAATAAAACTAATATGGCCATGTTGAATATTATTTCAATTGTAGTTGAACATTTACAAGGAATTCAAACAACAGTTCGGCAGCCTTGTAAACCTCTCTGCTGAGGAGTGAATTTCAGACACCACTCAATGAACTGTATTGCTGAAACTGTAAGGCTCGGGGGTCATAGAAGTGAATAATGCTGACTGCAGGATCAGATCCCCTACTAAGCATGGACATCGCTGCTTTCAAGATGATCTTCAAGAAGTAAATTATTATAAGTAGTAGTACACGCTGACTGCTAGAAATAACCTTGCTAACCTACAAGCAATTACATTTATTACTGCATTGGTGGATTTAAAAGGGAATCGTTCCCATGGCAAGTCAGTATATTTGTTCATACCCATCCAGTTAATAGAAGGAAAAAATGCAATCATATCAATGTAGCAGACAAGTATCAACCCTGTGGATCAAGAAAGGGACAAATGAAGTGCAGATTCACTCTGATATTTCATTGAACCCGTCTTTCCCAGTGCCATTTATTTTCCTACAGCTTATGAAATTCCCTTCTTACAGAGCTGCACTCTTCCACAGACTGCCTATTAAAGAGCACACAACTCCTCTTTAACCAAAGGTTCTTATATGATTAAAAAGTGCTCTAAGTTTCTCTGTAGGAACTGTGCTGCAATGAGAACAATTTAGACTAGAGCTAACCACCAGCATTCGAGACAAGACACTGAACTGGAAAGTGAGCAAAAAGCTGTTTAACCAAATATAAATACAACTGCTGGAACGTTGTTTCAACAAGCATTTTCAAAGCATTCTTGATACATAGGCAAATAAACCCAGGGCTTCTCAGTCAAGAAATAGCGTTCTTAATCACTTTCCATTTGTGATGCAGGGAATATTTTTGGACCTGAACTGGTGACTCACACTGATATCAATGCACATTTGTCTTGAAGCAGGCTCCAGCACCGCCCGCAGGATGGCTGTGCTGCTCAGATGCACTTGCAAACTGAAGGAAACAGAGAGGGAGCCTCGCTGGCAGTTCTGCTGATCCAGACAAACAAGCAGATCTGAATCTGGATTCACTGGATCTGAATATGTTTCTTCATATCGACACTTCTAAAACAGCGATGAATCTTAGGGAAATTAGGCTTTTGTTCTTTTAAATACAAAAGTACTGCAGAGCCAGCAGTATGAACTGAATGCGAGTCATCATACAGAATAATTTATCGCTCACACCATTAAAGCAATATACAACATGGCCATGCTTCTTGCTCGTTATGCTAAATGTCACTTTGTCACTATGTCACTAGCGCTATAAGTAAAATAAAAAGCTAAGAGACAGCACGGTGTCATCTCTAACCAACTGCCCAACAGCATTCCTAACCACTTCTCACCATCACCACCCCTTGTGCTTTGATGCTGAGCAGGACATGGAGACCAGGAAGCCGAGAAAGCGTCTATGTCCCGCCACGGCTCGGGCAGAGCACTGAGGCAGACCGGTGCCGAAACCCCTTTCGACCTTCGTGATCCTCCACATCCATCCCTCCCGCGCTCTCAGAGAGAGGAAGGGGCACAACGCGCTGCGCGGAGCGGCCGTGTGCCGGGAGCAGCCGTGTGCCGGGAGCAGCCGTGTGCCGGGAGCAGCGGCCCAGCGCTTGACAGCTGGAAGGTACGATCCGCGGCAGCGCGCAGGCCGGGCGGGCACAGCCGCTCCCGCATTCCGCTCCTGCCCCCAGCAGCCCCCACCGCCAGGCCGGCCCGGCCGCCTCCGCTTTTGTTCCGAACCCGCTCCGCGCTCTCCCGGCCGCGCTCCCTCCGTCCCTCCCCGCCCGCACGCGGCTCCCGGCCGCAGTCCCGCCCGCCCGCGTCGCACCGCCGGCCCCGCACTCCGTGGGGAAGGAGCGCGGCCCCGGCCGCGGGGCAGGGGCGAGGGGAGCCGGCCGGGCGCCCCGCGAGGCGCGGCCGGGACGGGGACAGGAGCGGCGCCCGCACCCACCTCCGCCATGAGCCCGCGCCGGCCGCCGAGCCCAGGGCCGGGCCGCCTACCACGGGCGAGAGGCGGCCCCGCGTCCGCGGCGGGGAACGGCGGCGCCTCCCGACAGCGGCGGCGACAGGGCCTCGCTCTGGGCCGGACTCTGCCGCACAACTTCCGGAGCACGGCGGGAACGCCTTCCGGGGCGGCCCGGCCCCGCCGAGCCGAGCTTGGACCCGCTGCCGCTCGCCGTAGGTCCCTCAGCCGGTGCCGGCTCGCAGGCCGACGGGCGCGACGGACCCGGGGCGAGGCGAGGCGGCTTCGCAGTCTGCGGTTGAACGTGAATGTCTGTGTACTTCATGTCACAAACCGAACGCTTTGCCCGCGGTGACCTGCGCTCAGCTCTCACCTTCCTCCGGGGTCGTGCTGGAAGCTCTTCCCTCCCGCTGTGTCCGCCTTCTGCAGCCCGGTTCTGGCTCCAGGCCTCGCCACCCGGCAGCGCCCGACTCCCGTCGGCTCACAGGGCTGCTCCGTGCGCCCTGCCTTCCCAGCAGCGTGTGACTGCTGAGGGGGTTGTTGCGGCCACCTGAAGCCTCTTGGCAATGAGATGGGAGCTTCTCGCCTTGTCGGGGCTCGTCTTACGTCCTCTCTCCTGACAGCTGCCACAGCTCCCCTACCCGACACCACCTGTAGGAGCGTGGGAGCTGGAGAAGTTGAATGCCTTGCAGAGGTTTTCTCCATATGCACAAGCTGGAAAGGAGATGATGCCTGCAAGGGAGTAGGAACACGGTTGTTGTTTAAGGCTTGTGCCATGGTAGCTGCTGGCTGCTGTGCATGTGAGCCCATGTTCTGAGATCTGGATGGAACAAGGGTAGGGGATGAGATTTTGCTGTAGTTGGATCATATAGTGTGAAGACACTAGCAAACATGGTTATCTAATATGCTGTGTATGCTCGTGTCCTGTAAATGTAGCGTATCTCATGGGCTACCAAGCAACAAGCTGCTCAAGACAGACATCTGCAGCACTGATGTGTCCTTTAGGTCCTTATATATGCACACTCACCTTTAAGTTGGCTTTCAGCTCAGCTGCCATTGTTGGTCTCAAACTGTGAGTCTACATCCAAGCAAGTATTACTATATTGCAGTTTTCCATAGCCTCCTCAGCAGCATCTGGATATGCAATGAAAAAGTCTGCACCGCTCTCTTCTGTTGGGCCTTTATTTCCTGCTCCCTCTAGCTCTCATCATGCCTTCACCTACTCATATAAGCAACTGTATGTCAAGTTTGGTTTCAGGCTGGGTAGCACGTTGTCTCTTTGACAGATCAGTTCTCCATCTTCTATTGGTTGCTGGTCTTATCTACAGTCATTTTTTGTCATCCCAGACAAATGACTACATGTCCATCGGGATGCTCTATAGATGCCATTCTTTTGAAGACTGAACATCTGCTTGCAGCTGTCTACAAATTATGAGCCAGCGTTGCTTTAAGTCCTTTGATGGCATCTTCAGTTCTGTTCTAGATCACTCTGAACTTTCTTCTCTTTATTATTATTAATAATATATATATATTAATTTAAAAACCAGGAGGCCATAGATATATTTTGAAAAGAGAGGAAAGGAGATTGAAGCACATCAGTCACACTGTAGCTCATGCTTCCAGCAGCTCTCCTTTCACTGTCCTGATGGCTTTCAGTGTTGGTTTGTAGACTCATGCCATCCCAGTTCCTGGATTCTTACAAGAAGGGACCAACACTGTAGGATTTATCATGGAATTTGGACTCAGATTATTGCCCTTGCCTGTAAGCTACTTTAAAAATTAAAGCCTACAATTTCTCCTACAATTAAAACTGTAGCAACAGCTTCATGACAAACCACAGAAATCTGCAGTCACTTCGTGTTGTGAGGAAGGAGGCCTTCAATATTGCTGTAGGCACCACCTAACTCAGCTGTAGGTGAGGGCTGTTACATAATAGTGCCTTTCAGGGTTTTGTGACTCAGCAGCAAAAGTGTGTTCCTGGCTGAAGTGTGGTACAGAATCTCGCTCTCTTTCTCTGTTGTAAGACGCTACCCAGGAGAGGAATTCTATTCTATCAGTTCCAAAGTCCATTCGACACTAACAAAAACTTATTAAAAAAAAAAAAAAAAAAAAAAAAAAAAAAACTTTATAGCAAACATTTCAGGATCTGGAAAACAGATTTACAAAGAGAGAGAGCAGGACTTATTGTGCTAGCTGAACAGAGCAACACTGGTCACATTCTGCCTCTCCTCATGTGTGGCATGCTAAGTAGAATGACCCTTTGTATGTCAAATCAAGAAGTTGTTGTTTTCACAGTCAAACAAAGCCCTTGCATACAGTGATGGCCATGTAGCAGCCTCTTGTGGCCCGATCTGCTCTTCTTCAGGAAAAAAACTATCCCCAGGGAGGTCATACTATCTTTGCTTTTTTTTTTTCAGAAGTATGAAATTGAGCCAGTAATTTAAACCAGTGGTTCACTGCTTCATTAATATCTTCATCATTAGTTGTCATTTAAAAATGAAAAAGGAAGGAAGGAAGGAAGGAAGGAAGGAAGGAAGGAAGGAAGGAAGGAAGGAAGGAAGGAAGGAAGGAAGGAAGGAAGGAAGGAAGGAAGGAAGGAAGGAAGGAAGGAAGGAAGGAAGGAAGGAAGGAAGGAAGGAAGGAAGGAAGGAAGGAAGGAAGGAAGGAAGGAAGGAAGGAAGGAAGGAAGGGAGGGAGGGAGGGAGGGAGGGAGGGAGGGAGGGAGGGAGGGAGGGAGGGAGGGAGGGAGGGAGGGAGGGAGGGAGGGAGGGAGGGAGGGAGGGAGGGAGGGAGGGAGGGAGGGAGGGAGTTTCTTGAACACCTCCATGGATGCTGACTCCACCGCCTCCCTGGGCAGCCTGGTTCAATGCATCACCGCTCTTTTGGAGAATAAATTTTTCCTGGTACCAAACTTGAACCTCCCCTGGCACAACAGGAGACCATTCCCTCTCATCCTATTGCTGTTACATGGAAGGAGAGGCTGACCCCCACCTTGGCACAACCTCTTTCAGGTCATAGTGAAGAATGATCTGCTCTCCCTCAAGCCTTCTTCCTCCAGAGCAAACAATCCCAGATACTACAGTGAGTAGCAAAAGCATAATTTTCATCTCAGATATTTTCTCTGACCTTATTTTAGTCTAAGCTTGGTGGCTGACATTTTGTGTGTTTTCCTCCTTCAGATGCTGGATACTTAGTCCCTTGCCCATTTGAACACTAAAAGTCTCAAAGACATTATTACTGCGAGTGAAGCTGCCTCTTGGGCCTCCCAAGTTCTACAAATTCAGCTTGCTTCACAAGTGAACGTTCTGCTTAACTGAATTGAACTGTTTTCATTTCCCCCCAACAAAGGCTGCCACATGCAGCTCCTGTAACTTCTTGCTGGCTGCTTCCCAGGAGCAGCACCAATGTGCTGACTGCAGAATGTGTGCACGGCTGTTTCCAACTAGCCCGTGATAACCAACTGGGATGTAAATCTAATTCAAGCAAAAAAAAAAAAGCTACACTATGTTGCAATAACATTTGAGAACAGATCTTGTCAGATGAAAGCAAGGAAATTCCGTGTGAAGACTGCTGCTATGCCCTTCATTCCCCCCATGGTGTTGCAGAGTTTCAGAGCCTCAGAGCTGTGCAAACTTAACTGTGAAGTTTGTACAAAACAGTGTTTGAAGAGCATCAACACAATGTCAGATTTTTAAAAATTAGGCAACTTGTGCAACTGCAAATGGGCTCCGTTGTGAGCACAGAGCAGAGGGAATTAACCACGTGTAATCATGCTCAGTTTTTGCAGTTTGGAACCCCTTCCTCAATCAGGACATGGAATGGATGCCTCTCACGGGAAAAGGCAGCTGGTTATTTTAAATCTCTGCATGCAGCGTGTGCCCTTTGCCTTATTTATTTATTCGTTCAGTGAGTAACTACTTCGGTATTCTTAGGGCATTTGTCATTGTATTAGTTGATATGTCATTAGCATTAGTGGGATTATTTCTGCATTCTGTCTTCCAGAGGAAGAGTTATCGCTGCATGTTACTTATAGGGGAGCATGGGCTATGTGTGGGGGGGGCTTGGTGCTGCATAGCTCAGTGTTGTGGCACTGATCATTAAAAGATTGTGCTTCTTAGTGGAGTTGGTGGGTCTCTGTCCATGTTTCCCATATTGTATGTGGTGGAGACAGCTGGAGGAATGGGATCACATGGGATCCAAACAAGAAGCTGGCTAAACTTCTCCCTGCAAGAGATTGATGACGTTTGTGTGACTGCAGGCACAGCACTTGGATTTAGTGCCAAGGAATCCTGGAATATACTGCTCTGTTGCATCCCGTGAGCAGGTACGGTGACTGCTCCTGGAAAACTGGCAGAGGGACAGTGCACATTTGCCTTAGCTGCAAATTTGGGAGTTTGGGAACTCTGGATTAGGACCACACAGCAAACTCACCATGAAGATGCTGGCAAGTGGTCCATTTTACCAACTTCACTGTAAGGGAGGTGTTTCAATGCAGAGTGGACTGGTAAGTACAGCTGCAACGTTTACAGTGTCTTTCTTGATACCCTCAAAAGTAAAACTGAGTAGCGAAGAGCTGCATGGTGTATGGTGGAGTTCACTTCAGCACATTAGGTGTGTATGGGTATTCCTTTATACAAGACACGGATTTGAGGGGTAGAAGAAACCTTCCTTTTCCTATGGTTTGATAATTAGAAAACACAAAACTTAGGCTACCGGGGTTTGGTTTCATCCTTTACCTGTGAAAATATCAATTCATATTTTCCTTCACCTGGGGGGTGCTACAACAACCATACAGTTATTCCTGCTTCCTTAAACCTACCCACTGACATTATCCAGTTGTGACTGACTATGCCAGACCCTTAGGAGCAGGATTGGGTTGCTGGGAAGTATATACTGAAGCAGTCACTGAAATGAGAATTCATGGAATGTAAGCACCTCATGGCTGGAAAGCAGCTGGGTGAGTGTTTAAGGGTCGTTAATGTTCACTTTCAGTATTGGAGACCTCTTACCGACGTAGTTTTGTCTCAGGTCAAACCAGCAGATCAGTGACAGGGAGCTGGGGTGAGGCTTTGGCGTATAGCCAAGCACGTCAGACCATGGAAAAATCAACATGTTTTTTTGTGGACAGAAAAAGCTTTGTCACTATGAAGTCCTTTGACAGAATGAACAAACTGATAAACCGGGGTGATAAAGTGATTTCAAAAGAGCTCCACGCCAATGCTGCTAAAGGAAGTTAGCAGTCGTAGGTTCAGAGGGAGGGCTGTCTTGTGAATCTGTAACCAGCTGAAGGAGAAGAGTTAACGGGAAGCAATAAATAGTCATTTTTTACACTGCGGGAAAGTTACGATCAGACTCCCACAAGGATTCATGCTGGGACCTGCACTGGTTGGCATGTTCAAAATGGTCTTGGAAGGAGAGCGAGTAAGGAAGCAGCACAGTTTGCTGCTGATGCAAAATCCCTTATAGTAGAGGAACATAAAGTTGACAGCGAGGAGCTTTGGAAGGATCCCATCCTGCTGAGCTTGGGTGTGAAACTAGAGGCTGAAATTCAGTCTCAATAAATGTAAAGAGATGCATATGAGCAAAGCTAATCTTAATTATGGGTGCGTAGTACTACAAGAGATATTATTGCAGGGGAAGGAGTTCTTAGGTGTCTCTGTAGGTGGTTCTTTGGAAACTTCATTATTTGAAAGGGAAGACTGAATGGAGCAGAAAGTGTTGTGATATCTCTGTGGGGATCAGCTGTATGGCTACAGCTAGAAAACAGCATAAACTTGGTTTATGAATACAACATAGTCAAAGGTTTCTGTTTAAGACATGATTACCAGAACTGGAACTGTACCGATTGAAGAAGACCAAGTGGACAATGCCTGGGTGATTGAGGGAAAGCAACTGAATTGTGGAGAGAAGGTAGGGAGCTGTCACAAACTTCAAGCAAGTAGTAATAGGAAATAACAGACAACTGGTTTAGAGCAACCAAAAGGCAGTGCAATCTGAGTATGGATCTTGGCTTCCAGAATTTAAAGGCTAAAACTATCATTGCATTAATGCAGTCTGTCCTGCTGCCCAGCCCTGCTTTGAGCAGCTGTGTGTACATGACTCCATACCCTACGTTCATGGATAGAAGTAGAATACTTTTGGTCTAGGTTAACTGATCCATATAAAGTGTAAGGACACAGTGGGGACAAGGCACTCTGGTGTAACGTTAGACACAGTGATGGGGGAAGGGCGTAGCATGAGCTGCCATGGCACATAATGCACTTGTGTGAGCACTTATTTTCTACTTCTGGATCAAGAAGGCATGTGAAAAGATGTTCTTCATCTTCATTTCCCTAACTAGGGTCAGTGCTTCTTAGCACCTGGGTTAAGATTTTGGGGTGATAAGATAGCCCTGTGCTCTTTGTGACTGTTTATGTTCAGCAACTGGCATGCATGGCATGAACAAACAATACACACGACGAAAATACTCCAAACTGCCCACCACTGCTTTCCCTTCTAATAACATTTCTGTGCAAGATGCAGACCACGCTACAGCTCTGCAGCTGAACTCGGTGTATTCACATGCAGCAGTCATGGAAGAAGCTGAGGTCTATAGCTTTAAAGAACAAATGCACCTTAATTTTTATTCAGGCCTGCCTGCAATTAAGCTGAAGGGTTTGCATGTCTGCTAGTCTATATGTGGGTAGAAAGGCAGTGAGGTTAAGATAATAGGCTTGAAATGTATTCTCAGAAAACATTTAAAACCACAGTAGGGTATGATTGTATGCAAATGAGTATTTTTGCAATAGCAGATTAAGCACCTAATGGAATTTGTATGGAAAGCTGCATGCTTGTACATGATGCAAAGTATGATTAAGCACCGGTGTGTGGAGTTTTTGCCTTTGGTTAAAAAAAAAATTAAGGCAGATTTAAATCAGTCATTGGCTTTCTCAGTCTTTATACAGCATAAGCTCTAAGATATGAATGGTGATTATAAGAGAGAAAATGTTAAAAATAACATATTTTTCCCCCTTGAGTCTGCATCCTTAAAGCATATGTCCTGCTGTGGCTGCTAGTCCAGAAAAAGCACTGCACTTGCAGAAGGACTCTGCTGTAGGATGGCAACACAGAGGATCTGTAACAGAGAGAAAAGAAAACTGTCTTACTAGCACAGCTGTTCTGGTGCGCATTTTGTCATCAGCTTACAGAGTTACAGAGTGTCTTACAGAGTGGCTTTTATAGGACCCCCTAGAGCACCTTTCTGATGCTTTTCATATATGGATGGACTAATCATTCCAGGTTCTGGGTCTGCTGTATTTTTTTCTCATGCTCAGAGATTGTTAAAATGTCTGAGATGCAGCAAAATCAGATCTAATCGTGTTTGTTTCCATCCAGTATTTTTCCTATCTGCGTAGAGCAGATATATCCACTTGTTTGAGTTCATCTTGATGTAAATATTGAAGTAACTTGGCCCCACGCTGCCGTTGTGCGGTTTGTGTGGGGAAGAAATGCAAGAAATAAAAGCTTCTCCTAAGAAGTCAAATTGTCAGGTTGAAAACCAGCAAAATGCGCTCTCCTTCTGCCTTCCCAAGCAGCTCTGCCTGCTCAGCAATAAATGTGCAGAGGGAATCCGAGCTCACCCTGGCAGGGTTATTCTCCTTTCCTGCCTCTTCATCATAATTTGTTAGTGAAAGCAGTGGTCAGAGAAAGTGCAAGATCAGCAGTTCTGAGCACTGGTGCTCCAGGCTTTGCTCTCCTTCGTCCCACATTCTCTGAAAGCACAACTTGAATTGAGTGGAGAGCTGAGCATTGGGATTGAGAGAGACAGAAGAAAGCTGGAGGACTGTGGAGGATCCCACTGGACCTTCTGCTGAAGGGTCCCACCCTGCTTGAGGGAGAACTCCATCTCTGAAATCACTGCCAGACTGCTGATCAGAGCCTGATGTCCTAAGAGAAGAAAAATACCCATGTCATTATTTATCCCCACTGGGTAAGGAGTAGGCTCCTTCAAGAAAGAGAGAACCCCAAACCAGTGTGAGCAGAAACTGCTATGTAAAGGCAATGGGCAATTTGATGAGAGCGACTGCTCCAGCCCCAGTAGGATAACACTGGGCATGTTCCCTCAGAGGAGGCACAACACAAGAATGGATGAAGTATGGCAAAGCAGAATCATTGGTGATAGGGTGTAAAGGTTCTTGTGCAGTGTCTCATTTTCAACTACTGTGTTATTTTTCAGGTTTAGAGCTGCCAAAATTAGCACATAAAGCTGGTATAAGCAAACTACGTAATTGCTCGAAACTGGGAAATAAAAGTAGACTTGGTAATTTAATGGTATTTTAAGTAATAACTATTTTAACAGAAATAATTATATTTCCCTTCAATTACTCATAACAACATAGATTTTAAGCCAAATCAGGAACGGGATCAAAATATATACCAGCATCATTCTTGTATATAGAAAAAATGTGTGCAGAAGAGCCTGGAGGATGGAGACCATGGAATTCTTCCCAGGGTAGCCTGGCTCAGGTGGGACCAGCTAACTGCTATAGGGACATGCTCAACCCTTCTGTTTGTTCATCCATACTGCCTCATAGCAGGAGGAGAGCAGGATGATAGAACAGCTTTTGCTTTAACAAGGCATGAAAAAAGTGTCTTGCTTTTAAATTAAAGAACCCTAAAGAAATAGATCTTCTAGATGAAGTGAAAGAAGTTCATGAGACTTTGACTCTTGGGGAAGTTCATCCCGCTGTTAAGAATGACTGAGCTCGCTTGTGGCAGAACAAACAGGGCTGGTAACTGGCCTGCAGTGTTCTGTGGTGGGTTTTCCTTCTCTCTCACGCCACCATCGCTCCCCAAGTTGGTTCAGGGAGTTGCTTGTGTCAGCACTCAGGGCAGGTGGCATATCCTCATCTTATTTGAGATCCACTTGTCAGTGCAAACCTCTGTGTTACAAACTGGAGTGTTTGGGCGTTTTTGCTCTACATTCTGAATCGGGTGATGCAGGATTATTTCGTCAAAAATGAAGTGAGGTGCGTAGAGTTTCTGTTCTGACATTTTCTTCCCAAGGCCATTTGCTTCTGTGCCAAACAACTGCACGTCTTCTCCATCTCCCCAGCTCAAAGCCCTTTTGATCAAAACGAGAGACTGTCAGAGAATCTGAGCTAAAGTCTAGCTTCCTTTTTTAAAACCAAAAGAACAATCTTCATTGCAGAGTCTTCCAGGAACACTATTTTTTAAGAAACAAACCTATCTTTTTAAAGGTAGTGAAACCCATAGCACAGCCGTCAGTCACATCACTTACCCATTCCCAACAGGCTGAGTTAGAATCATGGAATCATAGAGTTGTTTGAGTTGGAAGGGGCCTTTCAAGTTATTCGAAGCTCAACTCCCCTTCAACTAGCAGGAACACCCACAGCTACATCAGGCTGCTCAGGGCCCCCCCAGCATGACTTTTAATGCTTCCATGAATGGGGCATCTACCACCTCTCTGGGCAACGCGGTCCAGTGCCTCACCGCTCTTACTGTGAAAAACTTTGTCCTTATATCCAATCTAAATCTCCCCTCTGTTAGTCTGAAACCATTTCCCCTCATTCTATCACAACAGACTCTACTGAAGAGTCTGTCCCCTTCTTTCTTATAGCTCCCTTTTAGATACTGACAGGCTACCCTCAGGTCTCCCCAGAGCCTTCTCTTTCCCCAAGCTGAACAGCCTCAGCTCCCTCATACTCTGTTGCCCCAGAAGGATTTGAACTGCACTAAATGCTTCTTCAGATCAAAGTGAGTGAAGCTGATAACCTTAGAGCTGAAGGACACCACTTACAGCTCAAATATAGCTGTGCAATTTATTACCCCACCCATCCTATATTGACCATTTAGCTTGCAGTCTCCAGGCCTGGAACCGTGCCTGCCTGCTTTGTGTGTGCACCATGCAGCATTCTCAGGGTGCTTTATAAATAATAATACAGCAGCAGAGGAGGGAATTGTTCCCAGTGGAGCAATCCACAACTGAGCGAACCTTTCAGATATTATGGAACAAAGCCAGCATTACTTCAAAAACGCTTTTTTTAACAGACAAAGTCAGTCAAATGCCTAAATTAAAATCCCACTCAATTGCTTTGATCTTATCAGATGCAATATCTGTAAGTTCGTTTAATAAGGCGCTCATGCATTTTATCTTTATGCTTAATTTAAATATGAGAAGCAAACGCATTTTATATAGTTGTTATTCTCCAATTACTACAAAAGCTTTTTAGAACCTTTGATCATCAGAATGTTATTTCAAATCCAGTCCTGCTCCACAATTACTGAGTTAGTTTGGATGCAATTCTGGCCCAACAGGAGTGAGCTGCAGGCAGCCCTTGGGAAGCTGAACGACTGTGGGATAGCAAAGAGATCACAGCGCACCAAGTAACTGAGTTGATTTATTTCTCGGTGGTATTTTTAAAGGCAGAAATTCCAGCCAAAGCTGTAATGATGGCAAGTGAGTGTCTGACACGGTGATATAACAATGATCTGCTATTACATGCAGATTGCAGAATGTTACTGTTATTAAAAAAGAAAAGACATAAACTTGTGAAGTTTGGTTTTGTATCAGAGCCGCTTTAGTGGAGGTTCAGCCTCAGGGTTTGGGTTTGTTTGGGCATTTTTTGCACAGTGACACAGGTACAGTGGCTACCAACCAAGCACAGAGCACTGCTTATATGTGATGACTACCAAATGTATTTGGATTTATTGCACAAACCATCTCAAGATTCTGGTAAGGCTGAAGCTAGTGGGCTATAGTGTCAGATAAGACTCTGAGATTAACAGCAGCAACAAAACCAAGTTCTTTTGGTCTTACAGGGCCTTGTTTTTTTACTGTTTGACAAGTGTGACAGAGGAGCTGCAGCACAGAAGTGGGGAAGAAGGAGGGACTTACAAAGGGCAGCTCTGTGGGCAAATATGTACAAAATACACTGCAAGAAAATGCAGGGTCCACGTGAGGGCACACAGCAGGAATGGCTGGGTGGCAAATGGAAAACAAGGTTTCCTTAAACTTACACATAGGTGGCTACCAGGCTTCTGAGAGCTTTAGCTTAATCCTTGTAAACGAATGCTGTAAAGTCTGCCTATCATGACGTATAAAACGTTACTGAAATAAGTGGCCTTTCAACTGAAAACATGGCATCTCCATTTACTGATTTATTACCTCCATCCACCAGAGGTCTGGATGAAACCCACTTCACAAGCTCAAAGTCAGACCGTCTTAGTGAAGTATGAAGCATTTCCTGCCCCAAATGCACAAAGAGGATGCCGTGAGCACTCGGTTCTGCACGGGATCAGATTAGACTATGAACTAACTTTAATTAAATTTCACTTTTTAGACAATGAAACCATGAAAGCTTTTACTGCTTCTCCATTAAAAAAAGGCACACACTGTGTCAGTCTGTTCCGAGAATGCAACGCAAACGCATACAAAGTAATTTAATCATCTTTACAGTAACGACTTTGTTCCCACCTTTTATCCTTGATGAAACAAAACCGAAAAACAACACTAGAAGGAATTCACAGCCTTAGAAATGTATCTTCTCTATCCTCAGCAAACGCACAAGAACTAGGTCTTCTCGCTTGTTGGCTAATAAAAACCAAGCAAACTTGAAACACAATTTGATTAATACAGCTAGATCACATTAGCTGTTTGAAGTTGCGAGCAGATCCCTGACTGCAAAATACAGTAGAATGAGTCTAGTAGAAAGCAGGACTAGCAGACAGAGCAGTGATGAGATACTCCGAGCATCAATTGCTGTCCCAGGAGCAGACTGCTGCCTGAGGCCTGGTAGTTGGCTGTACACCTGAGCTGTTCTGCACTCTGTTTACATTGCCCTCAGCATGCCTGCCAATGGCTCAGTGTCTGGATGGAGATGAGTGACAAGCGGTGTCCATCAGAAGTAGGTACTGGGACTGGTGCTCTTTAACATCTTCATCAGTGACACTGACAGTGGGACTGAGTGCACTCTCAGCACATCCCAGCACATGTGTACACTTTCACATCTTTGAAAGGCACCAAGCTGTGCAGTGTAGTCAGCACACCTGAGGGACAGGATACCATCCAGAGGGACCCAGCCAGGCTCCAGCAGTGGGCCCTGGAGAACAAGACATCCAAGTGCAAAGTTCGGCACCTGGGCAGTGGCAACCCCATCATCAGTACAAGCTGGGGGATGCAAGGATGGAAAACAGCCCTGCTGAAAAAGACCTGGGGTATGACAACTGGACATGAGCCAGCAATGTGCCCTTATAGCCCAGAAAGCCAGCCTTATCCTAAGCTGTATCAAAAGAAGCATGGCCAGCAAGCAGGTCAAGGAGCTGATCCTGCTCATCTGTTCCACAACGGTAAGACCTCACCTAGAGTGCTGTGTCTGGACGTAGAGTTCTGAGTACAGGAGAGACATGGACTGGTCGGAGCGCATTCAGAGGAGGGCTACAAAAATGATCCAAGGGATGGGACATCTCTCTCATGGGGACAGGCTGAGAGAGCTGGGGTTGTTCAGCCTGGAGAAGAGAAGGCTGTGAGGTGACCTGATAGCAGCTTTACAGTATCTAAAGAAGGACTGACAGAAAGAAGGGGACAGACTCTTCTGCAGGGCCTGCTGTGATAGGACAAGAGGAAATGATTTCAAACCAGCAAAGGGGAGATTTAGATTGGATATAAGGAATAAGTTTTTTACAATAAGAGTGGTGAGGCACTGGAGCAGGTTACCCAGAAAGTTGGTGGATGCTCCATCCTTGGAGACATTCAAGATAAGTCCAGAAGGGGCTCTGAGCAACCTGATGTAGCTGTAGGTCTCCCTGTTCAGTGCAGGGGAGTTGGTCTAGCTGATCTTTAAGAGTCCCTTCCAATTCAAAAGTTTCTATGATTCTACGGTCCTACCAGGGCAACAGCAGCCTTCAACAAACACTGCTGCTCCTGGCTAGTGACATACTCATTTACTGAGGCTCTAACCCACTTCTAAGGATACCCACCCAATAGAGATGGTGACAGTTTCAGCTCTAAAAAGAATACTTTGTCGCTTTCAGTGCCCGAATCACTATTTACGCTTTGATTTTCCTTTGCCTGTTCCCTGTCTCATTCTAGAGACACTATGGTGAATAGCAGTGATGGAGAATGCCATCTGACTTCATGGTTACGAAGCTGCACTAAGCATGAAACGAAGATCCAGACTTCCTCAGGAACATTTTCTCTAGTTTCTAAGTTAAATGCTCTAACCACTACATGGCCTTCTGCACAGAAACCAGGAAAAAACATCTACAGTTATCCATAAGCCCCTCAGGCCTAACTTCTCAAGATTCTTCATGCTCGCTATGGGGAGCTGAAGAGGTTTAGGACCTGAATTGAGCTCCAGGCAGGACAGAGTCATCACTCGGATCAGGACTGCAATTAAAACAAAAATTACCCGGATTACTGCTTTAATAAGCACAGGCATGAATAGAGCATGAAATCAAATGTGAGATTTGCCGAGTGTTGCAGAAGTAGATGTTGAAGAATGCATTGATCTCCACAGGTGGAAGTACTGACAAAGCAGTCACCAGTGGAACAGGTTAGAATTGTTTCTGTCCTAAAGGACAGAATTCCTCACAGCTGTGAGAATAAAAAGTGCCAGCCACTCATTTAACATATAAGCACCCTATACAGTATAGTAATTATCCGGGAGGAAGAGGGTAAACACTACATATTTCAATGCAAATGAGCTCTTTTGGTGGCTTAATCTCTCGGCTTTCAAGAGGGTTTTCCTCTGGAAGTTGGTCAGGTGCACAGGAAGGCAGTATTCCAGCTGAAGAATCACATGATTCCACCTTTCAACTTTTACTATTTTTAAACAGAAATACTATGAATGTGGCCTAAGTGAATGTTCAAACAAATCCCGGTTAGTTATAACCAGGTGCTTATATAACAACAATTTCTCACCATTTCTATACTTTCTGTCATCCTGATACTCGCACTTTATCTGCTTTTCCCCACAGTTAATCTGCCCTTCCCTGCTGCATTCAGGAACATCAGAACTTCCAACATACTTGTAAGTAATACGTTCATGCAGAGTGTTCACTGAGCAATGGCTAGTGATGGAAGCCTGCTAACACTACTATATTGGGTTTAGAAGATAATACTTGTAGAAAGAGCAGCAGTTCTGAGCCTGCTATTGCAACCCAAGTGTGCAATCCAGGAGATGGCCTGCCACGTTCTTTTTCATTCCTACTGTCACACAGTCCTGGCAAAGAAAGATAAAGCACCAAAAAGAACCTCAAAGAAACAGAGAACAGATTTTGAATTTTAGAAGCCGACTCCTTTAGCAAATGAACAAAAATTGCAAAGAGTAGCACTTGTATTTGACTCCTATATACGATTCCCTGTTGAACAGTTTCATAAGCTGCAGGAGAGAAACCGGTCCTGTCTACGGAAAGCAGGACACGTCGTTTATACAAATGAAATCAGTCTGAGCCCTCTCAGACCTATCAGAATCCCGGCAATTAAAAGGCTGCTGAGAGCACTTTGCACAGAGCTGCCACCTGGTGTTTGAAAGGCAGCACATTCTTTTTCATCTACTGCTTAAGAGCAAATGTAATGAATAAACCGTACCTTAAAAGACAATTAACTTTGTTAACAAGGATCCTTCGATAGCAACGGCTCGGTTGCCGGTTTCACTACTTGTCAAAGTCAGTTCTAGCCTCAGAAGACAGTCTCTAACAAAAAGCAGGTTGGAATTTAAAATGTCCTATGCACTCGAGCAAAGCAAATTTGTCTTTCATTTATGTTTTTAATAAGTCTACTCAAATTGCTCTAGAGCCAACACATTTATACTTACCTACAATGCTTGGAAAAGAATACAAGCAAATTGCCTGTGACTGATAAAAGTAGTTGCTCTCTGTGGTCAGCAGCAATGGCAGTTCCAATGCCAGACAAATTGGTCCGCAGCGCCAGGAGAGATCTTTGTGGGCACCACTGGTGCAAGCTGCCCCATTCTCTTTGATGAAACACACCCGATTTTAACAGCTATTTTTCTTAATGAAGTCTCCGTACCAAGTTCATTTTGTCACAACTATTTCAGTTCTGAATCTTTACCAAGCCACGTTAAATGCTAATTATCAATTGTTTCAAACCAGTGCTTTGTTGATTTCTTTAGAAGAAGGGGATGAGGTTTGTGGGGTTATTTTTCCTCCCTGACAGAGGTTACTGCAAGGCAGAATCTCAAAGCAATAGTAAAGAAAATGCCCAAGCCTTTATAAACCCCAGGGTCTGCCATCTCTATCAGGCTACAGAAGAACAGGGGGATTTACAAGCCAAAGACCGTGCACTGATTTTTCACAGGGAAAGGCAAAGCACAGCAGAGTATACAAGTGGTAAACAGAATATCTAGAATCACTTCCTGCATCCAAACACACAAATATAAAGGCATCGACTGCATAAGTGAAAGCAGATGCAGGGATAAAAGCTCTTATCTGCTGATAAAGAAGTTATTAAAAATGCTATTTTCCTGATTTTATGAAGCTTTTTTTGTTCTGCTGATAACAGACTTAAGCATCTTGAATACCATTACATTTCAACCTCTGACTTAAATCGGGACTTGCTATTAACAGTGATACTTGAAGCCCAAACTGGACAGAGACAAAAAAAATACAAAAAAAACCCTGCATGTTTTATTTTCAACTTTTAAAACCTCAAAAGTTGCAGTAGAAAAGTTAAAAAAACAAAACGAAACCAGTAAACAGTGGCATTCTGTAAACTGACACAGGTCCAGTTACAAGATGTTCCCACACCACCCAGATGCAATCAATACAAGCAGCAGTCTGGCCTCTAAGTCTCTACGATCCCTTCTCCTTGAAATACACCAGAACATAGCGACAGATTTTAACTATAAAACGAGGATACATTCATTCTTGTTTTCTTCCATTAATAAGAAGTCACTCGTCACACAAAGCAGTGATTTGCAAACGAAATTCATCCAGTCTCCGTCACAGAACTGGAGAGAACGCACACAACTCCATGACTGAAGTCCATTCATTCTTGTTATAGGCCCCTTCCCAAGTCAACACTCATCACATATCTTTAGACTGATCATCCTCTTCAAGTTTCCTGATTTCACTCTTTAAACAGTTGATGGTTTCACGACTTGCTTTTAACCTTTCTTTAAGCTCAGCAATTTCAAAACTGGTTTTCTTTTTGGCGGCTTCCAGCTTTTCCCTGGTTTTTACTTCCAGATCTGCAACTGTGATGGCAAGGAAGGAAAAGAAATACAAGTCACCTTTCAAATATCAACTTTATACACGTGGCAGTCATATGGAAAGCACACGTCCTGAAGAAGCACAAAACAATTACTTCTAGCCTTACGGACTCAACAACGGTAGTAAAAATGGTAAGTGGGGAAAAAAATGGAATTATAGAAGAAAAGTTTGTTTGATGAGCAGTTTTGTGGTTGAAACAGCGTGATACACAACATCACCTGCCAGAGTGAAAAACAAAAACTACGACAAAGGCAAAGAGCAAAACCCCAAGAATTCAGTATGAGGTGAAAAAAGAATCTCAACCGGTAACAGGAAAAGAGATGGGAGATAGATAGTGATCAAATCTCCCTCTGTCGTGGATCCCTCCAGATCCCACACATTTCATTGCAACTCAGTGAGGAAGGATAATCTTTGCTTGCAGTTCACCCCTTCATAAAATGAACCAAACTATCTCAAATAAAGCAACCTGCATTTATTCAGCTTCATTTCAAATACGATAAGCTAGGCATCAATCATGCCCCGTCCCTGGAGGTGTTCAAGGCCAGGTTGGATGGGGCCCTGGGCAGCCTGGTCTAGTATCACATGGGGACGTTGGTGGCCCTGTCTGCAGCAGGGAGGCTGAAGATTCATGATCCTTGAGGTCCCTTCCAACCCAAGCACTCTGTGATTCTGTGACCACGTAGTCACTGCTAATACCGAGCTATTCAAAATTCACCCAGCCAAACTCACTGCACGATCACATCCCGCACAAAACATCAGCAGTAAATGAGGGTTGGTGAAGGCATTGCCATTTTGCACTCACACTCCGTTTCATGCTTATAAGCACCAAGTGTCAGCTGACGGGACGTCGTTAACAGTTGCTGCATCATGGCAGTAGGATCTTGAAATATCTAAGGAAGGACCCAAATACACACACCGTTAATACTTTCCTAAATAAAGTCAGGCTCGGTTTACATTAAAATTTTCATACCATTTCATCATAGAATTCAGAAACTACAGTTTTCTTTCCCAGGATCGCATTGGTGTCAGACTGAAAAAGCTTCAGCAAGTGATACAGGGTTACCTAGATACAAAGACAGAGTTGTATCAGCTTGACAACCGTAGGGAAACAACAGTTATCTCCTACATGGAAAACAGTAGCGGCCGTTCTTACTGAACAACCGCATAGGATTTTAAATGCTTTTAGGAATATGAAAATAAACATCATACAACATCAGCAGAGTTACTTAAATTCAGTATTCGCTATTAAACACACATGTTCCAAATGCTGCTTGATGCCATTAAGCTGCCTGGGCAGGTATTTTAGAACAGACACATAAGATCTACCACAAAGACATTCTCTAAAGCATTTCCAAACAGAGGGGATGATTTAGTCCAGGGCCATTTCGCCAATGAATCAGTTTGAGAGTGATTTCTACAGCCTTATCATTGCTGTAGTTGAGGTACAGCACAACACGCTCCCATACTAAGTGCCCAGAGAAGCCAAGTGCAGACGAAGCCCTCCCGAAAGCCTGCAGTACAACCACGGGCACCCACTGAATGAGTGCAGAGCGCATCTCCTGGGCAGGCGAGCTCTATAGCTCCGTGGCAGGGCCGTGAGCGGCAGCACGAAGCTGTGGGCCGCCAGAATGGCAGCGGCACAAGGAGAAGCTCAGCGTACTTACAGGTCGCTCGTTTGGGTCAATGAAAAAGATCTTGATGATGATTTCAAATTCGCCCCAGCCCGTTTCGGTGATCTCGTACGGCGGTTTGGTAACGACTGCAGCACGAAACAGAGATGAAGGCGACGAGCCTCAGCGGGACCGAGCGGAGCAACCGGCCCGACGCGACACCCACCTCGGAGAGGATTCCCGTAGCTTTCGTGCAGCTTGAACTGGATTTTTTTCACGTAGGCGGACATGTCCTAGGAGAGAAGCCCGCTGAGTCCCGCGGCGCACCCGGGCGCGGCGCTGGCGGCGAAGTCGCTTGGAGAGCGGCGGCCGACGCGCTCGGGCCCTACCTCGTTCCTGTAGGGCTTCACGTAAACCGTCCACTGATGCGTGTGCCCGTCCTCCTCCCGCTTCTTGCCGAAGTACCGCGCCACGTTCCCGTACACGACCGGCTTCACGATGGTGACGCCCTTGCGCGGGAGAGAAGAGAAGCGGCAGCGGCGAGAAGCGCGACCGTAAGCGCCGCAGCGGCCCGAGCCGGGCGGGCCGGCAGAGGCCCCGGCGACCCGCCGGTCGGCCCCGCGCCCGCCCCGTCCCTCCGCCCGCCGCGCACCTTCACCCTGCCCCCGGAGTCAGGCCCGAACTCAGCCATTCTCTTGAACATATTGCACCGAAGGGGACGCCGCCCGCAGCCGCGCCACGCTCAGCTCCCGGCCCGGCCCCGCCGCAGCCCCGCGCAGCGCTCAGCCCCGCGGCCCCGGCGCCCGCACCGCGTCACGAGGGCGGGACGGTGCCGTCACGGGGCCCCGGTTGGCCGCGAGCTCCCGGCCGGCCCCCGCGCCGCCCAGCCCGCCCCATCCCCGCCCCGCCCTCCCCGCGAGCGGCGCCCTGGCGGCGGAAAGAGGCGCGGGCCGACGGGAAGGCGTTTGCGGAAGCCGTTTTAATGAGGGTTGCGTTTAGAAGCGCCGAGCGGGTAGCGGCGCGCTAGCAAAGCGGCCGGCCGTGCGGAGGGCGGGATGGGCGCTGCGGAGCCTCCTCACAGCCGGCAGCCTCTGATCCACTCGCGGACGTCGGTGCCCTTGCAGCGGTTGCGCCAGGCGACCCTGGGAGGAGGAGGGAGATGGAGCGGTGAGGGACGGCGCTGCCGTCAGCGCTGGGGGCTCCGCTCGGAACCTCCGCTCGGAACCCCCCGCCACCTACCAGGCGTTCATGCCGTTCCCGTCGCTGACGATCTTCTTGGCGCAGTTCACGCTCGCTGTTATGTCCGAGCTCAGCAGCGCTGCAGAAAGGAAGAGCGGAACAGGTCATTCCGTGCCTTTTACTTTGGCCGTCTGTCAGACAGGAGGTGCGTGTTCGTGTGGACCGTTTCTGCTCCCCGCTCCCGTGGGGCCACGCGGTGCCTGCTTAAACCGGGCGCCGATATCCGTGTGTGTGTGTGTGTGTGTGTGTGTGTGTGTGAGGAAAGGAAGCCTGGGAGCAGCCGTGCAGCCTAAAAAGACCTACAAGATCATCCAGTCCAACCGTTCACCTATTACCAATAGCTCCCACTAAACCATGTCCCTCAACACAACATCCAGTCGTTCCTTGAACACCCCCAGGGTCGATGACTCCACCACCTCCCTGGGCAGTCCATTCCAGTGCCTGACCACCTTTTCTGAGAAGTAATACTTCCTAATGTCCAGCCTGAATCTCCCCTGCCATAGTTTGAAACCATTCCCTCTGGTCCTGTCACTAATGACGAGAGAAGAGGCCAACCCACAGCTCACCACAACCTCCCTTCAGGAAGTTATAGAGAGCTATAAGGTCTCTCCTGAGCCTCCTCTTCTCCAGGCTGAACAATCCCAGCTCCCTCAGCCGCTCCTCATAAGGCCTGTGCTCCAGACCCCTCACCAGCTTCGTAGCCCTCCTCTGAACACGCTCCAGGGCCTCGATGTCTTTCTTGCAGTGAGGGGCCCAAAACTGGACACAGTACTCGAGGTGCGGCCTCACCAGTGCTGAGTACAGGGGGACAATCACCTCTCTGCTCCTGCTGGCAACACTGAATTTTGTTCCGCTTTGTTCTAAAGATGGGGTTGTAACCAGCCTTTGCTCGCCTGCTTGCAAATGGATTATGGAAGGGCATTCGTTGCCTTGAGAAACTGAGCTCACCTGAGCATGGGATATTGCACAGGTTCCTGGAGCCCGAGGTCTTGCCGTCATTGCACCACCAGCGGCTGTTGATCTGTAGGATGCCGTAGTCGGTGCTTCCATCGGTGTTACGGTTTGTAGCCTGTGTGTTGAAGTTACTCTCGAATTTTGCGGCGCACACCCCTGTCAAAGTTCCATTCCAAAGAAAAAGAAAATAAAAAGCCCTGCAAGATTATTATTTTAAATCTCTATCTCTTATTTGTGCAGATACACAGCCCATCTCTTAATTGAAAGATGTGTCCATTTTTCCAATCCAACCAAGTGTGAAAAACACATGCCACGTGTCTTAACTTCTAAACCTCCTTACTAAGCCTGGCACAGGATTTCTACCCTTAGAAATAAATTCCAGTGTGCTTTTGTGCATTGCTCTCTTTATACAGACACACGAATCATGCCTCAGGATGCCAGCGGGCAGGCTGCGCTCTGCAGCACAGCTCCTACCACTCTTGGAAGCTTTGGGCAGCCCCAGCAAGTCTCTGTGGAGGTTCTGCATCTATACCTGCTCACCTTAACGAGGCTTATTTTAGCTGCTTGTACTTTACGTGGCTTATGATGGTCTCATTTTGTCCTGTTTATGTGCTCCTGCATCTGTGTCAGGTCAGCAGGAAGGAGGAGGGATGGGGACAGTGATTCATGTTTCAGCTGTGAACATGACGTGAATTGCTCTCCAGATCTGGGAACAGAACGCATGCGTGCTTCCCTCAGAGGAAACAATAATTAATTTCCCACCAGAGGAAAGAAGCTTTCAGGTGACCCCTCACTCCTTGTATCTAGGATCCCCTCTCAGCCCACTTTCTTTCTGGCTGGCCTTCCCATGTTCTCACACTCTCTTCTCCCCCGCTACTCCTTGTAGCGATCCCCACCAAGTCAGCCTGACAGCAGTGTCTCTGCCCAGCGTGGCTCTGTGCTCCTGCTCCACAGCCCTGGGGGCATCTGCAGAGGAAGGAATTAAAGCAAGTAAAACCAGAGCACTTAGGATCTGAGCAGGTAGGATGGGACAGGCTGCTTCTGGGAAACGTTTCCAGTGACAGCATCTCTGTTCAGCTGAGGAAGAACGATAGGAAAAGAACCGGTAAGGGGGAAATCTGTAGAAAATACCTGCACTCTGTGCAAGCAGAGATGGACTAACCCGGTGGCTTCTTAGTATCTAAATTCCAACATCACGCAGACCTGCTCGCTTTAAAGAAGCTTGTTAAATGGAAATTCCCACCCCGCGTGCTCCGTGGAAATGATGAGAGTTCAGACTTACAGTTTCCCAGGCTGTATCCCCGAAAGTTATCAAGTCCGAGACGCTTCATGGTTGCTGCCAGCTCACATCGTCCATAGACTTTCCCCAGAGCAGCCAGGGGCAGGAAGCAAAGCACCAAGAGTAGCAGAGACCTCATGTTGCCAGTGTCGGACACACAGCGGGACTGCAGGCTCACTTGCTCCTGCCTCTTCTTTTAACTTCTTCCCACCCCCTTTTGATTTCTCTGTTCTACTGTTGTCAAAAACACCCTCCTGAGTATACACAAATTTCCCAACACTTAAAGCATTGCTCTCAACTTGCCAAATTTCTTATACAATGTGGGAGGTACCGCGCTGGCTAAGCCACAGAGGAATGCTATAATCTGTTGCAATATGTACAGTCCCGATTTTACTGCATAGACAATGATCATCATCAGTGTATCAGTACTAACAATATAATAAAAAAAGCCATAGTAGATAGATAAACAAGTTTTAATTGGCAGAATCATTAAGGCATTTCCTGACAATGCAAATTTGGCTCTTCTTCTCAAGTGCTGGAGGATGCAACACATTGTTTGTGTATTACCAATAGGCGCAACTTGGACATGCTGTGCTATTACACAGTGTCTGAAGCAGTCAGTGCTGGGTTCATCAGGGCTCTGAGTGCAGGGGGCTGCGGAGCCATTCAGTGGCAGGTGGGGTGAATGTCAAGCACTGTATCTGGGGAGGAAGAAGCACATGCAGAAGCACAACTTCAGCATTCCTCATCTAAGATCTACCGAAATGAAGAAGTGTGAAAAACTCTCTGCACTGCTCTTCAGCACCTGTTGTATTGTTCCTGTTTTGAAAGTGGAACTAATAAGGAGAAGTTGCAGCTTGGAAAGCCAGTGGTATCCTGCTCTGGGGTATCCTGCCCTGGGGCAGCCAGCAGGGCGAGAAAGGTGATTGTCCCTCTTTACTCTGCCCTTTTGAGGCCCCATCTGCAGTACTGTTTCCAGGCTGGGGCCCCCAGTACTGGAAAAACATAGAGCTGTTGGAGAGAGGGCCACAGAGATGATCAGAGGGCTGGAGCATCTCTCCTGTAAAGACAGGCTGAGGAAGCTGGGCTTGTTCAGCTTGGAGAAGAGAAGAAGGCTGCAAGGAGACCTCATTGCAGTCTTCCAGTATTTAAAAGGGGATTATAAAAGGGATGAGAATCAACTTTTTACAGGAGTAGACAGTGATAGGACGAGGGGGATTGGATTTAACCTCAAGGCGGGAAGGCTTAGATTGGATATCATGGGAAAGTTCTTCACAGAGAGAGAGGAGAGAGAGGTGCTGGCACAGGCTGCCCAGAGAAGTTGTCCCTGGAGGTGTTCAGGGCCAGGTTGGATGGGGCTCTGGGCAGCCTGGTCTAGTATTGGATATGGAGGTTGGTGGCCCTGCCTGCAGCAAGGGTGTTGGAGCCTTGTGATTCTTGGGAACCCTTCCAACCCAAGCCATTCCATGATTCTATGATTCTATGATTCTATGTTTCTATGAAGTAGGCTTTACCACTAATCTGGAGCCCTAATGTTCAGTTTGTACAAGATGTTTCTTAGTGGCCATAAATAAGCTGAACAACTGAACGCAGATTTTTTATGATATTCAAAGCTTGTTATTTTCTACTAGACTTTGAAGTTGTTGTTTGCTGAGTTCATTTCAGAAGGACAGTGCTGTCAAGAAGCAGTACGCCTGCATATAGTTGTATTCAATGGGAAGTGCTGCGTTTGGGCAGCTTTGCATGGGGAACTGCAGACACTTCAGAAACTGCACTGGAAAATTGATCCTGGTGTTTAGCAGCCTCTTTAGGAGGTGAGCTTTTCACAGTGTTTTGCTTCGAAATGCAAATCCATTAGAGCTGCTCCTTTAGAGCCCCTCCATCTTCCAAGCCAAACCACTTGATGATACCGATTGTGTCGTAGTATCAGTTAGTTCAATTTAATGGCTGCAAATTGCACTTGTTGAGGATTAACGTTGCCTCTCGGTCAGTCCAGTACTGGTGCAGCCCCTCTGGGCCACGCTGCAATTTCAACAAAAGCCACTGTTGTGGTTTTGCCTTTGTTTGAGTGCAGTGAGTTGGGACGGTCAAGCACTCCCTGACCATACCTGGAACTCCTGCTCCTTGGATCACGGCCTGACCCAAGAAGTGCCAGAACTGTACAAACTGGGATTATTGTGCAGCTGAGAGAAAATTCCAGGATTGCCTCACCCGAACTGTGGCCAGAATGGAAAGTTTTCTGGCTAACGTCGATTACCTTGAGGCCCTGTGAATAAAGGTCCTAACCGAAGACTCCCCTCTGTTCTCTAGGACTGCACTGAGCTGTGATCCTCAATTTCCACCCGAGCTGACAATTGTATTGGCATACAATTGTATGCCAGTAGCCTGAGAGACCTGAGTTCTTATTTGACCTCTGCTGGGTTTGATAAGTAACTAAGCAAAAAGACACACAAATACCATAGCTATCCAGCAAAGGTCTCAATTTCTTCATGACAAATGCAGCTAAAACCTCACTGTCTTAAGACTTGGATTTATTATCCCTGTGATTTTTATCCTCTTCCCTGTAAGCAGACTTCCATCGCCAGAACTGTGCTGTCACCAACAGAGAAGAAATGAAAATCTTAGCAAACTCCTGCTTTGCAATTCACAGTGATTATTTCTAAATACCAGTAAAGAAAAGGGTGACTCCATGGCGGTCAAGCAGAAATATTCCCAGCTAGTTCCTCATTCTCCTCCAGTAATTATCTGCCAACTGCAGATGTACCATAATTAAGAAGCATAATTAAGAGGATCCTTCCTGGAAGTCCTATAAAAATGTGCTGTTGTTTCAGCAGACTCTGTAGTGGTGTGAAGTACCGGCTCAAACAAGAGCTGGATTTCTTCAGGGACTGCGGTTACTCACTTTCATAAAGTGCAAGGTGTTTCCTCCTGCTGCACCTGACAGACATCTGTTCCCATTTCTGAGGGTACCGCCTAGCTGCATTCGAAGAAGCCTAAAACTATACACAGTTTCTGATCCTCCTTCAGATCCTGAGATGATGAACATTTGGGACTGCATCCTTTATTTGGCAAGTGTGACAACTTCTCCCATGCCAAGAAGAGCGCTTTTCTTTTTCTCTGATATTCAAAATGTTCCTGACAGCATGAAAAAAGAAAAAATAGTAAAGGCAATTGTGCATTCACACACACACACCCTTCTAAGTAGCATGCGTGATCATTAAGGGAAGCCTTGGAGCTGGGGGTACACTTTCCCTCCCAATCCAGCAATTCTGACTTGAAGTCATAGAAAAATAAAGATGTTGGTGACCACATTTATGCATCTGGGAGGCATCAGTCAGGCCAAAGGTTTGATGATGTGCAGAAGATAAACAGCTTTCATCAGCTTGGGAGGATCCTTCTGATGGGCCGGCGAAGGCCAAGGTGATGCTAATAAGCAGGCAGCATGAGACCCACTGTTACTGCCCCAGGGTCCATCAGCTGGGAGCATCCCTCATCTTGGTATGCAAGTGCCAACCTAGAGCAGCAAGTGTTACTTTGCTATGTCCTATTTTAGCATCTTACCACAGTAAATAGCAAGAACTGCCATCATGATTCTCCACGCAAGTCACTACAAAAGTTAATGATTTATTTTACAAACCAAGGACTGCAGCGTGGCCTTGGAAAACAGCATCTCCAGCTTAGGGCATGATTTATACAGGCAACACTGTCTGACACAGCGTTATTATTTCCTAATTCTATTGAGCTACACAACCCTTCAGCTGTCCCTCCCTTGATGTCAGCCTACCCCGTAAGTTCCTGTTTGGGCTTCTCACATCTTGTTTATTGGCTGAAGAGAGGTAATAAAAAAGGAATCTCTGTTCTTGTGGTGGGCAGCTGGACAGATTGCCACGATTATAACGGTAGCGTGACAGTGAGACAATGTGAAGGACACAGAGACACTGTGGAAATCCCAGTGAAATATATCCGTGTCTGTGTTATGTCAAAGTAAGTACAAAATAGAAGTAGTAAAATGCATAAACTTGTCAGTGATGAAGTTCTAGTAATTTATGGCTCACCTCAAACAATAAGAAGAACTGGGGAGAATATCGAATGGCAGAAAGCTTTCAGTTAGACATTCTTTGCAAGACTGCTGAAAATCCTGCTCCGGTGGCACCAACAGAACAAGAAGATGACACTGAAGAATTAAATGCCTGCTAAAGCGAACACAAAAATAGGCCTGTCTTTGTCAAAGATACAAGCTGGGAAAGAATGAAGGACAGCAAGAAAGTTGTACAGGAACAACTGGGTGATCTAGAAAATGATGTAGTCAGAACAGAGCTTAAGCACATCAGAGCCCCCAGGGTCTCTGCAGATACAAAAGCTTATCTATTGTATCTGATCCCACATACAGGATTTATGGGAGGCTGCAGCTTGGAAGGTACTTGCTTCAAACTGACTATGTGCTGCTAATACTGCCACGAAAACCCTACTGAGATTGCAGTAGGAATTCTGCATGTGTTTTTGTTAGAGGAATATATATTGTGTCCTGTTACGGGAAACATGAACTGAAATGTAAATACGCAAGAATAAGGCAAGTAGGTGTAACACAATCTGTCCTAAAGAACAGAAGTCTCCTGAAACGAGCTTATAAGAAGTGAGGGCAGAAGTATTAACCAGGATTATTAACCAGTATTAACCAGGATTATTAACCAGTTCTGGTGGATGAAAATCTTGACACAAATCAGCAAGGGGCTCTGGGAGCCTGAAAAGCCAACAGTATCCTGGGCTGCATCAAAACAGGGGCAGCCAGCAGGGAGGGGGAAGTGATTGTCCCCATCTGCTCTGCCTTTCTAAGGCCCCATCTGGAGTACTGCATCCAGACCTGAGGCTCCACAAGGAAGCTGTGGACCTGTTGGAGTGGGTCCAGAGGAGGGCCACTAAGGGTTTGAGCACCTCCCCTACAAAGACAGGCTGAGGGAGATGGGCTTGTTCAGCCTGAAGAAGAGAAGGCTGCAGGGTGACCTCACTGTGGCCTTCCAGAACTTAAAGCAAGAGGGAGACCAACACATTTCTTGGACAGATAGCAATAGGAAAAAGAGAAACACCTTTAAACTAAAAGAGAGGAGATTTAGATTAGATGTTAAATGAGAATTCCTTACTCAGAGGGTGGTGAAACACTGGCACAGCTGCCCAGAGAAGCTGTGGGTGCCCCATCCCTGGAGATGCTCAAGGCCAGGTTGGATGGGGCTCTGAGCAGCCAGAGCTGGTGAGTGGCAACCAGCCCACAGCAAGGGGTTGGAAATGGGTGATACTTAAGGTCCCTTCCAATCCAAACCATTATTTGATTCTAGTTGTTCTGAATGCCTTAAGGAGTTAAACGCAATGGGGAGGGAAATAACCACACAGAGAACAATATCAGCACAAGATTAAATTAATATAATCTGCCCTAGAAAAGAAATCAGGCTGCATCTTTAATTTGTAACCACAGGAGCGGTGAAATAGTGAGATAGCCTTCCATTAGGAACAGCAGGAACAAAAACCCCAGATAGACCCTATTTGGTCTTAAGATGAGTCTCAGAAGGGGTTATAAGATGCATTTAGCTGTCCCAGCTGGAGGCTGAACTTCTTATCCCAGGCTGTATCCTACAGCTCTCAGCATTTTCCTTGGCCTTGCAAAGAAAAATGTAAAGCTAGAAGACCCTCCTCATCACACCAGCCTCTCTAGCCTTTAATTTGCTGTGCTGGATGGGACTTGTCATAGAGAAGATGGATACAGAAGAATGAAAAATAAATAAGCCTTCATTTTTGTTAAGCCTCACAGAAAGCTTTGATCACCATGAGAACGCTACATTAATGGACTCACTGGTTGAACGTTCATAGGCTTGGCTGGCATAACTAGCATGGAGATGTGCTTAGAAGAATGAAAAGGAAAAAAGAAGTGGCATAACTAGGAAAAGTGTCACCAAACACATGCTCCACACAATCTGAAATAAAGGAAGTTGCACCAAGTGCTGTTGTTTCCAAAGTTGCTTTCAGAGTCACAAGCAGCTTGTGACACAGCGCCAGCAATGAAGGAAAATGATCGCAAGAACAAAAGCAGAAGGAAAATGATCTGCATCATGAGATGATGGGGTTGTTGGAGCCGGGCTGTGTTATGCAGGCTCACTGCTGCAGCAGAGGACAGGGCTGTGGGTTACCTGGAGGTTGGCAGCTCTTATCCTGAGACAGGAGCGATAGGAGATACAAGTGCTGAAATAAGTGGGGATATACAAGAAACCAAAAACTGCTACATATTCAGTCCAGAATTGTGGTACTAAATTTGCCAACTTTTTCAAGTTAAAAAGAGATGGGGACATTTTTATTCTTCTTAAGGGGATTACCTGTAATCTTACAGGAGCTGATCTGACACGAGCTACATGTGAGAATTCCCACTCGGGCTTCTTCCAGCCGCAGAAGGACCAACTGGAGTGGGGAGGAGGTGGCTGACCCTGCATGTTAAGCACAGCTGGAGGTTGCACAAACCTGGCTGCACTGTGCCAACATCCCTCGTGCTGGCCCTGCTGGTTATAGCAGGCTATTCATTTAACTTGGTGGCGAGGCCTTTTTGCTTCTGACAGCTTGCCGGTTTTCTAAATAAAAGACTTGAGTTTATATAAGCCTTGCTTTGTTCCTCGGTAATACACCCAAGCCCCTCTCAGTTCAAAATCTAAGCCAGCTATTGGCATAATTAAAAACCAAAACGCTGGAGGAGGTGATAGCATAGATGTGTTTTATTTCCAAATCCTTTTTTGCTGTTGTTGTCTCAAGTCACTGAATGGAACAGTCGGGGGGTAACGTCAAATCAGGAGGGCGCAGTAGGGATCCCACACGACAGGAAAAGAAATACTTTATGTCTGCAGCGTTGTCCCGTTACCGCTGCGAGGGAAACACCAGGAAAATGGTGCTGCGCTCCAGCTGAGATGGCAGGCAGCCAGCAGAGAGCTGCAGCCGTTACGGACAATTTATACTTACACGGAGCTCAAAATAGCTTTTCTTGCAGAGCAAAAATGGCACTCAGTCATCTGGTTTTATGGCTGCTAATAAAACGCTGACCTTCTCTGACCCTTTTCATTCAAAGGAGTTTATGCATTTAAAAAAAAATACCCGCCACACAATTTACACATTCTTTCCATCGGGTTCTTCTGCAACACTCCATTGGTTGTTCTGAATTGGTCCCTATTTTCACTACTCCCGCACCAGTGGTCTTGGAGAAAGTGGGAGCTGTGGACCTACGTGCTGCAAAGAGTCCAGGCTAAATAACTTAGGAATGCAAGAACGCAGTTTTAATGACATTCGTACTCCAATTAATGCTGTGAGGTTGGAGCCCAAGTCCCTTACAGCTTGATCCATGAATAAGGATCCTGTTTGGGATGAATGGTCCCCATTTTAATCCCCTTTCACCGGGGCAGAGCTGTAATACACCTAGGCAGAGCCACATACTTTCTAAGCGGGGCCCAGCCTGCAGTGATGGTGGCTGTCTGTCTGCCAGAAATAAACTGGCTGTGCCTGACCACCCTTTCTGAGAAGAAATACTTCCTAATGTCCAGCCTGAATCTCCCCAGGATCAATTTGAAACCATTCCCTCTAGTTCTATCACTAATGACACGAGAGAAGAGGCCGACCCCCAGCTCACTACAACCTCCCTTCAGGAAGTTATAGAGAGCTATAAGGTCTCCCCTGAGCCTCCTCTTCTCCAGGCTGAACAATCCCAGCTCCCTCAGCCGCTCCTCATAAGGCCTGTGCTCCAGACCCCTCACCAGCTTCGTAGCCCTCCTCTGAACACGTTCCAGGGCCTCGATGTCTTTCTTGCAGTGAGGGGCCCAAAACTGAACACAGTACTCGAGGTGCGGCCTCACCAGTGCTGAGTACAGGGGGACAATCACCTCTCTGCTCCTGCTGGCCACACTGTTCCTGATGCAAGCCAAGATGCCGTTGGCCTTCTTGGCTACCCGGGCACACTGTTGGCTCATGTTCAGCCAAGCCTCAATCAATACCCCCAGGTCCATTTCCTCTACGCAGTCTTCCAGCCACTCCGCCCCAAGCCTGTAGTGTTGACCGGGGTTGTTGTAGCCGAAGTGCAGGACCCGGCATTTGGTCTTGTTGAACCTTTTGGTCTGGCTTCAGCCCAGCCCTCCTGACAGGCAATTCCCATCAGCCGACCTCAGCCCAGGTGCTGAGTAGACTGCCCCATGATCAAAGAATCCAAAATTTTTGCGTTTGCACCACCCTCTCAGCCATGCATTTATAAGATGGCTTTTTCTGGTCATCTCAGTCCCTGCCACCAAAGAAATGCTGGCAAAAACTACTTGTATCCCCGCTACATCAACTAACTTCCCCAGCTTCCTAAAACCATTTTTTATAATCCTCGGGCTTCTGTCAGCAATCCCATTGCTGCCAGCCTGAACTATCAATAAAGGGTAATAATCAGAGGGGCAGATAAGGCTGGGGAGTTTTCTAGCAATATCCCTGACCCGGGCCGCAGGAAGGCAGCACACCTCCCTATGGGTAGGGTCAGGCCGACATATTGGACCCTCTGTTCCTCTCAGAAGAGAGTTGCCCACTACTATCACCCTCCTTTCTTTCTTGGAGGCGGCAGTCTTCAAACGTGGAGCCGACTGCCTCACCTTGGGCAAGCTTGGTGGCAGCGCTCCCATATCATCATCACTCACCTCTCCCTCTGGTTTCAGGGCTTCATACCTGTTACAGAGGAACAGTTACCAGGGGAACTGAGGTAGGTTGGGATGGGGGTTGCCTGTGACGCCGGGCTGAGACCTGCTGCCATTCCTCCTCTCCTCTCAAGCTGTCTCTCCCTGCTTGACTATGGTGAGAGAGAAGGTTCATTACTCCCACTACTACCTCAGTCTGGGAAGCAGACCCTCTGTCTGGGTTGCCACAGTCTTTGTGTGGGAAGCCCGTTTCCTGGTGAGGACCATGTTTGAAGTGTTGGTGTCAGGGCCCGTCAACAGGAGAGCAAATTACCTGAGAAAAGTCAAGAGCACTCACCCGTGCTGACACAAGACACAGCCTCCACTCCCATTGCTGCCTTATTAAGTGGGCAGTGCAGGCGGCCCTCAAACACTGACTACCTCCACCCTAGGTGCTCGGAACGGCTTTCCACACCTTCTGTGTTGTGTCGGTCTCTCTTTATCCACACAGCAAATGGGTCAAGGTCAGTCACCAGAGATAAAGATACTCACTGTCCCTGGTGAGTCAGGAGCCCGCCCACAAGCTGCCGGCTGCTGGCCCAGGCACAGCACTGCTGCTGGCTCCAAAAAACTATAAAAAAAGATCTTTTCTGGTCGCTTCACTTCAGTTTCCTTCCCCAGTGCAGTTTTACCTGCTAGTCTTGTAACAACATGTAACAACAGAGCTCATCTATCCGAGGCCTCATCAGTCAAACGGGCAAATGCAGTAAACAGAGAAGCTTCACGCCTCTAGGTGGCAGGAGGGGCTTGTCACACCTAAAAGTAACGCCTCATTTCTTTATATTGTCCCACAGCATCAGAGGCGGATGTTGGCGGTACTGCAGTAGAGGCTGAACCTTCCTGCCAATAGGCCGTTCCATGTTGTTGCTGTGTGACAGACGGCAGCAGAGGGGCACTCTGACTCAATGCCATCTGACACAGAAGTGCATGTGAAGCAAAAGTGCGGCATTTAATTCCCCAGTGCAGAAAAAAAAGGCACCCACTGACATTCATCAGTGCTTGCTGAACATCTGCGGGGGCCAAACAGGGGATGTGAGCACAGTGAGGCAGGGGGTGATGCATTTCAGCAAGTGGTGATGGCAACAGCAGAGCACCTCCAGTAGCGCAGATTTAGATGAGCATGGCATGTTCATTGCTTGGTTACCCTTGTTCATTGCTGGTGAAAATGCACAGCTAATGGTGGTGACTGTGTTGGAATATAGTGGTTTGTAGTGAGAATGTGCTCTATCACGTAGCACTGCTGTGCTCTTTACATCTGTTGTAGTTTCCGTGGAAATAAATAGGAGGCATTACTTTCAGAACAGCTGGATGCAGAACATAAACACTAGCCACTGAGTACCAGCACCAAGGGGATTCAAATGCTTGGGAAATCACGTTAAAACAATACAAACTGCTCCTTTCACCTCCAGTCTGAGAAAGATATTCACACATCAGCCTCACCTCAGCCTTCTTTTTGTGTATTTCCCAAAACGTTACTTTGCTTGGATGCAGAGCAGGATTATCATCTCTCCAACTCCAGTCATTTATGGGTTTCCCCTTCCTTCCCCCCAGAAGAAAATCACTTGCTTTTGGATCTCCTAAGAGGAAAAGCAGCGTGTAGTTCAATGCCACTGTTGCACTTGCTTCCTCTCACATGCTTTGGCCAGTCACATCTTGCCTCTTGCTTGGCAAACTCCTGAGCAGCAGCAGCTGTCCCATATGACACGAGCAAGCATCAGCTCCGATTTTTTCACTGCGGTTGGAGCAATGCATCATTAGCCAAAATGCATTCAGGTCATGCACAGCATGTCATGTGTTAACTGCTTTCAGCCATGCCAAACCCTCTGCCGCAAGTGCTATGTGCATCTCTACTATGATGACTGCATCTCTACTAAAACTACTTTCAAATGGAGTATTTCTCCCTTCCCCAAATAGAACAGGGGCCAAGAAACTTCACTTCCCATTACCTGCTTGAGTTCCACTCTCCTAAACAGTAATTACATTGCTTTCAATTCCACGTGGAGATGAATAGTAAAACATAAAGCCTTTCCCAGACCACTGACATTCCTCTGTTGGCGAAGAAATGAAGCCCAGTAGAGCACTCAGTGGGACCGGGTGGAACTAGTTCAGTAGAAAGGACCATTTCCCTCTCTGTACAGATACAGTGGGGACTTGTGCTGTCCCACTGCCTACACTGCAAGGCCTGCAGCAGAACATCTGCACAAGAACTCAAGTGCAACCACACAGAACCAGTTCCCGCAGTCCAGAAGAGTCCTTTTGACTGCAGCTCAGGAGCCCACGGAAGGGACTGCTTTACATTTCCCTGCCAACCCATACAGACCCCAATCTGATCCCACAAGAAATCCTACCAATGTTGTTGGCTCAGACAGTACAAACTGTGCTCACAAACTGCTTTATTCTCATGGGGCAAGCAGTTTTGCCTTTGTGTTTTCTTATTTTTTAAAACCCATTTTACCTTCAGGCTCTGGCATGCGTACAGTTAGCTCTCTTTTACTGAGGCCAGTCTGCCTGCAGCAACAGGTAGCAGACAGGAGGCTTCTGCATCACTTCCACTCTGCTGCACAGTGATGGGGGAAGAAGCAAGGAAAACAACCTGCTGAAGCCTGGACTTGAGCAGAATTTTTCCCTCCAGCTCACTCTGGGCCTTGCAATCTGTACAAGTGCTGCAGAAGACACCAAAAGCCAGGCAGCAAGGTTCTTGCAAGTAGAATTCAGCAAGGAGAAGTTCTCCTAGCACGTGCTGCTGAATTATTTCCTTGTCTCTGCTCAAGGGGTGCTACTTTCCCAGGCTGCTTTACAGTACAAACACACTCAGACTGCTTACCTTCCTTGTTCTTCTGATACCGCTTCCAATCAGAGCTCGATGATCTGGCATCATTAGATGACCCATCCTTGAATGCTTCCACTGCGAATTCATCCATGCGTTACTGAACCAGCACTGTGTCAGTCTTCCAGAGCACATACCCTACGTGTTTGTGGATGAGATGTTTGCAACACAGTACTTCAAAATAGCTACCTACACTCTTCCCTGTGCTCCCCACCCCAAACTCAGCTTGGAGTCCCCGCAGTCCCCCCAACCACAGCTCAGCACTCCTTCCACCCATCCCAACCTTCGCCTGACCTCTGAAGCCAGGCTATGGTCCATGATCCAGTAGCGGAGAAGCCAGGTTATCTGTGAAACGGAGACATAATGCAGTAAATAACCAGTGGCCACGTCACCTGCCACCTTCAATTTGGAAGCGTTAAAGCTGGAGCCCTTTCAAGAAAGTGGGTGTTACTTTCCTCACGACAAATTTAGAACACTAGCCAAAGAAATCCAGGTTCACTTTCCCCTGAGTGTGTTGCCTCTATTTCATGATCCTGTGCCCTTGCTTAACTTCATTCCAAAATGAGGTTTAAACAAGATGAAGAGTGCTGTGCTTTTTCCATGCCCGTCGGACTGTATTTCAGAATCAGAAGCTACGAAGTCTAGAAAACAATATATTTCCAAATGAAAAATAAAAAAACCTGATAAGGAGTTGACTTTAAAAGAATACCAATAAATGCTTCTGACTAACCTTAAACTCTGCAGAAAGCGTATGACGAGCGGCTGAAGACAACGGCTAGCCTGAACAAAACCATCTCTGGTTTCAGAAATAACAACAGCACTGAACCCACAGCTGTAACTCCACTCAGCTCACGTTAAGTTCTGATGTCTGGATACCTGACAGAACCGACATAATGAGCACTGCAAGGATATCAGACAAGTCGAAATGAAGACAGACAAAAGTATTTATTTTTTTTAAATATAAAAATGGTCTTTTATTTCTTCAATACAAGGTAAACTACTATTGCAGTTTAAGACCAACACAAAAGTTGGACAGCAAATTGCTTAACAGTCTCCTAAAGGCTGAAAAAAAGGAACCCATGAAAGCTAAAAGTTATGCAATATTTCAAGTATAACATCTAAAAATGATGAAAGGTAGAGATTAACTAAGTACTCCTGCTGAAAATGTATTAAAATCCACAGTTGGTAGGATACCATCTTACCTTGTTGAGAAATACAGGTCTCCGGCAACACAATATTCAGCAGACTCTTTGGCCTGCTGGAATCAGGGAACTGCTTACTATATACACGCATAACATCCTTTGGAGTTGGGCATTCTGAGAGACATCCATTTCCTTACATTTTGCAGTGCAATTCTGCATCCCAACTCAGACAAGCTCCCCTGCTGTATTTCAAAGCCATTTCGTGAACAGTTTACCCAGCCATCCTTGTGCAAAATGGGAATGAGGAAACACAATGATACAGGAAGACAATACAGCCTTATGTTTAGAAAGTCAGCAGCGCTGGTAATCTTCATAAAAATGTAACTGTTTACCAAATAGGAATGTATTTCACTTGTAAAACACCCGGTCCTTTGTATATTACTTCTTTTTAAAGGACACCTGCACTAATTTGCAATCACTTGTATTTATAAAAGCACACGCATTCCTCATTTTCTTACATTTGAAGATCAACAGAACGTCTCTTTCATAATGTAATAATAATATGCACAGTTTAAAATATTTTCTATTACAAAATACAGTACACAAGAGGGTGAGGCCAAAGTCTATTACTTGAATAGATTCCAAAGTGTCAGCACTGGGGGTGTAAAATTACATTACAAGGTATGAGTAGACGGAATTTTTTTACATCTGAAAGGCTCAATTGCATTGGGATTGAAGAGAAGTACTGCTTACTATTTTCAAGAGACTTCAGTCAAGTCTGTGTATTTCCAAAGAAGCTTTAAAAGATCTAAGCGCAGACACAGGCCATACCAGAGCCTACATCTGCTGCAATAACTGGTGCTATAGAAAGGACCCAGGAACTAACAAGTGCATAATTTACAAATAGAGATGCTTTATCATACTTTGTCCAACATGGGAAAGAAAAAAAAAAATCCCATGAGAACATCCAACTGAGGAACTTCCCCATTTCTTAGTAACTCATCTTCTACAACTAAGATGGTTTGAAAAGTACCCAGCAGGTGAGGTGTGTTCCAGGCAGTGGCTGTGTGGCAGCGTGTGGAAATACAACACAAAGCACCCCACCCATCTGCAGCGCTCACTGCAAGGCAATGCCATAACCAGCTGCAACGGGCATCACTTCTGCATAAGCACTGTGATACATTAATGTGCTGCAACTGTGTTCAAAACCTACGGGCTCCACTACCAAAATAATTTCAGTCCCAAACAAATCCATGCAGCTTGTTTCCTATGCCAAAATATTTCAGAAAATATTCATTCTTTAAGACGATGCACGGGGATCTGCACCTCCCTTGGGATCTTGAGTGGTCTATACCTCAATGCAGAAGCAGTTTAGCATCCTGGATTTCAGGAAGGCAGCAGCCAAACGTGCACGTTTTACATCTGAAGCCACGTGACAACCCACCTCACTGGGCATCGCTCTAGGAAATTTAAGGCTGTATCCTTACAACACAAGAACCAATGACAGACTGCATATAAAATTCTATAAATAAAAATAGGAGCAAAGTCTGTTTGACCTGTACACACAGAGCATATAGATTAAAAAAAGGAAATCGGGAATTACGTGGTTCTATAAATGCCATATATTTTTACTAGAAACACAGATGACAAGTATGTACAACAGGTAAATCTGAAGTTATCAACATATTAACTAGGAAAACATTTACAAGCGTTGTGTATGCAACTAGATCATCAGGTAAAAAAAGTCCATTAGAAAAATCTAAGCCTTACCAGTTTGGAAGGAAAAAAAAACAAAACTGAGAACGCTCTCTACTCTGAAGGGAAAAAATAAAGCAATAAAGCATCAAGCTGGCCTAAACTTCATAAGGGATCTCATGTAACAACAGCTACCCCAAGCTTTCAAGCCACAATAGAAATAAAAACCTCAAGTTCTGACAAATGTTTTTCATAATGCAATCAGAACCAAAGGCATTGGCACAGAAAGCAAAAAGGAAGTGAAAGGGTTGTACAGTTCCCAAAAGTGTATGTTCTTCTCTTGAAGAAATGTTTCTGACCTGTCAAAACATACGGTCCAGTAGAAATTTCACTAAGGAAAAAGAACACCTTACTTAAAGAAAAAAAGCAGGCAAAAAAAAAAACCTATTGCAAAAAACTCTCCTGTTACTGAGATGCCACCACCCCAACCACCACCTGCTGTGGACTTTGTCTCCCAAGACTAAGGACACACAGCCTTACCCAGTTTTCAATGTTACTTATAAAAACACTGTTCAGAAGAAATATCGACTATTTCCACACAGACTGTTTAACCCTTTCATCAGTAAGAGGAGATGAAATACAACAGAGTGAATATCAAAGAAGGTGGCAGGAGCCACCATGGCACCATCACCAGGCAGTGCAGTGCCCAACTGCTGCTTCCTGAGCACGCACAGGAAGCCACCAGTCATACGCAATAAACCCAAACCTGGTACAATTGTATTATGGATCCGCTAACACATGATGTGCAGACATATTCCTTTTTGGTGTCTATCAGGGTCTTTGGATCTTTTTCTGTACAGATTACTTGTTCCATTAAAAAAAAATTAACATCTAAGAAAGGTCACAGTAGCAAGAGTACTATCTAAATAGTGACACGGTGTGCCTAGCAGTTCAAATTCAGTACTCAGAGAACAGGTAGAAATAAGGGGCTTCATGTCAGGGATCTCTTCTTCTAAGCCACAACACACTCAGTTTATAACCTGTGTTGTCTTTCTGCTATTTTCCCCCTGCTATTTCCATTGCCAGCAACAGAAATCTGCACGAGTGAGAAGCTACACTCTGCAGAAGAGCAACAGTCTCCTTATACCTATTTCAGTGCGGAGTAAAATATCAATTCCTGCATAAAACGTTTTTGATTTTTTATTTGGAGTTATAATATAGCTCTGAGATGGAACGTTACTTACCTGCTGTCTCTCCAGCATGAGCTATTCCCCATGTGACAGCTACAGAGGCAGGTTATTCCTCCCCTAAACTTATTACATGCAGCAGTAAACAACGTTTTGAAGTGAAAAATAAAATTACAACAGTATTGTTTGTAACCAACACCTATTCACAAAAAGCAGGAAATGAGTCGTGACTCATTAGATACAACTTTCAGTTTACAAAACTTTAAAAGGCAGCTTTCATTTGGAAACAGGTTCAAACAAACATTGCAAATATCTCCTCAGTAGCAAATAGTTCCATTAACACCAGCGATCCCACGCGTGAGGATTTGAGGTACACAATTTAAGGAAAAAAGAAGGGAGGGGGTCTGGAGGTTGCAGCCCAGTCCAACAGCATCAGCCTGGCTGCAGAAAATTCGGCCAAGGGTCGGTGATAAAAAATATGAGAGCATTTCAGACTTAAGCAAAGCTTCTGCAGTTGTACACGCTGCTACTGGTCCCAACTCAGCAAAGCAACAAAACCACTCACTCCGCACAAATTAGCTAAGAGCATATGTTTACATTCCTTGAAATGGGCAGAATGTAAGCACATGCTCTGGAAAACCAAGTGGACTGAAGTGCTTTCCTGAACAGGAGAACAGATTTTTAGGTCTGCTGTAAAGCCTTCTGAGAAAGAAAAATCAGTAAAATAATAATAATAATAATAATAAAAGAAAGAAACGAAGAGCTGTCCAAGAGTTGCTTCTTAAAGCCATCTGAGGTCTTGAAACTGGACTTAAAGCACTAAGCGCAGCTACGTGAATCAGTGATAACTAAGATTAAATCCGTTACATAATGATTTGCAACAGACAAAGAACGAGCCTTTGTGGCAGGCCTCCAGAAAAGGAGTTTTTCCAAATTAAATGAATCTTTTCCATTCACTTGTGCTTGAATTTTTCACACAAATTTCTCGTAACCGGAGTTCAGCTTCCACACTAAGCTCCAGCAAACTGTTGTCAAGCAAATTTACAAAACCTCATTTGACGGATTTAATTAGCGCCGCTTTTTGCGAAGATACTTCAATATTGCCCATCGCGGGCCACAGACATACAGGTGTACCTCCTGTTTCTTTTATATGAACGTGTGAATGAACCCCAAAGCATTAAGAAAGTATCAAACCCATGAAGTCTGAATGATAGAAACATCTCCTTCCTCCTGTCACATCTAATATACAGCTATGTACAGACTGTCGCAGCCTCGAGGGCAGAGGGAAGGGAGAAACACACAAGCACTGGTTCTATAAAACTGTAAACAACTGCAGGATTATTATTATTTAAAGCTAACCTTTGCACCCCTCAATATGAACGGTTTAAGACCATGCAAACAGTTTAATACGGCAGCGTTGACCAGGATCGAGACTGTGTGAAAGAGCATTTTCAGTGTGCTCCCATCAGAGACGTGGGAGCACCTTCCTCAAAGCAAGAGAACGCAAAGAACTGCAGTTTTTACAGTTTTATATGTCAATGAGCAAGTTCACAAGCCACCTAAGAAAACACTGCTAGAAAGCAAAATAGCATTAAAGGTTTTTGTAACCACCTGTCTTCGTATCAAAATTGAGCGTGTGAGAGCAACATTAGTAAGTTCAACTCACTGAATGCAAGATTAGGTTGAGGCATATGCAAGAACTATTGCGATGTTTTTTAAAAGACAGCATCAATGTTTTCATTGTAACATTATCTTTAAATATTGCTGAACACAAGACTTTCCCTGAGGTGTAAACATCAAATAACTTGAACAGCTTTACACATCAGCCCCATTAAACAGTTTATTACAACACTACATCTACTGTAATCAAAGTGGTGCTGTGTACAGACATTATCATATGAACATTTTAACATGAACAAACTACTATAAAAACAAGCATTTACTTGACTTTTTCCAATTGCTCGCACATTATAATTGCCAAATGTATATAACCAGTAATGAAGTTGCAAAAGCTATAAGGTTTAAATCACACAGGTTTCCCTCAAATAAAACAGTTAAGCAACATAAAAAAAAAAAAAAAAAAGTAAAAGAGCTACTGGTTACCATGTATGCAGATTTGCTTTATTCAGATCTATTCCTGTTCATTTTATCCATGAATCCTTACAGGCTCAGTTCAATCACATGAAGCAAACTGCCGGACAAGCATCTTTCCTTGAAGAACGTATCTTGTCTTGTACGCTGCTCCTCTTCCTTCAGCTGTAATGTGTCAAAATTTGTGATGTAGATTTTGCTAGTCCCCATAATACACAGAAAATTGTTGCCTTATCTATACATAGACAAGTCGTGCAGCTACTTCACCGTATGTAAACTAACACGAACTAACAGGAGCAGTAGCTACTTGTTTGTGCAGACGCTTTAGGATACGGTAATTAAAACCAATTGTACAACAAAATTTAAAGAATGTGAATCTCACACTTGGGAGTATCCAGTGATAAAGGTAGAAATAGCTACTGTTCCTGTGACCGATGGAAACATTTATATAGAGCGTTTCCTAAAGAATGAATTCTGAAAGAATAAACCAACAAGCACGTAATGTAATTTTGCCCGCAGCTAGATTTTTACATTTTTACCTGCTCACTTACAGAACTTTTAAACCCATTTAAATTTGACATTTAAGTGATGCACTGATCGTATCAAGAAGCGGGTGGCTCACAGCCCAGTAACATTTGAGAGTGCATAGAATTGAATAGCGGCACTTCCAAATTTCCAGCCTAGTGGCAAGCAGGATGGACTTGATACCTAAAAATACACTCACAGTTTGATCACACAAACCCACTCTTCAAATAATACAATACAGACCTGCAGGTCTCCTCCTACCCTAGGGAAAAAAACAAGCCCCTACTTCCTACTCCCATCTATTTAGGCAAATGAGGAACCACACCATTCAAAGTGAATTACCGTAAGAGTTCACAGAATACTTGGGACGGTATAATTCCATACACTGGATTTCAGTTGAATTCCATTACAGAACAATTGACTATCTTCATTTCATTAAATCATTCACAATTTTAACATTCAGTAGTTTCAAAATAATTTAAATCAAGTTCTTTAAAAACCCAACACATTTAATTGTTCATTTGAAAAACAGACATTCAGAGGAGCAATTTCATGAACGTACACCAGTACACAGCTGTCAAATATTCTTTTGCTATTGTAATTGCAAAGCAGTTGGGAAAATAAAACATTCCATGTTTGTATAAGCAATTGGCACATTTCTTCTTCCCTTCCTCAACATGATCATTAATGGTGACATTAAAAAAAAGAACGCAAAACCCAAGCAGCTTAGGCTGTATACCCGCCAGTATTCGGGTAAACTAATGCAAGGCTGAAGCAGCAACTGGAATTTCTTTTATTTGCAGCCTTTGTTCTCAAGTCATCAACCAGTAACTACTCTGGAGAAAGTTCCCTCCCCAGAGGCCAAAGTTTCCACAGATGTTACATATTTTACAAGTGAACTTTTCAGAGGCTCAGTGACAAAGCACCACACCCGCAGGCGGAAGCATTCAGAGGTGTGGGCTACATTGGCACAAACCAATGGGAGAATTTGGGGTTTTAGAGGACAAAAGGTATGACAGCTGTGAGACTGCATGTCAGAATTTGCTGCTCTCGTGATACAGTCGCTGCGGCAAGAGTTATGGATCTCGAGCACTTCTATGGCAACAGTTAACAGATCCAAAGCACCATGTGTAGGATCAACAATACTAGCATGAGAAAGCTTCGGTTCCTGAGAATAATTTGCTAGATTTGTTAGGTTACTTTATGCAACTACAGGAACTTTCAAGAAAGCACAACAAGCAGTATTTATGACTAATGCTTTCTAGTAGGGATCCTGAGATGGTTGATACCACACTAAAGCTTCCAGTATTTTTAATTTTAAAAAGCACACGGCCAACTAAAATCCAAAGGGGTGCTAATTTTAATTCCAAATAGTCTGCCAGTGTATCCTGGCAATAATCAGAAACCTTTGTGGTTCCTAAAGGAAGAAATATATGTATGGATTATACCTTCACTCTCAGCCTTTTTCAGTACTCTACAAGCAAGTAGAATATCAAAGCAAGATACATTTCAGGGAGAAAAGGATGAAATCTCTAGTCAACCCCTCATTGCAATGCAGTTTTCCACCTGCCTTGAATTCATATGAGCTATCTGTCCCAAGCACGTTCCAGATTTGTACAATTTAACATCATACAGCAATCAGTTTCTCAGCATTTCCACTAATGATACCCAAAGAGCAAACTTATCTGTTGAATAGTTTGTTGTGGTTTAAAAGCTAAGGAACATTTCACGAATGAAATCCCAGAACTTCGGGGATCCAACATCTTTATGCAAAATGCAACTTAAGCATTGCTTTTCATAACCAAAGACACTCTTACACCAAAACCCAAGTGATTTCTTTTATACATATACATATAAATATATATATATATATATAAAAGATAAATATATATCTTATATAAGAGTATATATAGAGTAACAACTATTTTTTCCTTTAATTCCAATCATCCAAGCAAGTGTGTGAAAATTCTACAGCAATTTAAAGCCTTATGTGCATACATCTGTCAGTTTATAATAGTGATTTATCAGAGACTGAATTTCAATCTCACAAAACGTTTGCAATTGAGTAAAACACGTGGTACATATTTGTCATCATACTCTAGTAGCTCCTAAGAATGAATGTAAGTAGTTCTGGTTTATTTTATTCTATACATAGGGGAAAAAAATACACAAAAGCAAAAATCCCATTTAAAAAAAAAAAATTAACTTAAACTAGGTTCCAGATTACCAGAAACCTCCAAATATTGTTGTTTAGCTACAACAGTACAGTGAGAATTAAAAAATTTCAAGCTTGACACTGTGTCTGCCATTCTGTGTGTCAACTGAGATACGCTTCAATCCTTGCCCATCATACACGTAGAAATTACCTACTCTACCATCATTAACAACTCTTCCATTTGCGGCATTTCCCCCCCTCCTTTATTAGTGTACTTACCTGATATCTTTGACTTAATGTTGCTCTTAAATGAAACACCAAGACTGAACAACCTCCTGATGTTATAAACAACATTGCATGGACAGAAAAAGAACACTCCCAAACTACAGTTTGTTTCATTGCACGCTTCTCCTACTATCCCAGCCCATCCATTCACCAGAGACAGATGATGAGTAGAGGTACGTTCAGAAAACCAGATTTTTAGTTTACAAATTCAAATACTATGAGGTTGGAAAGCACCTTTCACATTAATATATGAGGAAGACACAAAAGGTAGATCAGGCTGCCACAGGAAAACATAAAATGAAGATCGTTCCCTCTCTCTTACTTTTTGGAAAAGAAAATCTTAGTTCTCAAACCACAATGAGCAAAATGAAAAAAAAAAAAAAGAGCTTGCTTGTTCTCTGGAGAACACTGTACAAAACTCATGTTTTCAGTGCAAGCAAATTCTTTGTTTCAAGTGCTTTAATTCCTTTTAGACAAATTTCTTACGGAACTTCCATTCAGCTCAAATATGTCGAGACTACCAATTTCACAAAGCAAGGGGAAAAAGCACAGGCTGTGAGGAACAGAAAAATACGTGTGTCTTGAGACACTTCAGAAGGCAGTAAAATTACAGCAGCATTCGTGAGAAGAAGTAATAAGACTTTCAGTTCATTTGGTTTTCAAACCATCTTATCACCCTCAAGAAAATGAAATTACTAAACATTAAGAAACAAAACATATGCTTCTGTAAAGCACCAGAATAGCTATCAAACAGACTAGAGGAGGCATACAGAACAACGGCATTCTTTATCTCTTACAGTCTAAGGTGGATTTCGGCTATTGAAACAGATGCACAGTGCATGATTTCTGTGGTAAATGCTACAAACATAAAAAATGCCAACCCCACATGAATTCTTCCTCAAAAATACACATAAAAAGAGTACGTAAATAGTGCTCATTATAGCTCAATACTAGTAAGATTTGGAACCGCCCTAGACAGGCACATGCATATCTAGGGTCTTGAACAATGCTCCCACACAATTCACTTGAAGTTGCTTATTATTAAAGCTCATTATTAAAAGAGTTTACAAAAATAAGCATTTTCCTATTAATTTTCTTTAAAACCTAACATCATACTTCATTGGGAGCTTAAGCATTTGCTAATACACTCTTACAGGAGAGTTCCTACTTACACATGCAAAAATAGAATGCATCTTTTTTAAAACTACCAAGTACCATTTCCCCTCCTACTGACATTAAAAAATAAAATACAACCATATTAGTTCTTAAACCAGTCCAAAGCTGAAACTATTTCAGATACCTGAGAGCAGTTACTGAAGAAGCAGACCAGCCTCAGAAGTGCATTTGTACAGATGCACAAATGATTTTGCTTACAGTGGTTTGAGAATAGAAAAATCAGAGAAAAGCCATGAATAAATGGAATACAAAGTCTACATACATCATCAGCTGTTACAATGTTAGTGTATTTTTTCCTTGCAGTTCAGTCCAAATCCAGTTTAAATAGGAAATCTCAAATGACCCAGTAACAAAAACATAAAATGAGAAACTTAACATTCAGTAGTTATAGAAATTCAGACAGATTAAGATTGGGACAATGTATCAGCTAGAAATACATCATTGAGCATCAGATAAACTAAAAGAGAAAAAAATCTGTCTAAAAAAAGAATCAGGACTCATGCTGATGAAGTTACAATACTATTCTGTTTGTACACATTCATGTTGCTTGTTTCTTAATCCTGAACATCATTCTGTTAGTCTCTTAGCTTTCTCAACTAATACAGTTCAGACATTTGTCTATTAAATCCATCATTCTTTTATATCTATAGACTTTCTATGTGCAAAGGCAAGATAGTTTGAGAAAGTGCTTAGTTTACAGCAACTCTGGAGAACAGATTAGTAATGCATGTGAAGCCTTATGTGAAGGCACATAAGAATCTTGCAAGAATTTAATCTTAAATCATTAAGTGTACAAACAGAAGTGTAAATACCTACTATGGTACATCTGAACTTTTTAAATAGAGTTTTATAATGAACACATTCATTAAGTTATTCCAATTTAATCCATCTCTAAGAGTAGTAAATACAATACAAAGTGAATTTCACTGTATACAAAAATATTCACATCTAAACTAGATGTGTAACACCTTTTTTTTTTTTTTTTCTTTTTTAATATGCCAGTACAGTATCACATTTATGACTGTAAATACACACAGAAATAAGGAGAAGTACAGGTGCCAATCAGAGGGTGAGGGCACACAGGCAACTTTGTGTTACTTGGTAAAACACAGTAATGTGGGGAGTGACTCTTCAGCACTGCTGATGTTTATTAAGTGACTGAGATTGTTAAATCTGTTTATGAAAATTAACTAATGTAAGGAGCAAAACAACAAAAAAAAATGTATGGCAACATACGTCTTGGTGAAAGTGAAACATACAAACCAAAAGATCACTGCACTTTGTGTGTGTGTGTATATATATATATGTATATGTATATATGCATATATATAAACAAAACTACAGTAAAACCCCTCTTCATTTAGACAGAAACAAGACAAAATGTTTACAACTTAACTTCTAAAAAAAATACCAAACATCTTCATTTAGATGTGGAACATTTAATTTGTTCTTTAAATCAAGCTCTTAGAACCTATATTCTTTGTGCAAGGGAATCTTACCTATGCAACTCCTCTGAAAAGAGCTCCCAACACACAACAAAGTCAAAGGAAGTTGCATATAGAAATCCCACCTGAACTGAGACTGAGTCTGGTCCCATGATAAGACTAAAAGTAATTTTGAAATTGTGTTTTGGATATTACAAAATGCAGCCTAATGGTACTGGACATGTTTTGTTGGAGTGACCGGGTAGGGAATCTGTACTTGGCACAGAAACTCCACATAGGTATATATACAATAGTCTAAATACACAAAAATTAAATCTATATTAACAAAGTACGTCAAGGACAAAAAAAAAAAATAGTCACCAAACCCCAGATTAACAATTTTTTGTATATCTTGCTCAGCTCCAAAAGAATTAACAAAAAACACCAAAACCAACTCTGGAAGTACATCCATCATTCAAGTTCAGTGGTTACCTCCTAGTAATAAGAACTATTTGCAAATATCACAAATAGTAATTCATGATAAAAGGGAAAAATACAGCTCAACAAAAGAAACTGCATTTACTTTTGTTAAATCTGTATATTTAAGCTCTGACATTTCACAATTAAAAACCACAGTTGCTATTTTTATGCAACTCCAGAATGATTTCTAACAATCCGTTTTTGATGACAACAAGTGGCATTAACAGATAGATACTACTGCCAACTTTATTTCAGTTGCCACATATCTCTTCTCTACTTAAGCCTTTGACTCTCCATCTCAAGGCACATTACTCCTTCTTTAGAATATAGCATCATCAAGGTTGGAAAAGACCCCTAAGATCATCTAGTCCAAATAAATAACCCAGCATGCCACTTGATAATTAGTAGACTACAGAATTGAATTTGTTCTCTCAGTGACACAGAAGCCTAGTATGTAAAATAAGACATTCAAATAATGTAAAGTTATAGGAATGTTTCCACTTAGGAGTAAATTACAGTTTACATGATTTCTAATGAGTTTTGCTCTGTTTAACTTCTGCAAATTAGCTCACATGAATAAACGTCACAAGAAAATCTGGAAACTAAACCTGAGAGTAGACATAAGAAATGGAAGCTGGGCAGACAGGCAAAGTCTGCTGGGTTTCAATTTGAGTGTAGGTGTAGTGGGAAAGTCTTCTAAAAATGGAAAAGACTTTTGCAGCAAAAATAATACATAGGGTTCTTCTCTCCCCCTAATTGCCACATATAAAGAATCGTGAGCAGCTTGGATTACCGGTCCTCAAAACGGTACGCTAAAGGTGAACATTCACATAAACTTTAAAGCTTTTAGCAGCACACTAAAGAAAGCATTATTTAACCTGTTACTTGGTAGCTATTGAGGCATTTGATGCATGCAAGATTGTAGATACATGAAATGAAGTAACATTTTAGTATGTGAATAATCAGAAAAGAACCAATCCCCGCATCAGACACATTTACTAGTCTTCAGAAAATGAGTTTACTGTCCAGAGGAGGGAGGGAATGACAAAGCAGGGTGATGAAAAAAACTGACCAGAAATCTTATTGGCAATAACACCTAAATTTAGCTAGCAGACAGAAAAAAGTGAGAGGCCGCATTTTTTACAGTAAGGTCCAAAACCCAGCTACATTTCCTGAATTTGAGTAATACTGAAAAAAAACAAAATATCTACCAGTGCAAGGACAGCACCTCCATATACTTGTGTTCCCTACATTGAAATAATACTCACATGATATACAAGGATCTAATTGCTGCAGTAGACTTTCTTTTCTTTTATAATACAAATGAAAAACACAAACACAAACCTTTTAAGATTACAAGAGAGCAGAATTACCAGTCTGTCTTACTGCTTGTTAAGAATTAATTCAACTGCACTTGATAAAAATTGCAAACATTGCTACCATCTAAAATTAAAAAGGCGTGCCAGCTGCAGAAGGAATCACATCAATTCTCCCTCCCAAGACCAGTTACCTGTCATTACTTACCTAAATTCATTTCAGATGCTAGAAGAAGAAAGTAATTTATTATATACTGCAGGGTCATTGAAACGCAAGCATTCATTGAGTAAATAATCCCAAATCTAGAGCAGTAACTTCAGTTACTCAGTAACAGTAAACAAAAAACAAACGCTCACCTTCTTTAGCGATGGCGATATTCTCTCTCTCTGTCTCGTTCTCGGTCACGATCTCTATCACGATCACGATGTCTCTCTCTTTCTCGGCTTCTTTCCCGATAATAGTCATCGTGACGATCTCTGCTACGTGATTTATGGCGTCTACTTTTTTCTCGTGACCTACTGTGGTCCCTCTCCCTGGATCGTTCACGTCTTCTAAAGAAAATTACTTCATTACTTTTTTTTTTTTTCCCCTCCCCAAAACATAATCCACCCACATGCCAGTTTTGTATTCTGCTGATTGGTATGAACTGGATCAAAAAAAGACATGAGAGAAATATCTTCTCAGACATGAAAAAAATCCCTCTGCATCACAGCGCAGAGACATTTTTTGTATAACATGGAAGATGGCTGGGGTGGTGGCTCAGAACAGCTAACAGGTGCCACCTACTTCCAGGCCAGGGAGAAGTCAGAAATTACACATTCAGAATGGAGGACAAGACAGCTAAGATCAGCTGGAGAATGTACTGTGCCTCAAATGATCCCTGCAACATGGCTGCTCATTGGCTTTCTGAAAGTGTGGGCCAAGATCAGCTGCCTGTGTTTTTATTACTCGGCACCAGCTACTCTACTCCTACAATATCCAAATAAATCAGAAGCTAGAGGCTCAGTGGTTGGTGCAACTCTGAAAGGGCTGTAAATAATCAGTAGGTAGAAGACTGTGCATTTTAAACCTACTCTCAATTTTTTGACTGCATGAGAAGGAATAAGAGGAAAAATCATTCTGGCCAATCTCTTTCCCTTGCCATGTGTGACAGGTGAGGAAAAAGTTACTATTAAGCAAAATGAAACTGGTAACAAATAACCTCTGACTTCATTTTTAATAGAAAATAGTGATTAAAATTATATATTGTATACAGTATATCAGATACATTACATCTGAATTGATGAAGATAATTCAATTTTGAAGTTAATTTTTTGCAATACTACCATATAGAAAAGAACACAAACTACAATAAGTTAAAAAGCTAGCTGGATCCACTTCAAAAACTAGAGTCAATTAACAGATTATTTAGACTCAAAAGTTGCATTTGGTTCTCTCACAAACTTCTTGTGCAACTGAGCAAATCACTAAGGTTCTCACATAACTTAGTTCCTCCTCTGTGGACTTGTCTTGCCCTACACCTTTCCTTTCACAGAAGGGCAAATGGAAGAGGAAAGTTTTACCTGGATCCAGAACCATAGGACTTGGACTCGATTCCATGAAGGCAGTCTTGAAGAGAGCTAATAAGTACTTTACAACGATCATCAGCAGATACTTTGGACTGTTTAATTAAGGAAATTGCAGTTACCAGGGTCTCTATAGCACTTCCATAGTCCCCTGAAAACAATACAAAATCATGAAAAAATTATGCCAATTAATACAAAGGTTTTTATCTGTAATAATAGTACAGCTTGGAATGTTTTCTTTCAACAGCCTCCCAAATCATTTACTATAGGACTAAACATTACAACACTGCCCAGATCAGTACTCAGAAGGCATTCTCAAACGTTGGCTTGGTTACAGTACAAAGTCACAAGTTGTACCAAAATTCAGCCTCCTAGAAGAAGGAAGTGGCATCAAGGCCACAGGTTTCCTAACAGAATAACTAGAAACTCTTTTTGCTTGGGCAGAATAGAAAGCAAGTTTTACTAACCAGCACTGGCATCTGATACAGCTCTTGAAATGGCACTGCTCGATATCGCCCTATTTCTGTTCATGATTTCTTCAAATTCTGCTTCACTTAGAGGTGTCCTTGCAGCATCCATCTCTCTGTAAGCAAGAAAAATTAGTATTTAAAAGGTTAAGAAAACCTTAACAGAATATCATTGCAATTTTAACAGTCCAAGTTTGCAACTTTAAGCAAAATGACAAACAGAAAAGAAAGCAGGATCTGGGTTTGTGTTAAGGACCATGTTACAGTATAAAATCCTGAAAGCTTGAAAATAAATAAGTTAAAAAAAAATAATAATAATAAATATCACATCTGCTAAATGAATAGTTATTCTTGTTCTACCAATCTAGTTTGAAGATTCAGCAGCACTTAAACCGTGCTTTACAAATATTTAACATTTTCATAAAATCCTTCAAGGTATCTAAGCAGACATTACACCAGCTGAATGAATGCAGAGATGCACATACACGGGTAATGCAACTTTCAGCAAAATTAGAAATCTCCTTATGACAGTCTTGGAAATAGAACTATATGATCCTGTTTCCCAGATTCTTAACTAAGACCAGAGGGCTGTAACTTATAAAAAGCAAATAAAATCTGTCATCTTTAAAACACTCAATTTTCTGAACGACACCAACATTTTACAGTTAATTCTACATTTTGTTTCTGGTCAAGTTCAAGGTGCTCCAATTTTATCTCCCAATCATAGTAAGGAGGAAGCAATTAAAATGAATACTTGCACTCACTATACTTTTAAACTCTGACTATTAGCTAACCTATACAATGATTCTAAAGTAACAAAATTCACTCATACAAAAAATTTCCCACAAGTTTTGCAGTGTTCTATTAGCCAGTCTCTGAATCACATAGAAAATCTGAAGAAATGCGTTAGAGACAAAAGCTGAGACTGTCAAATTGACCCACTGCTTGATATTTCTACAACAGTGTTAGTTCCTCTGGTAGAAAGAAAACGCAGAACAACAAGCAATACTATCCTCTTAAGTGCAAGAAGTGGAACAAGATCCTATAGCCAGTTTAGCATAAGAGGAAATGTCTAAAAATTCATACCTCCCTGAGTTTTGAGTATTATTTTTCGTGTGCCTCCCATAGAATGGAATATGTAATTTTTCTCTTATGGACATGTTATTTCCAGTGAAACGCCTATGATATATAATTAATGACAATTTAAATAGTTATGGATGATAGTCTTAACATTTTTAATGAAAATAGCGGACAGAAGTTATTCTGTCCTATCCCCACTCCTTCCCTCCCCAGCCATTCTGTAAACTGCAGACAACTTAGATTTCGTCCATCAAAAAACACAAAGCACCTTATTATATCTCAGGCAATTAAGCCAAATGCTTGAATTTCTACAATTTCTATAGGAACACAGTATGTACAATTGTTTGGGATTTTTTCAACTTTGTGCTCACACGTAAAAGGAAGAATCAAAGTGCCTTTGCAGGAAACACTTTAGGCAAGAGAAGACTCTCTCAACAATATAAGTAAAATCACAAGTGGAAAAATTCACATGTAACTGCGTAGAAGGTATCTCTCTTAAAATTAGACCCCAAAAGTTCTAAGGAATACAAGTACGGTGAAAATGAAGACAACAGCGGGAAGACAGATGCTTGAAAGCACAAATGCAAAAGCTGTTTCAAACAAGATGTGAAACACTTCACTAGTCAAGTCAAAGGGACTCAAAAACCCCGGCCCAGACTGGATTAACTACAGAAGAGGGCACTGCTACAAACACAGAAAGACTGTACAAAATTACAAGTAGCTTAACAGGAAAGCAAAACAAGTGTCTTGCAATAAATTCCCACATGGCTTTTGAGACAAAAGCTAACTTTTAATTGAACCCTTAAGAAAAAAGTAACAAGCAGAACTGCTAGAAGATGAAAATGACATGAGCTTGGTGTGGCACCATCCTCAACACATGCACATATTCAAAGCGAACACCAGAGCATTTTACAATGACAGCTTGCAAAGCAAGATGGCAAAGGGACAAGTGAGAATTTCAAGTTATGACAGCAGCACAACCAGAAGCTACTGGCAGGAAGTGATAGAAGTTAGCACGTAGAACACACAGAATGATGATACTGTAAACAATGTACACAAACAGTTCAAAGCTGAAAAGGGAAAGCAAGATTACTAGCAATGCATTTTAGGGTTTTCTTGCTGCTACAAACACACTTATGAGAGTTCATTCACTAAGAAGCAAATGGGCAAATCTTATGATTGCAGGGATCCCCTCCAGCTTTGTTGTTTTGTTTTGCTTTTTCCCCCTCGTTTACTTTTTCTAATATTTGCATTAAAAAAAATTTAAAAATCATGTGTTTCCTACAAGGAATAAAGTCTGCCATAAGGCAAGTTACACCAAAAAACACTCACCTTCCAGGTGGCCCATAGTCACCTCTGTCATATGGTGGAGGTCGGCCATATGGATCTGTTGGAGGTGGGCCACGGCTGTCTGAAGTAGGTATGCCACTATTGGCAGGTGGGGGGAAGAAAGCTGGATTCACATGTGGTGCAGGAGGTGGAGCACCTGGAGGAGGCCCGGGGAGATGTGGAGGAGGAGCGAGAGTCAGGGGTGGCCCAAGAGGGCCGGGTGGACGAGGGGGAAATGGACCCGGAGGTGGAGGTGGACCCTGCTGAGGTGGTGGCGGACCCGGTGGCGGCCCATAGCCTGGAACTGGTGGTGGAGGGCCTGGAGGAAGTGGCCCAAGTGGAGGCTGACCAAAAGGCTGTCCTGGAAACAGAACTGGTGGTGGTGGGCGGTCACCACGATTAGGAGGTCCAGCTAAAGGAGGTGGGAGGACCTGACCAGGAGGTGGGGGGCCTGGTGGGCCTGGTGGACCAGGAGGGCCTAAAGGTGGACGTGGGGGAGTTTGTCCAGCTACAAAAAAAAATACACATATATAAAGTTAATAAACATGAAGAAATAATTAAGATAATAATTAAGATTCTTGCCCCCTTTTTTTTTTTTTCCTTCTCAGACAAAAAACCCTCACTGAACAATTCAAAGGTTGCACAAGACATGCAGAGTTCCACTTTCGGGTCCAGTATCTTAGATATATTTATAATTGGTTATCTATACTGAAAGAGAACACTAACCTGAAAACAGACCCAACCACTTCAAGTTTTTGGTATTCTATGTGCCTGCTAACTGACCTTAATTTTTGTAATTCCCAAATAAGCATACTGCATTAATAAAAGAAGATAAATATTAAAGTGAAACCCTCCACATGAAATATTTTACCTGGGAACGGTGGTGGTGGCCCTCCTGGCCCTGCTGGTCCAGGGAATCTGTCTCCACCTGGAATGGCACCTGGGAAACGGCCTCGCCCTCTATTACTAGGTGGAAATGCTGCTCTTGAGCTTCCTCCTGGAGGACCAGCTTTACCTTCCCCAGACATCTGGCCAGACTGTGTGGCTGCAGTGGAAAAATGTCATTATGTAAATCAAAATAGTTTAAAGCTTTACAATTCTTGTTCTAAACTTTTACGTAGCACTAAAGCACCACCTTGATCCTCGGTACCAAATAGGAAAAAACACTCATCTAAGATTCAGCAGTGTTTCAATATCCCCACACCACACGAATGGAACTGGAGAAACTGTCAGTCCAATAAGTTAGTCTAATCTGCCTACAAATGCTGTACCTCTACTTCTCCAATCTTGAGAAGAGTTTTACAAAGCTGCATAATAAGCACTTCCAGCAAGTTCTATCTCCTATTAAAATCACAGACATTCATTACATTCAATTAATTGTTTTGTCTTCAGTTTTTAAGGGGATCATCTACTTTATTATTTTAAAACAAAGCTGCAACTTCATTCACTTAATTATTTTATAGAAATCTTTAACTGTGCAGAAATTATCAGATACTGAGAGAAGAATTGCAGGACAACTTTTGGAATAAACTTCCCATCTTTCCAAGATGGCACAAGAGAGAGACTTACTTTTCCTTGACTGCATTTCAAACTGACTCAGAAATTGTTTATTACAAGGAGTCACAACAGGATTCTGCCCATGCAATTCTCTTTTAGGCAACAAATCCATCAACTTTTTGGAGGATGCTTCTGATCCCACACCCACAAGGGCAAACCTGAAAGGAAGAAAAAAACAGTTGCACTGCAGTTTTTTTGTTCCCTGGATATCCTGATGCCTCACGAATAAACGCTTAACACAGTTAGCAAAAGAATACTTGAAAACAAAATACAGAATCTTCCACAAATCTTAGTCCAGTTTTAGAGATAGGTAAAGAAATTCACTCTAGGACACAGACAAAAAACCACAATGTAATTCCAAGATGCAGCAATGTAACAAAGGTAGCTTTCTGACACAGCATCAATATGCTATCTATTGATTATTATAACCAAGTTGTTATTAAGAATTCACTGTGTTCTCATGGCTACTCTCATTAGTAATGCTGAGAGACAAAGACAAAATTATGTTAGGAAGATTAGACTGTCAGTGAGGAACCAGCTCAAGTGCTTGCTTTCAGCAGTTAATGGAAAAACAAGCATTCAATAACAGGAATAGGATAGGTAAAAATTCATATTATGAAGAACAACATACATAACCAGCACACTAACTGAAACTTAGGAATAGAGTCTTCACATATATCACAGAATGATAGAATGGCCTGGGTTGAAAAGGACCACAACGATCAACTCGTTTCAAACCCCCCTGCTATGTGCAGGGTGACCAGGCTGCCCAGAGCTACATCCAGCCTGGCCTTGAATGCCTCCAGAGATGGGGCATCCACAGCCTCCTTGAGCAACCTGTTCCAGCGTAAATGCCAATATAATTTAACTCATCAAAAAGCATGAAGTAATATTCCCGTAAAATTTATGCCAGGAATTTAATTAGCATGAAATAATACACCCAATCATTGTTGGATATTGATAAACAAAGGCCATAAGTTTACATACTGACAGGATAATTGGAACTCCTTCCCCACTTAGACCCTCCTAAACTTCAGTCGACTTACAGAAAAAGCAGACGAGATCTTACCCTTTAGATTGGCCATTAGCACGGTTTTCAAAAAACTTTATCTCCAAAATATCATTTACCCCTAATGAATGAACCGCTTCAGTTAAGTCTTCATCTGTCGTCCACTGAAAAATATAACATTCAACTATGAAATCTTACCTAAAACGACAACACTTTTCCACGCTCTTATTTTGAGGTATAAGTGGTGAAGAGGAATACTTTATACAAGTTGTCGGTATTTTCTGACTCTCAGAGGACCTTCACCTACACTATACAATGCCCAGAAAATTCACATTTTTTTACATCCTTTTTTTTCTTCCCATTGATTCTATTTCCAAACCAAAAAATCCATTTTAGGAACATATTAATACGTATGCTCACTCCAAGAGCTTTAACTAGAGAGAGCCTAGTAAATTACATATTATTTTGCACAAAAATAACAATATTTTCAGATTAAAAATGGAAAACTAGCACAGAAAACATAATAACAACTATTTCACCTTAACCAAATCTCCTTCCTGCAACTTTCCATTAGTTCCTATCTAACATTCAACAATTTCACACATACTCAGAAGCATACAAGACATTTATACCCATAGTTTTCTTCCTCTTCCTGTAACTCCATCACCTCTTTAAATTCCACTTGGGAAGTACAAAGCAGGCTTTCAAGATCCTGAATTACTTATCTGACCTTCCTCAAATCAAAGCTTCTTTTAAAAGATAAATAAATTACTTTGCTGAGATCTAAACACAAAGAAAACAAGTATGATAGTAATGCTCAAATGAGTTAAGACTGCTTTTGGTGGGTAACTTCGTTTGTGAAGCCAAATAACAAGTAACGGGTACAAATTACTGCACACTGGCCTATCTACTTTACAAATTGTGACATTTGACTTGGATGAGCTCAGCTGATTGCATTTCTGTATTTTAGAGAGGTTAAGTCAATGAGCTCCCTTCACTTAGCTATTAGCTCCTGAAATTAGGTTAGTATACTAAGTAATGAAAAACATTAAGAATGCATAAGGCATTCTTTCCCAAGCTTCCACCTAGCAAAAACTTACTCAGAATGAAAAATAAACACGAAGGAGGATTTTGCTTGCATGAACTCAATGAAATGGATTTCAGGTAAAGACAGACCAGTTCCAGTTAATTTAGCTGTTGCAGAACTACTCGCACTTCTGTTGCTTAACTACAATTGATTTTAAAACGCATTAATGCTGACTAAAGGAATTATCAGAAGGGAAATTGTGGCTCGGTGAGTTACCGCAGAGATGTTACTCCCAGGAATGCAGAAAAAAGCCTCAAGGCAGTGAAAACAGCTTTGTTCCAAGAATCAAAAAGGAAACAGGAAAAAGGCAAAAAAAAAAAAAAAGTAAGAAAATCCCAGATAACCTTGTTTTCTGCTTGGTCTAAAAGTCTAAAACCTTCAGTAAGGCCTCACGTAAACTGGGTTTGTTTGATAGTTTTAAAGTATCTCCAAGTATGAGATATTCGATATCTTAAGCTTATTCCCCTCCTTCATTATATTCTCTGAAAAGACAGTCCTTTAGATTTCACAAAGAATCACATTTGCAATTTTCAAATCGCCAGCCACACCTGGGTAGGAATAAGATACTCACCCAAGTAAGGTTTCCAATGTACAAGGCAATTCTCTTTCCAGTATACGTGTAGACAACATTTGGTGCAGCTCCTTTACCTACATCGTCTCCAACTGAAGGTGGGAGAGAATCCATGTAGTCACGATCTTCTGGGGCATCTCCATTATTCGCAGACGGAGAGATTACGTCATCATACAAATCAATCTGATCGTGTCCACCATATTCAGCTTCCTAAAATACATGAAGCACCTCAGTTATATTTAACATTAAACACTTCTCAGAAACAAAAGTCTGACAACTGCCACTTTCCACAGACAGTTTGACCCAACACCTACACAACATCCGTAATGAAAAGCTAAGCCCTGACTTCATCCATATTTAAATATATAAAATCCTTACGTCTTCTACCACATGATGAACTGATAAAAGCAAAAATACACCTCCAGCAACCGCTTTGCAGTGCAACACTATTTACCTTGTAATATAAGCAGAAAAACTAAAAAACGCAAGCTCTATTCCCACAATTATGGATGTGAGCAAGCATGAACAATGTGCAAAGCAACAGGCTAATATCAGCTAGCAATTTTTGTCATGAAAATATTTGTAGAAGGAAAAGATCAAACCCGAAGTGGTCTGCATTGATATGAAATTCTGCATTTCAGATTTCTACTGCATTCCTAATTCGATTTTTATCTCCTTGTTCATGGAGAGAAAGAATGGAACTCTATGTCACTAAATTTAATAAACTGTTGGGTTTGTGTGCATTACACATTTACTTATTCCTGGGCTACAAAGGAACTATTCTGCAACATCAAGCGTGCCACTGGAACACTCTGGTTGAAAAGAGTATCATGGGATTTCAGAGTGAATCACCCCATCCCTCAGGTTGGTACAGTTTACAGCACAGTTTTGTCCAAGTGAACTGGATTCCTTTCAGAGGGAACATAATCACGAGTTTATTTACAAAACCTCTGCTTCATATGCTCGACAACCACATACTACCTGTGAAATGGGAACAGATGAGTCAAAAATCAACCAGTGGTCCTTTGGATGCCTTTGAACTGTAAGACAGGAAGAAGCATTTGGTCCAAAAGACCAGAGAAAATTTAGCTTGAGGCAGACCATGTAAGTAATGCATCAGGGGAAAGAAAAAAAAAAAAAAAAAAGAAGAAAAAAAAAAAAAGGAAAAGAAAAAGGAAAAACCCAACACTCCCCATGACACATTTAATTTCATACACTTCCATTCATCATTCAGCAGGTCCTGAGGAGGTCATGAGGATGATCAGAGAGCTGGAACACCGCTCCTATGGAGGAAGGCTGAGGGATCTGGGCTTGTTTAGCTTGGAGAACAGACTCCAGGGATACTTCATTGGAGCCTTCCAGTACCTGATGGGGGCCTACAGGAAAGGTGGGAAGGGACACTTCAGCAAGGAGTGAAGTGTTAAGACAAGGGGTAATGGATTTAAACTATAAGGCAGCAGGTTTAGACTAGATATAAAGAAGAAATTCTTCACATCTAGCATGGTGAGGCATTGACATGGCCTGCTCAGAGGAGCTGTGGTTCCCCATCCCTGGAGGGGCTCAAGGCCAGGCTGGATGGGGCCCTGGGCAGACTGAGCTGGTGGGTGGCAGCCCTGCCCACAGCAGGGGCTTGGAGCTGGTACTGTTTGAAGGTCCTTTGCAATCCAAACCTTTCTGTGATTCTATGATATTCAGAAGTGATCAATTCCCACACTGGGATGTTGCTATCCAAACAATCACTTATGATAGAGCAGCCCAATTTATCTGAAAAAGAGGCATCATCTCAGTTTCTACTGACAGGAAGGCAGACCACTGTTGCTCCCTGAAAAGTTATGGAAAAAGCTTAGGAGAGCCTTTATATTGACATGCAAAAGTTGCTTCACCATAAGCAAAGGTCGCAACTTCAAAAGTTTGCAGAGCATTCCTGGACTCATCCACAATGATACAGAACAGAAACCACCTCACCAGGTTTTGATATCAGAGATATTTCAGTGGCTGTTATCTTGTGATTTTGTATCTAGAAACCCACACAAGTATCCTCGACAGCATAACTCAGAATAGCAGATATGGTGACTAGAGAGGATGAGTGTGGATTCCACCACAGCAAACAAGCTGCAAAGCTAGCAGTCTTGGCTGAAAACCAAATATATCCACAGTCATCCTCAGATGATCAGCTCCCTTGAAAATATGAACACATTCATTATTCACTGCTGCTGTTCTTAATCACTAGAATAAATAAAACCAGGTACACAATTTTTGGCTCTGTCACTCAAGTAGGTTTGATCCTCAGTGAACTGCACTGGCCCAATACACAACACTGAACTTCAACAAAAAAATAATGTTTTCCCAAGTGAGTTTATTACCACTAAGTTTTGTGTTTTCACTCATTTTGTTCAGTTCTCCACCTACAGCTGATTTCTCATATCATTGTAATTAATGAAACTAAGGCCAAAGAACTGCCTGGGACAGGCTGAAACATGCTATCTGATGGTAAGATTAAGAGTGATGTCACAAGGCAACTAAGGAAATCCTCTACTAAACATGCAGCAATTCTAGCCGTTTATGTGTGTAGATGATGACTTTAGGAAAGAAGAATGCAGTCTTGGAGGCCAAAGCCAAACAAGCAGCCACCAGTTTTACAGCAGACATATGCTAACCTCTGTCTGTGAGAAGGTTGAGGTCAGCACTGCCAAAACACCAACAGGAACAGGTAAGAGTCTGCAGCTATGCTGTGCTTCCTTACTGGCAAGAAACTCCTCTGAACTGGATTGAGTTTCTGTTCCATAGGCTTTCAGATCACCATCACAGCACAGATAATCAGCAGATCAGTGCAGGTTACACCTAACTTCTCTAGGGCCAAAACTGCCTGATGCCTTCATTTCAATCAAAGAAATAAAACCCGATATTGCTCACTAAAATTTCTTCTTACATCGTGCTGGTTTTACAGCAAGCATGGAATGTGATGGCTCAATGGCTGTTACACAAGATCCAATAACCCTTCCTCGTTCACATGCGTACCATGGAAACTCACCCAAACACACCCTTCTTCCCTAGATGTAGTTGAACAAGAAAAAGAACCTGAGCAGCCGTACTTCTCTGGTCTTCGCTATTTCAACAAACTTTCCACCCAGATCACAAATTGCTTTTGACATCTTCCGACTTCCTTAGTTAAGTAAAAGCCATCGGAGCGTGAAAGGATTTCTGGTCATCGTCATTCACACTCTTAAAGATAAACATCCTACAGACAAGTCAGCACTATCACTGCCACTCCTCCTATACCCAAATCAGAGCAGCAGTGTTTCCACACAACACGCTTTAACAAGATCCCTATCTGAAATCAAACATCGTCTGCTCTGGAAAATCAGGACTGAAGTTTCACTGTCGGCGTTACTCAGCAGGATTCGGTGAATAAAAAGGGGATTGAAAAGATACACTGTCAACAACTCGCCCCAGACTAGCTGTTTTAAATGTCCAGTTCCCCAGCCCTCCCCATGTATTTTGTGTTTTAATCACCGCCTGCAGCATTTTGCAACATTGAAGTAGGAAAGACAAACACATGGAGCATCACCACCATGTCCAGGAGGGATAAATTAAAAGCGATACTTTGTTTTGAACCTTAGCAGCCTTACACTTGTGCATGGCAGAAAATACCTGGTCTCTCCAGTTCTATTTGAGACTCAAATGCTAAACTACCTTCCCAAAAAGATATTAAAAGCTGAAATCCCATTTGATTTTTTTCTATAATTTCTGAGAAGCGCGTTTAATTATTAAAAAGCAAATTCTTCACCTTGTCCTTTACCACTTTTTCAATTCAAAGTTACAGTACAAGCAGTCAAAAACATTACAGGGATGTTAACAATCTCACTTTATAAAACATCCGCGGGTCCTAAAAAAATATCACAAGTTGAAGGAACAGGCAGAAGTCTTTCTGGTTTTGATTAGCTGTCTGAATGCATAAACAAACTGGAAGAAAACAACAACCCTTGATGTTTCCAAAACAGCACACAGCCCGTGGTGGACAAGTCTGTTAGGCCACAAGACTCCCATTAACAGGCCCAGACGTCCACAGCTCTACCAGCAGCACACGGCTAACAGCTGAGCAGTCCGACCCTTCGGCTAATGCAAGAACTCGCACAAGGCCAAAAGCATAAAGGAAATACAAGGTCTGCCAGCTTATGTTCCTCACGACCAAGACAGTACTGCTCTACTGAGTAAAAATGTATCCTGTCACAACATGCCCGGCCCCTCCAAGGCAGCAACTGCTTTCTTGATATAACGGCTGTTTTTAGTAGTCACTTTTACACAACCAATAATGATAGCCTTTATTATTTATTATACAAAAAGTATTTTTCTTTGTGTTCCAGACAAGAAGTCCAGACAGTAACTTGTTCCTAAGACTCTGCAGCCACAGTGGTTCCCATGTAAGAAGCCTCTCAGTTGCTTTCTCCAAGACTATTGTGCTTTGACACTCAGTACTTCTGAGTACAAAAACACACTCTAACACTTTCTAAAGCACCTCTAATCTTATCACGATCTTCTGCCACCAATAGGATGCTTCAGCCATCTGTACACAGATAATGCACAGCGTAGATGTGCACGTCTGTGGAAATGGTCAAACCAGAACACACCACGCCACACATACTTCGTACAGGTCACAAGCGATGCGTGCAAAAATACTGTGGTTATGGGACTGTCGGTTTAGAACAAGACATGACGTAAATACAACAGACTGCTCGGTGGGGAAGTCGGCTGAGAAGACAAATTATCAAGGAGAGGGGGAAATGAAATGGAAATTAAAACCAATTTAAATACAACTGATGGGAGACAAACTGAGTAAAGCATTAGACACAAGGACAAAGGACACAATTACGATGATCAGTAGGTTAATGAAAGAGGCAACACAGGCACATACGGTTTTGATGAGCACCAGATGGGAAGGGAAAGTTGTGCTTTCACTGCAAAGATGTGACTTCAAGTCCAGCGAGCCAGTTCTGTGCAACCTGCAGCTGGCTGCAAGACAATTCTCAGTTTTCATTCAGTTTAGCCAGCCTGAAAACCTGGGCTCTGGAGTTTTTACTTCAGCCTTGTAACCTGTACTTCATTTAGTGCTAATCAGGTGGAACATCCTCCTACCTCATGGAAGCAGGCATAAAACCAATCTCCAAAGAGCTTCAATGGTGAGCACATCGAGGCTCAGAGCAGGACAGAGCAATGAAAGGCTCACTCAGCCACATATCCTAAAAGATTTATTTCCTACAAACACAAAAGTTCTGTCCCAGCTTTACTAATAAATACAGTTATACTGTATTTAGGAGAATGAAAAAAGCCACACAGCATGTTTTCAGTCCCTGCTACCGACAAAACTAATGGAAAGGGTTCCTGCAGTCCAACTAATACTGGCAAGCGAACACAGCACCATGCAACTCAAGAGCGGTATGTTTTTTTACATATAAAACAAATTTTCATTCGAAATACAGCATTGCATAAAATGCCTGTTACATAAATTACCATCAAATTGCCATCATTTTTCTCCCTACAGCATTTGAGAATTATAATCTTCACCCCTCCGCAGCCATGCTGAACTGTAAGTCCTCTCCTATTAATTCAAGCTGTCAGCTTCAAATCAGAAACCCTGAATAGAGGTTTCAAGAGGACTCATCACAATGGCATCAGAATTAGAGGTAGCAGCACTGTAGGTGGTAACAATTGGCTTTTGTTCCTGCTCTGCAGAAGGAAATGGAAAGTGCAGAGGTGCCAATCTTTGCCAGTCCAACTTTCTACTTTAATGAAATACAGTTTAACTGAGTAGGTTCTGAGACAACATGAAAGGTCCCAAAACTCCAGCTTAGAAAAGAATAAACAGAAATATTTCACAAAAATTAAAACAATTCAAAAAATCTTTGTCTTCACTAAGGTCACAGCCACAAACTGCACCACTTCCAGGCCTGCCCCCTATATGAATTTACACAAGTACTACTGGATTCAAACTATCTTTTCTGAAGATCTTGGTTTGTTATCATTTTTTTATGTGGAACTGACTGACACAAAACCAAAGCTGGTACAGAAGCTGCTGAGATAGAATCATAGAACAGCTTGGGCTGGCAGAGACCTCAAAGACTATATTTTATGCTGCCTGGTATTTGTGCTGTAGATCACCCCCACATAAATTCATCTAATGGGTCTTCAGCTGTCAGGGAGAAACCCGCACATGTGGACAAGCCAAATGCAAATCGGTCTCCTCTGTTATATGCTCATGAGAGATGGTGTACCTATATGGTTATATGGTATACCTTCAGGAAATTATCGATATAAATTAATTTACCGATAAATACTGAAAGAAATAAAGTTTGCTGGGGTAGTCACAAGTTGCTGGCAACATGAGCTGCGTGTCCGAACCCTGCTGTGTTCTCCCACTCCACGCAGGCAGCACTATGGAACCCGCGAGCGAGGGGCTGCTCCTGTTCTAGAGCAGCGCCGCCCCGAGAAGCGCGACACCCGCACATGGGACAGATGGCCCACAAACCCGACGGGAACATCACCTTTTGGTGGGAAGGGAGGAACGCGGCTTTGGGGAAAGGCGAGTAAAAAAGGAACCAGAGAAGTCAGACAGCAATGCAGGAAGTTCTGCGCGTTACACCGCCACTTCCTCACGCAAATCAATCCCCTCCGCTCACGAAGAGCCCGAGCAGCGCGGGCAGAGCCGGCGGGCGGCAGTCCTCCCAGCAGCACGAGGCTGCGCTCCCCCCGCTTCCCCGAGGGGCCGCCGCCGCTCCTCCCGCGCCGCGAACAATGGCAGCGCTCCCCGCCGCCACCGGGAAGGGGCCGCTCTCCCGGGCGGGATGGCTGTGGCGGTACGGAGAGCGGGAGGGAAGGCGCTCGCCCGCGGCCTGCCTCCCTCCCGCCCTCCCTCCCGCCCCCGAGCGCCGCCGCTCCCCGCCCGGCCCAGCCCCGAGCCCCCGCGGGCCGGGCCTGAGGCGCGGCCTCGCGCCGTCCCGTTCCGTCCCGCCCCGCGGAGCGCCCTGCGGCGCGGCGGGAAAGCCCTGCGGCGGGGCGGCCGAACAATGGCGGCGCGGCGCGGCCCGGCCCGGCCCCGCGCAGAGGGCCCTGCAGGCGGCGCGGCGGCGAAAGCGGGCGAAGAAGGAAAGGAAAGCGACGGGAGGAGGAGCCGGGCCGCTCCGGCCCGTACCTGGTTGAACTCCTCGCCCACATCGGCGTAGATGTCGATGTGGTCCACGCCGTCCGCCATGATCCCGCCCGGCCGCGCCTCGGGCCGCCGCCAGCCGCGCCCGGCTCCGCCGCCGCTGCCGGGAGGGGGAAGGTGCACGCGGCGTCACTTCCGAGCCAGGAGGGGGAACTTCCGGCGGCTGCCGCTTCTTGGGGGGCCGCCCCGCCCCGCCCGCCCCCTCAGAGCCGCCTCAGGGTAGAGGGAGACCGGCCCCGACCGCCTCGGCCCCCGGCGCTGTTCGGGGCTGCTCCTCAGGGCCCCGCGGCTCCCCCTGCGCGCCCCTGCTAGGTCGCGGTGCGAGGCTCGCCCTCGATCCTGGAACAGGGAGCACAGTGTGCGTAATGCTTTGCACAGCGCACCGTGTTCTCCATTGTACGCGGTGTTGCTCATCCGAAAACAAAGTTGCCTTTTGACAACGAGAAGTTTGTGTTTCTCAGACCAAGTTGAAAGAGTGTTAAAGTCTGCAGGTGGATTGAAAATCCCCTTTTCCATGAGTGGGAGTGATTCCCAGCTCCTGGATCAGCATCTGTGCCCCTGAGCATCCCCGCTTCATGTTGGATCCAGCACTTGCATGCATGCCTTGGTGCTCTTGCATTATAGTTCTCTTTGGAAGGAAAGATGTGTCTTTTCCAGACAGAAGAGAGGTGAAAAATCAGAGAGCCACAGCAATGGGTATGCTGTGGAGCATGCAGGCTGACAGTCCTGCTGTACCTTGGGCATGGAGATGCTCAGGCTGTCCTTGGAGTTCTCATCCAATTTGTGGCACACACACACACACACATTATATAATATGCAGACCTCTCGTGCTGTTCTACGTGTTAATGGACAGAAAACCTACAGCTGGGTTTGTTCTCAGCTGCGTGGGCTGTCCTGACCAACAAACCAAGCACTCCTTGGAAAGCCCCTTGGAGAGGTTCAGAATATCATCTGAAGAAACATTTACTAAGGTGTATCGAGGCACTGAGTGTGGACATTTAAAGAGGATCTGTCTGGCTTGATGATGATCTTGTTACTTGTAGTAACATGAAGCACTTCGGCACAACACTTCAGTCCATCTGTCCACCTTGGACAATATTACTGATGAAAAGTTAACCTTTCCTATCCTGATAAGAATTCATAGGAGATGATGGGAAGTTCTTCACTGAGTGGCTAGCTGGATGCTGGGATGGGCTGCCCCAGGAAGAGGCCACAGTCTCAAGCTGACGTACTTCAAGAAGTGTTTGGACTTCTCAGAAGTGTGACTTGAATGCTGGGTGGTGCTGTGTGGAGCCAGGAGCTGCACCCAGCGATCCTTGTGGGGTCCCTTCTAACATGGGATATTCTATGATTCGGTAATTCTGCGAGTCTATGCTAGGTTGTGTGCACTTGAATGTTTTATGTGCATCTGGATACCTCATAAAAATAGCATGTAGACTGTAATTATGTTTCAAAGGGCAAAGAGATTAAAGAATGAATGATAAAGTCATTATGCTTACCTCAGAAACCACCTCAGGGATCACCACTAGCATTTCAAGGACCCTCCAGGGGTCTTTGAAGAGACGGCAAAAGGCATTGCCTCTTCTTTTCTCTGTGAGAGAACACAGTGATAAGTGAAGCCCTTGAACTCCCAGCCCCATGCTGTTTTTCCATGCTCAGGAAGCTTTTCCACTTTGGAGCCTTTGTAAACAGATTCAGTAATTTATTGCACACAGACATGTACAAAATTTAGTATGATTATTTTTGTTCTTGTATACATACCATTAAGCAAATTCTGTAAACAATGTAGGAGACTAAATATCATGCAAGCTGTTCTATTTACGTTCTGCTATGTTTTCATTCTTTTCATGAGTAGACTCAATAAATATGTCTTCAGCTTCCTTGTAGTCAGCAACATCTTTATGAATAATTCCCTCTCCATGGAACAACTTAAGACAGATCCATTCTAAAGAAAATGTTAACGCTTCGTTTTTTGTGCACATCAAAATCATTTAGGCCATATGTTGCCTTCTCCCAGTAAAATTCAGCAGGCTGAGCCAGTGTGAGGGCTGAAGCAGAAATGTGGTCATGAGAGAGACCGTGGTAGCATAGCCTGGTCTGGAAGACCAGTCCTTCTGAAGTTTGTTGGGGACAGCAAGTGACCAAGTGGCTGCAAGCCTTCCAGACCCATCTCTGAACAAGAGAGCACACAGATGAGCAGGTGTTTTCCCTCAGTTCTTCTTTCACACTAGCTTCCATCTGATAATACAGCTGGAGTTTTCTTCCTACCAAAAGCAGGAGGAAAAAGGGGCCCTGACAGAGCTATGCATAAGACAGCGGCCCACACTTTAAGTCTGTGTTTCTCATGGATCCCCAGGAGTCTATTTACTTGTACATTGTTCCTTTAGTCTCTGGTGCTGTAATGATGCAAATTCAGGCCTAATCCTGATTTTAAATGTAAAAGCAGCAGCTGGTGCTGCTGAGAGCCTCACTATACATACCTCACCTGCCCACAGACCTCTGTGCTCTCCTCCCCAGAGCCTTTCAGGGCCTCTCTATGAGGATGTAAACTGCTGCAAGACAACAGGGGGGAGGAGGCTTTTCCACCCGCTTTTATTGTATGTGAATATTTCAAAACACATTTCAACGTACTACTTTAGCTAAGAGCAGCAGAACCAGTTTCAATAGTACAGCAATTTTAAAAAGTAATCTATTTTTGCTAACATCAACACAGGAAAAATGTCTTTTTATATTAAAAGAAAAGTGAGAAATTTCCCTGGGGAATCAAGACTGAGAATGGCACGTGGATTTTCAAACAGACTATTCCTGCAGTAGTGCTAAAGACCACTAGGTGAGAAGTTAAAGAGTTCAGTAAAATGCTGCATAAATCAGGGTGGAACTCAAAATCAGAAGAGGCCTCGGCCTAGCTGAGATGGAGAATGCATGCTTTGTTGTATAAACTTATGTCCCAGCTATGTTAGTCCAATGGCACTGAATATATGTTCTGTTTGTTCAGCTGTAGTCCTGAAGCTTTTGATCTTTCCAAAGCTGACCGGAGCCATTGTACAAGCACTTTTATTGTTGTGTTTTGGTTTGTTTTTCTCCCAGTAAAATAATCCAAATGGTCGAAGTCTGTACATCTCCAGTGGTAAGAAATTGTCTTTTCCACTGAAATGCCTGTTTATAAAACCACACAGAGAGCAACTGAGGGAAAAATAAATAAATAAATAAACACAAAGTGCAAATGAGCACAAATCCTTGTTTGTATACTTGCTTTCAAAGGCTGAAATGTCAGCATTTTTTGATGGTAAGATAATACAGGCCGACAAGGAAAGGGGCAGTCATGCTCATGCCCAAGCAAAGGTAGCAACAGCCTGTGTAGGGAAAGAGGGAGTATTTCTTCCTCACAGTTAGGCTGGATTAAATCTAACATGAAAATGCAACTGAAGAGCATCTACAAGACCCTCTGCTGACAAAGCTTCTGTAGGAAAGAAGCAGGTGGCAACCCCGTCCACAGCAGGAGACTGGAACTTGTTGATCATTAAGGTCCCATCCCACCCAGGCCATTCAGTAATTCGTTGATTCTGTGGTGTCTTGCCCAGATTTGCCTTTTTATAGGTATTCAGTTCTGGGCTCAGAGTTTCATTGTTTACTCATGCTACACCTGCCTGTCAGTCTGCTTGCTCTTTTGGTTCAGCTGCACACTCTGCAGTTCAGAGCCAGGTTGCAAATTATGGGGAATCAGGAGATGATTCACAAGTGGCATGGAAGGAAGGCACATTAGGGAAAGGAATTACAGTGTGAGAGAGGTGACAATAAATTTCATTACCCTCTTTGAATCTACTTTGATACAACAAGTTAGGAGGCTCAGTTAGCTTCAGAAGGAGTATGACATTGAATTGTCAGCTTTAAATCACATACTATTTTGTAAAAATAGTTTTTGTTAAAAAAAATTCTCTTAATTTCACCGCTCAGAAGAGCACTAATATATTTTATGCAATACCTTATCGCAGCTAATTTCAACTTCCAAATTGACTGAAAGATTTTAAACATGTTCAGCTCATTGAACATCTTTTTCTCTGAATGGGCTACACAAATATGCAAGTGAAGAAACATCCCAGTTCAAGTCACTTTCAGATGTTTGTCATTTTTTCAAGAAAATTAAGAACTGGGATAACTTAATTCCACTGGGTTTTGTTCATTTTCTAATTTATTTTTGCTTAAGGAGTTCATTCGAATTAAAAAAAATACATATCCACAGGTCCCATGAGTGACCAGGGCCATTTTCTGCTAAAAATGAAAAAGAAGTGGAAAAGAAAAAGAAATGGAAAGAGAGGAGAGGAGGTTGATCAGGTAAAAGCCACATCAAGGATTGGAGAAGTGTATCCGGGAAGCAAAGTTTAGGGAAGTGGTTGGGGCTTGTCTGAAAATGTGCAGAAGAGGAAGGGGACTACGTAGATGCAGTGGTACAGTGAAGTCCTAAATAATACCGTGCCATCCATTTTGGCACACTCTGCACATGTAGCATTCTGCCCTACCCATCTGGATGGGAGAAGGTACCTCAGTTCCCCACTGCAGTGCACCAACAGCACCCACAGTGGGACATGTCTCCAGCCACAGAAAAATGGGGAAGGAGAGAGAATGTGAAGCTAGGGACCAAAGCTGCAGGAGATGTACCCATGTGAACAGAGGTGGACAGCAGGGCATGGAGGTGCCAGGGCTGGGAAAAACCTACAACTTCTTGTGAATGCCATGGGGAATAGGCAGCACCCGAGCAGCTGTTCTGCCTGCAGGGAGGATGGAGGTTTTCCTTCCAACATCCCATGACTACATCCCCTGTGAGTTCCCTGAATCAAGGCTGCTGGGCTCACAGGGTGTCAGGGTGCTGCAGAATGAACCACTGCAATGGCATTGCTGGTAGTTTCTTGCTGGCGTGCTTGTTGGAGGAGAAGACCTGTCAGCACCACAAGGATACGTGCACCCATTGCAGGACTAAGGCCTGTCTTTAAAAGGAAGCAAAAGTAAGTATCTAAGCAGAATTCAGAATATTTATACATGTGCCCTGGTGACCCGACACCATCAGACTTACTATCAGAATATTGTTATACAGCAAATTCATATTTTTCAAGGCCATTCTCAAGGAGTGTTTTAATGTTGATTTCAGTTCTCTGAATAGAATGTAGTTCTGCTATGAATGTACTAACAGCTTAGTGGTAGAAAAGTATTCCTTATTCTGACCAGGATGGTTTCTTTAGGAGTATAATAGACATGTTAGGAAGAAACAATTTTCGTATGCAATACTGACTTCTGGTCTGTAAGAATTCTAGCAGCTCAACTTCATTTCATGTTACAGAAGATACACTAAATACTCACTGTAATTTTCCATTTTACCAACACTTTACGTCTGAATTCACTACATGCTTTAGAAGTGTTAGTATATATTTATTAACGCTCCCCCTTGTAAGCTAGCCAAGCATATAATGATACTTATTTAAATAAGAAAGAAATATTTGAGTTCACATTTCCAAACACACCTGCTGAATTTGAGAGGATCTCTTATCCAGTGTGCCAGCCACAACAGCTGGCACGTTGGTAAGTCAGCATTGATCAGTGCTGATAGAATTTAGCACCTTCACATATTTGAGCTACTCAGAATCAGTGGATATTAAAAAAAACAACATTGTTTTTTCCTTCCTGCAAGTGTGAGATTATAACATATAACCAGAGCATATAAGAAAAAGAAGCATCAGTTTTCAGAAATACTGAAGAGTAATCCAAAGAATGAAAGTAATAACAAAAATCATATAGTTTGATTAATTTTTAATGCAAGTAAGTAAATACAGACTCCAGTTTTGTATTTGAAACCCATCTGGACTGACTGAAGATGAGAAAACTGTGAGAAGAAATGAGAAAATATATTAGATTCTTATGATGGGTGATATTATCCCAGTGTTAATCTTATACTCCATTAAAATGGAAAAGCAAAGGAAAAGTGACAACAACTGTTTCTGTTTCTTATGTGTATCTTTATTCCTTGTGTTTGCCCAGTTTAGCTAGAAATAGACATTTTACTGTGGATTGAGCAGAAATACATGAGGAGTGATGGGAGACAATAAAATAAATGTATATTTGTGCTTTAGGTAAGTATGCACCTGTGAGTCATTTTGCATTGAAATGGAAATCAAACATGAAAAGAAAGAAAGAAAAGAGAAATCAGAAAAGCAGGATCAGGAAATGTGAGGTTTGTCAGCCAGATACAAAATGGCTCTAATGGCTGTTTCTATGGCAACTAAAAATGAATGGCTCTGAAGATAAATTCAGTTTTTTTCCTTGGCAGGGACATTAAGATTGCTGTCTGTTGTCAGGTTCTCCAGACGACACACTTGGCTCCATGCTTGAACGGGTGAAGACTGTTTTACAGCAATGACCTGTCCCAGCTTTCATGGATGAGGATGGGGCCCTGGCAGAGCTTTGGCCAGGCCACAGAGTGGCTGCAGTCCCTGCTGCACCATCTGGCACCCCAACAGCAACAAAGCCATAGCTTGGTAGACCACGGTGAACCAGGTCAGAGCAGCGGTCTGGCTCCAAATGACCTTGGCAAGAAGAATAAGACTACACGAGGCCACGTGAGCCTTTGTGTGAGCAGGTGGGAGCTGAGGGGCCGAGCACACCTGGGGATGGGTTACCGTGTCTGGGAAGGGTAGCGTGACCTCTTTCACTGGCAGTTCTGCTTTATCTGCTTTCAAACACCTGTGAAACTATGGCCTTGCTTAGCACCTCAGTCTGCTATTTGGTTTGTTAAAGGTCTTTTCCGGAAGTTCTGGCACCTTACTTCATGGAAAATGGCCATTTAAAAATTTTTATTTAATATATATATATATATTTTCGGTTCTGTGCATTATTAGTGTATCAAACAAAGGCTTTTGGAGAAGAGTGCCTTTGGTTATGTGTTTTCAATAAGCATACTGAAATTTAGGAAGAAATTCTTTACTCAGAGGATGGTGAGGCACTGGCACAAGCTGGCACAGGATGCCTAGAGAAGCTGTGGATGCCCCATGCCTGGAGGTACGCAAGGCCAGGTTGGATGGAGCCCTGGTCAGCCTGAGCTGGTGGGTGGCAGCATTGCCCATGACTGGGCTGTCAGAACTGAACAGCTTTTAAGGTTCCTTCCAACCTAAGCCATCTATGACTCAGTCATTCTGTGAATCTCTCAGCATCAAACACAACCGGCTGAAATGGAATTAAATTCTTAGAAAGTCTGATCTGGGTCACAAGTGACTTGCAGCATGCGTTATGTTAGATGACCTCTCAGTGAACTGCAATAGCATGTGTTTCTTTAAGGCTTATTTTCCATTGCTTAATAAAAATTCCAACTGAAGAATCCTTCACAATACCAGCAAGAAGGAGAAGAACACACAATGCAGTTCTCTGGAAAGAGGCAATTAGCTAGCTGTAAATCTCCTGTATTGCAGTGCAACTGTCAGCTGCAAAGCAGCCTGAGAAAGCAGCGGAGAGACTGCTTTAAAGAAGTAGGTGCCAAAAAACAGAGAGGTGCAGCTCCACTAGCCTGAGCCACAAAGCTGTATTGGCTTATGTCAGATTTCATGTTCAGTTATACAACAAGCTGTGACTTGCAACTGTGAATTCACCTGTAAGCTAATGCACACATTTTTAGGAAGAAACGGAGTGATGCAGGTTAAGTAAATTAGGGGATCTTGTCTGGAGCATGGACAGTAATCAGAACATGCAAACGCCGTCTCACTCTCCAGTGTGAAGATTTCTTTCTTTGCACTTAGAAAACTAAAGACTGACAAGAAATGGCACTGCCACCTGTTTATTCACAGTGGTATGTGAAGTAATTACAGACTTACATCAGTGTAGAGGGTCTCTAGAACAGTTCATTCAGCTCTAATGAGCATATAGAAAATGAGATGCTTGTATGTCACTAACTACTCTGTAGGGTTGTCCTGACTAAAAGCATCATGCTAAACATTTGGGCTGCAAAACTGAACAGTGTGTTGGCTGTCCCCGTCCTAAGAGCTGTTTGTGTACCAGTCATGATACCAACAAGTCAGAAGGCTTTCTGATGGCTCCTCTGCATCTGCTTGAATTGGGGAAACTATCTCTGATTAGCATCCATCTCTCCTATGTGTTGCAAGTGTCTACACAAAGACAAGGGCATCACTCCTGGTTCTGCCTTTTCCATCTCATTGCAGGTAGCATGTGCTGTCAGCATCCTCTAGAATTTACTGGTATTCATTGCACTGGAGAACATATATGGAAATGTACAACTTTGGAACACTGCCATAGGACACAAACTTCAACTCTGTGGCTTCTTTTAGTGGAGGTAGGAGGATAATGTTAGCAAATAGTGTATTTAGTAGTACAGAAAAAAACACTGTTGCAGTGGTTCAGAGGAACAGCTCATCTGGTGTAGGAGACTCTCCAACAGCAGCGCTCTCAGAAGTTACAAAAGAAGCTGTGAAAGCTCCAAACATGGCAGGTGCAGGAAAATCTAACAGGTTCCTTCTAGTTCAGTATGTTAAAACTGGCTTTTTTTTCACCACTCTGAACCCCAAAGTAACAGTTACAGCCGCTCAAAAGGTCATTTCTGTAGTCTTGATGTTTGACAGTTTCCTAATAGCGCACTCTAACCCTGTTTTTTATCTCTGGATGTCCCTTCCATTTATATTCATTTAGCATGCTTCTAAGCTCGTAATTTGATTTGATTTCAGTTGCAGTGGAAACTATTAAAAAATCTGCTCAAGGCTGTGGCTATTACTACGGTAGATGGCACTACAACTTAAGTCTAACAAGTAAGTCAGCTGAGCTGGGATCTTACAACCCTCTACATAATAGGATTCTTTGTGCAATTTTAAAGAACATTCCAACAAACAAAGTAAGGATCAGGCCTTTGGCATGCATCTGTGTTGGGGCCAAATTCTGATTTTAGGTTTTCAGGTCACATTATTTCCTTAGGAAAACTCTGAATCATGCATTCGCATAATAGTTCTTTCCAGCTGCTTGCATTCCTGCAGTTTAGGGTTTGTTTGTTTTTTCCTTACAATATTTCACCTGAAAACAAACAAACACACAAACATATATCTTGTTTTCTTTATTAAATTCTGTGAAAGCCTTTGGATTATTATTGACAGCATACAACATAATGATCTAATCTTGCTATCACTGCTAACAAAGACATTCATCCCTTGCTGTAATTTGTGAAGATCACATCCTGGAATGATACCAAACATACTCTATATTTTGTCTATCTGAGCTAGGATGTACATCTGACCTTATTACCTGTAGTACTGGAGCACCCTAAAATGATTTACTGTTTCTACTCTTGTAAGAGCTCAGGAGGTAGGATGGAAATGTTTCCAAGTAAAAAGCCAACAGACAGGTAGGCCAAATAGCTTCACTTCATTCTTGTAGACACCGTGTTACAACGAGCACTTGAATTTTATATGGAATATATCTGCATTTCAGACATACGTGGAGCATATTTTTGTTTGCATCCCTGTTAAGCAATATAGTCCACATTCTTCTACATTGTTGTTTAGGCTGTTGTGGTGTTTTGAAGCACTAAGACTTGATTTGAAGTGAGTTTTAATAGTAAATCCTATATACTCTGGAAAGGGCCATAAATACTAAAGAATTGAAATTTAAATGTGTGCTTTAGGCAAGAGCATTTTTATGTGCTCCAGCTTACAGAAAAAAAACAACAACCAAAACCACACAGAGCTTTAAACATCTCTTTCCCTTCATAATGTATTTAAAATACAAACTGAATAACTCAAAGGAGAAGAGAAAGAAGTTATTCCTCACGGAGGCATAAGAGATGTAAACATTCCCATGTGCATCGTCTTATTGTTCAGTGTGTATTGAAATTCAGCTGTGGCAGCTACTGCATTCCGACAGGGTCATAACTTTCCTCAGGATAATTTTGGATATGTATGGACTCTTGTTTCTTCAGTAATACCCAGCCAATATAAAACTAGGTTTTGAGGTGCAAAATGGATTGGGTTCAGGAAGAATCCTTGGTATGTTTTACATCATTTAATTGGAGGATTCCAAAGAAAAATGAAGGAAACGGCCTAAATAATTTCATTTTACGCTATCAAAAAAATCAGTGGATCTACCTAGACTAGAGGTATTTGCTCCTTTATCAGGATTGACTTTAATGGAGGAGTAGTGCAGAAAGGATTTGCATTTCTATCATATTTCTTGGCATATCTATTACGATGTTGGTCAGAGCAGTTATGCTGCTGGTAGTGTTTTCTACAAAGCACAGATGTGTTTTTCTAGTATAAACAAACAGGATTTAGAAAAAACAAGAGCTGAATCAGGAAAGTCACGGAGAAGAAGGAACTGCGGCCTTAGGAGTATTATTAATTTGGTAAAGAGGTTGTCACAAAGCCGATCCAAAAGCTCAGTCTTGTGTGATTCACGTTTACATTAGAGTATGCAAGACTGCCAGAATGAAAGGAGAGAGAACATGTTTATACAAACGAAGAACTCTTCTGTAAAATGAGAGCTGTTACTTATAGTGTGCGTGTTTCTGAAGATTGTTTTCTTTTCTAACATTAGCAATCATGGAGGAATTCTCAAACGAACAGAAACTGGGGGCATCATTTAAATCAGTGAGAAACTGGCTGTGGGTGAGACAAAAAAAAAAATGAAACAGCGAAGTAGTGAATCTAAGTAAATAAGTGCAAACTTCAGGCATTTTTCCATTCCAAAAGGATCAATTGCTAAGAACTATTTTATAAATGAAATTTTACATTGCAGGTTTTGAAGGAAACTATATCCACTATGAAATATGGTACAGTTTGCTCATCGTTAGTATCACAGGCGCCTTCTTTCTATATAACCTGTCTTAAAAACAAACACAAGGAGGGATTTCATGTGTTTAAGGTCTTTATACAGGCACAGAAAGTAAGTTTCTCAGTTAGGTTTCCTGAGTTATCCTGGAGAGGATCCTTGCTACGAGGAGGCTTTGGAAATGAATGCCTTAATTCAAACAGTATGACTGTCCTTCTCAGGGTGCTCCTGTTTTATATAGTATTTTGTTGAAAAATGACATACTATTCAAATAACTTGTATATTAGATGTTACTGCTGCATCATTAAGCGACGCATACAACTGAAGACTCGGAATCCAGTAAGCTGTAAGAAATGTGTCTCTGGCAAATCTATGGCTTAAGCCAACTATTTGTGCGTGAAAGAATAATCTTGAAAACATGTTTTTGAAATAGCTTCTTTTCCAGTCCTTCAGCTTTTTCATCATCTGTGTCTGGAAAAAATAGTATTTTGTGCTTATTTGGTGGGTGTGTAACACCTACACAAAGCCGGTACTGAACGGAGGCCTTGTGAGCTAAAATTTTGGCTACAACACTGAAATGGAGTCATGAGTTGGCATGAGCTCTGATTTAGTTTCAAGCCAAATAGGTGGGCTTTTCTGCCCATATGATCACAACGTAGAGCAAAATGAAAATGATTATATTTATATCACGGAAGGCCAATATTGTCTCATACAAAGAGAAATGTTTCTGTGCCAATAACTGCTTTTTAAAAGAGAAAGCAAATATAAGTATTTTTCGTTGCAATTAGTATGCTTTCCAGAAGCAGCAAGTTTATAATAATTCTTTGATTCCGGGTATTACCTCATATATGATCAAACTGACCACGACTGGCAGGAGAATTACTGGCATTTTTCCTTTGTTTTTCCTTACTTTTAAAGAGAAAAACCAGCATTTAAGTCCTCAGCAGATGCCTGTTCTCTTGTGGGTATGTTGAATTTAACAAACATAAGCTGAACAAAGCACACGCATTTAACAGTGCACAAACAGAAAAGCTTAAGTACCAAGCAGGAACGGAACAGAATCTCCAGGGTGACACTTGCCTTTGGAGACAGCAGTAACAGGCAATCACATGGTTTCTTGCATTTGTCATTCTTGATGCCATGCCAAAATGATCAGGGCTGTCAACCGATCTTTTTCCTGACTTCAAAGGAGTTTCCCAAATCCTCAGCAAACTCTTTAGCTTTAATTGAAAACACCTCATGCCTGCGTTTTCTACAAAGCGGGACAATGTCAAAATATTTATCTTAGAGACAAATCATTGGACAAGCGATGGCCTGAAGATAATTTGTTGGGACAACAGGATAATTGGTTGGGAAAAGGGGGTGATTATGTAAAAAGATTTATGACTTGTGCTGTTCTCTGTGCTGGACTGAGGTATCCCAGTAAGTGAACTTTTCCTCCGGTTCTGCCTCATGCCATGTCATTTCAATGCCTGTGTTGTATGGAGAAGGGAAGAAATATTGTGAGGGAAATAGCGGGCGGTTCTGTTTGCTTTCGGACATTTTGTTAATGCCTTTCTATTCTTATAAGTATGAACTTAATTACGAATGAGATCTCAAAATATGCCAACCACAGAGTGAGCAGTTAGGAAGGCAAAAGCCCAGACAGTGTCCTTCCTTCATCTGCCCCATGAAAAACGAGGAACAAGTTGTTTAGCAGCAGTATTTCTAACCCATATGACCATCAGCAAGTAAAAGGGCTTCTTGTTGAGATGGCAGGCACGAACGACTGATTAAATCCAGCAGAGGAATAAAAGGGCCACTTTTGCAGGAGGTAGCCGATACCTCCCAGCTACAGCAAAGTGCTCGAGTTTCTTAAATGAGCTTTTGTTACATTGATGCTCACAAGGGGAATGCCTAATGTGGATAATCTTTCTAATCACTCTGCAATCTGAAAGTTTATTTTTTCTGGAAAGGTCGCTGCTAGAGCTCTTGAGAGAAGATGAAAAGGGTGTGAACTCTGAGAGGTTGTAAACTGAGAGGAGAAGAAAATCCTGTCCTTGTGAGGCCGTTCCCTTGTGGGGAACAAAAGAAGGAAGGAAGATGAACCAGAGAACAGAAGGGAGAGTGTAGCAAAAATGTCACAAGCTGCGTGAACCTTCTGTAAGGGAATCAGTGGGAGCTGTGTGCAGTCAGTGTGTAAAGCTGGCCACGGACACTCTCAGGACAGCGATGAAGGCTATTAACTCAAGGAAAAATATCTCCAGATGTTGTTTCATTTCTTTTGCATTCCTCTTTCTTTTGTCTATTCTGATTTCTCTCTCTCCCTCGTGGAGGTCTATATCCTCTGCTTTTACCCTTCTGTGTGTGGACAGATGCATTCTACACTGAAAGAATTTGCAGCCATACAGACAGCAGAACTTTCAGTTCCAGTAACTAGAAAGACTAAGATATTTCCCCCTATGCATTTCAGAGGGACAAAATAAAATCAATGTATATATTGAAGTGTCGTAAAATATTTACACTCTGTACATTGTTAGCTAAGATTATCCCAAACACTGTAACTTCAAAGAAAAGCAGTGTATTGCATTGCTTCCATTGGCTTATACAAGCAGGACTTGTAATGTGGCAGTATGGAGTCCATTTATTTGAAGGCAGAGGTCCCCAAACCCCACTGTAAAGTCTCATATATCCAATGCATAGTCCTAGACTTACAGGATTACACGTTAATTGAGATTGGAATGGATGCCAAGAAGCCTGTAACCCAACCTCCTGCTCAAAGGAGAGTCATCCACAAGATCAGGCTGTGTAACTCAGGGTTTTATCCAGTTGGGTCTCAAAGACCTCTGAAGATGGAGGCATCTTTGGGCAACCTGTCTCAGCATTCGAGTGTTCCCATCATGAAAAATATGTATATATGTTGGTGTAAGCCAGTAAAGGCATTTTGTTCTTAAGAAAGGTTTATCGGTCAGAAGAGAAGTATACACAGGCTTCATTTTAATACTTCAAAATTTTACATTAGGATTCCTTTATTACTTTCTTTAACCACAATGTGGGAGTGCAAATGTGTGTACTTGTGGAAGGCTGAAGAGAGTGCAGGCAACAGCTGATTAAACAGAGAGCCACACAAATACCCGGCTGGATGACAGCCAAGCCAGATTAATATTAGGGTATAAAAAAGCATAGAATTTATACATTTAGCTGTCTATTTTATGGAATGCCATGCAAGAAACATCTGTGGCTTCACCTCCTAATGAAAGGAAGTCCCGATTACAAAGCTGACATAGTAATACACATTAATCTATGCAGTTAATGGAGATTTCAAGGAGAGGGGGACACTGAATGGTTCTCAACCTCCGGAGCTGGGAAGTGATGTGAATCACAGCCCTTCAAAACCCCAGAGACAGAACTTAATGTTTCATGAGATTAGTTTAAAAATAGAAATTTTAAAAATAGTAAATGTTCTTTTAGTTGGTATGCCGGTTTTTAGACCATTTAGGTCACATTTGCTGGCTCCAGAGGCCTGAAATCTATTGAAAAGTGCAACTATTTAAAAAGCAATTGAGATAGCAACTGAGACCATTGCATAATGCAGTGGCATTGGGAGCCTGAATGTGTACTGCTGAAACTAACTGTTACACTGCAAAAGCATAAGCAAGAGTCAGGTCCAAGAGAGCTCAACCAGACCAATTCTTTCTACAGCAGGATGTTAATTAAAAGCTAACACACACTAAATTAACAAATTTGGCTCAAGAGAGAAGAAAGCTTGAGCTAGAGCCATTTTAAGCCACCATTCTGACCTCCTGCTCCTGTCCTATAGATCATTCCTCTCACCTAAATAATGGAGAGAGGCCAGCTGGGGTGGGTGTTGGCTGCCTTCTACATGTTGCCCTGCTCCCTAACTGCAGGACTGTGTGCTGCAATGGCATTTCTAACATGCCATTCTCTGCTCTGTCCTTGAAATGCCCTTTGCACCATGACTTGATGGTGCTATTAGGAGACATCCTTACAGCCGCTTTCTTTGATGCCTGCCTGCACTCCAGAAGCTATCTCAATTACAGAGTGCTTAGGACTCTTCCAAAATGCTTCTTCTATTCCATCCCCACCCCCCAAAAGCATAAAAGTTTTGGAGTGCTGATGAGAATCTTGCAATAAGGGTTCCTTGCAAACCAAGCCTTTCTATGATTTTATGATTCTATGATAAACCAGATCCTAATGTCCTCACTCAGATACTGTTTAAATTCTACTCAATCAAAACTCCCACTGACTTCACTAACTCTTCTGAGATTTGGCCCTATCATATTAGCACATTGCAGTCAGCTATAAAAATAAGGACAGAACCGAATCCCAAGGAATAACATCAGAGTAGCATGCGTGATTTCCATTCAAGCAAAAAGATCTTCCAGGATTTTCTTTTCTGGCCAAATCTAAAGCTAAACACATTCCTCATCTGTGCACAAGTCTGCTTGCTTGCCAAGTCAAAGCTCACAAGAAAAACAGGAAATAATAAGATTGTGATATATAAAACTAGGTTTGTCTGTTCTGTTAATTTGTTATAACCACAGAATTTGTTTTCTATTAGCTTTCAAGTACAGGGTGAAATGTTTAGCTCAACTATCCATCCTTCAATCTGTCCATTTGTCCGTCCATCCATCCATCCATCCATCCATCCATCCATCCATCCATCCATCCATCCATCCATCCATCCATCCATCCATCCAAGCTTCCTTGTTTTATTTTCCTGAGCAGAGTGAAACTTCAGTGCATTTTTCAGCTATACAATCCCCATGAAAAAGAAGTAAATCAGAGTTGAGGACTTCGTGCCTAAAGATGCACCTCTGCTGGCACCAGTCCGAACAGTTTAGAAAGTATAACGGTCCCATTCCTTCTTACAGGAAGCTAAAGGCTAAGGAAAGTCATTGGAAAAATCCTATTGAACTCCAGGTGCTCTGCATTATTTGGAGCATTTGCCTTTCATTTCCAAGCTCCTTAACCTGCACCCTCTCACTGGACCTCCATGCAATGATCAACCCCCAGATCTCTTCACTTTCTGACCATGTTTTCAGAACCAAATGGAATGGTTTAGTGAACTGGTTTTCAAAGACTATTAGAAATGTTTTAATAGCATGAATACTGCATTTAAATCTTGGAATCTGTGGCAATTTTGGCTGCCTGTGTAGAAAACAGGGCTTGAAAAATGAAACATAGGTCTTTGATATTGTTAACTCCAAAAATATATATGACTGCGTTGTACAGAAGTGGGAAATAGCAATCATGACTGAGAATTAATACACCCAAACACTCCAGCTTTTAGTAATTAATTGTTCTAAACTTAAATGGTTATGTTTGGTATTTTTTTTTACTTACACAACTATTATTAATTGTGCTTGTAATGATTGTATGGGAGAAGTCAGAAAGTCTCATTTACTTGCAAATACATTAATCCTAGTAATACAGCTGTATGGGAGATTGGTAATCACAGCCTGAACCTCTGATTAATCAGCTGAGGCAAGTATGGGGTCAGCTGTGGGAGCACAGGTGAGAGTGATGTAGCTGTGCTCCCGGAAGGGGTGGAGCTCGACTCCATCCCCTCTGAGACCTCCTTTAAGGCCATTGTTGGTATTGCTTATTTTTAATTAATTAATGATTTAAAAGACAAAACCAAGAACGTCTGTGGCTCACGTGCGTTGCTGAATTCCATATACTTCAAATAATGTCCAAGAGTGTTAAGCAGTTCAGCAAGTCTTTCCACAAGCAGAGTTGCAAGGTAGGCCCGTGTCACATAGACACACAGCAGTCTGTTAGGCCAGAGGTAACTGCAGGAGAAAATATACAGAGGGAGGAAAGTTGATGTTGTAAAGGTTATCTTGTATGGGAAAGAAATGATTACCAGATAGGGTACAACCCCTGTGGCATGAGCTGGACAGCCGTACATGCAACCTGTGAGCTTCAGGTAGGGCCTGTGCAACAGTAGGAGGTCCTTATGGCATGGAATAAGGATCTGTACTCTTGTAAGACTGGGATAGGACACAGGCAAGGCATTATAATGTCTCTGAGGGTTCCATATTGTTTTCTATTTCATACCAGACCTCACCAGAAGTCAGAAACAGATTTTTTTCTTCTGTCATACTGCCTTTAGTGGCCTTCTCTAGGAGGTCTCCCTCTCATACACCAATGGGGACAGTCTCAGAGGCTGCTAATTCCACTTAAGTCATGCTGTGGTTGCTGTGGTACCATTACTCTCTTGTCACAGAAATGTCCCAGAGTTGCAGTCCTTGGCCCTCTACTTTGCCTGGGAGCATTAATGGCTCCCATTTCATATCTCCTGCCTTTTTTGAAGGCTGACTTAACCACTGATCTGTGAGTTACTCCACCTTCCAGATGAATCTGTTCCCCTATGAAGAAAAGAATTTGTAATTTCTGAGGCCAGAGGGAGTACCCAGACAGAGCCTGGCTCTGACTGCAGCCCTCACTCTGGTGGGCAGGATGCTGTAGGTCTCTTGGCTACCAATGAGCAATACCAAAGCCATAATAAGGTCAGTATGGGAAGAGACCATGCCCTAAAGGCTGTTCCTGTGATACTGGAACAGAGACTGGTTCCCAACAGCTGCTGTTGCTCCAGACACTGGCAGAAACTTGCTACTGGCAGCAGTGGGACAGACGGAGGAAGCTAGGAGAAGCTGGGAAGGAGAACAGTATGGAGGGGGCCACCAGCAGCAACAAGAAACATCTGGAAATGGCTATAATGACAGAGAAGGCATATCTGAGGTCTGAGTGTGCTCATCTTCTTCCCCATTCCCTGCCCCTTGCAGCCCCCCTGACACAGACTGCAGCATGGCCAGTAGAAGGACATCAGAGATTTGCACTTCATGGGAGACAGCACCAATGAAAGCCACTTGACATGACACTAAATAAATAAAATATTTATCTTCTGAGAACAGATGCTGGAGTTGAGCTGACTGCCTTGCCACCTGGGCAGCCCTTACCCTTTCATTGGCATTTTTGCTCCATGGACGTTGTTTGCACCATTAAGGAGGTAAGCACCTCGACAGTGAGCGCACGGCGCAGCAGATTCACATTCTGCAGGCATGTTCCTTAACTGAAATGTGTCTGCCTATTACGCTGGCTCTGTGATTTATTGTTTGCCAAGCCGAAAACCCTAATCAACAGCCTTGTGTTCTCAGTGAGATGTTATGTGCTGGGAGAGTGGGAGGGTTCAGCGGAGTTCTCCTTTTCCGATCTTCATAAGCAAGCAGCCTCTTTCTTTCCCCCGTGCAAAGCAAACATTCAAATATTGTGGGAAAACTCTAACCGAAGAGACAAAACTGTCAGCTTTTTCAGCAAAAAGCACAAGCAAGTCTGACTCTTTGTTATGAGCATTTCATTCCAGGTTTGTCTATGGAAAGTCTGAATTCATGTGGTGTGTGAAGCTGAGCACAGGGCATAGAGAATGAGGGATTCAGTCAAAGGGAGGGTGGGGCAAAGAAAACCATGGGAGCGAAGAACAAGTGGCCAAGAAAGACTGGAGGAGTGGAGAGGAGACGGGAGGGGATACAGACAGCTGAAGAATGAGAACTGGCTAACGGGTGATCATATGAACGGTGCGACTCATCCTGTGCCGATCTCTTCTTCCACTTGTTTGATTACTGCAGATATCACTTGGCATTTTTCCATGATGTCTTTCTGAGAACAGAACTACCTCTTATGTTTCTGGTGTGCAGGAGATGAGCTATTAAAGACTAGAAAACAGTAGCTTCTGGAAGACATGTGGCACCTCACTGATCTGAAAACAGAGCTGAGCTGGAAACTTCATTAACAAGTTTAAGTCGTTGCCACCTGGCAGGTTTCCTACTTTCTGAGGGGGTGGTTGCTGTCCAATAATATGTTTTGCTAAACTGTGGGAAATGATTCATTTCTAATGTGGCATCCCCAAAAGAATTCTTTTCACTGAGTTGCATTTTTGCCTTCTCTTAATTGATCTGAGATGTATAAATATCAGTATATTATGTTTGTAACTGGAGTCAGTTCCAGACTTTTTGCTAAACTAAACATACCATCCACCAGACATTTGAGCATTTTCATAAGGAACGAGAAGATAAATTTTAAAGGTTTGTCTTTCCCGTGGGCTGCAGGATTTGGCTGGTCCAGTTGCGCGTAGGACGTATCTGTCTTTAAGACCTTTCTGGATTTGGACAGGGATCTCTTGTACTTCATCTTCCACCACAAATATCCCCCTTGAGATATATTTGTCTGTCCCAGTAGTACTGCCAAGAAGAGCTGATTGAAGTAGCAACTAGCAGTATTGTTGACACTGTGATTTTAATTTCCAAAGTGACTACAGTAATTTTTTTCAGCTGAGCCTCAGTGCCCTTGCTGGCAGCTATCATGTTGGAGAGGATGAATGTGTCCTCCTAAACTGTCAGAAATCTGCTGTTGCCAGATACTTTCTTGATGGTATTTAGAACAGTCTGAATGCATCTGCTGTTTTGTTCTGGAGGATTGGGTTGGAAGCTCTGGAGGTGAGTGGATATTCAGATACATGTGGTCTTGGCACAGTATGTCCCTCTGTGCCACGGGGCCCTTACCCTGGCTGCACTCCCCAAAGTGAACAACAAAACCAGCAGAAATTGGCTCTATTTTGCTTCTTCTGCTTAATGTAGTGGTAACTTAAGGATGAATTTTATTATGAGTATGAATTTCAAAACAGTTATTAGTTAGAGGGAGTCCTGTTTCATAGAATCATCGAATCATCAAGATTGGAAAAGACCATTATGATAATTTAGTACAACTATCAATCCATCACCACCACGTCTGCTAACCACATTCCTTGGTGCCACATCTCCATGTTTCCTGAACACCTCCAGGGGTGATGACTCAACTGTTTCCCTGGGCAGTCTTTTCCAATGTATAAACACTGTTTCAGAGATGATTTTTTTTCCTAATATCCACCCTGAATATCCCCTGGCACAACTTAAGGCCATCTCTCATCCTATTATTGTCACATGGGAGAAGAGGCCAACCCTCACCTCACCACAACCTCCTTTCAGGTAGTTGTTGAGACCAATAAGGTCTCCCCTGAACCTCCTCTTCTCCAGACTGAACAAGCCCAGTTTCCTCAGCTGCTCCCCATAAGACTTGTCCTCAGACCCCTCACCAGCTTCATTGCACTTCTCTGGACATGCTCCAGGGTCTTAATGTCTTTCTTGTAGTGAGTGTCCCAAAACTGAGCGCAGTATTCAAGATGTGCCCACGTACAGAGGGACAGTCACCACTCTGCTCCTGCTGACTACGCTATTTGAGATATACAAGCCAGGATGCCATTGCCCTTCTTGTCCACCTGGGCACGCTGCTGGCTCATGTTCAGCCAGCTGTCACCTGGCACCCCCAGATCCTTTTCCTCTGTGTGGTTTTCCAGCCTGTCTGCCCCAAGCCTGTAACAATTCATGGTGTTGTTGTGACCAGTATGAAAGATCAGGCACTCGGTCTTGTTAAAGCTCACACAGTTGGCCTTAGCCCATTGGTCTGTCCTATCCAATTCCTTCTGTAGAGCCTTTCTACTCTCAGGCAGATGAACACTTCCTCCCAGCTTGGGTACACTCAATCCCCTCAACCAGATCATCAATAAAGATATTAAATGGGGCTGGCACAATTTTGCCACAGTTTTGCTGACAAACCATCAGTGTTCGGCAGAATTAATGGATAGCAAATAGAACACCATAAGCTAGATTACCATTACTGTATCTAAAATATTAGGAGGAATTATGTACGCGCAATATAGGGAGATCATCTAGCAGCCCGGGTTTGAAAAAAGGAATGCAAGATTTGTAAAAAAAAAAAAAGCAAGGAAAGTTGTTTTCCTCATTTTGAGCACACCTATAGTACTGTATTGCAAAGTTCCTGCCAAATGAAAACAAGGAAAGCCCACCCAGGGACTGCTAATAGGGTGAATCAGAAATAGCCTTCACAGTCTTTAGGTGTTAGATTTACTTCTGTGATGTTGGAAACCAAAAAGGTATGTAATCATAGAGACAAAGGTGGTGGCATATTTCCAAATAAAGCTAGAATCATCAGGTTAGAGAAATTTCAATTATTTATGTCTTCTTCATCAGCTTGGTTTGTCTGAGATCACATTTTATCTGTAACTGATTTAAAAGAATAAATAACCTGTAGTCGTGACTGGATAATGTTGCATGGGCAGGTCGTCCCATAACCTCAATATCAACACATGGAATTGCCTTAATCCAGACCTGGAACTGTTCACTAAACAGAAATAGTCCCTTACTTTGTTTTTTGCTCTTTAAAACCGATTCCAAATTCCATATCCTTATTTCATGGAATTCCTACTCATCTTTCCAGTAAAACTAGGAATCGTAGCTTATTTATCAACTGAACTTTATTTCCATTGAGACACGAGGAACAGCGTCGTCTGTGCCTGCTGTCAGAACTTTTCAAACACAAAGTGTATCAACACAAATAATGCCATGTGTTCTTCATCGCTGCGAATTGCGTGCCTTCTGACAACAAGATAGAAGAGGAAGATTTATCAGGAGAATGTTGCCAGATGCTGTCCAGAGAACAGAGGCGGTCTGTAGCTCTGAGCTAGGCTAAGTGCTTGTTCCATACCAAGCCAATAAACTTCTGGCATTGTAACAAATGTGTAAGAGTATTTGAAGGTTTGAGAGGGAGGCGATGAATAATAAAGTCTCCTAATTGAGTAGGAATAGAGTCAGCTTTTAAAACCTCAACAAGTTTGTTGGCATTATCTTTATTTTGTCTTATTATTATTGCCATTTATTTATTTATTTATTTATTTTTGCTGAGGTTCAAATTAAAGTATATCTCATTATAAAAACGAAACAAAAAGCCTTGGATGTTCCAATTATCTATTAAAATAGATGTTTGGTATAATTTGTGGAGCCTGTGAGCTTTAGAAAGATGTTTTGCCTGTTTGGTCCTCTTGATGATGTTGGAATAAACTACAAAGTAACTTTGAAGATAACAGCTATGTGGCCTTCAGCTACTGATGGGTAAATTGCTAATTAGCTCATATGTAGGATAAGGTTTGTTTCTGTGCTAACCATGTTGCTGTTCCTACTAAACGCACACTACCAAAAGATGGAAATTAATCTCCTACTCCCTATTCCCAGAGTATAAATCACAAGAGATAAATCACATGAGAAACCAGCAACAAGAATAAGAAAAGCATTCTGAATTTGTAGAAAGGAGATTGAGTAAAAGAAATGAAGAAACCTGGGGAAAATATACCTGCTCTGTTGAAAAACAAACAAAAAATAGAGGCAGAATGAAAAAGAACCGTTCGCTTTTCTTCCTGCTTTTGATATTTTCTTTTCATTTAATGTTTTTTTTATTAAATCTTGTTTCTATTTTTGTACATTTGTGGAATCTGTAACACAAATGTAAACGCTCCTAAAACGTTCTGGAAGAGAGAACACTGCATCCAAGAGTGTTCCCAGTTGTTAACAAATCTAAAGCATCTGAAATGGGAGACTCAAGATAAGCAGATCTAAGGGGTAGCAGCATAAAAATTAACAAATCAGATTTAATGATGGTAGTGTTGTGAAAATTAGTGTTTTCAGTTGTGAACTGTTTGTGTGAATACATGCTTAAATAAGACCCTGCGGGAGTATGTACATCAGCTGCACAGTCGATGGGGGAAAAAAAGAAGAGTAATGGGTAAGAGCTGAAAGAACTGCGGGTTAAGAATTTGAATATTTGAGGTGGAGAGAATGAATTATATTCTCATTGAGCAGGGACAAGTTTGGCTTTGGAAGATGGAACTCAGCTGTAATTGTGTGTTTCTGACCAAGAGGTTACAGCCAATTTCTCTGATTACTTAAGGAGGGACTGCTGATTTAAGTTAAGCTATAGTTTCTGTCTTGTTATAGAAAAGAAATGGGAGCAGTGGGTAATGTACATGAAGTGAGGACTGATACACAGATCAAGAGAAACTCCAACAGTTACTTAGATTTGTTCAGACTTTTTTTGTTCTCTTTCCATCATCACATGTGTGTAAACAGAAAAGATGTAATATTATCAGACTGATTTCTGTAACTGAGCTCAAAGAAAAAAAATATGAACAGAGTGAGATAATGTGGACAAGTAGATCCCATATTGACCATGTCATCTCCAAACACATTAAAGCATTTCTCTCAGTCAGGATAAATGTATCTCTCTTATTAATGAAAATCACGACTAGCAGCTCACTAATACACAGGTGAAATGTCTGTACGTGGAGAGAAATACATACAAGCAGATGAGTAAAATATTGAGCACTTTAAAAAAGAGGAGGCACATGAGTTAAGAATAGAAATGATGATCATATTACAAAGTTCTTTATACATTTTGGAATATCTTACATCGTTCTACAGCACTGGGATTAGAAAAAAACACCACTGTATGGAGATACGTTGAGTATATTTTTTGATGTTTCTGAGAGGGAATTGATCAAAGGGAAATATCACATGGCTAAAAGCAGGGGTTTGTCCCGTGTGGACAGTAATATCCAAAACTTTACATTATGTGTACAACTCCAATTTAATGAAAAGAGGTGTTTGGTTCTGTTTTGTTTTGTGTTAATTAAAAGAGGTAATTTGAGAAGTGTACAACAGTGTTTACATTTAACGTATTGCTACTGCTATCATACAATCTCACGTTCACCTGCTCGCTCAGGGTATGATAATCCAAAACATGTTCTGTTTTAATCTTACTATTTATCTGTGAAGATAGATGAGAGCAGGAGTAAGCATTCTGGAGAGTTTTATTGGCCAGATATTGCTAGCTCAAACTGCCTGTGCAAAACAGCTGTGAAGACCTGCATGTACAGGTCAGAAGACCTGCATCTCTTTTGATACAAGAGGACAACTTTTGTAAAAATTTGCTTTCAACTGAACAAAGAGATTCTGAAGCCAAATTCCTGACTACTAGAATGGAAAGGGCATGCTGGTAGGAAATGGCATTACAAAGCATATAGTCAGAGAAATGGAAACAAAACCGCAGTGTCCTAGACGTCAGAACACTCCAGATACCGTCAGCGAAAGGACAAGATCAGTGCAGTGATGTGCCTCACAGAAAGGCAGGACAACAGCCCCACTGTAGCTTATTTCTACGAACACAGAGAACTAACACAGTAACAGTCCGTACCAAAAGGCAATAGTGCTGTGTTAGTGGCTTAAGGACAATATTAAATCTTCCAAAACATACCAAAAATATCCCGGCAAAGCAGGCTGATTTTGAGCGGACTGCTAGTGGAGGATAAGGAAGACTAGCATGTGACCCTTCTCAGGAAACCTGTTCAAAAAACTATCAACAGAGTCCTCATCATTACAAAAATATGCAGTACCTAACGCTGGTTTGTGGCAGCCCCATAAGCCACCACAGAGAGATGATCATTTATTGACACAGGACAACTGCTGTGCGGCTCTTCACTCAACGCATTTATTACACAGAATTTTTCACACCATAGATTGCAAAAGTCTTGTGTCCTTAAATTAGCTTCAGCAATCTAAGCGTCACGTAACAGAGGATCAAAGAATCCGCCTCCCAGTAACAGCAAGGAGCCACCCCAGCCCTCATGTCAGGGCCTGATCCTGCACTGCAGTGCAAACAGTCTTCTCACAAAGCTGTAACAACAGCTTAAACAGATAAACCTACCCGAATAAAGACCTCCATACATGTTAAACCTCCCACCTGCGTGTATTTTTCTTTCATTTACCATTTGTAGAGGTAGAGCACTTACCATATGATAAAGTGGAAAGCGCTCCTGTAAGATGAGACCAAACGGAATATACTGTGCTTTAGGCAAAACAGCAACATATTCAGCACTGTTCTGCCTTTACTATTCTTAAAATATTGTCATATTGAATGCGTGTATCTGTCCATTTATTTTAATACTTTGGCTGCAAGCTGTTACTGGTGATAAAACCAAGGTCCTAAACTTTGTGTCTTTTCAAAGTCTGAAGTGATGGGTTTGTCCATTTACAGAGAAAAAGATGAGTTGTGGATTTAGCCTTAAGGTCTGGAGTAAAATTCAGTGTTTTCACCTTGGGTTTTAGCAATATTTCAGTTTCATCAGCATTTGGGTATATTTATTTTACCATCCTTATGGCATCATTTGGACTTGATGATCTTCAAGGTCTTTTCCAACCTGGGTAATTCTATGATCATTTCTCTGCGTAATGTCTTGTCATTCTTTAGATTATAGTACTTAATATGAAGACTTTCTTTCTGCTCTTAATATCTTGTTCTTTATGAGACTTACGTTATCTAACTGTATGTATATTTAGGCTTAATTTAGCACCTTTGTAACTTGACATACATCCCACAGAGTTGAAGGCACTTGTGTCTATTTACAGAAAACTAAATTTGACCCATGGTTTTGTTTGCAAGTAAGGAATAAGGAACAACAAGGAGCTTAGGTCATTAGTTACAAACCAAGTCATTAATCGTACAGATTTATTGTAACTATTCCTTTGCTTATATTACAAGATACTTCAAAGCCTTCACATCAATTAACTGCTTAGCAACTCAAACTTCTTTAGTTTCCTTGATAAGACTCCAATTTGTGCTCAGATTTTTTTGCTGGATGGATGGTATTGAATCAGAACCTGAGAACCCCAAATTACCAACCTGATTGCTGTCTCTGACTTTGTAGCTCTCTCATTAGTAGCAATTGTGTATTGTGGAAGTATAAAGTGGTGATAATGTTTGGATTTTTAAGAGTGGGGAGAGAGATACATACAGTATGCTTAAAAATGCTGTTTTATTATCAGTGTAAGGTAGAATGTTCTTCTCTCATTCTTGTTGAAAATTTATCATTTTTAAATGAATCTATCCATTCTCCCCAATTCATTTAGGTATTTTTTTATGCTTTCCTGAAGCATTCACCCATATCCACTTATTTAATTATCTGTACAGCTCTGTTACAGTTTTGTATTTTATGAGCAAATATTGCATGTCTGCTAAAAGGAAAGAAAGTGAACGAAAGGGGAGAGTTACATAACTGAGAAGGTGCCATGTTTGTGGGAATTCATACACTGCAGTATATAAGAACATGCAGTTAATTTCAAATCAGATGTTGAAATCAGTAGCTGGCATGAATTGGAAAATCAGTGTCATCTATTAGGTCAGAAAATCCTGTTTTCCATCACCAGTTTTGATTTCCATAAATAGAAAATCTCATATATAGTGGAAATCATATTCTCAATTTTCCTAATTTCCTATTATGTCAGAGTAATAAAACCAAGAAAGCATTTGTAATGTCTCTCAGCACTGCCAGAGACCTATTAGTGTAGCAATATTAGAAATAACAGAGCCCAGGGTCACTAAAGGTTTGAGAGATTGCAGCCACTGATGCACATGTATAGATAGGAGAAGAAAGTCATCTGATCAGTGAGATGTTGGAATGCCTTGGCCTGCTATGCTTGGCTGCTTCCTAAGTACTTCTGAGAAGGTCATCAGATCTTCCTGAGTGTAAGCAAAGAGAAAGGAAAAAATGCTTGTAGCCCTTAAGAAAACCTGAAGGGTGGCCTTGCAACCTTTTGGGTACCATGCAATACTTCATAATTAGACTAAAAGGGAAAAAAAAGTCTTTTGAAGATCCTACAGCAAATGGTTTAACTCACTTCATGTTTTCTATCCTTGATTGCTCATTAGGATTTTGGCAAATACGATAGGTGCCAGCCAATATTACAGAGAGATCAGAAATTACCGAATACTTGTGCAATAATTCACTTGAGCTAATATAAATAAAGTACATGGAAGTGGTAGGAAACGAGCAATGAAATGAATAATTTAATGCACCCTGATCCTCAAAAAAGCCATCTTGTAGACATTTAGCACTGTACAGATTTACCTGAAGTGACAGGCAAGAATTACAGCCATTTTACTGGTACAGAAGTTCAATCTGTTTCGATCTCTTAAGTATTCAGCTAAACACAACGCTGTGAATAGAAAAGTAAGTGCAGAACTTTGATAAGCCAGATGATCTTGAAGGTGAGAGGATATTTTTGCCAAAGCAGTAGTCACCAAGATATCTTTAAGGCAGATGAGAACAACTGGTGTCCAACTGCCTTCACTCTGCAATACGCATTTTCTGCTGTATGTCTAGACAGTGGTTAAAAATCTGTTGGCAAATACAGTGGTTTACTCAATATAGAAGAAACTAATGTAATAACTTATTTTAAGTAAATGGAGGCAAACTGGACCTAGGAAAATCCTTGGTGCATTTTGCGAGTCTTATCAGGTAAAGAAAATAAAAGTGGAAAAAGAAGCCAAGTAACATGGTGAATCAGCCTGGAAATTGAGGGTTGGTGCACAGAGGAGACAAGAGGTCAAGCTGGGTGCAGATACTGAGAGCAGATCCCTGAGGTTCCCAAACCTCTGCAGGCCTCAAAGTGCTTTGAAGGCACTGGCATTGTCCCTTATGTACCTGTGGACACAGGGGATGATAAACTCTCAGTAACTGAATTAGCAGTAAACAAATATAACCTTGTTCATGAACTACACAGGGGCTGGCATAGAATCAAATACTTGTTCTCTCCATTTGTTTTTTATTATTTTAATTTTTTGTGCAGGACGTTATGTAACAAAACCTCTTTTCTAAAAGCATTGCTGCAAAATAGTGTCCATGAATCTTTTTCCTGGTCCCTTCACACATGGACTTGTTAAATGACACTCAAATTTAGGCTGTAATAAAAGACACAACTGAGCCTGGGGTCCTAATCTCATTTGCTGCTGAAGCTGGAAGGAATTACATGAGATCACAGAGTGCAGACAGAAAACACAGTTATGGGTTTAAGGTTGCTAATACTGACGGGTTTCATGGGATTATGTCTCTGCCTCTACTACGTGATGTGGCTTAGTAAAACAAGACTTGCCAGATGTGGAGTGTTCCTTATTTTTAAGGCAGCTAGGCAAATATGAAGTAGTTAAATCAGTCGTATTCATTCTCATGGATTATCTGCATTCCACTTTTACGAATGTGACAACAACAGGAACCCACAAAATAAACCCGCACCAAAAATAAGCAAACAAAACAAAACGAAAATCCCCAAAGCACAAATAAATAAATAAAATCAAAACCTGAGAAAATTACCAATCTGATCTCCCTACCAGGGTTCAGAATATATATATATATATTATTTTCATGTGTGTGTGGTTAAAATAGTGGCTTACTGAAGTTAAATTAATAATTTAAGGAAATGTATTGGTATCACTTAAAGGAAATGGTTTTCGTAGTTCACGCTGATTATGAAATAGGATAAATACAATCAGGTTTTAAACAGGTCAATTACTAATGTATACGAAGTTGGTCAGAAGAGATTTCTGCGTAAAGGACCTCCAGTTGTAAGGACACAAGAATTAATGTCTCTTGAAAACATAAGCAGAGAAAATGTTTCTTGTTTAACTCCTACTGAGCTCAGCAAAGTACAAATTCATTACTGTCATTCTTTCTAAATGAAAGCAATTGTATTAACAAAATGTTTGATTCCATCACCGGTCTCCACTTATAAAGGGAACACCCTCGAGACCTCAAACTGACTGATCTCTGACATGAAAACAGGCCACCCACTGAAAAATGAATATTGAAACAAAACACTGAATAGTTGTTCATCAAGAAGTGTTACTTACTGTGTACTCTGACCAAAATAGGGTACTTGGGATGAAAAACAATATCAAGTTTGTTTAACAACTATCATAATACAGATACAAAGCATGAAAGTAATTGTGGTAGTAGTCTTTACTCTGCCATTTATCTCTTAGTTTTTAAATGCTGGATTTTGCCACTTTAACAATGTTGGGTTTTTTCCATTTCTATGCATATAGAATTCTATTCCGTGTAGCAGGAATTCTGTATTCTATGGATCAGGAATAGCATTACTACATAAACAGAAATCAACACACGATGTATTGCCTTCTGTGACCTCAATCCCATATATAGTAAGAGACATTAGAAAAATGTTTGTTAACTCAAGTAGATGATGTTTCAAAGGGAGAAGCTAAACTATTGCATTCCAAATTATTCCTTTGTGCTTCTAACTATATTAAAATTAGAATCGTGACTGAGATTTGTGAAAAAGTGCAGAGAAAACCAAAAAACCAAACCTCTTCCATTTGAATGAGTTAAATTCCAGGTTAGTCAAAGCATTTTAGCCGCATATGCTATCCTACTAAAGAAAAAAAAAGTACTTAATGGAAACATATCTATTTTCATTGCACTTTCCTGTGGGCATTTTTGTGGGCATTTCAGACCAGAGAGAGAAAGAAAGGGGATGAGAGGTGTTGACATCTTCAAACAAGAGTAAGCAATAACGTATAATTGCACTTTAACCAGATAAAATACTTGTATGGGACAGGGAAAGTTCATTACATCACTGTTAGCCTAACAACTCACTGTAATTTTGTTTTGTTTCAGAATAGGGTATGAAGAATTCATGATGACCAAAATTCTGACCCCAGACCATGAAAAGAAGGCACAGTGGAACTTACATATCACAGTATCACAGTATCATGTGACATATACATGGCCATATGCGTATGTCCATTGATCAACTTCAGTTTTAGGTAAAGTTATGTGAATTCCAGGGTGATTAGTAAACAAATATTTCTAGAACAGTAAAATTCCCATCCAGGAGAGCTCCCAGGCAAATTTCCTCTCCTGCAAGATAGTACACAAATAATAATAGGTTTAACTGTGATTGAAGTCAAGGAAACTTTCCCATATATGCAAAGTCGTTGGAACATTTGGTTGTGTGATTCATGGGCACAGATTCTGTTTGCTGCTAGGTAAAGCTGAACAACAGATAAAGATCTTCTTTTTGTAATTCTAGATCTAGTAAAAAGTACCTAGAATACAAAGATTAATTTGGACAACACTGACTGGAGAGGAAGATATAAATTCAGGTCCTTTTATAAACAATAATACCTAGGAAGTTACACAATAATTAATTCAATATTTTTTGTGTTTCCTTTTCTCACATGTAGATAAAAGAAATATCATTTGTTTATCATTAGCCCGATAAAATTATCTAGTACAGTGAACACCCAACTAAACCTCACGAGGAAATTCCAGAGTACAGCTTTCTGGATATATTTAGACTAATAAGGCCAAATTTAGAAGAACAATATCATGAAATATGAATTGTAAGGAACCATGACAAGTCCAAAGTAGAAGTTTACATTCGTGTAGCTTACACTGTAGAATCAGAAGGAGATGCAAGTTCTGCCAGCTTGGACTCTCCTTTAAATTTGGTCCACTGATTAAAACTATTACAGATAATAATAATAATTAATAATAAAAAACAGAATTTCCTTCAGTTTACTTAAGAACAAGCTGGTGTTCTATTTTCACTGAGCCAGGTGAAAATGAAGACAATTTTTGGACTTCGTTTATGTCTGTTCGCTGGATTACCTTCAGTCAGTTCCCTGTTCCAGCTTCCCACATGGCTGCTTGCATACCTACAGTAGGAAATAGGAAGCAGCAGGTCTGGGTGCTGATATGACTTTCTCAGTGTCAGTTCAGTTTTAGGTTAGTTGAATCTGACTGTGACGCCACACCCTTGCCTCTGGAGAAACGGAGCCTCACAGAACCATATGGTTTAATAAACAACAGTCTAACCAGTACACAGCAAGTACAGATTAATCCAAGAAAGGCTCGCCAGCTGTTTTCAAGGAGGTCAAGCAAGTTGCTTGTTTGTTTACTGCATCACTAAACATTCATTTCTTAACTGCTGATTGGTAAATCCATAGATATTGATGTCTAGAAAGCTCCATTTTCATTTCTCTCCCCCAAAGAAAAAAATAAAAGTTCAGAATACTGCTATATTGACAGGAGATTGCAGCACATGCTGTTTCATTGGTTGTCTGTGTAGAGGCCCATTTTGCATAATTCAGCGCAGAGAAATGGAAGTTTGGATTATTTTATTACACAACAAAGTTTTCTAAAAATGTCCTGATTTATTGTTCAGGAAATGGCACCATTGTTTACTTGAAACAGATATGTTGATTAAGTGGCCCGAGGGAATTTTGTTTTAAAGAGACAGGCTAGCCATTAATGAGAGTAAGAGCATTGCATTCTTCATGACAATGGCAATTAGGAAGACATTTGGATTTGAAGATGGTTAGCAAAAATGAAGAAAGTCTTTTCCAAAAAGTGCTATTTCCACATGTTGAAAGCTGAAATTGGTCCAGCTGTTGGGACAGAACTCAGATTTCTCAAAACTATTGCTTAATATCAGCAAGAAATTATCTAAGGAGAATCTCTGTAATTTCCACGGTATTAACTGCAATGCATTTCGTATACAAATTAGGAGACCTGACAGGGTGCTATGTCAACATCTTAAATCCCTCAAGTTTAATTATCCTGTACTCAGATTAGCAGGATGCTGGTGAGCAGGAAGACTCGTCTGAGTTCCTTTCTCCATGGATCACTCCCATTGAATCCTCCCAATTGCTTTATCTGGACAACAGTGTCCATAATACTTCCATCTTCTCACCCATCTTTCCAGGCTTCAGTCTTCTCACCTACTCAAAACCGCTATATCTTCCCTTCCTTTTCCTATTCAGTTCCCAGAAATCCAGCAGTTTCCAGCCCACCAAACTTCCCACTAAACCCTCCTGGCTTTCCTCATTGTTAGCCCCATGTACTTGGCTATCAAGGGACCCAATATTCTACAGTGGCTAAATTAAATTCTGCCATTCCGGAACTAATCTATTTTCAAATTAGGTTTAATTTTGTGCATTACTGAAAGGGCAAGTATAATAAGTCAGTTTGAGAGGAGAAAAATAAATCCAAAGCATTTTACAAGTGTACTGCAATACCCAACACATAACACCAAAGAACACTGCCTTGAACAGGGTCATGTTCCCACGCTTTCCGTATCTAAACAAATAAATGCTTTAACCTACAGTGGAGCAGAACTGACCTGTTCCACCACAGCACATGACAGTGTGTGTTGTCATACAGTAGCTCAAAATCTCTGCCGTATGCAGATTTTGCTCTTTGCAAGACTGGAGAATTGAAAGGCTTGTTAAGCAGCTAGTTGTGGTTCCAGATTCTCCAGCTAATTCAGTGCTTGTCTGGACAGCTTTAAACTATACCAGCTGCTAACAGTCCCCCTTGGGATAATTTTCTAATTGTAGATTACCAGACACAGCAGGGCATCCCTTTCTTCTCCAGGGGTAATCCTTGTGCTGGGATGGAGGGAAGGAGATTTATGAACCGAGTATGCAAGCCTCAGCTCAGAACTGTCTGCATAGTAGAGACAACTAATAAGCTGGTGAATGCTTGAGTGACTTCTGATGCTTTTGTTCTTTTTCATACAGGGAAAATAACTTTTGCCAGGCTAAGAAGCAGCCTGTTAATTCAGCACAGTGGGTGTTGTATTCCAGAAGGGCTTCATCACAGTTTATTCCATTGATTGGTATCTGGGTTTATACTAATTCAGGACTGAGAAGTTGTACAAAGTTCGTGCTTCTGTGTCATCACTTGTACTGAACTCACCCATCTGATCCTTCTCACTTGAGAAAGACTTTATCTCATGTTTTTCCCACACCACAGATCTGATCATGAGGTTCTTGTTGCTACCTAGACTCAGGCTCAAAGAACCTGAAGCTCCAGTCTGTAAGTCTAAGACATTATTCCAGATGGAAAAGTTTTAAAAGCAGCAGCAACCCTTAAAATAAATAAATAAATAATAATCTTGTTAGTGGCTTCTTTTATTCCTCACCAAAAATATTTTGAAGCTTCCATCATAATGTGGGACACTAATTTTTCTTACCAGTCTTTGGAAAGTGATGAAATCCTATGTGACAGATGACAAAACACTGAGCAAGATTACAAAAACCAGGATTTGTTTTGTGACTGTCTCTCAAAAACCACAGCGCTTCCAGAATTTTTAACTGCTGAGACCCATCTTAACTGTATTTCTATCGTGGGTCCTACAGTGCATGGGGGATTTTTCCTACCTGTTGCTTGTGGCAGGATTTTCTTAACCTGTCACTAGAGGGCAACACAGCTACTCATATCGTTGCACTACTTCCACCTACTTCCAAGTAACTGCTGAGATTCACAGGTGAGACTTCCACTTCAAAAATTGTACTTTCTTCCTACAAAACTCATACTCAGGTGTTTGTCTTAATAGCTGCTTGTCAAATACATTTCACTGGATGATCCTGAACGTTTCCGAGAGGAGAGCAGTTAATGCTCTTTACAGCAATAGAGCTTCATTTACCTTGCTTCATCATAGGGATCATTTTCCATTGCAGTGCTGGGAGTGATACTGCAGTCAGTTTCAGCCTTGACATACATGGTGCCTGATTTTGACAATAGGAGATTTATCACTGACAGTTTTACACAGTATTTGGTCTTTAGCTCTGACTCTTAACAACAACCTTGTAAATTGGTATATCATTTCCAAGCCCGGATTAAACAGACCTTCTCAAGAGCGGTTCAAGAGCAACAGGTATCTTCAAGCTTTGTACTTTCTGTTACAGTGCAGGCTGAAAACAATCAAATAAACAAACAAAAATGGATTCTGTTACACACAACTCATATAACACCCCAGAGGATGACTTGTCTTTTCTTGCAAGCTCCTGGTGTGGAAACCATCTATCATTTTGAAGTGTTTTTGAAATTCCTAAAAACTGCGGCGCTCTCATTTAACCATGACTGTGTTGACTACAGTGAAGAGTGGTGTGATTCCAAAAGGAGATAATGCCGTGCAATTATCAAAGGTGTTTTTAGTCATTTCTCTGAGATTAATTTTTACAGCCCCCTGTCATTGCACAATGCTGCCAACACCCTACTCAGAGTCATAGTTCTTTGATTTCACGTGATTACAGCGGGATAGTTTCCAAGTGTGTATATGTGGGATTACCAGTGAAATATACTTTCTTTCCTGCTTACTCAAATGGTGTCACCAGATCATCCTTCAAGGTGCCTATATATGTATATACACACACATTCAGGTCTCACATGTTGAAACGTGAGACCCATGTACTTGACTGCTGCCTCCTGCTTCTCTGAACACGTTCAGCGTAACCCAACAGCTTCTCTCCCATGCCATGTAGCAAATGCAAGTAACTGCAACCAACTACTAACATCCTCTAAGTTAATAATATAAAGATACCCATATTTATGTCTTGTAAGAATGTTCTTTGACAAAAGGTGAGGGAAGGTCTTGTCAACTTTTGGGTGTTAGAAAATAATGGAGTGTGAGCGTGGAAGAAGGGTTATGGGGCTGCTGCCTCCTGCAAAAAGCCATGCTAGAAGGAATGTCATTCAACAGAAGTCTAATGTTACGTACTCTGTTAAATCAAGTAGCCTTAAACACTGTATACTTCCCTTGTCATACAGCACAAGGTAGTTCTTCTCATTGAAGAGAAAACTAATTGATGCAGTCTCATCTTTTGATGCAGGAACTCAACTTCATTTTCTTTTTCTCTCAGTCCTTTTTGAATCCTAAAGAAGACAATAAAAGGTGATGAAAACGTGTCTGTGGTGAATCCCAACAACAGGATATCCCCAAAGCAATGTGGCTAGCACAAAGAAAAAACAAAAAACCAAAACAACAAGAGAAGCACTTCATTTTGTAGATATAATCCAAGTGATTCCAAGCCTATTAAAAACTAATTTTAAACAAAAGCTGCCAAGCAGGGATTTTGTCAGATTTGGACACCCGTACTAGGAGTCGCTCCGCACGCAGCAGGCGTGTGTTTCAACCCCTCCTAAACCTCAGGGGGGACCAAAACGAGGGGCAAAACCGCACGAGGAACACTGTGTTCCCTCAGGAGCAGCCCCGCCTCAGCCAGCAGCGGCGATAGCTGGCGGTGTGCTGCAGCCCTTTCCCCCCCAGCAACCTACGTGGAGGGTCACGGAAGGGGAGCAAGAGGAGGAGGCAGCTTCACTCTGAGCAACACGGAGAAGCCGCGCCACCATCCAGCTGACAGGAGCCACCCGCCGCGCAGGTGAGAGCCGTCGGCGGGGCGGGTAAGGGAGCTCCCCCCTCCCATCTCCAGTCCTCCCTCGGCCCCTGGGCGGGCCGGGGGGATCTGAGTGGATGGAGCCGGCGTCAGTCAGGGGCAGGGCGAGGCCGGGCGGCGGGGATGGCGGCCCCCGCCCGGCGCTGGGGCTGCAGTTGTGAGGAGCGGTGGCAGCATGCGGACGGGCGCTGGGGTAGGAGAGTCACCTGCTCCTCAGAGGGGCGGCGGGTCCTTCGACCGCCGTTCCTCAGCGGGGTCACGGGTATTTGATTCGTCTGCTTCTTTCTAGGAGGCGGTGGGCGTCCTCTGCTTGGTCTCTCTGGTGGCCGCGCTGGACTACAAGTACCACCACAGCGAGGAGCTGGAGGCGTACCTGAAGGAGGTGCACGCCGCCCACCCGGCCCTCACCCACCTGCACAGCATCGGCCGCTCGGTGGAAGGTGGGTGCGGCGGGGAAGCGCCGGCTGGTTTTGCTCTGCTGGGGATGGAGCAGCGCTCCCCTCTGAGGAGCGGCCGCGGGGGTCCTGCTCTAACCGTGGGCGCCGGGTGCTTCTCTGTTTCGGTCTCTCCTGAGTTTCCTCCGCCTCTTGCTTGAGCCTGAGCAGCCAGCTCTGATGTCGCTACGGCGCTGCAACTTAGGTGGAAGTCCTTCCAACACCCATCTCTGTTCCAAGTAGAAAGTAACGAGTGGCAATTTCAGAAGCAGGGCTGTCGTGCAGGAGCTTGAAGCGTGTTTATCCTATGGGCTAAGTAGTCGTCCCAGGTGGGGCTGTGAGGGAGGAGTGTGTCTTCTGTCCTGTGGGTTATGTTCAGAACACCCTCTCTCTTGGCCTTATCTCTAACCTGAGTAAAAAGGAACTGAAAAGAAAAAGGGTATCAAATGCCATATTGAACAGAGATTCTAAGTGAAGATTTAGGATTTCAGTCTTGACCCAGGCAGGAGAAATCTCACTCAGTAACCACCTTTCTGATCTTACATATTATAACTTTTTTCCCCTCTGTGATTGGTGCTTCATTGCAATGCTTTGCTTGGGGGTTAAAGCTTTCTGTGTTCCTTAAATACTAACCTTTCTAATGTCTTTATTAGCGTATCTAATAAACACTTGCTCTAACTTTGAGGAAAAAAGTGGGGGAAAAAGGCTAAGGAAATCAATTCAAAAAAACAAATGTGAGGTGTAAAACCACATCATTCTTTGGAACCATCTCTTCCTCTAATCCCACTTCATATTCCTAGATTTAAAGTATTTGAAGTTTGTTTTGTTTCAAATCTATATTCTTCTAGGTAGGTAACAGTGAGAAACACTAGCAGTTTATTTCTGCACATCCTTCCTTGTGTTATTGTAACTTCTGGTTGAAAAGGGCCTGGTCTGTTTCAGCAGGGTAGCAAACAGCTGTCAGGTAGCTATGGACACGTGATTTTTGTCTCTGTGCACGTTGCACTCATTTCTAAGGAAGCCTTTTTATGGGAAGGCTCAAACAAGACAAGGGATCTTAAAGTTGGTTACACTGTGGTGTCCTTGCTTTCATCAAAGGCAGAATCGTATCGGATTATGTTATTCACTCAAGAAGTCTGTACAGGTCCTCATGTACAAACTAATTATCCACATCTTTGTATCCCTACCTTGAGGGGACTTAGGTAATTTTTTTATTATTTTTTTAATGATAGAACTTGATTCTGACTTCTCTGGCACAATCTCTGCTGGCTTATCTTTCTGCTCATTCAACCTGAGACTGAAGTTTTGGCTCCTTCATATCTAGACATCTCAAAGCAGATAACATGAAGTGTTCAACTTGTCTGACTTTAATTAGCATGAAAACAAACTGGAAATGCATCACCTCTTGACTGTGGATGAGTGGTGCTCTGAAAATTTATTCAGACTTCAGTATGTTGCCTTCTGCTTTGCCAAACTGTGGGAGGGAAGAGAATTATGTGGGCTCTCTCTTGCTCTGTCAGCATATCTTCATGATCTCCAAAAAGATTACCAGTTACTCTTTATGCACTTCTTACACACCTGCTGTATTCCTCTCAATGGAATAGGTGGACAGTAGAAACATTCTCAGTGTCAGGTAAAGCAGAGTGACAATGGAAAAAAGAAAGAAGATGAAGGGGAAAAAAATAGAGAAGTACTGAATGTTTTTTAAGCCATAAAAAGATTCTCATATCTGTTAAGGAATTTTCATTTAGACCCCTGTGAAATATGGTAGAGGATGGAACTGAATTACGATCTTTCACTTCACTTGGTCATACTAAGAAAAAGTTTTGTGACAGCAATGGTTATATAATTTTGATTAAAATGAAACTTCAAATTTTGGTCAATGAGCTGAAGATCCAGTCCTCTCTTCTCTGTTAAGCTGATAAAAGCAAGAATGCGTGTCTGTATACGTATGTTGTATGGCTATGATACTGTTGTCAGTTAGCTCAATTATGAGAGCAAAATCGGGGATGAGAAACAGAATTTAAATATTAGAAAATTCAGAACATGGTATAGTAAGTCTCATGTTGTGGATGATAAATATAAGATATTATGGATTGGAGTGGTGATGATAAAGCCACTAGACATAATCTTACTGTTGTCATGAGTGGCTATTGTTTTCATATTGCTACTTATTTAATAACATCAGAATAAGGCCTATATTAATCTAGTATTATATACTGTCATTTAGATTTGAATTATGATGAATGTGAAAACTTGGGTTTTTTAATTATTATTTTTTTGTTATTATTAATTTATCTTTGGCTTGAGTGAACCTGAAGCTCTGCAAGGGTTTAGGATCTATCTTTGAAGCCCAGATATGTAGGCCTCCACTGCCCTACATATCACCACTTCCAGAGATTACTACATGTAGTTCTTCCACAGGAATAGCTGGGTGTTCTTTATGCCACAAGTCACACACACTCCAGGCAGATCACAGAGTAATTTAGGCCTTGAGGCCAACTACCTTAAACTAGCCCTTGTGGGCAACTTAGAGTTATGATGCTCAGGGCATTCTCCATTTGAGTTATCACCATCTGCCACGACAGAGATTCTATAGGATCTCTGAGTACCTGACCCAGTACTTAACTACCTTTGCTGTAAAAATGACTCTTCTTCCATCTAATTAGAATTTGCTTTGTTGTGTCGTTTTGCCATGTACCTGTAAGAAGAGTGCAGCTTCCCAGCTAAATCATATCCCTCAACACAACATCCAAACGTTTCTTGAACACCCCCATGGTCAGTGACTCCACCACCTCCCTGGGCAGTGCATTCCAGTGCCTGACCACCCTTTCCAAGAAGTAATATTTCCTAATGTCCAGCCTGAATCTCCCCTGGCTCAATTTGAAACTATTGCCTCTAGTTCTATCACTGTCTACATGAGAGAAAAGGCCGACCCCTAGCTCACTACAACCTCCCTTCAGGAAGTTATAGAGAGCAATAAGGTCTCCCCTGAGCCTCCTCTTCTCCAGGCTGGACATTCCCGGCTCCCTCAGCCGCTCCTCATAAGGCCTGTGCTCCAGACCCCTCACCAGCTTTGTTGCCCTCCTCTGAACATGTTCCAGAGCCCCAATGTTTTTCTTGCAGTGAGGGACCCAAAACTGAACACAGTACTTGAGGTGCAGCCTCACCAGTGCTGAGTACGGGGGGACAATTGCCTCCCTGTTCCTGCTAGTAACACTGTTTTTGATGCAAGCCAGGATGCCGTTGGCCTTCTTGGCCACCCGGGCACATTGTCGGCTCATGTTCAGCCAAGCATCAATCAATACCCCCAGGTCCATTTCCTCTACACAGTCTTCCAGCCACTCTGCCCCAAGCCTGTAGTGTTGACCGGGGTTGTTGTAGCAGAAGTGCAGGACTCGGCGTTTGGTCTTGTTGAACCTCATTCCATTGGCTTCAGCCCAGCTTTCCAGCTTGTCCAGATCCCTCTGTAGGGCCTCGCTACCCCCAGGCAGATCCACACTCCCAGCCAATTTAGTGTCATCTGTGAACTTACTGAGGGTGCACTCAATACCCTCATCCAGGTCCTCAATAAAAATATTGAAGAGGACAGGCCCCAGCACCAACCCCTGGGGAACACCACTCATGACCGGTCGCCAGCTGGATTTAACTCCACTCACCACCACTCCCTGAGCCCGGCCCTCCAGCCAGCTCCTTACCCAGCTGAGAGTGTACCCATCCAAGCCATGGGCTGCCAGCTCCTGCAGGAGAATACCATGGGAGACAGTGTCAAAGGCTTTGCTGAAGTCTATGTAGACCACATCAACAGCCTTCCCCTCATCCAGCAGATGGGTCACTAGATCATAAAAGGAGATCAGGTTGGTAATGGTAAGGGTAAAGGACTTGTATGCATTCAGTCTCATGAGGGGGTCTTTTACTTGCACTTCTCTTACTCTAGGATAGATTTTGCTCCCCCAGCCTCCACCTAGGGGTTCAGAGACATTAATATGTCTCCTTTAGGTAGTGGAAAGTTGTAGCTGTAACATCATTCAGGTCACCCAAGCCAACCTTCATCAGCTTCTCCTCAGGCATTCTTCAGTGTTCTAATAATCTCAGTGGCTCTCTACTGGACTTTCTTTGGTCTAATGGTATCCCTCTTGCACTGAGGAGCCTATAGCTAGATATGGTACTATAGACATAATTTTCCCCCATCAGCACTCGTGAGTTTATCATTTCCCTCATGCGGCTGGCTAATGTTCTTGTAGTTACAGCCAAGCACAGAAGCTACCTTTTCTGCTGCAAGAGCACTCTGCTGGTTCACTTTTGTCTTTTTGTCCCTGTGCGCACCCCTCCAGCTCCCTGCAACTCATAGCTTGCAGACCTGAAACCTAGGTAGTCAATTTGCAACCTGTACAAACATGAAATTATTGGAGTGATAATCCCAACATGAGGTGGTTCTGTTCCAGGAGGAGGACTTTGTATTTGCTTTTGTCAAATGTCATGATCCTTTGGCTGAGAAATTCCTTCAGCTTGTCAAGGCCCCTTTGAATGGCAACTCTGGCCCTGCTGGCAGTGTTAAACAGTATCAGCCTCAGTTCTGGCCCCTGAGGAATGCAGTTAATGACTTGCTGTTGCTTGAACCACAGATTGCTTGGTCTTTCAATTCAGCCTCTTTCTGACCTTGCTGGAGCCTACTGATCTAACCCATACATCCCCAAGTTTGCAAAGATACTTGGAGGGGTAGTTCTGATGGCCTCACTAAGGTCAAGGTTAAAGAAATCCAGTATTCATGTCTCTCCCACTGAGTCAGTCACTCCTTCATGACATTAAGCAGTCAAGTGTGTTTTATCCAGATAAATATGAGGGGAGATTTAGAGAATGTGTTCATTTGACATGCTTGTACATAAATGGCAAAGTACACAACAAAACCAGTACCAAGAATATTATTGGAAAGCAATGTAGAAGATGTTCAGTCTGTTTGTGGTAATTTACATCAACATGTGGAACTTCACAGCTCCTCTACCAGTTTACTGGGAAGAACGTATTCTAGCTTAGCAACGGCCTGTTCAGTCTTCATGTCTGTTCACTGAAAGAGATGATATTTACTTAACTCATTTCACCTTGGAAGCTATTACCATGGAGTATGAGAAGAGGGATATGTAAATGCAGTCAAAAAGTTTAAGCAGGAGTATCAAAGGCAACAAATGAAACCTCAGTACCTGGAATGGGTCTCTGGCTCATGCAGGCGGAGCATTGGGTACTGTATTCTGGTCTGTCTCCATGTATGACTAATAATGGCCTTCTCTTTCACAAACTGAAAGAAAAAAAGGTACTCCCTAAACCTAATATTGATGGAACAGGTTAGTCAATGGCAGATGACAATTCCCATAAACGCTATGAAGAATCCATTCATTATGCAATTAAATTCAAGGAAGTGTGGTTCCTCCCTTCTTGGAGACCCATCAGGACAGCAGTGACAGGCACGTATCTGCCAAAAAGAACTTTGCTTTCCTCGTGAAGTTACTTAAGGTCAAACTATGGAAATGTGTGGTGGCTCAGGACACTCTTGTTCTTTGTTTCTGATGTGTTGTTTGAATAAGCTTGTAGAAGACCTTTGGCAGGAGCTGTGTTTTTTAATCTGCACAGTATTCAACCTCAGTACAGTATGTATGCTCTATAATAATAGAGAAGACTGCACAGCTGTGTCAGCCTGGAGAATGGGATGCAGTGTGGTCATAATTAACCTTGCCTGCCTAATGCCAGCCAAGTGGAAAACAAAGAGTGACTCTGTAGCTAATGAATCTTACAGTGTCTTACTAAAGAAAGATGATATTTCAACGCACGTATTATCCATAGCTTTTCATTGTTGGAAGTAACATGCATTTATTTTACTTTTTAGAAGAGTGGGTGGAGGGGAAGGATAGGACAGCAGACTTAAGGATGATAATTAAGTAGTCCTGGTGATGATCTTATTTGGAGAGGATAAGCAACATCAAAACAGCTGAGTGGCTTTTGTAGTAGATTCATGCTCGTTAAAACCTTCTTTTTGGAATACTATCAACTTTTTGGATAAAGTTGATAGCAAGGCAATTTCAGCTTGTTTTAGAGCTATATTTTCTGGAGGCTAGTCTGCATTTTTAGTCTAATTTGGATTAGACTGCATTTCTAGTCCAATTGGAATGGTTGTAAACATCGTCCTTAGGCACTGAGCAAAGGAGGCTGTATATGGTTCACCTACCTCTACTTCTACTCAATGAAGAGTTGACACTTAGAAGGCTAACTCTTCCTTGGCCAATTCTATCATCAGAGAAACAAAAAGGACAATAAACTGACCAGGTCTTCTTCTGGTTTCACTAGAAACTTTCAGAAATAGGACGGTTTTGTTGCAAGTAGATAAAAGTTGGTATGTGCTTTTAGTTCTTTTTTTTTTTTTTTTTTTTTTTTTTTTTTTTTTGTTTACTATTCAATTGCTGTTTGTTGCTTTTGAATTGGCATGTTCCATCCATTGATCTTGAACACATCTCCCACTCTTAACAGTAAACAAAAAAGAATATCTCATTTATTAGCGTTCTGCTATCTTTGCTCTATAAACAGAGGCTGACACATGCAGGCTGTTCTTGCTTGGTTGTGTTTGTACATATGCATATGTATGTACTGCAGCGAAGACGTACTTGGCAGGGCTGCCAGAAGACCAGGTTTCTCACTGGCTCAGAGGAGGTGCCTGCTGGAGCTTACCACATCCTGCCTACATTCATGGGCTTCCCTCCTCAGAAAATAGAAGAGAGTGCCAAGTGCCCAGGTCTGCATCTCATAAACAGCTGTCAGCGAGCTGAAGGCCACGCTAGTGATGAGGACTGTGTAGTGTAGAAGGAAGTGTGTGCCTACCTTGTAATATAGTTGGAGAACCTAAACAGCTATTCCAGATGTCAGTGGGACTTAGGCCTGAGATGTATGAGGAGGTTGATGTTGATCTGCTAAGGTGCTGATTATTGTGTGATAAATGCCTGTAGGTGTTTAGGGGAGACTATTTAACAGAGGAGCACAGAATTCTGGATTGTTGCATTCCAGTGAAAATATTCAATAATAAAAGACTGACTACTGTATTTGCCTGCTCTATATATTGATAGAATTTGTGTGAAATGCATGCGGACTATCGACATGGGGGCAAAATAGGAAGGTATTTTCAAGCTTTTCTCATGGTATAGTATGTAAGGAGCCTGGGTTACTGCCATTAATACTATCATGAGCTGTAAATGTATTACATATATATCAGAAACACTTTAGGTTTCAAATGCTCTTAAGTATTAGAAAACAAGCTTTACTGGTGGAGGAAACAAGAATAATTCCAGTAGAATACAAAGATTTTGTAGATACATATTTCGGTTTCTTCTGGTTAGTTTCTGGGATACTGGCACTGTGCTCATAGACAATGAGAAGACTCTACCTAACCCAGTATACCTTGAGGTGAGTTTCTCAGTGCTCCTCATTAATGTTTGTACAAATCAAATGTAGAACCAGTGAATATAAAAATGTAATAATGACAGCTGTTAATTTTCAAGATAAAAAAAAAGAAAATGCCTGGAGGAATATCCATAGAGAATATGATATCTTTAAAGAGAATATTGTGGGTCTTTTTGTGTATGTACACAGTAAGAGAGGTGCTGATGTATACAAGAGTATTACTGCTTCTTACATTTGAGTGACTCCTGCAAATATCCTTCCTCCTGTCTCCAGGCCTTGATAATGTCTCCTCTTCCCCCTGCTAGTCTCCCACCCCACACATTTCCTCAGTCCTGTGAATCAGAGGCTCATCATCCAAGCATGGTGTGTGTAGATAATATAAGCATTGAGGTTTTAGGTGTTTGTTTTTAGAAACAAGAATGAATGGGATGTGTCCCACTCTTAAGGGCCCCATTTAAAACACACTAAAGTCATCTGGCTCAAGTCTAGAGTTTCATTTAATAGCAAGCATTCTAAAACTTACCGTGATTGTTACTTTTACCCATTCTTGCTTCTTCATTTTTCCCTCTCTCCCTGCTGTCCTCTGACTGCTTCTTCTAGCAACTTAGTTACCAGAGTTGATTTAACTGCACATACTTTACATGTCTGACTGCAGGAGAAAAGCCACAGTACTTCCACCTTCTGCAGTACTTTGACTACTGTAATGCAACATCAGTAGTTTATATGCAATTAATCTTCTGATAGCCAAGCGTTACACTTCTTTGTCTGATAAAATGACTTCATTCTGTCAGCAATGCCCTGACAGACTGCCTACACTTCCTACACGATTTTGAAAGAGTACTTAGTTTGGGCCAGTGTTGCATGTTTGGCTTGAAAGACGATTAAGACATTGAAGAAGTCAATCTTAGAGGTGTAGAAACCGACTGTAAACATGTTCCTATTCTCTTGCAATGAGGACAAATAACTTGCTTAAATCTCTTTCCTTACCTTTACTACGAACTGTTCAGTCCTCTTTGTCTTCTATGTGGTCTCCTACACCTAAAAAATGATGATGAAAGTGTGTGCATGCACATGCAACTCAAACACAATTCTTATAGAAAAGATTGTCAGAAACGTTTTTTTCCTGTGAAATTTACCAGATCAGAAATTCTTCCTAGAAGAGGAAAATAAAAAAGTAAAGGCTTTCAAACAACTGCTTGAAGGAAACCTGTCTTAGCAACATAGTCCAAACACTTTTTGTATGAAAACTTTCCTTGTACTGGAATCTTTGTATTGTAACTTCGGAAAGGAAATGTAATCTACTTAGAAATAGTACACAGTTCCTGTGAGCAGAGTTTATCTATAACCTGAGATGTGGGAAAAATCACAGCTTTCCTGCCTCCTCTCTGCTTCTGGACAACTAGAAAGCAGGGAGCAGAGTGTATTTGTCAAGCTATTCTTCCTTTATTTAGAGTAGTAAAGTACAGCCATCCTGTTTTTCCCTCAGTAAGGCTCTGCAGGTTTTCACATTGTCTTAGAAGTAGACAGAAGGGATGACTGGGTATGATTACTACCAGTAGCAATGCTGTCTGCCTTCTGTGACTTGAAATTACCAAGTACAGCTGGTGGGTACAGTTTGATTTATGTCTGGTTACAAATCCCTTAACAGGTGTTGGGAAAGTAAGTAGGTAGAAATGTAAAATCAAACATACACTCCCTAACCTTCCACCTCCCAAAAAGGACAAAACGTAGAGCTCAGTACTCTGAGAGCTTCAGTTACACAAAAGACTGTTAATTTACCTTTTTCTTCCCCCTCTTTACCTTCTGGAGGCTTCTGTTTTTTGGAGCTGTGTGTGTGTATGAATATCTAAAGTTTCTAGCCATACAAGTAAGAGGGGTGATCTTCACAGAATCACAGAAGGGCTTGGGCTGGGAGGCGTCTTAATCCAGTTCCAATCCCATGCTGTGGGTAGGATTGCCAACTGCTAGGCGATACTGCCCAGGGCCCCTCAAGGGACAGGAATATCCACAGCCTCTCTGAGCAGCCTGCTACAGTGCCTCACCATCCTCTGAGTAAAGACTTTCACCTAACATCAAACTTAAGCCTACCTTCTCTTAGTTTGAAACCATCCCTCCTTATCCTATCAGACTGTGTAAGAAGTCTGTCTATGTTTCCCTGGGAATAAGGAGAATTAGGTGAATATTGATGTTAGCTCAGTGATATGAGCTGAATTGTAATTTACAGCACAATGTCTTAAAATTTTTAAACAAATTCTAGTCTCAGGCTTCCTTGGAAAGAAAGAAAGAAGATTGCTTTCTGATGCCTATACTCTTTCCAGATGATCACCCATTTTCCTCTTGTTTGCAAGGGGAGCACAGTAATGCATCCTTCCTCCCCTACTCCATGTTATGCAGCTCTACAGGATAAGAGCAGTGCAGCTTGTATCCTTCCTGTCCATGCTTGAGCTGTAGGCACCTGGGGCTAACAGTGTTTCTGATTCCCAGCGTTTCCTAATTAAAGCTTTACTATACACAGTTGTGGCATGGCATATTGTGTCTAGCTAGTTCAGTCAGTACAAATGTAAATGTACTTACAAGTAGGCAAGATGCAACTTCTAACCCTGAAGCATTTGTTCCTTAGACTGTTCTTCTGCATTTGGTCATGTGCAGAAGAGATCTAGATTCTTTTTTATAAAGCTGGATTTTCCCCCTTGTGAATGAAAGTTGAATGCGTGCAGTTGCTATTTCTGCTTTCTTTTTTTCCAACTTATGAATTAAGTAGTTAATTGAAATGAGAGACAAATGTGTAGGTGTGGGTGTAGCTCTATTTCCCCTCTTAGTGAAGAGGCTGCCTTGCCTGTAAATGATTCTACTTTGGACACAGGAACTTTTATCATCTATGCAGTAATTCAGACATGAGAGAGCTTAAATTATGCTTTAAGAAGAAAGTTTTGCAACTTGATGTCCAGGGCTTACTTGCAAATTCTTATTGTTATGGGGAAGTTTGGTTTGTGGCAGCTGAAGTTGTTTGACTGAATGATTGTAGCTGTTGTGTTACATGCTGAGTTCACAGTGGATTTAGGACAGATGAGTTATATTTCTTGTTTGTTCCTAGCAGCTATGTTTTGCATCCATGAGTCTGCATTTACCTGAGACATTTGAGCAGGGAGAGCTTGTACAGATCTGAAGAAGTAAAATTTGTCCTAAGGCTAAAATAATGGAAACTCTGTTTTCAATAAGAGTCCTACTGTGTCATTTCAAAAGTCAGGTCTGGTTCAGTATTCTTTTCTCCATGAACAGCTAGAGGAAACTCTTCAGAGTAGGATAAGCACAGAATACTTCCCCAGTATGTGCTCCTGGCCACATGCAAATCGGGTGATTCTGACAAAGCACATTTCTTAATCATGATGACTTGAGATAAGTTACAGTACAAATCTCGCTTTGATGCACGGTTGCATTTGGCTGATCTTAAAATCCAAGAGGAAACAAAACCCACCATAACACACTGCCTTGACAAGAGAAAGAACTAAGTTGCTTCATTTGCTGTTGGTAGTCACGCTGCCTAGATTTTATGTTCCTGTATGTTTGTTAAAATGGATCGCCTTTCCTAAAAGGCAGTCACTAGTATTTCTAGAAAGACTCTGTTTTTATGAGAAAATCTAGAAGCAACTGGTCAAACTAAGGTAACATTAACTAAACTGAGATCAAAGGTGATGATGATAACAATTGTATTGTTTAAAATAAATTCATTGATCTTGCATTTTTTCCTCTCCAAACAATTTGATTTAAAAAAAATAAAAAAAATTTAAAAAAGCAACAAATAGAATGTCTAGAGTATGCCAAGGATGCTGAAGGAGATACGCTGAGCAAGTTTCTTGGCAAGGTACCTCAGCACACCAAGGCCCTCCAAGTATACTAGTGACTTGAGAGCCATCTAGGAGCAACAGCCTATGAAGTCATCCTGGTTTTCTTCTCCCTCTCTTGGCTTCGAGTGACAGGAATAGTTTTGGCCTCCTCTGCCTTTGGCATTTGAAAACAAACAAACAAAAAACCTAGGCCAAATAAAACCATTTAATCTTGATAAATTACACTGAAACCGTCCCCCTTCTTGTGCCTGGCTTGCATTGTAAGCAGTCACTTTGCTTGTGATAATCCAGTGAATTTATAGCATTTCTTTATATTACGGATGTGGTTGCTTTTCTGAAAACTACTAGAATATACCAAATTGACACTTCTCTCAGAAAATAATATAAATTGCACGTCTGTAAATTTGGTTTAAAAATCCTGTGCTAATAGAAGCAAGAGTTGGTGAAGAGGAGGAAGCAGTCTGTTTGGTTTCTGGGAGTGAATATGAAAGCAAGGAGTGTAAATAACAGAGAATGCCTATTTAGTGTGATTCTATGTGTCCGTGGAGTTTTCCCCTCAGTGACCAACACTGAATAGGATTAGTGTATGTGAGTTTAAAAACAGTATTCCCTTCTGGGTTGTTTTTGTTTGGATCTTTTTAAAATTTATTTCTATTTCTTGCGTTCAAATAGAAGGTGTAATTGTAGAAACTGCTCTGTGTTGGCAATTTTCCATGTTTTTAAATATCAAAGAGTATCATCAGCGTGATTATAAGAACTAGAAATGGTACTGCATGATGAGTCACGTATATGTGGGAAACAGAGGATTGTTATCGTAAGATATGAGTCCCATGAAATTGCTTAAGCAGCTCTAGGTGTCACGGTCAACCAAAGATGTGTTAATCTTTAGGCAGATAAGCAAGAACTATGTGCTGTTCTGATCCCCTTCTGTTCTCAAATGCTTTGATTACAAATGAACAGTATCTGAGGTTATTCCTACAATCTTGCTTATCACTTGCTGACTCTAAATTGAATCGGCTTATTCAGTCTCTGGAAACAGGTGCTTATTGAATATAGAGACGTTATTATTTTTGTTATATATAACCTTCAGACATACGCATTCTTTTCAGAGATAGCCATAAGCCTCTAAGAAAGGATACAATGGAAGAGACCAGAAGCAAGAAATCAAACAGCATCATCAGCACAGAAACTGTCAGTCTTCTCTGGTTGAACCTTTCTAATCCTTTGTGTCTCAAGAAATACTGCCAACTGACAGAAATGAGATGGTCTGTATTAGCACTTGAAGGTTGACAAGTAGAAATAGCACAGGGTAGTCCTAACACCTTGAAACAAAACAGCATGGGTAGTAAGTACATCAATTAAGCATTCTCTTCCTTATGGATGATTTTCACTCTTGACTGCAACCTTATTAGGAACAGCATGGCTAGAATAGCTCTTGCGAAGTATGATCTCTTTTACAGCTTCTTTGTTAATCAGGGTACTTGGGAAAGCAAAACAAGTAGCAAGACCTTTCCCCCCTCTCCCAGGATAAGAAGTGCTATTGATTTTTGGGGTATGGGCTGGGCACAGTAATCTAATGTTATCTGAGGATCTCTTAGGTTTCTTCTACCTACACATGCACCACACTGAATACTGTTAGACTTGCATGATTAATGTGTGTGACTGATCTGTCTTTAATACTTCAAAATACCTTGAGGAGTTTCTTATGTTTTAAGTGTCCTAGTTTCTCTTGGGATATGAGTTTTGTCATTCATTACTAATGGAAATCCAGTCCAAGCCTTTAGATAATCCTTCTACCTCAGTAGACCATGAGAATATGGTACACTGACAGCGAGGATAAACTGATGTCCTGCAGTTGCTTATGCATCTGTCTGGCCCTTGGTTCAGGTATGCAGGTTATTCAGAGTATAAACTGTACATCTAGAATGTCTGTTTTCTGAGCAAACACAGCTGCCTTCTAAAGGCTGATAATTTACAAAGTTTATATCCCTGAAGGATACTTTATTTTTTTTACTTACTGTACTCTAAAAGATGCTTTATACAACAGCCTGGCTGGCTTAAACTTTCATATTTGCTCATGTCTATAATGCTACTTCTGCAGTTCTACTGTATCAGTCATCCTGATTATTTATGTAACCAAAATCATTCTACGTGCTGCTAACTCTCAACTTCTGTTGGAGTCTGAATCAAGCTGTGTGTGCTCTCAGGCAATCCTCTTGCAGAGACAAAATAGCTTTGGATTTTCCAACTTGGATTGGTGATGGCAAATCTGAGTAGTTAAGGCCTCAGAAAAGAGGTGCCCCATGCTGTTTGTAAGATACCCTGACACATTTCTGCAATAAAATGAAAGCTGTCAAGATGTCTTCGCATCTTGCATGGTAATAGCTAATTTGGATTTACACTAGTGTTGCAAACTAGAATGGAGTACCCAAAGACATAGCTGAAGGTTGCCAAACACAGTTAAGAAAATGTTTCCAATATTAGTATGCACTGCTAAAGAGGATTAAAGAGTGTTTGAGAGATTGTGTGGGAATTGTGGTGTATCTACAGAAGAACTTTCCAAGGAGCAGCTCATACCATCCTGTCTCCTCGCAGTGTTTCGTATAAGTAATGCATGTGGCAGTTATTTGCATCGTTTCTCTTTCTTCTGTCAAACCATAATTATAGTAGCGGCTGCTTTTGCAGTGGAAGCTCCTACATCAGCCGGTATGTTTATTTCACAACTGTTCTCATAGTGGAATCCAGGCTGAAGCTCTTCTGCTTAAACTGGAATTGAGTATGATTGATACGATACAAGCTATGTCTAAGGTGTTACCACCACCCTATTATGCTGTCATAGATCAAAACCTTGCCTGTTTAGTCCCCCTTCGCTTCTTATCTTGCACTGCTTTGATTGTATGTTTTAGGGAACAGAAACATATGTTTAAGCAATTTGTGTGGTGCACGATAGAATGAAGCCCTGGTAGGTTAAGTTGTCAAGATTGCTGAAATACCAGTGGTGCATAGCAATCTGAAGAATTACGACAGAGTTGTTTGTAGGTATTTAACTGCTCTATACATACTAAGATGGTTGCCCTAGAGTTGAAAGATGCATGTTTATGGATCAACAACCCTGATGATTTGCTACTTCTTGTCAAACATGAGGAAAAACTTACTACTTCTGCTTAAGAAAGAGGATATGAAATAGAAAGAAATGTAAATCGTTGTGGCTTATTTAAAATCTCAAGGGTATTGCTCGAGGTCCTTACTTTGATTTAGATAATGACTGGTGTCATCCTGTCTTTTTTCTTAAGCTTGCGTCATGCTTTTTTTTTTTTTCATATAGGCAACGGAAATGGATCCGCATAGATTCATACCCGAGGCTTTGATTTAGACATCTAAACATTCAACTTTCCAGTCAAAGTCAGAATAAGTTTTGCATGACCTATGCTCAGTGCTGTACTACTCAGATAAGTTTTCAGTTAGATCTGGAGCCAGTGTGAACTGGTTTGGGACTTTGTGTCTTAATTAGCATTGGTCTTCCTCTTCCCCCTGCCTTGTGCCTTCTTAGGAAGGGAGGTGCCTCATGGATTGGATCTGCAGCAATGCTGATCCATGCTGAGGTGATGTGTAGCATATATATGGCCAGCTTGGGAGAACTGTAGTCAGCATACTGCTTTTCATTAGCTAGAGTGGACCTCCATGCAAATGTTTAAGATGGTTGGCTGGGTCTGTGGGGTATGGATAGCGCATTGTCTAGTTAGTTCACTTCTTAGCTATGACTGCCTTTGGAACAACTCCTTTTCATAAATGGATCTGTAAAGAACAAAGAGAAGAAAAGCAGAAGTAAACTTCAGAACAAAATAGGGAGTGTAATCCAGACTGCAAGGCCTACAAATAATCTGGTTTCTTTCTCGCTGGACATCGGTTTCAGTTCTCCGTTTTAATTCCCAGTTTTTATGGGTCTGTTTAGAATATTGATACCATGTTGTGAATGTTGCATGGCCAAGTTAGAAAACTTAACAATAAATCTGCTCACCCTACCAGAAGCTGTGTAATCGGGCTTTGCTCCAACACAATTACAAATGCAAGTTTGTCTTGATTATTTGCAGTATAGTTCAGTGATTAGCTGAAATCATTTCTGGTTTGGCAATGAGAAATGGTTTCTCAGTGTATGTTCAGTTGATGCAAAGCATGGGAGGTGGCTTAGCTGTTCTCTTCAGCTATGAAAACGGTGTTATCTAGGGCTTACGGATTAAAGGAAACTTTATCTGCTGAATCTTCTTATATGCAGTGAATTACTGTATATGGAAAGAATCTTACGTCATCCCTTATAGGTGCATTATCCAGTACTGCAGGCTGAGCAGACCCAGGAATTCATTTTAATTGTTAATGGTAAGCTTAATGCTTCTCACAAGCTGGAAGTGCTAGAAAATAATTGATGTCTTAGTTCATGGGAGTGTTTATCATTATGGTGGCCCTCATGCACACAAACTGTAAACAAATGAAACATTCATGCTAGAAAAACCAATTTAGATCAGTACTTAATACTAGTCTATATTTAGCTCTTCCTTGTGCTTCCCATGAGGACCTCGAGGATGATCAGAGGTTTGGATCACCTCTCTTACAAAGACAGTCTGAGGGAGCTGGGATTGTTCAGCCTGGAGAAGAGAAGGCTTTGGGGAGACCTCATTGTAGCCTTCCAGTACCTAAAGGGGGCCTACAGGAAGGCTGGGGAAGGACTCTTTGTCAGTGAGTGCAGTGCTAGGACAAGATGTAACGGTTTAAACTATAAGAGAATAGATTTAGACTGGATGTCAGGAGGAAATCCTTTATTCAGAGGGTGGTGAGCTGCTGCAACAAGTTTCCCAGAGAAGCTATGGATGCCCTATGCCTGGGAGACCAGGTCAGGTTGAATGGGGCTTTGAGCAACCTGGTCGTGTGGGAGGTATCCCTGCCCTTGGCAGGGGCTGGAACTGAATGGTCTTTAAGGTCCCTTCCAGCCCAAACCATTCTGTGATTCTAAGGCACTGGAAATGTTGTGGGCTTTCTTAAAAATTGTTTTCATTTGTTTTAAATCAGAATGTATTTCATTTGCAGAAAGCCTTAAGTGATGCAGAAATAGCTTGTAACATTCTTGGGTTCTTGTTGCTTTAGAACTACGGTACAGTGCTAATGCTGCTAAAGATATGGTGCTGTTCTACCTGAGCTTGTAAGATACCCTGAAAAGTCTATATGCACATATGCAATGGATGCACGTCAGTCATCATTGCCCTTAGTCAGATTTGAGATAGACCTGATGGTCTTGTTTTGTTTGAAAGGAAGCGGAGGCAAGTCTCAATATGTGGTTATTGGTGAGAAGATCCTTGCCCTTCTAGGGACTACAGTACTGTTTGTCTGTTGTAACCGGTTGGCTATTTTGTATGCTACATAATTAGATATAGGAAAGTAATGCAGACATGATAAGTATATTCGTTGGCTTGGAGTCTCAATTCCACTTTCAACTGCTTCACCTGTTAGGTCACTGCTTTGTATTTGTATGGGAAATGAAAAAGGATTTGAGGAAACATGCTTTTAATTGGCACGTATTTCATTTCCTCTGAGAGGGCTTCTGACACGTAATACACTCAACCTGTCGTCTCTGAGCTTTTTTGAAGACTTGCCTGTGTGCTTGGTGCTCACTCTGATAATAGGCAGTTCTGGAGTTGGATGGATCTGTAACCTTATAGAAGGTGTACGGCTCCTCTGTAGGAAATAAGTGATCTACAGCTTAACTATATTTGCCTCCATCTAGAAGAGAGAGCTGGGGTGCAGCTCTTGTATAGGTCTTCTGCTGCCTTAATTTTACAGTTTCACCATAGTTTTTTAGGTGCTGGATGTGCTTTTGGCACTGCTGCTTCACCTGACCAATCCCTGGGCAGGGCAGCTGCAGGTGGTAGGCTGCAAGTTTGAGCCTGTGGTTTGAGTGAGGGTGGAAAGGCTGCAATCAGAAGGAGGTAGGTAGCTCCCAGTGCAGCAGTCTGTGTGGCAGCTGAGAAGCTGAACACTGGGGAGGAATATCTGTTTGGTTGGTTTTTTAAATTTATTTTCTATTTTTATTTTTGTCCAACAGAGGGAAGGAGAGCATGGCTTAGAGGGACAGACTTTCTTGGTAGCTCACTGTAGGTTACCTCTGGATACAACCAGGGAGAGAATAACATGTAATAGACATGGAAATTAGGTTCAGACTCCCATGCATGCTGGATTATGAATAAAAGCAGCATGTTTTCTTTCATTACTGCTGTTTTGTTTTTGGTTTTTTTTTCTAGTTCCAAACATACTTCAAGTAAGACTTGTCCTTTTTGCACAGAATTGCACAATGGCTGGAAGGGACCTCTGTGTTTTGGAGGAGAGAAGGACCAGGGTTCTGGGGGCTGGTGCTTCCTTTCTCTTTTCTGTTTGAAGAAAGATATGCTTAAAAGCTAGTATCTTCGGCTTCTCCACTCTCTTGCTTGCCTAGACTTACAGAAGTTGAACTTTTATTTTTGTTATTGTTATTAATGAAACATTGGCTCTGTGTGCAACCAAGTTGAGTAGCTTTCTCACCAAAGCACTTACTACAAGCTCATTTCTGGATGTTCTGGATGACTGCTTGCTCACGTTATCCTTTGTAGTGTGTGTTAGTGGCGGCATCTCTCAGCCTTGTGTATGTAAGGATTGAGTAACAATGTCTTTGGAGTGACTGTGTACAGCAATGCTGGCAGCACTCCTTGTTCAGTCCGTCTGCTGGCATTGCTGTCTTATAGCTTCCTGATCCTAATTAACCTGAGATTCCAACTCAACCAGTGAAGTGAGCTTAGCTTGGCAACCACTGAATTCAGTTTTAGTCAGCTCGCAGTTATTTCAGTACATCTTGTAGTACTTCTGGTTCAACATCTATCTCCTGTTTGCTAAGATAGTTGGTGCAGCACTCCTGTTTCTTTCTAGCTGTGTAACTGGCTCCTTGCAGCTAGACCGGGAGGGTTACGGATCCACAGTAGTGTAGGAAGTAATGCTCTTTATAGCTATTCTTGCTGATAAATAATAATAGCTGGACTCTCCTGAGATAGCTCATAGGTTCAGTATGTGAGAGCTGGGGGCAGGCAATACGCATGTGAGGTCTGGCCATTAGCAGCCCACAGGCTGTGGCTGATGATAACAAGGAAATGGTCTGGTTTCTTTGCTGCCATTTGCTGAAAGCAGAACTGGCCCACCTTGGGGAGAAGCCTAGTGGGGAGCACTGTTCCATAGAAGAGCTCTGAAATGCCACAATATCACTACCAATAATAATAACAACAAAAATGCCCTCTCCCATTTTAAATTAGGACTTCCAAAATATTTACTTATTTTATTACTTAAAACTCAGCTTCCTGTGCATCTTTACTGATCTTAACTAACGCTCTTTCTGTTGCTGCTAATTCTTATGTTGCGAATTTTTGGGACATGTTTCTGTGCATGCCGTGTCCTTTGTATTTTTTCCCTGAGCAGTAATTCATGTATGTATTCAGCTTTCCTTACCTAGTCTTTAATTAGGGGGAAAAAAAAAAGATTGTTCTTTGTAATAAGTATGAAATATAAATACTGTGTATTTGCTTGATTAACTTCATTGACAATCTTGACTGTAGAATTTGATTAGAAAAATACTTTTTTTCCCCCAAACCTATTTTCTACCGCTGTTTAAATGTTCTTGACATTTCAGGATTCACAGCACGCTTTCAGTTGGAAGACAGAACATTTGTTCCTATGACTAATTTAACAAGTATTCCTATAAATAATTGGACTTGAAAGCGCTATTATAGGATCGTCTGTGCAATTATGAAATATGGGAACTTGTTGGTCTTCTTGATGACCGACTCTTGTGTACTTTTTTGTTCTTTAAGACTTGTATCATTTTGTACTTTGTTTAAAAAATTGTCTTTTCCCCTTCCCCTCTTAAAGGTAGAGACCTGTGGGTTCTTGTTCTGGGAAGGTTTCCAACCCAACATAAGATTGGCATTCCAGAATTCAAGTATGTTGCTAATATGCATGGGGATGAGGTACGTTTCAACTTTTGCAATGTCACTTGTATCAATTACATTTACCAAAAGTTTAAGGTGAACTTCACTCAGGCGTGTGCTGCTTATTATCAAAATACACACTTATTTTATCAAAATACACACTTATTAGATCTTTGTCAAGGAATATCCTCAAAGAATTTCAAGAACAAAGTTACTTTGCTCTGGCAGAAGTGTTTTGGGAAACCTCCCATCGTTACATCTAAGACTTCTCAAACAGAAAGGATTTTGTCTTCTCCGTAAGAATAAACCTAGAGGCTTTAATTTTACTAGCAATGAATCAGATGTAATGGTCTGCTTATTACCAGCCAGGGATGAAGGAACTCTTCAAATGAAGGAACTGATGGAACTCTTCAAATCCATCCTAAGAGTGAAAAATAATTCTTGTGAGCCACCAAATAAATTTTCAGGGAGGCAAATTCTCTTAATAACCTTAAGCTAGGAATACATACATTTACCTAAGATAACACAATGAATACGAAAGCAAAGCAACTTAACTTGCTTTGGAAATAATGCTCGTTTATTAACGATAAAGAAGAATAATGGTGATTATGAGATTTCCAGGTGTAATATGTAAATTTTAATAGACTGTGTCACTCTTCTCTATGATCTTTTCTTGCCGTTTCCTTTATTCTTTAGCTTTCCCTGCTCTTATTAGGTATGTCTGGGATAAAATTAAGCTACACAACATATTTCTATGTAAACTTCAATGTTAAGACTAATGAATTCAACATAGAAGTGGCAAAAATTGTCTTTATACGCTAGACTGACTACTAGATGAATAGATGAATACTGATCTATTTTCCTTGGTTTTGGAAGTGTATCCAGTGTAAAGCATTACAGATCACAAGCTATTTCTATTATCAATACTGTGTCTGAGCACTTGCATGCCTACAGGCACTTGTGATATTCCATGCCAAGAATGTTCCCCGAGTCCGACTAGTTTCACCTGGTTTAACAGTGGTTATGCTCAAAGTGCTGCTGGGAGTCTGACTGCTTTGGGGTTTAACTCTTGTGTGGGAGGAAGCTGATTCACAGCCTCAAATGGATAAGTGGTACTGGATGCCCATAACCAAGCCTGCACCTCCTGAAACCTGTTGTGTGTCAACAGGGGAGTGCAGGGTGCCTAGGGATTGCAGCTGTGTGTGACAGTCACTACAGGCTGCTGGAGAAAGCTTCAAGACTGTGGCTACAGATGAGCCAGCTTTGGTGGAAAGGGGTTGGAGGGGAGAATGCCATCTTGTCCAGAGTTTCAAATCTGCTTGAACTGGACTGTAGAGGGGCAGATTCCTGCTGCTTCTCCTTTTGAAGCGTTCACAGTGAGGCACTCCTGCTACTCTTGCTGCCTACTGAGATGTGCATAAGAAACTTTGGCTGTGGAGATGCTCAAAGTTTGCGTGCTTATACGGTTAGGTGTTGCTAGAGAGTAGGCAACCTGGCTTGCCATCTAGGATCTAGATTTTTAAGTTTACAACAAATGAAGCAAAATATCTAAGTGCTGTTCACAGGCTTGTCTGAGAAGAGTTATTCCTTGAGCTAACAATGCTGGAGCATTAGATGCTGTAGTACGTGACTCTCTAATGAGCTTCGTTCTGGCTTGTTCATCAGGCCAACCACACACCTAGGAAAGATTCCAGAATTAAGGCTGATCCTCCTTGTCAGGCCCCCAACCTTTGCCTTTCTTTGTGCGTGGATATCATACACAGTTGGTGTTTGTTTTTTCTATCTGACCATAAATGTGTTTCATATGGCAGGAAATGAATTCCTCATATAGACAAGCATTGGAGAATTTGAATATTTATTCCCATAATCTAAGATTCTGCTGGACCAGTCACTGGGGAAGGATTCAACTTCCCCTATAATAGATTAAGCAGATAAGTTTTTCATTAACTGTATGACAAGCTCCAACTTGTGTTCCACGGGCTTTCATAACTTCGCATTGCAAGGTTGTAGCCTCATTGATCTCTGAGTTCTTTCTGTGCTTCAGTGATGCTTTCCATTAGTGGTGCTGCTGAAGGGAAAACCTGGGTTACTTGGGGGACTGACAAACAGGGAAGCTCCATTAAAATAGACAGAGTACATAACTCTATGAATAGAGCACTTCTTTCAGACTTGGGAAGATTATGTTTAGAGTAGGTTAAGGTGTTTTTTTTTCTATATAGCATAAAACATGGCTGGCCAAAGCTGAATGATTTTGTCTTGTGACAGCCATTGCCAAATAGAGCGAACTTTTGCCCTACATCCCCAGAGGTGCAACAGGAGACTTTTCCCATTGTTTCTGTGCTTGAATGAAATTGGACAGCATTTTTAGCAGTACTTCTTGTTTAGCCTAAGCCAAACTAAGGCTGATGATTAGAGATCGTTCTGTCACTTTGAACCGTGCTGGACTTGAATCAAAATGGCACTAATAGGCTGCACAAAATGCATAGGCCTGTGAAATGTTGGTGACGTTTGCTGAAGACAAGGGAGGTTTCCTGCTGCTCTGAGTTCAGTTCATTACAGTGGTAGTCCCTGTGTTTGAAGTCCCGAATCGGTGCTTTGATTCAAACAGCTCGAAGCAAATTAGAAGTTTGTCTGGTTTGGTTTTCAGCTGTTCCTCCCTGTAGGGAGCAGCGATGTGACTTACTGTGGTTTTGGTTGTTGGGGTGTTTTGTTTTTCTTTATCTTTTTTTCAGTTGCAGCTCATTGTGAATTAGGCGGCAGCCCTCAGCCCTCTCCTGTCCCAGGGCTGTGCTCTCGTTGAAAGTGTTTCTATTCTATGTATACAGTTGCACATTCCTCTTTGGGGAAAAACTCATTCCTTGTCACAGTGACTGATGCCAAATCCCCAGACTCTTTTGAGACGTGCAGCTTTTGACCAGCAGTACTGCTGAGTGCACAGCTAAGCCTCAGGATTTCATTAGTAGGCTCTTTCTGAACCATTTATATTTAGAAGAACTCTAAGGGAAAGCGTATCCAAACGGAGTGTAAACTATCTCTGTGTTACTGCTTGTTCTCTGTAGTGTATTACACAGATGTGTAGCCAGAGTAGCACGCTTACAACAAGCAGTAGCATCACAGAATTCATCCCTTTTCCAGGGTGATAGTACTCATGCCATCCTTCTCTGAAACCATCCCCTTCTAATAACTTAGTTCAGCGGTATTTGTTTCTTTCATTGTTTATTGGTGGGCCTGGACTAGACTACGTGAAGGGAAAGAGTGCTTTTATTACTGGGTTGACTCATGATTTAAGTTTGTGCAGCTATACCCTATGTTGTTATGGACATAACCATCTCCATAGAAGGGTTTCCAGATTGGAGTAGCTGTATATGTGATAATTGGAGCTCTCAAAAACAAAACAACAGGGGGGGAGGTGGGGGGGGGGGGGGGAAGCAGTGAATCTTTTGTAGGTTGTTGTGATTTCATTTCCAGAAGTGAACAGGAGCTGTGTTTGTGCCATCAAAATATCCCCATATGGTAAGATGTTATTTTTAATCACCAGATTGGGCAAAAGGTTGCATCCATATACTGTAAAATCTGCTATAATGAATTCTCAGGACGTGTTCTGCTGTCCTTTATCTGTATTGTACAAGATATGTTATACATACTTATATTTAATATATAGGGAGCTATTTTCTACCTGCTTTCAGTATCAGCAGATAGTATATAAAGAAAGGTGGAGGCATGAGGCATTTCAGAATTTCCAGCAACTGAACCTGGTTTTTAACCTCACTGTAAGAAAGTGTGATGCTGCTGAGATCTTTTTCAACACAGGTAGGGCTGCTGCCTGCCCTCAGTTACCTTTTCTGATCTTGACTCTCACCCTCCTGAATGGGAAAAGCAGTGACCCATATCTCAGCCAAGTGAAAGCTGTGCAGATCAGAATTTGTCCAGGCAGAAACTCATGCCAGCTGTTAGTTCAAAAGCAGGCTGGCCTTGTGCTGCTACTTCCTTCAGTTGTAAAACAAACTGCAGTCCCTACACGTGGTATTTCCATGGTGATTGCTGCTGTAGAAAGAAATGGGTGTGCGCCAAATGGCATTTGCACAAACAGTGCCTTTAAGACTGGTGGATTTCAGTAAAGTAGGACAAACATAGTGGGGTGTGTCACAGCTGTGCATAATAATTAATGCTCTACAAGTGTTAAAAAAGAATGTCTTACATGTGTGGCATCTTAGCGATAAGCCTGAGGGCTGCTGGTTTCTCTGCTGTAATGCTGCTCCCTGAGGTGGGTCTGTATGGGAGTTGGGGCTGGAGCAAGGAGAGGTGGCAGGGCTGTGCTGTTCCGAAACAGGTCCTACCTGATGGGTTGGATCTCTTTCAACATAGTTCAACTGAAAAAAAAATAAAATAAAAAATAAACAGGCCATGTTTAAGGAAAGAATTTTGATCTTAAAAGATGGGCAGAGTCTATTCACCCATAATGCCCTGGCATTAGGTCTGTACCATGGGGTAATAAAAGTACTTTAAAAACAGAGGTGATGGAGTGAAGCATTTGGGCACAGGTACAGTCACAGCTAACCTTAATCTTTTAATGAGCTGCAGCTCAGGTTTCTCTAAATGCTTCAGCACTTGAGCTGGGTGCTGACCCAGCTGTGTCAGAAGTGACTGTCAGTAGGTTTAAGGTGCATGTTTACAGGAAGGACGGTCACACCCTGCTCTGCAGATCCATGTCCCACAACACACGCGTGACTCTGCATTCAGGACTTCCCCTAGGGATCACTGAAAGCCTTTTCTAATGACTCTCTCCCTCTGGGGCACACAAAGAAACTGGGGTATCTGAAAGTAGCAGAGCATCTTAACACCTGACTGTCCCTAGGGGTGGGGAAAAGGGCTCATCTGAGCTATGGCAAAACCGTGCACCTGGATGAGAACTCATCGCCCTTGCAATGATGCAGTTGAAACCAAAGATGTGAAATCTTTGCTCTGCTCCCCCCATCTGTGTATTAGATGAGAGGCATGTTGAGGTGTCTGTGCTTGATGTTACTGTCAGCATCTTGCCTCCAGCATATCTAGATTTACTTGAAGCCCTTAAGTTTAACAATAAGAATAAAAAAAGGCTTGTAGCTTGGTTCCACAGGTACAGCTGAACTCCCCAGCATCAAGGTAAATGTTGGCTGGGCATTAGGTGCTTTCTGAATGCTTGATCAAAACTGGAGCTACACTTTCTCAAACTAAGTCTCCCCTTCCCCTTTCTCCAAGCACCTCCAGATGTGCCTTGTCAAGAAATCCGAGGTACTCTGAATCAAAGCAGTTCTCTTCTGTTGTTCTACCAAAACTGAATGTTAATACACAGAGTTTGGAGTACCCTCTGTGGCAGGTGGTAGCTGCATTGTTCTGGTACTCAGTACTTGGATATGGCAATAGCTATGCAGGGGATCCTATAACATAGGATTGTTTAGTGCTCGATGTGTAAGTAAGCCTGGACTTAACTCTGAGTTACCAAGTGCATCATACATCAAGCACTGCTGAGCCACCATTATTTATGAACATTATCCTTTTTCAGCCACCTTCTCTTTCTGCATCTTTCCCTTTCTTTTTCTGCTTCTCCACCTCTTTTATTTATTTATTTATCTATTTATTTATTTAAATCTTGAGAGTACTTTTCTTACCAGACACCAAGAAGTACTGTAAGACCAGAGGCTCTTTCCCACTCCCTCCATGGAGCAGCCCAGTCTTGCCTGCAGTTCAGCTCCCTGTGTGGTAGGGCTGTTCTTGTTTCTCTGAGTCTGCTTGCTTTATCTCTGGTGCCCAGGGCCATGCTCTGGATGACATCTCTCCCTTCCTCTCTTCCCCCTGCCCTGCCTGCTTCCCAAGATGTCTATCACCCAGCACTGGAGCTGAGCTGCTTCTACAAGACAGGTTCTGTCACATACCTTCTTACACCTCGTAAAGTTAGCAGAACGGTGGAGTGGTCTGGCTCCCATGTGCTGATTTGAAAGTTGCCAGCAATGTGGGAAGTTGGGTATCTTTTTTCCCCCCATCCAAATCCATTTGATGTAGAGTCCAGAATAAGAACCAGTAGTTACTGGGACAGTTAGTGCATTTGTTAGTGCTGCTTCCCCCAGCAGACCAGTGGATGGGGTGATATTCAGAAATTGGCAGGTAATAAACAAATTAGGAACAAATTACTCAGGGCATGGTGGGAAAAAAATGTTTTTCCTTCTACAACCAACATTGCAGAATTGCTCAAGTACTGGCTCAGAGGCACTCATCTTTAAGTGTGACGCTTCTAGTGGTGTGAGCTGCAGCTTAGCAGAGCAGTTTGGAACTGCTGCTCTCCCATCTTCCTCCTGGGATAAATGTCAGCTGCTGGATAACTGAGACCCAGTTTGGTCCCACCCTGAGTAGTGGCGCAACGGTACCGACCTGCCTTCTGCAGGCAGAGCTCCTGCTGGATGGCTTTTGTGTTGCCACTCATGTCTACAGCCGGAGCAGGATTTGCCACTTAAAGTGAAAACTGAACAAGATACTAGTGCAGCAAACAGCTGTGGTCAACGTTTCCTTTCCTCTGATTTCACCTTCATTTATTTACCTTGCCTTGTACCTAATTTGCAAGCAAGATGATGTTGATGAGTTTCCTTCAGTAATGTAACACCACATTTCTCAGTTTAAGAGGAGAGAATTATTTGTGGTACTTCAGTCTTAGTGGTGCAGGACTCTTCTAGAAGATACTGAGACTCTGTAGCTTGGAATTAGAGCTTGCAGTAATTTACCAGTCTCAGTTCCTGGAGAAAAGTGGAGATAAACCATCTGCAAGAGCACATCCAGTTACAAGTCTTGATTTGTTCCCATCCCAGCTTGAGATTAGGAAAGCTGCAGCTCCCTTGAGGCGTGGGTCATGTTGCTATAGAAAACGCTCCCGGAAAGCGTGGTGCAGTGAAGGTGCCGTGCTGCTGGGTGCTGGCACAGCATGACGTTGGTCTTAACTCTCAGAGATCTGTCAGAGCAGACCAAAGAGGGGGATGTCCCAACAGTTTCCGTGACTTATCAAAGCTTATGTGAACAAAAAAGGGTATTTAGCTTCCTTCTGCCGCTGCCCTTCCTTCATTGAAATGTTACATCAAAAAGGCTCTTCCATCTTTGTCAAAGGATTTGTACATACCTGTTCTTTTTTCCCAATGCCAGTGTTTATGACAGTAAAATGTCAGGTAACAATGTACAACAGAAGTGCCTGTGGGGCCTCTCTATTCCCTTTACCGGGGGTCAGCCTCTCTTGAGCCTGTATTAAAGCTGACTTCTCAGAAAAGGAGATCAACAAGAAGACAATCTGGCTGTGTAGCACCCTGATAGGTGGAAGGAGTCTCCTTCCTCCCTCCTCAGCAATTGCTGCCACGTGGTGTTGCACAGCACCAGTGCTCATGTGCAGGACCCAGGGACCCTCGGGCACTGGCACAGAGCTGACTCTGCAGAGCCTCTGAGATGATGCAGTGTTGCGTTTCGATGCTCACATGATCCCTAACAGTCAGCCTCTGCAGTTTTAGGTTTTGATAAGCCTGTGCCTTATCTATACAGGATTTAAGTCGTGTAGCTGACACAGTCAGTTTCCCATCACAGAAAAAGTTCTGGTTGATCCGGGTTTAAAACCCTTGTGAAAACCCCCTAGTGACTCCTTTAATCTTTTAAATTACCTTAAATGTAATCAGAGGGGGAGCACAGAACAGAACAGTATTGACCAGAAGGCTCTTTCATGCCTATGTAATCCACTTAAAACCAAAACCATACAAAAAACTCCAACCATTTATGTATACGGTGGTGGGGTTTGGAATGTTTTTTTGCTTTTATTTATTATTTCTACAGCAGAGCTAAAAGAAAACCTGTGCTGCTTTTACAGACTGTTGGGAGAGAAATCCTGCTCCATTTGATAGACCACCTGGTGACCAGCTATGGACGTGACCCAGCTATTACCCGGCTACTCAATAATACCCGGATTCACATCATGCCAACGATGAACCCCGATGGATTTGAAGCTACAGTGGTTCCTGATTGTTATTACTCAAGAGGAAGGTAAGGGTGGCTTAAGTGGGGGCAGGAGTGGGTAAGGGAAATGGGTGTGGGGTAATAGCTGGAGAAAGCAAAGAGACTGAATCATACTGAGTGGACAAAATAGCCCAGTGGATGTATTAAGACTAAGTTTGGCCTCTGCTGTTCAGAAGAGTCACTGTTACAGGGCAGTTTTTGGAAGAGTGAGTCACGCAGATGTTTGTATGTGGTGTGGTCAGAGAAAATTAGTCAGAAGGATATAATGACCTGACCTCCTGGGCAGGAGACCCGGGCTGTGAATAGAAGCACAATGACCTTTTTAGGCCTTTAGAGTACTACTAAAAAAGAAGTTGTCCACCCACAGAGATCTTTCTCAGTTGGAGAACTGTGTAACCCTGCTTCGTGTTCACAGTTCATATTGAATGCAGATCTATTTAGTAAGAGGGAAAAACTAGACTAAGCATAGCTTGCTGTAATAGGTACTGTGCTAGGGGAAAAAAAAAACCATGCAAAACCATGACAAAGCCTCACATGAGAAAATGTAACCTGCAATCACATCTTGCACTACTTCTGCATTTTTAATGTAAATTGCAGTGACCAAAAACTTTAAGTGGCTGAAAGAGGGAAGGAGAGAGTGAGAGAATGGGAGGAAGTGTCAAAGTTGGAATGTGAAGGAAGAGCAAACTCATGAGCTAGTAGTCCTCTTGGACTTTTGGCCAGGGCAATGTCAGGAGCAAGGGAGAAGGTGCACTAGGTAGAAAGAGTGCTGACTTATCCAGGTGTCTCAGTCCAATTCTGTAGAGTGACAGCAGTGCAGTGGTCACCACCATCTGTTACTTACCCTTGCCTTCCTGTACAAATGGGAGAAGTGCATTCACACCAGAGTTATTTTTTTTGTAATTCATGCATGTGTAGTCGTGAGCGCGTATTATGCGTGTTAAGAGTTCTGCTTCTACTTGAAATACAACAGAAGAGTTGTTTTCCCTTTATGAGAAGTCTAGTGCTGACAGAAAGCATACTGAAGTCTTATTTTCTGGATGCTTGAGGAGATACATTTGCAACAGCCATCTTGCCTGCTTGCTGAAGGCACCAGCATGGACCAGTTCTCAATTTCCATTGGGCTGGTGCTGTTGAGTTGTCTATGGGCAAAATGGTAACAGGAGTGCCTTCTCTCTTTCCTAAGGTACAATAAGAACGGAGAAGATCTGAACAGAAATTTTCCTGACGCCTTTGAAAATAACAACAACATCATTCAGCCAGAGACCCAAGCAGTGATAAACTGGATAAAAAATGAGACGTTCGTTCTTTCAGCAAACCTGCACGGGGGTGCCCTGGTTGCCAGTTACACATTCGATAACGGTAACTCAGGTAAGCCTGGAACAAGCCCTTCCTTCCACGGTTGATTCATTTTAGCAGTTTTTGCTCTACCAAAGCAAAATGTTTAAGGTTTTCTGCAAGGCATTTTCCAGCTTCTGAGTTGGGATGAGCAAGTTTTAGTAAACACCAAGGACAAAATAGGATCTTAAAATTCACTGTGTGCTTTGGCTGTCTGTGAAGTTCTTATCCTGTGTATAAGACGGTGCTGTATGTTTTATCAGTAAAGAGAATTACACGATGGCTGTCTTCATTCTGCAGTTACTGGCACATCTAATGGTTACAGCAAGTCTCCAGACGATGACGTTTTTATTCACCTGGCAAAAACCTACTCTTTCAACCATGCCAGCATGTACAAAGGGACCGGGTGTGACAGCAGACAGACCTTCCCAGATGGCATTACCAATGGGTACTCCTGGTACCAGCTGGAAGGTAAGAATCTCCGTGCTACTTTTCCGGCTATGTCAGATATGCTCTTGCTTCTGCCACCTTTAATGATAAGGGCAGTGACTGCAAGGATTGATTGGAGTAGCTAGTGAGAAATGAGTAAACCAACCCCAACAGGGATTACCTGAGCAGTGACAAGAGTGAAATGAGATAGCGTCTGCTCTGGCTTTGTCTGTGTCCTTTCTCAGGGCATATACTGCACTCACATATTGCCTGCTGCTCTGGCACCAAGTTGAGAACCTCTCTTCTCCTTTCAGAAAGAAAACAAATGTTTGGCACTTATATTACCCTTAAAAAAAAATAAAATAAAATGATTACTGAAATAAATCTTTTTCATTTCTGTTTACGCACGGCCAAATAGAACGTGGGTCCTGTGGACTCTGGCCCTGAGTGCTGCTTTGGCAGTCTGAATCCAGCGCCTTAAAGGGCTCTTGGGACAGCTCAGAGAGGCAGACTTGATGCCAACCCATGAATCGATCTGTCTCAGTTGGAAGAGGTTGGGTTGGGATCTGGGTTGGGAGAGTTTGAAAAGGTTAGTGAGTTTTTGAGTCAAAGACCTACCCTTCTTCAGCTGTAAATGTCATCATTTCCAAGACACTGCTGTGCTTTAAAAAACAAATAACTCTCCAAATACTTGTAGAGGAAGCAGTAAATACAGGTGTGGCACAGAGGGATAATTTATCTGCTTTATGTGCTGATTTTCTTACAGGTGTGATGCAATTAGGAACACTTCACTTCCCGTCTTCATCTTGCTTGACCTTTGGTGCTTCTTTGCAGCTGAACACTTTGCTTTATTTTCCTTTTAAGGTGGAATGCAAGATTACAACTATGTCTGGGGACAGTGTTTTGAAATCACTTTGGAGCTGTCATGCTGTAAATATCCTCCAGCAGAGCAGCTGGAGAAATTCTGGAGAGACAACAAAGTTGCTCTGATTGAATATATAAAGCAAGTACACCTAGGTGGGTACCAGCTGGGCTGGGAGATAAGGCTGAGGCCAAGCAAGAACGCTTCAGCAGATGGGGCCAGTGGTGGGGCTCACCGCTGTGGCACAAACCAGGGAGCTCCTGCACTCAGGGAAAGACCTGAATGATGAGTACTGCAAGGCCAGGGATGGGATGAGAGGACAGCTTATGGCTGTGCTGGGCATGGGACAGCAGGCTCCTACAGTGCTGCATGGGGCTGAATGTGCGCCTGGGCAGGATGGGCCTTTCATTGAGCTGTGCTGGGGCAGTCCAAACGTCTCTAAATGTGTACATGCATGCACTCAGTGTTTCAAGGATCTTTGCTGTCTGCATTTTGTATTTTTAAGGCCTTTTAAGGGCTTGTGGGCTCTGCACTTCACAGCTGAGGCAGAAAATCTGCTTATTGAATCAGATATTTTGCAGTGAGTTAAAGAGTTTGCATAAATCTGTTGATGTTGTCACATTTCATTGCCATGAATGTCCAACTGTTTTACTTATTGACAGTCCTCACTTTAGGGTGGTTTGTGAGAATGCATCCAACAAGTACATTTGATGCTTTCAGCAAATGGGATTTAGAAGCAAAGGTTGCCCAAGGAGGCTGTGGATGCCCCATCCCTGGAGGCATTCAAGGCCAGGCTGGATGTGGCTCTGGGCAGCCTGGTCTGGTGGTTGGTGACCCTGCACACAGCAGGGGGGTTGAAACCAGATGATTGTGGTCCTTTTCAACCCAGACCATTCTGTGATTACAGTGCTGTTGTCTCAAGTCACGGGAAGCTACTAGTGGCAACAGAAAAGAATTTGTTTCAGTTCCCTCCAGGAAGGTTTAAGTACTGGTGATATTATTAGATGTACTTGAAATCGTTGAAGTGGCCTTTAAGTGCATCCAGCAGCAAACAGTCTGACTTTGCCAGAGAGGGCGGCTTGTCACAAATACACACTGTTATCTTTCCTCTTCCTCTTTTATAGGAGTCAAAGGTCAGGTTACTGATAAAAATGGGAATCCTATTCCCAACGCAATCGTGGAAGCCAAGGGGAGGCCTCACATCTGCCCCTACAGAACAAATGAGCACGGCGAGTACTTTCTTCTCCTTTTGCCTGGGAAATACGTGATCAATGTAAGTGTGCTGCCTTCCTGAGTTATTCTGATTGTGCTTTGAATCCTTGAGCACAGCGAGGCTGAACGCTTATGGCTGAGTAAGCTGAACTTGCTTGAGGCAAATATAGAAGCTGTCAAGACTCACCGGCAGATTTTTCTTCCAAAATAATCTTAAAATTAGAGTCGGCAGCAAGTAGATGTTTAGATGCCACTAAGATTTCCTGTCCCTCGGATGTCCAGAAATAAGCACTCCACCAACTGGATGGTGGAACCTGCTGAGACAGTTGCTGGGCTGTGCTGGAGCTGGCCTGAAGTGTTAGAAACAAAGCTGGGAGAAGGCAGAAGTGGGGATCCACGTAGCCCCAGGCAGCAGCACTCTGACAATGCCCTTGGTGATGGCTGTTCCCCCAAGGGCGGTGTCAGGAGGCATGAGAGGGCATTTGTATAGTTAGTTTGCGATGGGAATCATCCTCTGTCACCTCCCAGGGAAGAGACTTCCCTCCACTCAAACATCAGTCTGGTAAATTCCTCCTTGGGCTTGAACATCACCTGAGAGCCTCCTTCATGCACTTGACCTCCTGTTCCCTTCACCCTTCACTGCAGCCTGCAAAGGGAGTATGGCAGCAGCCCTTCGCTGGGTACCCAGAGGCAAGCAATCTCCATACAACACCTTACAGAGGCAACACCCCAACCCAGAGACATTGTTGTGGAGCAGTTTCATGGGTTCATCTACTGAGTGGCCCTGACACAAATAAAACAAAATTAGCAAAGCCTTCTTGGGAACTGTGGGGGAGAAAACAAGTGTTCTGTTACCATTCCCAGCTCAGCTTTTGTTATTTCCTCTTGTTTAGCTCAACTTACATTTAGAACATTTTTCTATATACTGAAACTGTAAACAAGGTTCAGAGCAGAACTCGGTGTTTAAAACCAAGTAAGAAATCTTTTGTGCTCGTTCCCAGGCTACGGTACCAGGATTCAAATCGATGCTGAAGACAGTGGACATACCTGACAACACCGCTAACTTCAGCGCTCTGAAACAAGACTTCTCGTTCCCAGAGGTCTCTGTCAAACCACGCCCTGCATCGTGCCCCAGGACCCCCCTGTACCAGGAGCTCGAACGCACGTCAGCTGCAGTAAAACCAACTCTACACATCTTGGTTTTAGCCATGGTTACAATTGCCATTTTCAAATGAAGTCAGGAGTTACATGACGTGGCAAAACCCTCCGGCTTCTGAAACAATGATTGTATGTAAGAGAATGTTTTTGTAAAGCTGAGAATTGGGTTTATGATCACGTTTATTGCGTTTTTGTAAAATATTGCCTTGACAATCAAATGTTACACTTTAATTAGACTGTCACTTTTCTACGACGATACTTTACTTCAAAGAAATACTGTACAGCCTATAGAGATGGGGACTGTAGGTGTTTGCTGCAGTGCTACAGACACACTTCTTTAAAGAACTTGCCAGAGGTTCCAAAACAGTTTGAGACTGTGCTGCAAGTGTGTCCCAGTGGTGCTCTGATGACCAGCAGTTTGTGTGCCCACACACATGCAAGCAATTAGTTCCATCCCAATTTCTCATAATAAAGCCACTGCTATAAATGAAGAATGACACTTCTAACTCTGCTCTTTCCTGTCTAGACAAACAAGACCGATCAGGACTGAAATAACAGCAGTAATGCCCGTTCTAAGAAAGGATGCAGGGAGGAAGTAGCAGGAGGTATGTGCCAAAGGGCTGCGTGCTGGAGCCTTGGTGCCAGCCTGTGCCACCAGGCAGAGCTCAGAGGAACACTGTTTGTTTCCAACAGCTCTATCTAAAGTCTCTGAAAAACACACAGAAGCAGTCTTCTCCAATTGCAGAACGCTGCTTTTATCTGAATTTGATCTGGAGCAGAACCATAATTCAGAATGCTTTGCTCTGAATGGTTGTAGTAACAGCATCAGCTGCGATTGCATTTATTTATCTTTTAAAGAGTGTGCTTCATGGCCCTGTTCCCTTGCTCCTCAGCTCCTTGTGTGCCACACAGCAACAGCTTGGAAGGCTCAGCTCTGCCAGGAGCAAGCCCTATGCACAGCCACTGAGGGCTGTGTTACCAGCATGGCACAGCACGCACCACTCACAGATTCCTTTTGCCTGAGCAGCTGCAGCTCATTCCTGGGTGCTTTGAAGCTGTTCAGCATTTAGCAGGTTAGTTAGCACCACTTCATGTGCTTATTTTAAAACTTTATCAAGCAGCACTTCAAAAACATCAAATCACAGCCACGAAAAAAGCACTGAGGAGGATAGAAACATCTTTATTTAAAGCTTTTAAACAGATAAAATGTTTAGTTTCCTTAGCAAAGGAAAACTCGAAACCCAAATATAGTACATGTTGGAAATTCTTCTGTGCCATGTGAGCAGAGAGCTGTATCTTATTGAATGACACCACTAAGCCACGGGAACAGCACTACAGGAGTGACAAAATTGCATAGTTAAATAACCTCACACTCAGCTATTTAATGATTCCAGCTCCACACTGTCAGACAACAAAGTAAGACTCTGCTCTGGGAAACACCATATTTCAGGTGTTTGTCACTAGGATGGTGAGTGCCGTTAATTTGGCTCAACAACAAAAACTGCCCCTGGAAAGTAACAGCTAGTGAGAAAAGGAGGAGACAACACTGCCTCAAGTGTCAACAACAACTTTTACACATACAGTATATGTGACAGAAAGACCTCTTCTTCAGTGCACCTGTGTTAAGCAAGTATAGTTGGAAGCAACACCGCAAGACACAACCCTCCCATATCACCTCATAAGCCCCCAAGCACCGTGAGTAACACAGACAGTGAGCAGAGCTGGAGGCAGGCAGGAGCTGTGCCACCCTGTAAGTCACTTACAAGTGCATGTGCCCAAAGCTCTTTTCCAGTGGCACATAACACAGCAGCAACTACCCTTTGTTTAGGCTACGCTGCACAGCAGAGGATTTCCTCTGCCTGGGATAAGCACAACAGCAGCTTCAGGTTAGGATAAGGAATATTTCAACCCAATACTGATTTATTTATTCACCTCACTTCGTTGTTTCATTATGCTTCTAATAATTTCCTTCTCTGCCTCCTGTAAGAACCTGGTTTACTGGAAATTATTCTTGTTGGTGCTTTCTCTAAGAATGAGGAACTGCCTTTTGTCCTCACATTGGTCTTGTGGGGGAAAAAAAATGAGCCTCAAGTCCTCCTTCCACACAGCTGCACATCCATACAGCAATTTCAGAGTGACACTTAAACACACACACAGGAATTGGAACTTGGTGACAAAATTGTACCAGGCTGTTAGAAATAAATGCAGCACCTCACTAGTTATATTTTGTAGCATCTTCACCTTCTGTAAAGCAGCCTCCTCACTGAAGGTACAGCCAGAGCCTCAGCGTGGCAGCGATCGCACTGCTCAGTGCCACCAACAGACAATACTCCAGAGGAGCTGCTCCACAAAACCAACCTTTGCAGCACAACCACTCGCTACCATCAAGAATCCAGCTACCTGCTTCCCTCCCACATTTCTAGCAGATAAAGACAATGGGCTTCTGCTGTAACAGAGCTGAAGATCCAGCATTAAATCTTCTCAAATGTTTTACTGTTCACCAGCCCCAGCATTTCTCAGTATCAAACGCTGAACCAAAGCAGCATTAGCAGCTACCTTGAGTATTTCACTTCAAACTTGGCATTTTTGGCCAAAGGGAAAAAAAGCATTAAATCCAAAAGTCGTTTTCTTGCACTCTGTTAAAAAACCAATGGTGATTTCCTGCAGCAGCTGTACCCAACCACTACCTACCTGAAGCACACAGATGGCCACCAGAACTGCACCCTTCTCAGTCCTGCCGGTTCCCTCAGCTCCTTTGGTCACCTTCATGTTCAGTGTGACACCTCCCTCTCATCAGTTCTGACCACCTTCCACACACCGCCCTCTGATGTCAGCAGCACCACAGAGCACTGTGTGGCTGCAGTGGAAGACACAAAAGCATTGCAGCAGAAACCACCACCCAAGCAGTTCCCCTGTGCTCAGGTTGCACCGGCTTCTCTTTTCAATGAGCATTTTGCAGCTTCAACACTGAGACAGTGTTAAGGGAAGGAAAAATGAAAACAAAGGCATACATTGTCCATCTCTCCACCTGAATATAGTCTGTAGTATCTCTGCTTGAATGCTACCATTTCTTAAATATCTCTCTTGTAGCTGTGACTTACAAAGCACACGTGTGTGTCTGTACAGGTACCAACAAACCAATGCAATAAATTAAAGCTCACAACACTAACCATAAGCACAAGAATTTACAAACGGCAATAAATTAATGATTAAAAATGTGTACAATATTAAATAATGATCTCAAAGACCTCGCCAAGTAAGAACAAGAGTCCACTTTCATGCCACGACACTGCCAACTTTTGCACCATGACACGAGGACGGGCAATGGTTATCTGCCACAAAGAGGAGAGCAGTGGAAGCTTACAGCCAGCACTACAGAGCACAGTGCAGGGTGACGGCGTGGTGACAAGCCCAAAGGCTCCAGCATGTCAGACCAAACACTGCTCTCAGCTGGTTACTGGTCTGCCCTGCCCATGTCCTCAGCAGCTACACCAATAGGAAACAAGGCAGATGCCAACAACCATCACCCCGCTCCCTTATCATCCGTAAGGCACGCTTTTAAAAAAGAATGCAGAAGACAACAACTAGCAAACAACAAACCTCAATGGCTGGTAAAAGGAACATTAAGCCAGAAAACAGAATTCACAATAAAAATGTACTCTAAGAGAGTAATACGGCCAAGGATGCAGGCCCCCAAATTACCCACCCACCTCCTTGGTGCTGTATGGAGCAGCGAGTGACCCCAGAGCTGCTCTCCACAGAACACATGCTAAGGAAGTAAAACTTCAGGTCACAAAGTCAGCTGTGCTGTATGCCTGTTTTACCTTTTGTCAACGCAGATTTAATAGGAGGTGAAATTGTTTCTGAAGGAAAATCCCAAAGCAGAGTGCTTGCAAACAGTAACAGCACCACTGTGGCTAGTCAGGCATTTTTAAGAGCTTATTTTTCTCTTCCTCCTTCAATATGGCGATTACACCAGGGAGCTGGAAAAGAATGCTCAGAGCAGGATAGCTGAATTTGTCCCAACAGAAACTGGGTTAATAACAGCTGCTCCCCACAGCTGGGAGTTCCACAGCAATCAGGGACTGCAGAGAAGGTATCAAATTGAAAGACATTACAAATTCATCCATCACAGTGTCTCTTAAGGACACTCCCCATTTAATTGGTGCTTCTCAACTACACAAGTTGTGTATTCTCAGCCAGCTGCACGCTGCAGACCAATAGGATCAGTTCTGATCTGCAGCAGCAGTTAACGGTGTCTGCAAGCTTCACTGTGCTTCAATTTATCAAATACAACTGCAGGGAAATGAAGAGGAAGCAGCATTAATGGAGGCAGGATCTGCACCTGTAGCAATTCTTTCTTTGAAGAAACATACAAGTGAGTTTCCTGTTTTGTTTAGTTAAAATGAACAATGGTGAAGCTTCAGAGATATCGATGCCTTTTAACAGTAGCTTTCAACATGTAGCTCATCTGTACAAACTCCATCACCAATGTGGGTACTTTGGGAATTTCTTTGCAGTCACTCATTTTACCAAGTTTCTACTGTACATTTTTTTATCTTCCACAAGGAAGCACATAGGAAAATGAAAGGTACTTCCCTGTATTCCTGGTGTTTCCAGTCCTGGTTTCCAGGCATTTATACTAGAAAGTAATTTTAACACCTCAGGTCTTTGTGCTGGCATAGAGGTACAGTTTTGCACTGGCACTGCGAAAGTAAGGAAGCCACTTCCCTGAGGGTCGTGGGATGGTAAAACACAGCACAACTTTTGCATTTACATCTCATCTCCACTCCTGGAGCTCTCCTGACTCTAAGACTATTTGTTGGCCCCTGCAGGACAACTGAACTGTGACTGCCTGTCAAATTAAGGAGCTGAAAACACCCAAATCCCCTTGGAGTCTCGTCATCCCAAGGAACAGATAGAAGCCACTTGTGTGGGAACTCTCCATCTGAAGAACAGGTCAGATGAGAAACCTAACTACGTTTTTAGACACTTTAGCTTACAAAGATATACTCATGTTACCTCCTTTGAATGCATCACAGACCTAAGTCAATTAGCAGACTTCTTCATAAAGAAACTGATACATTTCACAAAGGTTTTGTGGAAGCACAGTGAGGAAATAAGAGCTAAAAGAAGGACGGACGGATCCAACTGCGACAAACTCTTATTTAGCCAAAACCCTGTGCAGCAGGTTTTCAAAATTCTTGTGATACAGAAAAAAAAAAAGAGAATGGCAAAAGTTAGAAAGGCTGCTGAATGTGAAGAACTGTGCAAAGTAAAACAGAAGCTTTTCTCTCTCTGCAGGTGGAGGTGGATTTTTTCTTACTATTTTTACACAAGTGCAGAAAAAAACCCAACCTACAAACATCCCCTATTGTTGCAGATTTGCCTTGCTTCTTAACTAAGTTCTTTTTCCTGTTTACATCATTCACGCTCTGCTAAAATAACGAGGACAGTACAGACCACCACATCCGCACCATGTTTTAAAAGTCTTTCTCAGGATATTTAAGAGGTAACCTAAAACTGGAACTGGTCAGCGACTCCTCACAGCGTCCTCATACAGCCCTGGAGTTCACAAAGTACATTATAAGAACTAAAGACACCGTACCCTCTTCAATTACCCAAATCTTGAACGTTACTTTCCACCACAACTCCCCTGGTTTCCCAACAAGCATCCAAAACATCTCCCTCTCTCAAAAGCATTTAATTTTGGGGGAGTGAGGGAAACAAGGCTTTATTTTGTTCTTTTATTGCCTTACTCAGATGGTTCTGATTCTGCCTGGTGCTTTCACTAGGCAACAGACTGTGGAATGTAATCTTCTTTCTTCTTAACTGACTTTAAATGAACTCTCCAGAACGTCCCTTCTCTGATCATCCCTGAACAGGGACTTGCAATATTTGTACTCAATACTGTAATTGAAACATCACTTATGTACAGTAAAACAGCTGGAAAGTCAAACACTGACCAACAGGAATTGGTTACTTCTACTGAGCGGGGTTTAAAATGTTCCATGTTAAATTACCTAGCAAATATCAGGCTATCCTTAACAATTCCAGTGCGTTTACTTCAGCAATGACTTTTCATACCAAACGTAAAGACACTCAAAATATTCATCTGCAATAAGCATATAAAAATAACTTCTCTCTCTCTTATTTGCTGTACCAGTTTATGAGTTCTTTTTGTTGCTTTCCATCACCCTAGCCAAAATAAGTTAGTACAATCATTTGTATGGGCTGCCTGCACACCGGACAGGGTTTGTTCCTCTTCTTCAGTTTTCTTGCGCATGTAAAACATGACATGAGATGTCCTGTCTTGCCGTGTACTATGCAGCCATTTTTCGGCCTGCTCTGGCATATGACACAGGGCTCTATGCTGCTAACAGGCAGACTGGATTCCATTCCTTCTTCTTTGTCTTTCGTTTCTTTCTTCTCAGGTTCCCTGAAGTCCTCCTGACTGCTGCAAAACACGCTACTAGATGTAGATGGCTGAGAATAATCTTCACTTTCCTGGGATTCAGATATCTGTACTGCTTTATCTTCATTCTCCTCCACAGCTGGTTCTTTATCTTCATTCATTTTCACTTTCTTACAGTCAGGAACATCAAAACCTTTGTCAGATTCCAGGTGGAAAGAACCTTCCAATTTACTCTTCACCAATTTATCACTCTTCTCGTCAGGAAGCCAGTCCTCACGGAGGGCCCAACATCTGTGGCAATGTCGTGGAAGCGGAGGATTCATTTCGCTACATTCAGGGCACTTCCAATAGTCCTTTAGTAAATTAAAGGATGAAACAGCTTTAGCTACTTAAGAATGCTCACTACTGAAATAGTTAGAGATCATTAAGAATTAATTACTGCTAAAAATAATAGTGATTTGGAGCTATCAACAAATTGATATAAGAATTCCACTCAGTGTCAAACTCCGTTTTATGGACCTGGATTAAAATGCCTCATTGTTATAGAACTTGCTATTTTCTTCCTTCTTACAGTAGATTTATGAAACAGAAGTGTAATAATACTGGCTTACTATTTCTTAGCCAAAATTTAAGAAACTTCTTTCTGGCCAAAATGGTCGTTATTCCTATGCATGTCAACAACTGGAAACCAGTGGAGACTAAAGGGATGCTGAGCTGTTGGTGTGCAGAGCGGCCGGATGAGGGCACTCTGACACAGTCGAGCGGCACTCACAGAGGCACCAAACATTGGCAGACATTAAAGAAGAGTAGCATCAATGCATCTCAGAGCTTCCTCCATATCATTAAAAAGATAATAAGCCACCATCTCATTAAAGACACGCTTTGCTTGTAAGGACCAACAGCCTCCTCAGAATCAGTGTGTACAAGTGGAAAAAAAATAAAATGAACTTCTTCTTTGGAACACCTGCAGTGTTTTCTGCTTTACGTTCTGAACAGCATCAGCAACATCAAAAGCTTAAGAGACTAAGCCCTAAAAACTGAGTACAGGGACTCTTCCACACCTAAGCAGTGCTGTGCTTCCAGATGGTGGCTTGCCCTGTGTTTTACAGACAGCAATGTCCCCCAGTCCACAGACCACCTTGAAACAAGCATTTCAGGCAGTTCTTCACAACAGCATTCTTCAAGCCTCAGCTAAAACGAGCAACAAATGAAGATGCTTTTAAATTACAGCATGTATTTTTTTTTTCATGCCTGTATATTTTGCTCCAAAATCCTGAACTTCCTCCCACACTACAGGAACCGTCCCACAAAACTTAACAGAAGCCATCTAATAATTTCACAGTACTGTCCTGCAGACAGGCTTGCATTCACATCTCCGTGCCATGCGTTGGTTCACTGAGGCTGGACAATCAAACTAGACATTATGACTTAAGGAATAGCATTTTCATAATGTATATAACTTAATGCTTTTTTTCCCCCCCCTTTCTTTTGCTTAAGAAGTCAAATCTAGACTCAAAATAATTTCCTCCCCACTAAGTCAATTTCAACTGTGAGTTAGCATTTCTTTTAATGCACCAGGAAACATAGTAAGATACTTTCAAAACATCCGTGTTTTGGATTCATCTACACGCCCCGACCACCTACTGTTATTTCAGACAACCAATGATGCTTTGCCAGTCAAGGTTTTACTCACGGCTAGAGAAATCTCTGGATCTTCATTGAACGAATCAGAATCACTATCTTCATCTTGATATATAGTCAGCTGATAGACCTATTTCAATTAAAAATACAGAAGCACTGATTAACTGATGTTTAGTTGAACACCAAACACCTGGTTTCTAATAGACTACTTTTATTAAAATGTAATAACAAAAAATGATGCGTACACTCCCTATTAACAAGTAACTCCATTAGACCTGATGACTGATTTGGGGATGGGGGAAGAATCTCTCACATTAGGAATGCATTTTGAAGAAAAACATGGAGTTATCCCAGACAGAAAGAACTTCTTCTAGAAAAGTGGTCCTACTCAATGCTGGTGGGGCCACACCTGGAGTACTGTATTCATTCTGGGCTCCCAATACAAGAGAGGCATGGAGCTGGGGCAGATCGTGCCAATGTAAAGGTGGCCCTGGGTGAGGACAGACTCATTAATGTAATAAAAATATCTGAAGGAAAAACAAAGACAACTAAACCAGGTTCTTTTTTTTTCCCTGCCCAGTCACAGACACTAACTGACGCACAGGAGGTGACTGACTGAACACAGACACCCAGAAACGCTATGGAGTCTTCTCAAGCCATGTGGGCAAGCAGCTCTAGATGGCCCTGTCTGAGCAGGAGTATTGGACAGGGTCATCTATAAAGGCTGCTCCCAACCACCAGCATCCTGTAATGGTACTACTGACTGCTCTTGGGGGCAGGGAACACCTCAATCCTTTCTTCCTCCAAAGCAAACCTGTCTTTTCTCTCCACAGCACCAAGAATCATGAGCACGTATGATCCTGTCTGATTCTGTCTTTGGTACTTGCATGATCTTACCATGAGCCAATTCAGCTCTAAAGTAAATGAGAACTAAAACAGAAAAGAACTATTTTCCTGCTTCTCTCCTGACAGTGAAGATATCCTGGTCTCTCAAAGAACAATGACAGTAAATACAGCACTGTCTTCAAGCCTCCTAAAGAAAATCTCTTAAAACTGTATTTAAGCATGCCTCTATGAAACGTACATATTGCCTGAAGCAAATGACTTAAAAGTACTCCTTTGCAAACCATTACTAGGAAAGTTTTCATTCGCTATCAGAAGTGCTGTCCAAAGTTCAGCAGTTCCAAATGAATGCCTCTATAATTAGTTACATAAGAACAGTCTCAACCCCAACTAGTGAGTTGCAATCAAACACGTGGATGCAATTTGTCACATAGCACACCTGAAGAATTACTGTTGCTTCTTGTTGGAATCTCAGCATTTAGTGTTCAAGTAATTTCCTTGGCTCTAAATTTGGCTCTAAAAAAAACCAAAAAGTACCTCATCATCTTCATCTGTAAGCTCCTGTCCTTCTTCATTATGGCTATAGTCTTCTGAATAAATAGATTCAACTTCAAACTCTACACTGAACTGGTCTGAAACAGAACCATGGTCAAACCAATCAGAGTTTTCACTTAACGAGCTGGCATCAAGATCCTGAATGAAAAGAAAGAAAACACATTCAGTCTCAGTAGTCCACATCCATAACTGTTACTGTTAAGATGAGAAGGGGAAAAAAAAAAACAAAAACAACAAACAACAGCAACAATCAATGTAGCAGCTATGGAAGGAATGAGAACAGCTGCTGTTAGATGGAATAGCACTAAGGAGACAAAAGGATTACAGCTGGCTAAACAAAGCTAGATCTGAAAGCTTCCTGTTGCCTCTGGAATAGAAGAGGCAGACTACCTATGGCCACCCTGGAACCCGCTGCTATTCCACAAAGGCTCTCCTAACAAACGTAAGGACACACGCTGTCTTTTGGCATGCTCATTAAACTCTCTATTTTTCCATCAACAACATAAAGCATTAGCGTACAGTCTGAGCTCAGTAATTCAGAATACAGCATATGACTAAGATTACTGCCAGCTTAGGCCTTCAGTAGCAAAGCTGTAGTGAAATTACAGACTGAAACACAGAATGACCTGGGTTGGAAGGGACCTCAAGGATCATGATGTTCCAAACCCCTGCTTGGCAGGGACCCCCCTGCCAGCAATTTAAATTACCAGCGACCTACAGCTATGAAGAATTACAGACCATCAGAGGCTACTTTTCTTCTTTGATCACTTTAAGAAATACTTATTTTAAAACAAAGCTATCTGATATTTTTCCCACACTGTGCCAAATGTCAGCATTTGCCTGGTTTTCATGAATATCCCTCCCTACTTCTCTTTCCTCAGACTCAGTTCTCAGATGACACGAATTAATTACAAAAACTATGTTTAAAGATGGATATTTGCACTTGTGGTAACTGCAAACTGTACCATCAAAAGCCAAAACACACCATGATTTGACTTACCGGAATGGAGACAGAATCTGTGGAATCACTGCTATTGCTTCTGTCACGGCACAGCCCGCTGACTACACACCACGAGAGACTTTCATCAAAGGTCAACGAGATGCTGTCCGACTTATGACGTTTTCTTCTGTCATTGTGCACATCATCTGAAGAATTTTCTTCTGGGCACATTCAAGAATCTTTATTACTCCAAAACATCGATGCAATGTGCAGGCTTTTTTTTTTAATATATATTTTTTTTTAAACAGCAGCTTAAAATACAATTTACGTAAAGTAGAAATTCCAGAAAAATAGTACTATCCAGAACTACATGAAGGCACCAGAAATTAACTTAAGACAACACAGTAACAACATGAAAGGTGAAACATTCCTGAAACCAGCAACTCAGGGGCTGGCTTTTTCTACTTGTGCCACCAGTATAGCTTTTACGTGGCAGCCTCCACATGTAAGAAACAAAATGATGGCACGCTTGGAAGCACTTTTACCCCTTTTCCACACATGCCACTCATAATAAGCCTCTATTAACTTTAAGCAATGCAGTTAGGACTTTAATTGTACTAACCCCGTCTACAGTCAGAGGACAGAAAGAGGCTTACAGGAGGTTTACAAGGCCACCCCAGAATTTGGAGGGAGATGAGTAACTTGCTCCCAGATCAAATGTGTGCAGAGGACCTCATGTTAGGCCAGATTCAGGTTCAAGAAGTTTCGGACACCTCAAGAAATCTGACAGTATCAGCACTAAGTGCAGTTGTATTTACTCTGAATTTTCCTAATATATCATTATACAAATGAGTTGGACAACACACGAACGAGAAAATCTTCAAGGCTAACATACCACATAAAAATTGAAGCATGAAAATACTTTAAACTGTACTTATTAAATACACTCAGCCTGAAAGCCAAAAAGCAGTGCTTTTTTTTTTTTTTCACATATATCATGTTTTGATACATCAATCTACTGCAGCATAAGCGGTAGGGAGACAGCATCTATGGGGCAGTAAGTCAAAATTCAGCTCCACTGACTTTTAGAATGTTTGATAAGAAAATCTTCAAGAAAGCATTACAAAGTCAGTCTATGTACACAGTGGAGTGACAATTCCCCAAGAGGTCTGACAACTTGGTTCAGCAGACCTCAGTAAGAACATGCTGTCCCCTACAGGCACCCTCTGCACATCCCCTCTATTGCCCAACTTCAGCTTGGCCCTTTGAAACACACGAGAAATCCACAAGTGTCCAAGTCTTGAATCTTTCATTGTAAAAGAAAAGAGAACAAAACACTTGTACATACTTTGAGACTTCTCTCACTTTCCCTTGGTCCTTCTTGGCTCAGCCCCTTTTCTTTTTCCGCCCTGAGAGCCCCACCAAATTTGGTGCCCCCAGGCCCAAGGGTTGCTCCTCTCCATCGTTGTCCTCATTTAGTTGCCATGGCTCCATGCTGTACTGATACTGTACCACCACAAGTTTGCTATACACTATATAAGCGGCTCCAAAGGAGCCGCTACCATCACAATTTAACAATAACAGTGGTTTAAAAGGAAGATTTCCTATAAATTAGAAAAAAAGTGTATATAAAAACACTATATTAAAAGAACTTTTAAGGTTGTAACAAGCTAATAAATGGATGCAAAGGCAAGAGTTAATAATCAAACCTACAATAAGTAAGCACAACACAGGACCTTACGTGCTCTGGGTTATGCCTAAATATTACAGGTGATGACGATTAACTGTGACTTTCCATCCCTTTATCAGATTTTGTTGCAACATTAAAATGTTCTTTTAATTTAGTGCAAACCGCTTATCAAAGCAGCACAGTTCTTGGACTGACTAATGAGACAGAAGTCTGTGCTGAACACACACACAAAGAAAACAACACTTCACAAAACCTGAGAGACTTTAAAATGTTCCCAAGCAAATGAAGAAAAAAACCACCTGTGCAATGACAGGTTATCACTGCCCAGTTAGTTCAAGTGTCAACTCATGATGTAATAAAAGTGACGAAATAAAGCCGTGCAAGGAATCTGAAAGGACAGTACTGAAGTTCAACTGTACAGAACACCTCCATGGAGCGATTTAAAGTTACACAAGATTTCGCTGACCAATTTGTTGTTTACTAACTATCAGGAGAAACACTCCATAGTTTGCAGATATATTGTGACTATTAATTAACCACAACAAAGAAGAGCTGGAGACAAATATAATGCTTAAGTGGGCAGACTCTTATGAAATGCTTAAGGAATTGTCAGATACCTAAATACATCCAGCTGCACTACCAACTGATATCCAATGAGAATGGCTTTTAGAGCAAAGAAAATGTAAAGTGTTGTGGCTCTTCACAGAGGGACCTGGAATGCATTTGACTGCATCAGTAGAAACAGAAGCGTTCCCATTACAAAGACAGCACAACCAACTAAGGCCTGCTGATGTGAATCATATGGGTAGATCCACAAAACAAATTATTGTTAGCTCACTAACACCTCTAGTAACCCAAACTGTAATGTGACACCGGAGCAGTACAAGGAATTGTGTATCTCTTCCAGACTGAACACTCTGGTTCAGATAAGCAGAGAAACACAGGGTTTGTTAGCATCTCTCAAGGCCATTAAGGCAACAAGATGAGCTTGTTTGTTCGAAGCGATCATGACACTGAAAGCTCTGCATCATGAATCTGCACATACCAGATTCGCTGTGTGTTCTCCTCCTAGAAGATGTCGTTGGCTGGGAAGTCACACTTGATGAAGTCTGCTTCTCTTCTAATTCCGGTAGGGATTCCTGATTAACAGAACAAGCCCACACATGAATATGAGGTGAGGGCCAGAATTACTGTAACTGCATCCAAACAAGAAACAACATAGAAATGAAACTAAATTTACATCTTACAACATAAAAGATAGTATTAAAAATTACCTTTAGAACATTTTCTTTTTCAAGCTGAAATTTGGCGTCATCCTGAGGTGGATCAGCAAGCGTAGAATCTGAAAACAAAGCAGTAACAAAACTCAGTGCTACTTTACTAATTCCTTCCAATGAATGTTGTACCTCAGCTGTGATTCGACACATGAAAGGATATATGTACAAAACACTTTTACATTCCTATGAAGTGTATTTTACTAGCTATCACCTCACATGAACACTGAATTAAATGACATTCTATAGAAGAAAAATAGACTGCAGTTAATTATGTATCTTTATTACCAGGCAGACCATGAATTAATCAATTACCTTCAAAGAAGTATCTGAATTTAAGTTTGCTATCATAACAATAAGGACTAAAACTGACAGTCCTTAAGAAGACAGATCCAGCAGCTGAATGCACACCTTTAGAAAAATTAAAACCACTTAATGCTGCAATATGGATTTAGAAGCCCATTCACAAAACAGCTTCCACTATTTAACTTCTGCTACACTTCTTACATTAGCCAGAAATTACAGTTAACCTACTTTATGCTGCAGAAAAGGTATCTATTTCTTAAGTATGGGGCTTTATTTTTGTTGTTCCTTCCCCCCCCCCCCCCCAACCAAAGAGATCTCAGTGTTGACACCATTATCTTCTAGTTCAGTTCTAAATGTACGTCACCTCATTTTGGAAATGAAAACTGAACATTAACAGAACAGAAAGCGTGTGCTTCACTGACTTCACTGTTGGCATAAGCTCACAAAGCCCATTTCTGGAACTAAAGCCTTCAACACCAACACAGTTCTGACCACAAAAAAAAAACAAACCAAGCAGCTTCTCAATCGAGTCCTGTTTGTGCTTCAACTGGTTCAAATCCCACATTATCCAAATGCAGTTTAGAGCCTCCCCAACCCCCCAGAAGAAATACTGTTTGCTTCAATTTGCCTTCATCTGTGAGCACTGCAGTCACCAGCAGCTAATTATGGAGAGGCAGATGCTATCTGAGCAGCAGATGAAAGATGCATTAACATGAGTTACATTTTCTCTTCTACTACTTCCCAAAACAGAAGGCTGTTTCGGATTAGCTTACCTTGTTGATTGACTGCTATCAGATTTCTGGAAATCATGGAATATATTCTCCTTAGATAGGGATAAAGAAAGATGAAGCATGTTAGTTACTTTAGAGTTCATGTATACATTCCACACTTCGCTGGAAAGTTCTTCAATTTTTTTCAACTGTGATAATTGGAGACTGCCCAGAAAAGCAAGGCCATTCCCACGGCAAACATAGGAAGCTGTTATTCTGAAGTGCTGAAGCACTCTCAGTATTGTTTCACCCAAAGGAAAAGGAAGAGATTTTATCCATCTCAGTAGAGTCAAAAGAGCATTAGCTTCTAAATGCGCTCAGTCAGAGAACAGAAAAGTCACAACCCTTTTGACAAAGAGCCCCTAACGAATCAGTATTTGTTTTCAACAAGAGGAATTCTGAATCAGTGTTTTTAGGATGGGACTTCTGATGGTCTGTAGAGTCTCAGAAGACAAGCAATTTGCTCAAAATAAATGCTAAAATACTGTAGCAAGGCATTATTAGTGGCCAGGTGAACGCACTGTGATTACATGCTACTGTTCTCTGCTAGAACCTATGTTGCTTCTTACATAAATCAGGTCAGGAGTCTGGTCTTAAATGCTTCTGCAATCCCTTTGCAGTTGTTACATTACAGAAGAGAGTTTTCTTTCACCTTGGGATGGTCTGTCTGAAGCTACTGCAACACTTGTGAATGTGTGGAAAGTTTGGGATTTCTTGATTATAGACACAAAGGTTAGTTCAGAGAAAAGAAGATTACATCAGGTAACAAATTATGAAGAGCTTACCATTTTTCAAGCTACAGAAAATAAATACAAGGCCGTACAGATTGCGTTCTCCATTATTTCACAACCAGATTCTCAGAAAGGAATTCCATTTTACCTGTGTTCTTTTACTGAAAAGCTTGTTACTCCAAATAAATCCCCAAGAAGATCATTTGCACAGTGCACAATATGTTGCTCTTTTTCATCGTATAATTGTTTAGACATAATATATTGTCCAAGATAGAATATTACCTGTAAAACAAACCACAGACATTATTACGTACAGAGGTTTTTCTTTCCGAAGATCAAATACAAGAAAACATTAAATTGTTATTTGCTCCTCCCACTCCCTCAGAGCTACAATTTTCACCTATTGTCCCCTGTGAACTCTGTTATTCTACAGACAGGCAGAAGCCTTTGTAGATGTTGAGAAATTTGGTAAACACTGCCTACCAAGTGAGCAGGAAAACTCAAGCCAACAACACCTTGTTTCAACATCATTTGTTGCAACCCCATCACCCAAAACAGAAAAAACAATCTCCCTGTATTTACTGTCACCTGCCTTTATTAAAAGTTCTCACCTCCTTCATAGTAAACGTGTCTTTTTCTGCACCAGCTGACTTCAACAGCTTCAACAACAGTGGCTTTGGTTTAACCTGCGTGGAGATGAAAACAGAACAATAGCATACAGCAATTATTCACTCAGCTCTACAAATATACACAGATTGGTTTCCTTCTACATTAACCTGATATAAAAGACACATTGGGTGCATGACAACCTATCCAAGATTTTGGCTTCACAAAGTCAAACTTAAGACCTTTATGACTGTGAAGTCCAGAGTGCAAGCGACAAAGCAAAGCTTGGGTTCCTGTGACACTGTATGAGGCTATGGTTTCACCCGCGGCAGCCAGCTCTGCCCCTGAATCTTGTCGCTTGGGACAGGCACAGCTCGTCCTGACCACTGTAGTATTTCAGTCACTCCTACGCCCACAGTATCCTCCCACATGCTGCACCAGCACTTCTCTCCACAGCCAATCTGTGAACAGTTCCCGGGGCAAAGGGAGAAAACACTCCCAAGTGATTCTCCTCCCACCCCCCTCTCCCCTCTGGCTGATCCCATTCATTGCACTGTCCTGCAAACAGCTGTGCCAGCACAATGCAGGGGATGGGAATAAGCCGCAGGGGAGCCACAACTGCAACCAAGGTGCCTGCATGACAACTGCTGGAGGTTCCTCGGTGCAGTAACAGCACCGCCACTTTAACAACAGCACAAATCTGTATCCAGGCTAATTTTAGTTATCCTAAAATATTCCCCGAATAAAATACGAGACAACAAAAAACTCTTTAGAGGAGGAAGGGAAACTTCCCTATATTCCATTTCAAATATTTGCTACAATTAACATCAAGCATTAATTAGCGCATTAGCAACAGATCAGTTGCAAGAATCACGCACAGAAAAGCCTGCGGACAACACCGTGTGCCTATTCACTCCCTTTCTGAAAGTTTCAGCGCCTCGGAGCACGCAGGACACGGCAGCTTCATAGAGAAAGCACACGCTAACTCATAGGGCGAGGAGAGAAAGCGTGGGAGCGTAAACACCTCTGGATGCATATAAAGAGCCTCCTACGAAAGCAGAGAAGCCCACCACGTGGAGAGCGCACAGCCGGCATCTCCGACTAACGCTTCCTTGCGAAGCCCAACCTAATCGAAAGCGAAAACGCCGATTTTTAAACCCTCAGCTGTGCCGCGCTGGCTTTCCCACACCCTGCACGGCTCCCATCTTCCAGAGTTCATCACTCGTCTTAAACCTCTTCACCAGGAAATTCGCGTTCAGCTCTCCCAATCCTCACAAGCGAGCAGGCTGCCCGACACAGGGCTCCGGGAAACAGCGCCCGGCCCCCCCACGCGGGAGGTTCGGCTCCGCTCCGTTCTCACACCGACGGGCCCGAAAGGCGCCACCCGGCCACGAGCACTCACCAGAGCCTCCTGCTCCGAGGCGCTGACAGGAGAGCCGTCCGTCAGGGAGCTCATCTCGGTATTGCACATCTGCCTGCAGTGGATGGGAGAACAGGCGTCGCGTCACGTTACGTCACGTCACGCAGCCCCCGGAACGCCGCCACCCCCCGCGCCGCTCGCACAGCGCCGTGCCGTGGGCTCGGGACAGCCGGGCCATGCGGACCGGGCCGCCCTTATATAGCGCTGCCAGGAGGCAAGTCGGGGCTTGGCTCCGACCGCCGCGGCCTGACATGTCCGAACATGACCCGGCGCGGCGCTGCCGAGTCACCGCGGGGCGTTGGAGAGGCGCTGACTCACGGCGCGGCGTAGCGGAAGGCCGCCCCGTCCCCGCGCCCCCCACCATCCGCCGGCCCCATCTCCGACGCCGGCGAGCGGAAGCCGCGCCGCTCGCCTCAGCCGCGCGCGAGCGCTCGCCGCTCTCCGGCCTTCCCTCCCCACCCCCGCTCCTCCACGCCCCGGGGCGGCCACCCGAGCGCCCTCTCGGCTCCTGCCGCTAGCCAGCCGAGCCCTCACGCACCGCCAGCCGCGCTCGCTTCACCGCCCGGCCCGGAGGAACGCGGGCCTTAAGAGGCCGCAGCGAGGTCCGCGCCCCACGCCGCCATCTTGGCCGCGCCGCCCCCCCTCAAGCGCCCTCTAACGGCCGCGGGGCAACGGCCGCGTCGCGCGCAGCCCTCAGGCGGCCCCTCAGGCGGAGCGGGGCTGTCGGGGCGCCGGGGGTACCGAGCGGGGGGACGCAGCGGTGAGAGACGGGCTGCCGTGCAGCGCTTCGCTGTGTCGTCTTCTTTCCGTCTTAATAAGAGCAGAGGAGCCTGCTAACAGCCCCACTACGTTCAGTCGTGCCGTGCCTGCCTGAAACGCAACTGTGCCTTTGCGTAATGGTTTGATTAGCAGTGCTCATTTTGGCTTTATTATTATTATTTTTTAACTGATATTTAGGAAACTAGGAGGAAATACTACTTCCCTAGTAATCCCTAGTTTCTGTCCCCTCTCCCTATGCAGTTTTGTGCCATCTGCTGAGTGAAGGCATTACTGGGTCAGGCGCTCAGTTGCCTCGCTTCAATCAGGACTGATTGGTTTTCAGCCTTTTCTCATTCTCAGGTGTATTTGCCCACGGTGACACTTCCTAATTATTTTTGAAGGGTGGAAAGGCTTGTCCAGGAACAGGAGTGCTGCAAATGGTGTGTGAAGATAGGCAGCACCACAGCAGCTCCCTAAGGCTGCTTTCCCATGACAACTAACTTGTTCCGACAAGTAGTGAGTAACTGCCTGGACTTGTCCGCTGGCCAAACAGATTTCCAGCAACAACAGCACCTCCAAAAAATTCCAGCCTTGGTTTACATCGAGGTATTTGTGTGATGAAGGATTTTCAGGGCAAGCTTGCTGTCCTTGCAGAGTGTAAAGCTCAAGGCCTAGTGAGGGACAACTGAGAAGCTGCACCAGGTCTGTTAAAGGTGCTTGTCTGTTTGCTCTGTCCCTGTTAGTAGGGAGCATCAAGGCAAAGAGTTGTTTGAAGTGCAATGTCCTGCCATCGGCAAAGTTAGCTATCTGATTGCTTCTACACAGCACACAACTCACTCAGATCCTTGCTGCATTCCTGGCTTGGTCATCAGTAGAAAATGACTTCTACATAAAAATGTGAAAGGATCAAAGTGAATGGCTACAGTGCTGAATGCTCCATCTTGTCCTTATGTGGCAGGCTCTATTAACAGCTAAGAGGGGGTGAGGAAGCAGTTTCTTTCTACAATTGTTATCTGGCTTCAAGGTCGACCTTACCTCTTTTCTGAGACAGACTAATCTCGAGGAAGGCTTAAGAAGGAAAAATACGCTGTTTATGCTTTGCTAGAGAGATACGGGGTGTTTTCTGACTTGTAATGCTGCACCACTTCTGTCCCATTTGTCACTAATACAGCAGATGCTGTTTCACCAACATGCACAATCATTTTCTTCCACCTGATAGTTCTGGATAAGCATAACTGAAGGTTTTATGAAAGGTGAGTAATAAGCCTGCATGGTTGTGAGAACTGACTTGCCCACTATTTCAAGGTCCTATAAAGAAAAGGAGACATCACTACAATAAGACCCCCCAACTGCCACAGGTTTTCAATCTCTAATGTTCCAGATAGTATCTGGAGCAGCTGTAGCCCATTCCCCTTAATTGAAGATACCCACCTCACATCACTGTTAGCTAACAAACTATGGCATCTGTATCAATATAGATTCAGGTTCTAACTATAGATGTTTCATCATGTAATGCTTGTAAGCTAAATCATCTTTTTCTGAGATGGATCTGGTTTATCTATAAGCACCTTTCCTGGAGGAAAAACAGGTTGCTGTGCTGCAGGGATGCCCAGCTCATAAGAACAAACGAGCCATAACAAACTTCAGTTTCAGATTTTCATTCCTCATCCCAACTGATTTCTTTTTCCAACGTGTCCCGCTGACTCTCTCCTCATCTTCTACCTAGACAACACTCAGCACGTGCCTGAGATGGCCTGGCATTCCCATGAGATGGTCAGAGGCAGAGGTGGCCAGGCTTCTTCAGTTCTGCTCTGTAACCCATTTGCTGCTGCTTGGCTATCTGCTGGGCTTACCTCTTGTGCCATCCATCAACTGCTCCTGGGCCAAGACAAAGAGAATTCTGGAGCTTCTGCTGATGGGTCCTTTCTTAAGCCTTAGCATCTCTGTTAGTGTGGTCTGACTGTCAGGCACAGCAAGGTGAAAGGACAGAGGAAAAAGGACGCTGAGATGTAGCTGAGGCCTGCATGGTGCATGCTGCAAGGCTCACTGCGGGGCTGCCTGCCACAGCCACGACCCAGCATGCCACTCCATGGGTCAATGCACTGCTATGTAAATATCGGAGAAAGAATTCTGTGGTTTTCTTCCTTGATGTTCCTGTTCTCTTGTGTAAGAAAAAGCACACATAGGAAAGAAATATGGCTTAAAGAACTCATCCTAACACTTGCTAAGCCAAGACCTGTGCCAGCAGGGAGGTCGGTCAGTACCATCAGAAACTTTGTGCTATAAATGACATCCAAATTTTGTTTACATGAAAAGGAGATGCAGCCTTCTGTGGGGTAATTCTGAACACAGTGATGCAAAGTGGAAATCAAGGGGAAGACTCAGCAGCTGGGAGAACAGAAATAGCACATTCAGTACTCTGGCAGCTGTTAAGCAGAGAAGGCTACGCTGTATTTTGCTGTTAAATGGGAGCTGCGCCAGTAAAATCTTCTACATTTTGAATACTGTAGCCTTACTTGAGGGGGACTGGCAAAGGCAGTGCTGAGCAGAAGGTTTTTCTGACAGCTGCTGTCACTCCCTGCAACCAGGCACTGCGGCTCTTGTGAGCACTAAAAGCGAGCAGCCCCCAAAACACCTGGGGCCGAACCAAGGCCAACATCAGAAGGCAGCAGGTTTTGGTTTTGCTTTTGTTTACTTGCAATACGCATTCCTTCATACTTGTGGGAAACGCTGGTAGTGTTTGGCTGGCTGCCCAAATCTGATCCTTGTTTGGTAGCAGCTCAATCAGCCCGAAGCAAAACTAACCAATAATGTATGCCGTCAAAAACTGGCACAATTAGAAACCCATTATCTGGAACTTCTGCTTAGCGATGCCCAATGTCTAACTTGGAATGAAACTTTTCGTTCTATTATTTTTCTGTCTCTTGTTTTCTGCTCAGTCCTGACTTTTGAAAGGAGCTCGTGGAGTGATTCTGGAGAACAGAAAAGGAGCAGCCTCAGGAAGGAGCTCTGTCTCCCAGCAGCTTTGGTGACGGCTATCACTGAGTGAGGAAACCCAATTTTTCTCCCACTCTTTAACCTGGGGTGAAGTACGTGGCTGGGTTGTGACCAGATCCTGCTCTCCCAAACTGTTGCTGTTAAAATAGAGCAATGCAGCGACCTCTCCCTCTGCGGGACTTGTTTGCTTGTAATTAGATCAGAGAAAGCCCCGTTTAAGCAGATTAGGATGGCACCAGTTGAGTTTAGAAGTGTTTCGGTGCCCCGTGGTCATTCTGGTGGCAGTCTGTTCAGGGAGTCGCCCAGAAGGGTGCATGTGGGCCTCGTGTGAAAGATGGATGCTTTCAGGAGCTCCCCAGGGACCCCACAGTGCATCCACAGTCTGAAACGTGGTCAGGGGAAGCCTCGCTCCAGGAGAGGCTGCAAACACAGCGAGCAGAGCAAGCGCCTTCTGCTCGACGTGCTGCGCACGGGCAGAGCCACGTATCCAGACAGAACTACGGCTGGAGATGAGGTCAGGCTGGCAGCGCTGTTGGAGTCAGTCTGCAGTTTGGGTCGGAGCCAGGGGAGGGGGGAAGGTAACAAATGGATCCTAACTACCTCGCCGTGATTCCTACTGCTCGTTACTAACAACAGAGACCCGCAGGGCGTTACATTACATGACACAAGCAGCTCCTTAACCCGGCCCTGCCCTGTGATCTGGCCGGAGATCTCCTACCATTGTCCCAGCCCTGCCGACTTATTTGTCCGCATCTCTCCTGCCCGTTCCCCTTCTTGCTTTCGAGCTGCGTGTTACACAAGAAATAATAGTCTCTATTTTGGAGCTTAGAATTGCGGTAACTCCCTTCCTTGCAGACCTGATTGTGTTCTGCTCCACAGCGTGATCTTTGGTTTGGTGCAGCCCTTTTGTCTGCTCTACGATTTTACATTACACGGAGCTACTCATTCCTGAAGAAGCTTCTGCTTTTCCCTTCTGCTAACGACGGATGTGGCATGTGAATTACAAAGTCACCATTCTCCTGGTATCAAACTGATCTCTGCTTTCGAAAGCATTGCTTTACAAATACAGCTTTTAACATACAGCTAGAGTGCATGGAGTGGAACAATGCCAGCAGTTAGCCGAGTCGTTCGGAGCACTTACTGAAAGCCTTACCCACTCTAGGGCAGCTTCCTCTTGAAATCTTGAATGTTAACGTGAATAAGCTCACTCCAGGAGTACCTAGACATCACAATCAGGCTACCTTATGAATCTTCAGTGTGCATTCCAAAGCCCACCCTGGAAATGGGCTTATTGAGATAAGTTTGCTCTGAACTTATCTGAGATTAGGCATGGATGCATATGTATCCTGAAATAAAATGTTGTACCTTGCTCAGTCATCCTTTTGAAGAGTCACCTTGCTTTCCTGGCTATCAAACCTGCATCTTTTTTATCTCTGTTCAGGTGTATCCTGATGAAATGCCACCTCACCATCTAATTGCTGGATGCAACTACTTGTTGCTAAGCAAGAAGTTTTTTATGTTGTCCAGTTGTCTGGTGAACGAATACCTGCTTTAAACATGAAACAGCCATGTCTAAGTAAGGAACACTGTCATGACACAAAGTACAAAGGCTCTCTGGGCTGAGGGAGCAGCACCATCACCACAGGGTGTGAGAGAAGGGGTTCTGCAGTTGTGCTAGGAAGGGAGCTCTTTCAATGCTAGTGCAATCACCTTTCAGTGTCTGTAGTGATACGGACTTTCCTGGCTGATGTTTTGTTCAACTTGTGAAACTAGCAAACTAAATCCACAGAAGTCCTGGAACATCCCAAATCACAGCCAGAAAATCAACCTGAGCTCCAGCTGAGACCCAAACCAAGAAGATGGCAGTCTATGGACTGCTGAGAGTGAGCTTGTGAGCTTGCACCACTGCACTGCTTTATTTGTCAATAAGCAAACTATCATGTAGTTGTTTGTCCGGACAGTGGTTATTCCACTCTTGCCCTTTTCCCTTCAAAATAGTGTCTGTTTGGTTTGAAAGACTCTCTCCTAGGAAAAAAGACACAGAAAAGGTAGGCTTCTAGAGCCAGCGTAAATACAAAAGATGAGTAGAGAGGAGAGTACAAAATAAATGATGATGAATCCCAGACAGTTATAGACAAACCTGTACCAAGTTTTCCCTTGCCTTCCCTCCTCTTCCCAGCCTGTGATACAGTGCTCTGTTCCCCGGGCATCTTGAGCTCTGCTCACAGCACATCTCACAGTTCCTTTTTACTATTAAGTTGTTTGCTAAGAAGGGGCCTGGGACACAGGGACTGAACCTCAACTCCCAGATTTAAGGAACCGTGACTGGTGAGGAAGAACAAATCAGGAAATACTTTTGTGCTGTAACAGAACATGCAAACGTCCCTGAAGAGGACATTTTCTGCAACAATCATTTCTCCTTCAACAGCAATCTAACGCAGAATAAAACCGCTTTTCTGTTGGGGATATAAGGCCACGTGTGAGGGGATAAGCACGATGCCCAGGTCTTTCAGCTACAGCTGCAGGGAAATGAGCCGGCCAAGAAAACAGCTGGATGTCCCTGTGAGGCCTTCTGTAACCAAAGGGACGTGGTTCTGTTATTGCAGCCTGGATGATTAATCTGCTCATGCCAACTTGGGTGACAAAGCCCTGGTATGTGACAGTCACAGACTTCTCCTGAATCACGGGCAAAGCTCTTGTTTATATTTTCCACCCTCAGAGCTGCAATGAGAAACTAAGAAAGCAGGATCTGGGCATTCTGGAGATCAAGTGATCTTTTATGCATGTCTCAGAATTTCTCCACTTGCCTCCTCTGGTGTCTCTCTCCCACTACTTGCATATTCTTTGCCTTTTTCTCCCCTCCATGTTATTGCCACTTTTCAAGTCTCGATAGTATTTTCACAGTCTGTATTAAATATATGCCTTCTCAGCCTTTCAAAACAGAAGTTTGATACCAAGAGCTCGTAAGCCGACTTACTGTCATACAAGACTAACTCTTGCATGTCTTAATTTTCCTATTCTTACATCTGAAAATGTTTCTACAATTGGATTAACTTGGACGTACAACACAGGAGGGTTTATTCTTTTGCACTGTTTTAATGTCCATATATTCGACACCCTGCCTTTATTATTTTTTTATTGTAGAGTCCTCATAGCTCCTGTCTGAAAGTCACCTGGTGCTGGCTGTCACTGTGCGGCATGTTTTAGTCTGGGGATGTCTCTGATGAGCCCAGCTACACTCAGGAAAGTTGAACAAGACGGGTAGTTCTTGAAGGGGACTTGGTTTTGTTCCAGAATAAGTTTTTGGTTCTGACTAAATATGTAACAGGAAAATGAAGGGGAATCCCCACCCTTGCTGCTTTACAAATTGAAACCTCTTTCTAAGGGACAGGATGACATCCGCAGCCTTTTAGCAGCGAGGCAAGGTTTGCAGGGAAAGAGGATACACAAATACATCTGGTAGATGCGTTTTTGAAGGGTGTCATTAAGGTTGTTTTTCTGCCGTCTCCCCTGGCTACATCAGCTGTCCCAACAGACAGCGCTCTGTTCACAAAGCTTGCCTCACTCAGCCTGAGAACACGCCGGCTTTCCAAGTTTTGCCCGTAATGGTTTGTGAGTGATTCTGCCATCTGGTGGACAAAGGCTGTTCTTTTCTTGTCTCCTTTTTAAACACGCAAATAAAGGCTCTTGGAAATAAATGCAGAATACTTTCACAAATCTACTGGTGCCACTGTAAAAGCGGGACACAAACCGAACCCTGACTGCAAAAGAAAAACTCACGGTGAATGTTTGTTTTATTCTATTAAAGGGTTAATTTCTTAATTCTCTCTTGCCTTCCAGAGCAAGCGTGTCCATAGACTTTTTGGCATTCTTTCACTCAGCTGGTTTCACAGAGTCCGTCTCAACATCCAAACTAGATCAGCCATCTCATTGTTTTTATCCACGCTAGCTTTGATTCCACGAACTCTTCTTGGCAGCTCCTTCTGCCTTTCTCGTGTATCTGGAGAGACAGGCAGGCACTGCATTTTGACTTTTGACCAGTCTTATCTCAGAATCTTGTCAATCAGAACCAAGGCAAGGCCACAGAGGACACGGCATGGTACAGCACTGTGAGACTAGTGGGCCATGGCAGCGTTACTCATGAGGGAAAAATTCCAGACCTGCCTCTGGATCTGAGAGAGATTCCTGCATCATGACTGACTGGGCTGTCAGAAGGCAAGCCACAGTTTCCATACCCAGACAAAATAAGCCTCACACAAACACATTCAGAAATGCAGTGCAGTAACTTACTTATGTGCGAGTGCAGGTCTTCTGGCTTTCTACACCAATAGACAGTTGCTAGAAGATCCATGAGAATATTTGTTTTTCTCCAGTTTCTACTGAAGAAGGCCTGGTAGAATACAGACCATCCCTTTTGGCAGATACTTTGCCTTTCCTGCTCGTTAACTCTTACAGTGCAGGAGATACCACCATATCTAGACAGGGCAGGTAGAGCTGCAGGGTACTACTGACTTGGGCCTGTTTTCCCTGATCCTTCATCGGCACACTATCTACATAGCAGCTCTGCTCACTGTATTATTTTTCAGTTCGATCAGGTCCCTGAGGTAGTCCTGAGTAGTTCCACAGCGGCTGGGCCAGGTCACTACTGGGATGGTGGCAGACAGGTGGGCAGGGAAATGGCAGGATGTGCTTCAGCTGGCTTTGGAAGCAGTATTAGTGCTGCCAATATGCAGACAGCTCGATTGACTTCAAAGCATACCACTGCAAAAGGGAGCTGTCCTATTCCCTTCCTCCTCACTGCTGGCTGTTGGATTGACTCAGCTATCTCACTTAGGTGATGCACTGAAAACATGTCCTGAGCTCATTTAACGCTCCACTCAAACAATGGTCTTGCCAGGAGCTGTGAATTCCCAGCCAAGTTTTTCTCAGAGCCGGCTTTGGCTCATTTGACCACAGAGCTATCTGATAGAACAGCAGGGTGTTTACTTCTATTTACCACCAGTATGTCAGCTTGCTCTCCCATGCAGTCAGATAGGCATGAGACATCACAAGGAGCACACAGCTGGAAGCAGAGACCAGGAGATGGAAATGGGGCCTAGGAATAACCCCTTCTAAAGGCAGAGAGCCATTTAGTGGTCTTTCCCTTGTCACCTCACCACACCCTGTGCCACTACCTGTGGTAACAGTCACTTGGGCTGATAACCCCTGCGGTATCTCACGTGGTAGAACCAAATTCCCAGAAGCTGCCCTCAGGTGCTGTGTAAGTAGAAGAGTACATGCTGCCACTGATGACTTCAGCTACCCCTACCCAGATATTCCTGTGTTGCAAGGGAGCTGAAAGCTTTCTTTGCAAGGAATGTTGGGCTGATTACACCTGCAAAGACACTTCTGATGGGAATTTGCAAACTCTTCTATTTTGTAGCTCATTTACTCTGTACTTCAAGCTAAACCTGTTCTCTTCTGTGAGAGCTCCTTCAGCAGTGCACATCCTGACATCCAGAGAGCAAAGTAGATTTTGCATTTCACTTGCACAGCTTAACAGAAATTTCTTACCGATAGCAAATGCAAACACTTTACTGCAGCAACTTAATGAGACTGAGAAGAGAGGATCCCTCATCATGCAGCTAATCTCTGACAGTGACTTCAAAGCTTTCTCCCCACACAGTTCCAAAATTATGATCTTGATATTTCTTTGCCTAGTAGCAGGCAAGATTTGCTGTTGTTAATTTAGCTTTGATCAAGCAGCTCTAGCAAGTAAAGCTGTTCCAGTTCCAGACACCACTTCCCTCTGCTCACTATTTTCTTAGCAAAGCTTTCCGCCCCCACAGCACACAGAGCGGGATCACTGCCCACACCCAGCGGGCTCAGATCACAGTCTGGCACGTTAAGCTCTTGCTCAAGTGGCTGCATCCAGATGAGACTAGGGCACTGGCACACATTCCTCCGTGCTGACGTGGATGGGAAAGGACAGTGGTCTCTAGGAGAGGAGAAGCCACAAGCAGCTGGGGAGCAGTAGTCAGACATCACCGTCTACTTGGTCCATGCAGCCATATAGCTGTTTTGAAGACCAAAAAACCAATAAAACTAAGAAAACTTAACGGTGTTCTCTATAGTAGATATCAGATATAGTAGATATAGTGGATATCAGCCCTCCATTTTTGCTAGGTTTTCTTTATGGTTTTCAGCACAGGAGGAGTCTCTCAGAGCTCACTGTCTATTGCTTCCTCCCCTGCTACAACCCAGTCACAGCAAACCATTTCTGCAGAAGCTTTTCCCAAAGTTTTTTTCATTCGTTCATAGCCCCAAGATGTTAAATTCTGCTATAAGCAAGGACATCATACCCTAAGGTAACATCTGTAAATATCTTTGTATATATTGACTTGAACGTATTTTTAAAAGGAAACTTCTGAGTGCAGGGAACTGCTTATCTTGCTTTTACAGGGTTCTGAAAACACTGAGAATACTTGGCTGTAAGAGACTGAAACCTCGACTTGCTCAGAGACAAGTAACAGTGATTAGAAAATGAACCAGCCTTTGACAATAATGTCTCAGTGACTTCCAGCTCGTGTGACACACTGTGAACTATTATAAGCCCTCAAATGAGTAAAGCTGTCTTCGGGGAAGGAGAAGCAGCTGATGTAGCACAGACTTGTTCTGCTAAAAGGAGCAGGCCAAAAACCAGGACCAGTGTCAAAATGTCTCACTGGAAGTGAGGTCTAAATGACAACCAGATATAACTGGTTCTGTAATCTCGTGCCTAGTTCTGTGGCACCAAAGCACTGCAGGTGCTGAGCAATGCGAGCTCTGTCACTCCATCACTCTCCCCACTGTGCATCTGCTGGGCCAACAGCCAGACCTCCTGTGGCTCAGGTTAGAGCATGGCCCAGCTCATCCGTGAATCAGAATAGCCTTTAGGGGGAACTTCTGCTTGGATTTTGTTTGCAAACAAGCCTCCTACATCTCTCTCTACTTTTGTTTATAACATGCAAACCAAAGTCTTAAGCAAAGTGAAGAAGTGGGTCACTAGAAAATGATCCCAGCAGAAAAGCATGGGAATACTGTTTATCCCAATCAGAAGGGTCACCTGCATTGCATTTAGAAAAGTGGGAAGATGTTTTCAGAAATGTCATTGCCTACAGCACATGTGACCCCTGCTGTTGGTTTCTCCTTTCAGCTGGATTAACAAACAGCCAGCGTTAGCCTAACCATCCCAACAAATACATCTAACAGCTGAACCAGCTTGGATCCCAGAAGACCCTGACAATCCCTTTGTGCTCCTTGGACAGCAGCGTTTTGTCTTACGACAGCTGATATTCTAACGCACAGTGGGCTTCTTCCACCCTGCCAGGGGATAGAAACTTCAATGGAATCAACGTACACGTGTCAACAAACTATAAAGTCTTAATAAAAGCTCTTCCTGTGCAACTGCAGTGTACTGTAAAACAGAAGCTATCCAGTCACTGCATGTAGCTACCCAACAACAGGAATAAAAGAGTGCTTCTCCCCCCAGGGAGTAAGAAAGTGAAAAAGAAGAAAGTATTACAGAGTAAGGAAGCAGCAGCAGGACTGTGCGTCGCTGTTAAACAGCACACCGCAGTGACTTGGAGACCAGAAACTTGTCAGACTTGTCAGCTATACAGCTTCGCTTCTGGAAAAGCTGAGCACATACCATCCTCCATTCAGTACAACAGAAAGGGAAGAAGCTGACCCTGACAAATCCAGCCCTGTTATTCAAAATCTGAATGGTGGGGTTAGGTACCTACACTTAGACTCTACACTCAACAACTTGCCAACACACCTATACATGTTATACAGCTCACTCGGTTATCTATTAGTCCAGTCTTCTTTTCTTTTTGTTGCTATTATTTTTCAAACACACAGCCACCTCTGTTCTGGGCATCCCAGGGCTGTGTTAGCTCTGTGTGCTCCACCCAACCAGCAGGCAGCTCCTTTCAACTACTTTGCCTCTAAGCCTCAGCTTATAAAGAAGTAAAAATACAACCGTCTTCTGTGCCAAGGTCATTAAAAAATACACCCTCACATTGCACTTCAACCAGACATCTTCTCCCTGCACTTCCTGGATGTGACACAGCCATCTAGAGGTCTAAAAATAATCCTGGCCGTGCTGACACACTGCCAGCCTGCATGTGTATCCTGTCTTTATGTGAGCTATGAATGCAATTCCTGTCTCAACTGACAAATTCCCTCGAAGGCGGCATAGCTACCCTTAATACAAAAAGGGCAGACTGCAACAGGAAAGGGAGTTTTCTTACGCGCCTCCGAAAAGGAAATGGCAAAGACTGCATTTTGAAATGCACGTAATTGCCTTTCAACAAAACCAATGAGAAGGGAATGCATTGCGACTTTCGTTTGTTTCAGTTGTACCACAGATTGCAGCAATGACCCTCTGGGGTGGATCCCCTACAGCACAGCTGACTGGACACATTTTATTCCCCAGAAAAGATCCTTCAGCCATCGGAGGAAGATACCAGCAAGACCCAAACCAGCCAGATGAAGGCAGAAACAGGAGCTCAGCAAGATGAGCTAATAGGGAGACAAGATGTTTTCAAACCAGTGAATGTGGCTGAGAACAGAGGGCAGCTCTCAGGCACACAGACCCTCTTCTGTACTCACAGCACCACCGAGCGAGCGGGAGGTGGAACAATAGCTCCCTTCTCTCAGGAAGGTTATCCACCTCTGCAGGAGGAGTCTGGCAAAGATCTGATACTGACTGAATCCAGCTCTTTATTTCTTTTTGCACGGCATTCAGATGTTCAGGTATTAACAGTTTAAACTCAGTACGTCAACTACTACAGCACAACAAGGATTCATACAACTCAGTTTTTGTCGGGAGGTAAACTGACAGCTCTCCCTCGCGCTTAGCGTGGGTCTGTCTGGTGAAATGGCTCTATGTCTCACAACAGGATTTCTCATTACCCAACATTGTATTGGCTCCTGTTGATGGGTTTTCATTTCATGTTCTTAACCTTCTCTATCGTTGCAGCAACCGAGCTGTCAAGTAGAAGGCTGAGATTGCTATCAGAGAGAGAGTACCAGCAGGAGGAGAACCTGCATGCAACAGAAATGTGGTGCAATTCTGTAGGAGCTAAAAGAAGGAGCTGCATCATCCCAGTTGCAGTGAGCTTTTGCAAAACAAAAGGTCTCTTCACCACTTATCCACTCCACCTTTCCTTTACACTGCATTTCTCTCTTTTGTTTCTAATTAAACAAGGAAGTTGGCTTATGAATGGCTACCAAAAAAGCGCAGAGAAGCAAAAAAACTCAAACCAACCCAGGCAAACGCCCCAGGTCTGCAAGCCAAAATACACCTCTTTTAAAATCCAGGTGAAATAACCGACTGCATACCAAGGAGCAGAACAGACATCCTGGGAGAAAGATCATAAAAAAAAAGGTAAGTTCAGAGCCAATCAGGCTTGCCCTCTCCCTTCAGCTGCAAGTCCATGTTTGTTGTCAGATCCCGAGAAGATACAGATCTCTCTCACCTATCAGAGCAAGCCTTCTTTTTCCCTTCTTGAGCCTGCTGGTGAATTGCAGGATGTTTCTAAATGTGTGGACAGCAAGCCAGTCTTTGGTAGCACAGTACTGCTCAAGAGCAAGTCTTTTCTCAGCAGCTCAACCCTATAAATGCAAACAGCCTGCTAGGAGAGCCGTCATCTCCTTCTGAGAGCTTTTGCAGATAACGCAAAATAGACATTGGTTAGACACTACCTGTACTCTCTTCTCAATCTCCTGCTATGTAGGCCACTAACTAAATCTGATTTTTACCTTAATACTGCATCCATTTATACTTTCAAATGTCGCTGGGCATTCGTTTCCTTGAACAAGACAGAGGACTCATTCCTGCTCAATTGAAGCTCTGTCTTGAAGGTGGATTTCCCGGAGAACAGGCCGCCCTTTGATAGGCATAGCAGCAGCACACCGCCCTCCTCCAACCTGGCGCCTGAAAGAGAAGCTGCTCACCCAGCAACAGGAAAACTCCTCTGGCGCAGCGCCTCCCCGAGCCTGCAAGAACACATAAAGCCAGATGCAAAATCTGTCAGACAAGTGCCGAGTTATCAAAGCTAGCGCCAACACCAAGCTTTGTACTGACAAGCTGTCCATCGCTGCAGGCACATGTCCTGGTCCTTTGGGGAAAATGAGAAAACTCGGCATCTGCTTTTGCAGTATTTGCGGGGACAGGGTTAGCGAGCAAAGATAAAATGTGAGTCACTGGTGGGGTAAGCTAATTGCAATCATCTGCATCTGCTCTCATTTTTAAATGCCACCCTAGTAGCTAAGCTAGCTTTTCCCCCGGATCTACAGTAGTGTAGCTTTTTAAGAGAGAAGAGCATGAACATGAGCAGCAAAGTACCTGATAGAAGCAAGGTACAACCTGTATCTACAGGCCAGTCATCTGTAGAACATAAAAACAAAAGCAGAAAGTCAATACCGTGGTTTGTACAGCATGGCTTCCAATGTGAAGGCACGCATAGGGTGACACTGCGCATTGTTAATGATGCCAAACTCTGGTTTCTCCTTGATGGAAGCCAAAACTGAATTAAATACATATAATTAGCAGGAAAACAATGCAGTAAGAACCAGAGCAAGAATCTCTTCCTCTGGATAAGTACCAGTGATTTTTCTGCACTATTTTTCACCAGCACCATCCAGAGAACATGGGGCCATCTCTGCAGGGGAATGAGGATGAAGCCTGAGCAGTCAGGAAAACACACAGAATATCTCTGCAGAGAGAACCTCTGCAACAGGGATCTTGGTGTGGGACAGAAAGGAAGAAAGGATGTGCAGGGACTGGGGCATTTCAGAAAGGATTTTGGGGGGGATATTGAGAAGAGGGTGAATAAAAGCACACAGGCAGCCTGCACGCGTGGTCCATATTTTTGCACAGGGAGGGGAGGCACGCAGCCTTCCTCACGTGCCACAAGCTCAGCCCCAAATCACGCAACTTCCCCCTTAAGTTTCTCAGACAGAAACTGAAGCAACATTACTTTGTTTTACACACACCTGTACTCTGAAAGCACAGACGGTTCAAGCAGGAGATGAGAAAGACAAGGATGATTCTTCTCCTCAATGTGCAGCGATGGATCAAACATTAAAAATTTATTTCCACCTTACACATGGCATCCAAAGAAACAACACATAGAAAGAGATCACTTACCCAGCAATTATACAAGCTTCCCACAGGTAACATTTTGAATCATATGACAAAAGTAGTTCAAGATGCTTTATTAGTTAGGAGCAATAGGTACGTCTCAAGGGAGAGTTCCTGAACGTACAGAAACAATCACGTCACGTAGGTGGCCGACATGACCGATATGTTCCAGAGCCAGTCAGTATTTGTCAAGTTCCATTTGACACAACACCATTTCCTTTCTCCTGTGGATCCGCTTCCCTCCCTACAGAGCCTCTTGTATTTGCAGGCATTTTGTTCTGTTCATTCCGCCACTTTACGTGTCCATCAGTCCCACCTCGCACGCTGCTGTCATACAGGCTTCTCATTCAGTCGCCGTTCCCAAACCGTAGGAGTCTTTGTGGCCTATCTACGTTTAGAAGAACTTGTGCACGGCACAAATTAATGCAAATGGCTTTCTCAGAGCACGTACTGAAAGATGCGCGTCCAGAGACCATCCCGTCTGAACACATCTCTCAGCAGTCCAGGCTCCATTTTAAAACTAATTATAGAACTACAAAAACGTGTACAAAAATGTATCCTTGGACCAGAGCAATGTCTGAGATACAGTCAGCAGAGATGTAAAGTTACTCAGGTCTTTCTGACTCTGAAATGTTATGGAGTGCTGCAGTGCAAAACCAGGCTACACAGAGTCTTATTTTTCTCTAAAAGGGAGATCTGTGTAACAAGAAGTAATTTCTATGCTTCAGAAGATGTACATCGTTTCTTACACAAAGACTGAGCTTCTAGGAACTACATATTTCTGTCCACGGTTGTAAACTTCCATACCTGTTTATGTTCACGTGATTCCCCTCTTTAGATCTGCTAGAGGTAGATGAAGACGAAATAAACCCCAAAATGTAAGAAGATACTGCAAATCAGTTCTAACCTGGCAAATCTAGAGAACATATGCTTTCACCAGATTCACCGAGCGCATTTATTTTTGCTTTCGTATTTTAAATAGAACAGTACTCAACTTCTTCCTCCCATGCTGTCATATCAGCGCTTGGTACTGGCACAAAGTCCTTTGCAAAGCGTTCAGAATTAGCACGGAGCCACCCATCCCAAATCACGCCCTCCAGCCGCCTCAGTGCAGTTCACGGCCTGCATCCCCAGGCCGTATCTTGCCGCAGTCAGCGACCCTCCCTGATGCTCCTCCATGGCTATTCTGAGCACGGCTGCCCACATGCACGGGCTGCAAAGCATTTGGCAACCACCACCAAATCAGAGATTTTAGCAGGCTCGCCATCTCACATCAAGCCTTGTTTTGGCAAAGAGAGAATCGTGAGGTGGCAGCAGGTTCTGTTAAAATACTAATGACTGAGTCCATGCCCTGACAGGTCAGAAGAAAAACAGAAGAGAGCCGTTTAGATCTCTTTTCCTTTTTTATCAACAGCTTGGCCTGGGGCTTCAAGTTTTCCAGTGTCTCCTCTACTCTTGTCTCCCCCCACCACTAGTTTCACCTCATTTGTCAACGCATTCAAGTCAAGCATACAGGAAATAGAAATGAGCTCAGAGCCTTCACTACAGAACGCGGTCCATTTCCTCTCCATCACCTACCAGACAAAAGGGAGGAAGCATCTCAGACCACAATACAGGCATGGTCACAAATAAGACATCACCGCTCTGTCTCGTAACAGCAGCCACAACCACCTCATCTGGTATGCAAAAAATATAACGACTGCAGAAACATCTCCACGGCATTTTGAAGCGTGCCAGTTTCTTTGTTAAGTTACCACTTACATGTAATGAAAACGACTGGACAGAGTGAGACAGGAGAGCCCCGACATTTCACATCATTCAGTTTGTTTGCTTTAGTTGCAGAATAACGATCCCGGCAGTTAAATTAAAGCCACCGTTCTAAATGAATGAGGCAGTTCTGTGCATTCTAGAATCAATGCAGATTTCAATACTCGTTGTCCCTCACAACATAACGTTCCTAAGCCCCAGAAGGCCCTGCTTTATGGACGCTGAACCAATTTACTCTTACTGTTTTCCTGCTCGCTAAGCTTGAAGTGTGTGTAGGCTAAGATGCCAAACAACGTGCACAGAATGCCAAGGCCTTGGTTAACAGACAAGGGGTCCTTAAACAAGAGGCACCCTCCCAGCAGAGTGATGCAGAACTTGAAGTGTCCGAACATGTTGTATCTAAACACCTGTTAAGGATCACACAAAATCACAACGGCATCTGCAGTTAACAGAGAACATTTAGGAGCTCGGTTTGTTGTGCCCAAGGCACACAGAGGTGTATCCCGTTCAACTCACGCAGGGTCACCATCCCTGGAGGTGTTAAAGGGACGTTCAGAGGTGGCACTTCAGGCCATGGTTTATGGGAATGGTAGTGATGGGGTAATGGTTGGACTTCAAGATCTTAGAGATCTTCAAGATCTTTCCAACCATAACAATCCTACGGTTCTATGAAATACACTAAGAAAAGTAAAAGAGAACGTACTTTCCCAGCTTTACCACATAAGAGAAAGCAGGCAGGTCACAAACTGGTTTTCCCACAGTAAATCAGTCCAAATGAACACCAGCATAATTGATATAGAAACAGGAAAGGCAACTCCTGTTACAAAGGATACGTGACAGGCGATGTATTCCCAATGATCCAGTAAATGGACAAGTTTACCATAAAGGCTATCACACCAGACAGCAGTACCATGATCTGTGGATGAACGCACACAGTCAGCAACCCCACATACTTCCGACCACCTGTAGATACATTCCAGGTTCCTTTACTTTCAGATACAACGTGTCAGGCAAGAGAAACAAATCAAGCACAAAAATAAACCAATTTGGGGTCAGTACAAAGAGCGGTCGAGGAAAGCCTTACCACAGCAGAAAGCGTCCAGGGCCCAAATATACCCCCTTCTCCAAAGACTGGCTCAAAGAAGGGAATGATGAACAGCAGCATGGCCGAGGACATGGGTGCCTGATAGTACAGCAACTGCATGGAGTTTACCTGCAATTCATGCTGCTTTGCTCCGACCCACTAAGACCAAAAGAGAAAGCTGTTAAACGTCAGGAAAACAACCCAAAAACAACCCATCGTCTGAGCAGAAGCAAACCATCCGCTAGCACAGAGGGTGCCTCACACAGACAGCACCAGGTACTGCAAGGGCTGCTCCTACCCCAACTGCTTCACACACTACGCTCTGGATATATAAACGTGCTTGCGTACATACTGCTTTCTCAGCTGCTGCCTCTTTGAAGGAAGCATAACTCACACTCATTTCCAAAGTGATACATTTACCTCCACAGACAGAAAAACGGTGCAGTTTGTTGCCAGGAATATTTCTAGAGCCATATTCTAATATTTGACTACCAAACGTGGTGACCCTTCCCTTCCTTTCACACCTCATTTGTTGGCAATGCAAATTCCAGTATACATTTGTTATTTACAACCCCCCAGGTACCATCAGCTCCCCACCTGAAGCCACCCTGCAGCATCTCTCTCCCTCATCCTGCCCCAAGGAGAACAAACCACTACTTGTCACCTCGCATTCCAGAGCGCTCTGTGCCTGCTGCCATCAAAGGGGCTCAATTGAGACCACATCGCACCAGCGGCACAAGGGCTGCCCTCAGAGCTGTGGCAGAGGATGTGTTGGAAGACAACGGTGTTAAGGGCCGAGACACTCTGTGCTCTTCCACTGCAGCTGAGCAGGAGGTTACACTTGGTATAACCGCAGAACATCCTGACTCTGAAGGGTCCTGTAAGGAGTCCAGCTCCCCATGGGAACACCCAAAATCTAAACCCCGGTACTCGGGGCCGTGCCCACTGCCCTGGGCAGCCCATTCCATGCCACTGCCTTATAGTGAGGAACCCTCACCCCCAGCCGCCCCTCCCCCGGCACAGCTCCATGCCGTTCCCTCGGGCCCTGTCGCTGTCACACAGAGCAGAGCTCAGCGCTGCCCTCCGCCCCCTGTGAGGAGCTGCAGCCGCCGTGAGGCCTCCATCAGCTCCTCTGCTCTGAGCACACCCAGGGAGCTCAGCTCTGCCCTCCCGACCGTTCCCCATCTTCGTAGCCCAGCTCAGCCTTTGCGGGAGCCGCGGCGGGATGCTGACGGAGCGTCATCAGCTCAAGGACCGGCTGCATGAAGGCCGGCAGAGCAAAGCCTCGGCCGGCAGCCCGACACCCCGCGCCGCCCGTTCCGCTCCGCAGGGCGCGGCCGCTCCCGCAGCGCAGCCCGCCCGCCCGCGCCCCTCGGCCCCGCCGATACCGACCACTTGATAGAGAGACGTGACCAGGACGCCCAGCGTGGCGAACACCGTGCCGAGGGCGCTGAACTTCACGTCGTAGTACGAGTTGAGGAAGACTCCGAGCGTGATGGGCACCTGCGGGACGGAGACGCGTTGTGGGGCGGCTGCGTCGGCTCGGCGCGGCCTCGCTCGCAACAACCTCCCCCCCGCCGGCCCTCACCAGGGTGAGCTTGATGCGGAGCGGGAAGCTCTTGCCGTAGGCCAGGCTCTGGATGAGCACGATGACCGGCGTGGTCATGGCCTTGGCCAGCTGGTAGGTGCCGATGGTGTTGCTCTGCAGCGAGAGGTTGGTGAAGACGACGAAGCCGCAGAAGCTGAGCGCTAACGGCAGCACCTGGGCGGCCCGCAGGCTCTTAGGGGCGAAGGCGCCGAGCGCCTGGCAGAGGTAGAGGCCGAGCCAGGTGATGGCGAAGTGCACCAGCGTCAGGCTGAGGTTGGGGAAGCCCAGCCGCACGTACAGCCACTTGTTCAGGAAGACGATGCAGATGGAGGCGGCCAGGTTCACCAGCAGCCCCGCCGCCAGCCGCCCCTGCGCCGGCACCCAGCCCATGCCGCCGGCACGGCACCGCACGGCACAGCACGGCAAGGCACGGCACCGCACGCCGCGCCCGGCGGGGCGGCAGCGCCTCACGGCCACGGGCGGCTGCGGCGCGGAGCGGCAACACCGACACCGGCTCCGCCCCGCGACACGTGGCCGCGCGCCTTCCGGCGGGAGCGGCCGGGCTGAGGGCCGGGCTCAGAGCGCGGCTCCGCCCTGCCGGGCTGCGGGACGAAGAGTGGCCGGGCTCCTCTCGGCAGCGGGAGCCGCCGCCCCGAGCGGACGGTGCGCTTGTCAGCGGGCACGGGAGGCGGGCGTGCGCTGAATTAGCGAAGCTGCTGCCGCCGTCGCGCCCTCTGCGATAGAGCTGCGTCCTCCACCCGCTCCCTTCACGGAGAGGCTCGACACATGTAAACGCGCGAGGAGTTTTCTAAACGAAACGCGGAACCTCACTCGCTTCCGGACGCGGTCACTTGTGCCGCAGGTCAGGATTACCTCCGCCTTCGAGCAGCTGCCCCGAGCCCTTCAGCAGCGCCGTTTCCTCTCTGGAGCCGCCGACTTTGCTCTTCGTGGGCTGTTCCCCTCCGCCCGCCGCTTCTGCCGTCCTCTGCTCTGCTTTCCACATGCTGCTGCCTCACTTTCCTTTCCCGCTGCACCTCCGCACTTTCTTGTGCTGCTGAATACCGCTTCCCCTCTACTGGCGGCTCCTCGGCACGTACCGGAAGGAAGTCCACGCGGCACCACCTCCATGTGTGCCGGCAGTTCAGACGCGAATGAACAAACAGTTTCTGTTTGTAAAGCACGTTTATTAAGAAAAAAAAAGTTACAAAAGAGATCGCGTCACAAATATCCTCCCACGTTGGTCACGGCCTCAGGAGCACAATGTGTGTCTGTGTTCCTTGGAACAGGGATCAGAAGGGATTACAGGACGAAGCAAGGCTGACGGCGGTGCCCAGGCTCCACATTCAACAGTCTGTGCAGATATCTGCAGGAAAGGCTAAGACTGAATTTCGTACCCCAGGGGATCCAGGTCCTGGTCCAGGAGCATCAGAGACGATTCCCTCAGCTTCTGTAGGAATTTTCGGAGCTCTTCTTTTGAAAATACCTAAGAATAAAACCAAGTACGTAACCCAGTTAGATTTATACGCAAGGAATTGAGCTGCTATCAAAGTGAATGGTGGTTTGCTGAGCTACTCAGCGTCTTCGCTGGTTTCTCATCTAGCAGAGCGCCCACAGCAGATCTGCATTTCACAGCATTAGGTACGGGCAGCACTCAGACCCCACAAGGGGTGTCTCAGCTACTACACAAAGTACTGGGGAACTGACGAGTTTAATTTCCCCATTATTGCTGGCAGAGCTATTATAAAGGCAATCCATGCAAACACATCACGGTGTTTTTCTCACTCCTGGTCTGGTTTCTAATCCTCCACCCCCATCCAACATGGTGTGTGATTTTTGTGAGGTACGTATCTTGGGGGGCTGCATTTGGGGTCTTAGAGGGAGAAGGTTGGCTAAACCAAGTACTCCCAAGTGAAACCTGCTTATAAAATGCTCTGAAGTGTAACGGAGAAAAGAAATCAATAGTGATGAAATACAATTTTATAGTTCAACTTCTTTCAGTTCAGTTGCTGTTATCAAGAAATTGGTGCTCAGAAGAACTATTCTGCCAGCACCTTTGGGGTTTCAAAGCTAACACCTGGATTCCTTTTCATCAGCACAAAAAGAAACTCTTTGCTACTGCAGTGAATGGAAAGAGACCAAGAAACTCAGCATGTTCAGTTCTTCTCTGTACGGGAGCTTCTTTCACGGCCAACCCACAGAGCTTTTAATTGGAAGCCAAGCTGCCTCAGTAACTCACCGTATAGAGCTTGTGCCTCTCAGATGCCACCATGTCAGCCAGCCGCAGGCACTCCTGGTACTGCCCAGTACTATGCAACACCGTGTGCAGTAGGAAGCACATCATTGGCAGACACAGCTTTCGCAGCAGAATCATCTGATGTGTTCGTTCGGGGTCCTCCTCAGCATCCTTACCAAAGCACAACAGACGTTAGTATTACAGGCATCCACCTTTACAAGGAGACATAATTAAGGTATTTGTAGTGTCAGAGGGAAAAAAAACCAATGGGACTATGCCTAACGCAGACTGACAGATCAGGTTTATATGTGAAGTGGCCTAGAACTGGTGACAGCAAGGCCAGAGAGAATTACTGGTAAGTAAACAGAAGGATGCCAAAGATGACAAGGGTACAGCTGGGTACAGCCCAGCACTTTGTGGTCCATGGCATGATATTACAAGTAATTTTACCTCTCTAACATCAACCATCCATCCTCCATCAACAAACAGCAACACGTTGTACATTTTCTCCTTGACATCACTCGTAAGGCCGTCCAAGAAACTTTTCCAGATACCATAGTCCACCTGGCAAACAAATGGGAAATGATCTTCTGCTGGACAGAGTGACTCGTAGGCTACTGGAGCAGAATCTTCACTGTGTGTGTAACAGCTTGTGCTACTCTAGTTCTGATTAGAACCTTCAGCCAGGGAAGAGTTAATAGGAAAATCAAATACCCAGATTTATTTATAACACAACACTGATAAACAAGGCATTATAACGAACACTTACCCATTACATAATGCAGCACTGCAAATAAATCTGAGTCACACAGGAAAAAAGCATGAGAATTTCTTGTGCAGCGGCTCGACTATCGTGCTGTTTTCTACTCCCTCTTTTTGGCACATAAACACAGTATTGTATCAATAGAGTTCTAATGCAAAAGGAACGAGCAGACTCCTGTTTCATTAAACTCAGGCTGCCTCCTGAGCAAGAACAGAAATGCCTGCAGTGAAGGACTTTTACCCACCTCGTACTTCTTTTCTTTATGTTCATGGGCCACTTTTTCAGTGAAACTTGCTTGTGGCAACAAAGGCGGCTTCTGTGGAGCTGAGTTCATGTGTTGAAACCATTTATTGAAGATTTCATGGGCCTCCTGCATGGCATTGGAAACAATGTTTGGACATTTGTTCATATTTAGTGCAGAAAGGAGCTCTCACTGTTTTGTAACATTTCGGGTGCAGCGTATCCAAGAATCACAAGTTGACTCAAATGGGTAACGCTTAAAACATCACCACCAAAGCAAAGCCGCCATTATCTATATTACGATTCTAATATTATTTATTAATAACTCAGAATACAGTTTACTTAAAACTCACCAAATATGCCCGTATACATAAATGTTCTCTTATTGCATTGTCGTCTTCAGCTGGAAGAGAGGCTTCTATTCCCTGCTCTTCCCATTGGTTATATATTTCTGCTATAGAGTCTTGAGGAATCTTCACAAACACGTCTTTTGCAGCTTCGTGCTTCTTGGATGCTGTAAGAATGTGAACCGAGTATCAACAGCTTTGCAATTTCCATACTTGACCTACGTAAACTGACAAACCGTATCGCAGTTAAGTCACTATAAGGAAAACAGATGCATCGTACGGTGCTCTACTCTATTAGCCATGCCTTTAACAGACGAGATGCAAAGCCAGACCAAACATATTGCCAAGAGTCAACGAGGACAAAACCAACATTTATAAAGTCTACAGTATATGTGAAGTTGAGTACCCAAGAACTTCCTCATGATAGCATTGCTTTGCTTGAGTGCTTCAGCCCTCTGTGCCGGATCAAATACGAGCCAGTCAATTACGTCTATTTTCAGCCGATCTGCCTGTAAAAACCAATGTATTTATTAGAGTCTCTAGCATTTACAACACACAGGTGGCATTAAATATAATAAATCCACTCCAAGAAGCACACACGTTTCCAGAGATCTTTGGACAGCCTTACAACATACTAATGAGAATCACTTTATTCACACCTTTTGTGTCAGAAGCTTAGGCAATAATCTGTACGGTCTAAATTCATCCAAAAAATCCATTCCTGAATACCTCCCACATTTTCAGACCAAAGGGAAGCGTCAGATGTCAGGAACTTCTCCGGACTACCAAGCATCAGAGCTTTAATATCAACACACGATATAAACATGCTTTATGGAACCCTTGCTATAAGTTTAGGGTTACACTCAGCCTGGGACCAGTTTTCCAACTGCTGTGCTAGGAAAGCTACCTATTTCGCTCACAGAGGGCAAGAGTGGAATTTTCTTGTTATGAAATAGCAAAAAATGTGCTACATGTTTACAAACCATCAGGGCTTTCCAAACACTACTTTGGAAATAGAAGGCCAGCTATTCATAGTATCTCACTGTCACTTAAGTATTGAACTGGATCCAGCTGACATTCGGCGGTGATGACAAGGAACCTGTAGGCACAGACTATGTCTGTAGTAGCTAGAATGTATCATTTGGACACGGAATGAAGTACATCTGAAATCCAAAGTATTAATCCTCAAAACTCTTAGAAGCCACAATAATACTCTACTCTCAGCTACAACGTATTTTATCACAGTTATTGCACAGGCTTCAGCTCCACTTGCTGCTCTCACAGGGACACGCTACTAGTGACACACAACTCAAGCCCAGAAGATCAAATAGATGTAGAGAAAGAGGTTAAGAATTCATGCCATTCATCTCCTTGCTTGGCCACACGAAAAGCACGTTTCTCTCACAGACTCTCTCAAGGCAATTTCCAGCAGTATTTAAAGAGAAATACAGAACAGATGTGGTGAAGGACTCTGTGCTTGACTGCAGATTGGAATAGCTCCCTAACAAAGCATACTCACCTCTGTTGTGCCTGTGTCTAACATCTGATCATGGTGACTGAAATCCCCAGCATCCTTCTTGCGGATGTTCTCAACAACAGTTTTCGTTATGGCTGCAACATCCAGGCCTAGATGAACAGAGAATTATGCAGCAGGGATCAGAAACTCAAACTTACCACTGAATGAATTCCAGACTGTGGCTACGGACCTTATTTCTTACTGCCAGTAACTGTTATTGGGCTGGTCACACTCTCGCTGCCACGCTAAATTACAGGCTTTTGAGATACATAATTTATTGCAGGTATTTTAGATGAATGATATCTGAGATAACAGAAAACACCAGTCTGTGCTGGGGACCTGCCTGCAGATGCATCTGTCAAACTTCAGAGCGTGTATTTAAGATGGGTAGTTAGCATTTAATTTCTGCTATGTTTGGACATGATCCACAAGCAAAAATGATATTTAGCTTATTTTAGAAATAGAATTGCCATTCCAGGTTACAGGTAGAAAACATATTTAATATAGAGCACATCTCACCTGCTTCTTTGGCTAATTCAAGACAGTGGTGGCGCTGATCGCTTTCAGTAACGTCTTCTAGAAACAGAGCATACTGGGCAACAGCCAGCTCTGGGGGCAGGTGGCTAACATAAAAAGCTATTAAGTCTGTGTGCCTCTCCGATATCATCCGCTGAAGAACAGAAAGTAAACGTTAAAAATAAACAATGTTCCTCTATGTACGCATCTAAGTTAAGAACACTAAATAACGTGTAACCCAGATGCCTAATTGTGTGGGTTTTTTTTTTCCCCCTCGTACAGAAGATTCCACTTATCATAGTATCATAGTATTGTGCGAGTTGGAAAGGACCTTAGAGATCATCGAGTCCAACTCCCGGGATTCGAGCCCTTCTGTGTAGCAGAGCAGCACTTCTACCACTTGCACCACAGGGGGGATTTGAACCCGGGCCTCCAGTGTTGCAAGTGGCAATTCTACCACTGTGCCACCAGGGCACACAATTATTCCTCAGCTTCCAAAGAAGGGTCAGTGATCTCCTACTTAAGCATCTGACAGAAATGCTGTATACTCAGGCAAGCTTCCATGCATCTACTAGGAGGGCATTAACTCTTTCCACCATGTAACCTTTGCTCTCATTTTTTTTCCTCCTTTACATATAAACTATCAGAGAAAACAAAATAATTCTGAAGGCTTACCTGAATGTAGGTCTTTAGGACTTCAACGGAGACTTCCTCCTTAGTGCAAACAAATAGAAATTCAGTTTTAAATGAGAACATAGCAAAATCCTCCACCAATAAAAACAAACAACCCCTGAACACCAGGAAATACCAAGGACAGCCTGAATAACATCAACAGCTTTAGCTAAGAACCAGGTGTTGATTACTGAAGAGCCATCATTTTAGCCTGCTGTGGTTATCTTGCGTCTGTGCAGATTTATGTTTAAGCAAGAACAAATTAGTGTGACATCCTTCACCAAAGGGTTTAAAAGTTTAAAGAAACATCCACTGCAGTGTATTTAGAATTCCCGTTCAGATCACAAGATGGGCTTCTCTTGTTGCAGCTAACAGACAACTACAAATCTAAAGCCACTGGACTATCAGATGCTGCAGTAAAGCAGATCTAACTCACAAACTGAAGCGAGGTGCCAGCCCACCTTACGTTTAATCAATACATATATTAGTGCTGCTGACTCCAGTGCTAGTTCATAGATCTACTGTATTCAGTCGTAGTCAGTCTGTAAGCTGGAAAATGCTAAAACCATGCAGGCTGACTTCTGTCAGATTCTTATAATCATGAGTAATGCAAAGCACTGCAGCATTCAGTAAAAACAAGTTTGTCTTACTTTTGTCTCAGCACAGTACATCTTTTGAGCATTTAAATACATTCATCCTAATTCCAAGAGCAGACATTGCTAGGAGAACTTAACACTTACCTTAGTTTGCAGGCCCAAAGTGCGGAAAAACAGAATAAGATGCGTCATGAAACGAAGGAGGTGCCCTGGAAGCACATTTCTGTCTTTGGAAAGCCATCTGTTGAATTCTTCCATCAGACCTGAAACCACCAACCACACCTGTATCAGTCATACCCCAATGAACTACGTATTTCAAAACTACGCATCTATTCAACTAATGCAGTTTAGCCTTAAATGCACAATAAAACAGAATTGCAACAGCTTGGCAAATATTTATCTGTTTGGCTCTAATCTCTGCTGTAGGCATTCTGTCATTTCTTAGGCAAAGCTGCAGCGATATTCTCACATGTATTCTGAATCATTTACACAATTTCACGACCACCTCGAAAACTACTTTGTAGGTCAAGCTGCAGAAACTCCCTATTGCTCTTGATTAAAGAATCAGCTTCATTTTTAGGTGGAGTTTGCCTGCTGTGCACTTCTAAAATCCTTTCACACAGATGTTTCTGGAAAGATCACCAGAGATAATGCAGCCAGTTGACATTTAAAAGTCACTTAGAGGAAAGCTCACCATCCACGTCTCCCAGTATAATGAATTTCTGAATCACACGATAGTGTTCTTGGTTCTCCTCTATGACTCTCTGGGGAGGAAAACAGGAAGTTCAAACTGTGAATAAAATCTTACAGCACAACATGTTAAAAAAGAAAAAAAAAAAAGCAAATTTGTAAATAAAGCAAAGGTTTCTTAGAGGAAAAAAAGAAGTTCAAAGGCTTTTCTACATTAAAGAGAATGCGCCCACTATGTCCATTTTCAATTACAAGGATATTGGCAAACTGGAAGAGCTGGAATATAGATCTGCGAAGTTAATGCTTTCATAAAAGAGATCCAAGAATAAGGGCTGCTTGCTTTGAACAGAATAACTGTGTATCAGAATAGATTCTACAGAGTCATAAAAGCTGCAACACTGTCCATGAATCTTTAAGGAAAAGGCCTGTGAAACTCACTCGAAGATATTCACTTAGGGAAACTAAGGCATGAAACACAATTCAAATGCATCCGTGAAACTGGCTGGTGAGCACAGCACCAGAAAGGCCACAGCAGCTGAGTGCATCTGGCTAGCTGCTTCCGTCTGCAAGCTCTTCATTTGACCCCATCTAATACAGTTTCAATTGAATCTTTACAAAAAATAACATATAATTTATCTATTCCGGCTTAAATGAAAGGACAAACACAGTATACTAAAAATATATATGCTTCTTTTGAAAGACTTGTTCTGAAATACACATGCAAACCTCCCACAAAGAAAGCCACAAGCAATCATTCTTCACACATTTTGTCAGAGTGTTAAAAATGCGATTTACATGGTCTGCTTTGCGCGTCTGACAGCAATTTGTGCTCCACTGTTTCTTCAGCACATTCAATTAGTTTGGCAGATAAGAAACAAGACAAAACCTGTACCTTCTTCATCATTAAAAGGTGGCAGAAAAACCTATTTGAATTAAGTATACATTACAGGGACAGAAAGCCAGTCACTGCTTGATGAAATAGCAGAGGAGCACAAAGTACTGTTTAAGTTAAAATAGCCAACAGTGAGGAGAAGCTGTAAGCAATAAATACCTTCTTGTCTGTTGCCTGAAGTTCTTCAAAAACTTTTTCTGAAGTCCAGCTTTAAAGTAGAAGACAGAAGGTTAAAAAAAAAAAACCCACGCCACAAACATTACATTCAATATTGTGAAATGATCCTTTGTTGAGCGTAGGAACACAATTGCTACCTAAAACTTACTTGGTTTCTAAATACTCTCTAGGGAGCTCTTCCACCTCCTCGGCAGTTACTACTGATGTTCGTATTTCCTGCTCCACAAGTGTATCCACCATGACCCTGAAATATGCCCAAACGGTGTCCTCCCATGTGTCACAAACTGGAAGAAGCTGCGTATTTTAAACAACAGAACAGAGCAACATGTTAGAGATGGAGAACCATCAGAATCCAAACACACCGACTGTAACTTGGGATCAGTTTCTTTTTCTCAGGGACATGATTTAGCAGAGGGTTGTTAGGGCAGTATGGTTGGCTTGTGGTTGGACTCGATAATCTTTAAGGTCATTTTCCAGCAGAGCCACCTTCCCTCACTGCTTTATGTCATGGCTGCACAAGTCACAGTAGAATAATGAACAGTGAAGGAATGAAGGAAAGGCTCTGTGGCAATGCCACCTTGCAAGTGTTTGGTCTGTGTTACTTTATCCATATAGTAAGAACATACGGAGAAAACTATATACCAACATTGTCATTATACCTCTAAAACTGGTAACAGGAAGTTCAGGAAAAAAACTGAGAGATCACTGAGCAAGAGAGCCCCGATAATGCTGTTACATGTAACATAATGACTTGCTGTGCTCAAACTTTATATCCGGTGCTTGTCTGAAACTTACTAAGCTCTTTCAGCAGTGAAACGCTGGGACAAGTTCCAGATACAGCACTGCACTTCAGGAAACATTTCTCTCTTATAGCAAATTTAAAATTACTGAAGTTATTCAAAGTATTTAATGCCATTAAATGTCTCTTTCCTCTGTTAAAAGAAGGCAATCATTTTCTGCTCGGTACCTCAGCGTAATGTTACAATGCCTCCTGCTGTAAAAGAGCTTATTTCAAACTCCAATGAATAAAATACCTGTAAATATGCACTATCAATCTTCATTTTATTTTGTGAATCATTTTTATTTCTAACACATTATTACAAGCCAGGGAGGGAAAGGGGGGTGTCAAGCCCCTCATGTAGGAGATTACCACTGACTAACAGCAAGTAAACCTTTGTGATACTGGCTGCAACTTTCCTCATTATTCTTTTATATGTATATACACACATACATAGTTTTTGTGCTGTCCTTCTAAGTAGTGATTTATTTACGTACATGTACAAAAAGCATCGCTACTTAGAAAATACCTGGAGGATTCAAACACATAAGAAGAACTACTTAAAACTATCAATAGTGAATTTTGGTTACAGAGTCTTGTCTGGATATACCAACTTGTCTAATGCTTGCAACTTAAAACACTGACAAATCGGAATAAGGTGCATAGGCAGAAAAGTGGCTGCGCAAGCTCTTAGATTACACTAAGATTTCGAATCTAAAATAACAAAATCAGAACCAGTTGTCCTGAGGGTCAGCAACAATAATACTAAAAAAGTCTATTAAGTATATTTAATTAAGGCACAAAAATCCTGCACAGACCATGTCTGCTAAAGCAGCACTGCTTGCTGTTGTCATGATTACCAAGTTTCTGAAAGCATATGAAGAAGTACGTCTTTATGATGTTATTATCACATATAATAATTCACAACTGCTGAACACCACGTACTAGGAGGCCTGACATACCTGCTTGAGGTTTCCACTGAGTGCTGCATAGATTGCTCTCTCATATCTGTTGAATTGCTCCTAAAATAAACAGTTGAAAAATTACCCACGAGTTAAAAAGCACCTGTGTTTCCTGATCAGTTACATTTCATTAAAGACTAATCCATTACAAAGTGTTCCATGCACTTAAAACGAGAAGTTGGAAAACAATGTTTTTTTCTTTCCCATTTAGCTGAGCCCAGATGAAAGCCAACATCAGCAGCTTCACTCTCAACTAAACAAAAATGACATTTCCAAAGCCTTAAAGATTGATGCTGATTGAGCAGATTTCTTACTATGTGAAAAATATATTATTTCAGAAGTCCTCTTAGAAACATCAACTGCAAATCCCACAGACAGTAAACCAAAAAGGCAGGCTTACTTAAAATCATGTTATAGTTCAAGGAAGTTGAACATTCCATGTGAATACCAAGCAAATTAACATTATCTTACCTCTTCAGCCATCCGCCAACAACATATTTTCCAAATGCATCTGTATGGATTCCCTTCAACAGGCTGTACCTCGTTTCCTATTTGCAAAGGATAATAATAAAAGATAATAATAAAAGAAAGTTATTTAAAAAGAAAACAGTAAGATAAAAGTCTATTTTCTGTTATTAACCCTATTTCAATCCCTTTGAAACTCTTTCCAATGCTTATCAATGGATTAGACTGCAGGGTAGCTCTTCTGGCAAGTGTGGTAAACGCACGTCTTAAAATGGCAGTGCTTTAAGCACTTAGTTGCAATTTAGCTTTAAAAAAAAAAGGTTTTGACTACAATATAGATAACACTATTTACATACAGTGAATTGTACTGATAAAAATAATGGGATATCAGGATTTGAAAAGCAGGAAAGCAGTATGCCTTCCAGTCTCAGGTGTGCCTAGCACTCAGACGTGTTCATAAATGCTTTACTAAATCTAGCAGAGTCCAAATACTATAAAACCATTTATTTTTCCTTCATTTACCTTTGCAGAGCTCTTTAGTCCTATTATATCTCCTGGCTTTTGAGTCCATAAGCAATAAAACGTTTGCTAGCTAGCTTAATGCCTTTAAACTGGAATAGCTTTAAACTGAAAGAGGGAAGATTTAGATCAGATATCAGAAATTCTTAACTGTTAAAAGTGGTGAGACACTGGAACAGGTTGAACAGTGAGGCTGCAGATGTCCTCTTCCTGGAAGCACTCAAGGCCACACTGGATGGGACTTTGAGCAACCTGGTGTAGAGCAAGGTGTCCCTGCCTGCAGCAGGAGGTTGGAACTAGATGGCCTTAAAGGTCCCTTCCAACCCACCCAAACCGTTCTGTAATTCTAGATGGCAGAAGGTTCTGACACAGAGAAAACACGTACTGAGACATGAACAGTGGTGGTGAAGATCTATACAGAACTCCTAGATATCTGTTTTCCTAGCTGCTATGCTTGTATTAAAAACACCCAAAAACTGACTTAACTATGTTAAGTGGATTCAGTGAACTCATACCTTCAAGTAAAACCATCTCATGCATGTTAAATGTGATCAACAGGCACGGTAAAACATATTCTAGGCACAAGAAAGACCCTTATATTAAAGAAAGAGCTAATTCTCTTTGCTAAAGAGAAAACCCTCTGCTTATTTTTGCAGTTCTCAAACACAGATGGAAGAAAATACCTCCATTTATGTTGGGATCATGATACAATTTCCATCCTTCCAAAGTTGCAGCTCTCCAGGCCTGACCACATCGTTTGCATAAGCGCTGTGCCTGGAAAATAATAGATTTTCTCTGCAATCGACTTCAAGGGTAAAAATGCAAACATTATTCAAATCATTCATTTGTGTAGAGATTGCACTAGGCAAAAAAGAACCTGAAACTCAAAATAACTGAAGAATTTCAAAGTAATGAGATGTAATCAGTGTGCTTTTCATTAATTGTTTCAGTTTTTATCAATACTTACTTGTAAGTATGAAAAATGCGTTACAGTCTCACCCCTTCTAGCTCAAACAGCTGTTAATGTCCTTCTGACAAGTTTCAAGAACCACCTTGTTGCTTAGATCCCTTCACCATCTCTTCACCTACTTTTCTAATTGACGTAACTTTCCAAACCCCTTGTGTGCTGCTAAAAATACCAAGTCTAACTTTCCCATGATATCAATAGCCTACTCACTAGCACAAAGACATTTAATTCAAAGCCATTTTGAATAGCATGGAATGCACATGGAAAAATAACCCTAAAACAAAGCTTGCTTACAATTCTTTCAATCCTACGCTCTTGAAGAAAAAAAGTCAGCTAAAGATTATCTGACCAGTCTGACTCGTATCGCTCAAACACTGACAAAAAGCCATGAACAGCTAGAGACACTGCAATGTGTGGGCATGGTTTGTTTAGTTCAGTTCCATTCTCTTCATGCTGGAAAGGCTGCAGACAGTCAGCCATTTTAGGAATGGTGAAAAACAGAAACAGGCAAACAAGCTGCTCAAGCTCACATACTATATTTTATCTATCGTAAGATAAAGGAACCATGGCGGATTCTTGGTTTTAACTCTTTCAACAGAGAATAAGCAATTCCATGCTTATCAGATAGTAGGAACACTGTAGTGCAACTGATATCGCAGATTTATATTCATATCCCTCTGAAGCAATGTGGACTTGTGCCCATACTATCAACCAATGAATGGACAATGGAAAAGAATACCGGCAATTGACCATCTTTCTAATCTGAGGTCTTGAACACAAAAATCTGAAGTTCCTTTTCCTTTCCATTATCCAAATGTCATATAAACACAGACCCTAGTAGAAGACTGAGCTATTTACATACATGTATTATCAGTACAGCTATTTACATTAAATCACAAAAGCTGCTTCACAACTGGGAATCTTTACTTGGAACAGCATTAGGACCAGAACTGCCAGATGTTACTCAGATAAGGATTAAGGCAAAATATACGCATTGTATATTCAGTAGAGCAGGCAAGAAGCAGAATTATAGTAAAAGGGTGAATGGAGAAGAACAGTATGCTTTCTAGAATATTCCGATCAAGTCTATTTGAGGTTTCTCCTTATGAAGACACCTGGCCAAACAGTAAAGGTGAAAAATAAAAGAAAAAAAGGTAACATGCTATCCATGACTCTCCCTCAGCTCCATTCAAATCATACAGCCAAGGGGACATCAGAGGAACAGAGCAAGCAAAGGTTGCTTAATGAAATACTATTTCTAAGGGAAGCATACATAAACATCTCTCTTTAGTTACAAGTGCAAGCATGTGCCACTCCAAAATATTAATTTACAAGTTACTTTGTAAGATAATCTACTAATTATTAGACACGAGATTGGGAAGTTATTCGAAAAATCTCATGTGTTTGGCAGTATTTTGTACAAAATCACTGAGGTAAAGAAAAAAAACAACATTATCAAATAACCAAAATAAATGTGCAACTTTTCCCACAACGTCTATTTTACACCTGAAGGTACTTAACTAAACGCAGTATTTTTCCCATCACTAATTTAGCATCGCTATCAGCACTGACAGTTTATTGAAAATTAAATCCCCACAAGGCAAAATTAAACAGACATTTTACTACTTAGATTGTCATTAGCTTTAATAGTAAGGTTTTAAACAAGTTAAACTACTTAACCAAGAATATTCTTTCATTTTCTGAGGTTTACCTCATCTGTCATCCCTGCTCTGATAAGAGTGAAGAGATACTTCAGTAACCTTGCATCATCTTCTCGATCCAAATCATCAAGAGGCAGTTTCTGTCTTATGGGAGCATCTGGATCCTGCAAGGAAAAAAAGGAACCATCCACCCATTCAAATAATGCGTATCTGCCTCTTCCAATGATTTCCTGTCCTGTTTTACAATGTAGAGTCACATTTTCATATTGGCACAACATGTTATACAGCCCACATAATATCTAGCATGATGCTTTCTTGTCTTTATTTCCTTTATTCCTTTGCTGTCACTGTTCCTATCAACTGTAATCTTTTCATTTATCACTATGCCTTTGCCTCAAACCTCTCATCTTCCAGCTCTTCCACCTTCAAAAACCCTCTCCCCTTCTGCCTACCAACCTACCTGTCTATGCTCCTCCAGCTTCCCAGCAGCCTTTTCACATTAGTTGTACTTGCTTCTATTTAAAACAAATATATCAAGAACTGATAATTTTAATCATTATATTAATCATCCAGCGACTTCCAACTTTGGCATTCATTAACATCCTCTCATCAGCTAGCTCCTTACTGCTTCACAATTCCTGTACTGATTTTCCAACTTAATGCCCTGCAATTTTTAGATACTACAACAATTTATAGATAGCAAAAACTGCCCCGTTCCACCCATTTTTAGAAAACAGCATATGTGCTCTGTGTAAAGCATTTTCAATGGTTTTCATGCCCATTTTGAAACCAAGTCTTATATCTAAATAACACTTACCAACTCTGTTACCAGAGGTCGAGAACTTCCAATGTATGTACTTAACTGTCTCTGCTTCAGGGTATGTAACGTATTCTCCCTGGGAGCAGAGAAATGTTTTTGAGAAAAAGAAAGGATTTCTAGCAAACACTTTAATAAGACATTAAAATTAAAAAACATTTCTGGGTAAGTGGAATAGGGTTACAAGAAAGGCATGCTTGGTTTTGTTTGTGCACCAATCAACAGTGTTATCGTAGAGAAACTGTACAATTTCATTAGAAGTACAATACTGGAATCCATTCACGTGGCTTTGACTTCTTTCAAAACCAGTTTCAATGTATATGAACTATTAATCCATTTCTGCATGAACAAAATTTCCCACTAGTGTTCAGCATGATCAGTCTTGGACAGAAATACAACTTAGGTTGAACACATGATTCCAGAAGCCTGTATTCACCTGTCTTTAAAACAATGCTTACAATAGGAACTAGAATCAAGAAGGCTTTTCTCTCTCCTGCCTTAAAATCCTTGGCTGATAATAAAGATGACAATAATGACTTCTGGCGAAAGATCAGTTTCAAAAAGTGATGACACGAACTTCAAAAGCCAGACAAAGAACTGAGCACAGAAGAGAAACACATGAGAACAACCTTCCTGTCACCTGCTCCTCCCAAAAGCAGTACCTGACTTTTGAGAAGACATACCCAAACTGGGGAGTGGCTCACTTTTTACATCAAAGAATTTAAGGAAAAATGAATGAACAGCCCAACTTTTTAAGTGGCTCTGGACTGATTCTGCGTCTACTTCTATGAATATTACAATTGAAGAAGCATGGATACAAAGTAAGTCTGAACTCACCAATACACAGATTTTGCATAAAACTCAATATTATCAGAGAAGTTCCCAATTTCATCCTTGGCAATGCTCTCTAGCCAATCTACCACCAGCTGCAATGAAATTCAATAGCTTTTTTTAGAACAAACACACAATAAATAATACTCCATCTTTCTCTCATCTCTGAATCTACTTGTTATCTACACAGTAATCCAAGGCATACATATCCTAAGAAAAAACTCACTTAAAGTACCCAGTTTGAAGGTTGTTTTGGCACTTGATATATTTCTCACTAGATGCTGCAGTTACTACTGCACTACTTGATAGTTCCTTAATTAGTAACAACAGTTTAAGACGATCCAAATTGGAACAGTTCTCAGCCTTCTATGCTCTCCAGCCTAGCCTGAAATACTTCTGATCTCTAGAAATCAAAGAGCAATATTTCTGCACATACAGAAAATAACAGGCCTAGATGAATATAAAGAAATAGTTACTTGACATAGCTTAATAAAATGCACAGAGCTCATATTTTCTAAAGCTGATGTAACATTAGTTTCATAAATATTTAAGTGTTTACTCATCTATTTCCGTTCTCACCACAAAAATTCTGTCTTACCTGGCTTTGTCGAACGAGTGCATCTTTCTGAAACAAGTTGTCTACATTCATCTTTTCGCTTGCATTTAAAACCTATTAAGAAAAACTTCATCATCACTTGGTGGAAAAGAAAACTTACCATAGAAATATCTATGAATATCTTACAAATATCAATCTGAGCACAGTTTTTAACTTCCAAATCTGCTGTAAGCTCGGCATTCACCCCTACCCTGTCCCTTTTCAGAAACAGATGATGCCACACATCTGTTTTATTTGGATGATGTACTTTCTGTCACGCTAAGTAAGATTGATAATACGATTCAAATGTGTGGTCACAGAAAGATTTTACACAGTAGATCCACCAACTCCACTGACTGCTCTCACATTATCACAGATCCAGTTCACTACTTTGCATGTTGAGAAGGCCAGACATTTTTACAGAGCTCATACGAGCACTAGACATATACAAATGGAAAACAACAAAATACACACACCAGCCCAGAACCCTGGTCTTTCTTCTTGCTCTCCTGCATTAAGTTAGCCTTCTTACAACAAAGGCAGAAGAATACAAGCATTTATCTAAAAAAGACAGCTAGGATAAGACTTTCTTTGGCAGAGCAGTGTTTAATTTAAAAGCACTGACAACTCAGCAGTAGGAATCATAGAGGAAGCTATTTCATGACTGAGAAAAAAGCAACTACAATCATAAATTTTACAAAGGCTGAGTTGCTTTACTTCTTGTTTTGTCTTCCCAAGCACATTCTGGCAGCAAAGGCTGGAAGCACAGTATTGACACAGACAAGAAGACTACAGCTGAAACAAGAACGCTCCAAAAATTTGATTTCTCTTGAGATAAATTGGAATCAGGATTGCAAAGCACCAGACAGCTTGAGACCACATGTTCTTCTAGGCAAAGCAGAATCATCTCTGCCCCAGGGAACATTATCACTACGGATGCAACTTCTAAGTATATCGTTATTTCCAGTGGATTTTCCAAGGGTGTGAGGACTACTCCATGAAATAAAACAAAATACACTTGATACAAATGTTTAAGCCATCATTCTCAATTTGGAATTGAATATATCGTGAAAGGTGAATTTAACTATGTGTAGAATAATTTAATATTTATCTTGATAGTCATTAAATCAATCTCATCTTTACTTTCTTTTACCTTTGAATTTTGAGTGGCTGCAATACTGAGCTTATAAAAAAAATAAACCACAAGACTGTAGCTTTAAAATGCCCCCTTTAAAAGCAGTAATACTATTTTTCTCCCTCAAACTTACTGTCATTTCAAAGGCAGTTTCATCTTCCAGTGCAGATTGTATTCTGTCTCTAGAAATAAAAGTGAAAAACCGTAACTACCAAAATAAAGCTGAAACAATTCAGGAGAATGCAGAATAAAAGCAAAAGCACTAAAAAATACCTTTCAAGTGTTTTATAAAAATACTACAAGTTAAGAAAGTAGCAACAGGACTGTTAACAACTTTCAGCTCCCATAAATAGATAGTAAACAGGCATCACAATCAGCAGTTAGTTCCATAAACAGATAAAGAAATAGGCACTTAGTTCCTTTAGTCTGTACTTATTTTCTCGCATGCAGTATGTCTGAGGTTAGCTCAGTGTGAAGAGGTAATAGGCTTTTCAAAGAAATTACCTATAAAGTGAGGACAACAATCTCCATGTTACCATCTCCTGCTTGAGAAGCCACAAGACACTGGCGGTTTTCGAAAACTTCTGCTGTCCAGGAGTTGCTCTGTAAACTATCTTCCCCAGTATATTCACCTGAAGTAAGGAAGCACATACACAGTCAATAGTGCTCATCATTTTTATTTTTGCAATCCCTGCTGATATCAGACCATCAGTCAATGGTCCATTATTTAAAAAAACAGACTTCTGGAAGATTTAAAGTGTCTATGTTAAGCACTGCGACTTTCTCAGGAACAGAAAAATGGCAGAACAACTTCCAGAAGGGATGGTAAATTGAAACAAATAATAAGAAAAAGACCCATCCAAGCAAACTATTTACCTGATTATTACATATACTTTCATACTCATCCACAAGATCGAAAATGGTAGTTGATGTATGTTTCAGGAAGGAATGCAGAAAATCTGAGTACATGCTCATAGTAGCTAGAATAGACAGAAGAAAGACATTTAAGACATGTTGTGGTTAAAAATCCCAACACTTAAAAAAAAATCCTTCTGATGCCAAGGTATCTCATCATTAATAAATGTTAGCAAAGACAGCGATGATATGAACTGTTTATACCTCATAAAGTCAGAAGAATTCACCAGCTAATGTAAAAAGATACATAGAAGCTATGAGATAAATAAAATAATTATTAAACATCTGCTGTAAATCTGTCATCCAAGTTTCAAAGACGAACCTGCTTTTATGTCTCCACAGAGAATTCAATTTGTGTATTACTTCACCACAGCATCCCATTTGTGTCAGGAGGTTCAATAACTGGAAAAGCTAACTTTCTGAGCTCTTTAAACTAGACTGCTTCTGGCACAGAAATATCTAAGTGAGAAGATACAGGAAAACAAAAACACGCATGTGTTCGATTGTGATGAAAGCCTCAGACCGTCTCACCAGCTTCCCCAGGATCATCCTCACGTAACAGTACAGCACTTGTGGTGACATCTTCTGTCATGTCTAGATTTGTAAACATTCCTGTCTGCTGAGGCGAGAGCACTGACGTCCAGTTACTTTCATCCAACTAAAAGCAAAACAATATAAAGAAAATAAACAGCAAACTCAGATTACTACAAGACTAGCTCCAAGGTATTTTCATTCAATATGAGTGGTACAAACAGAGCAACTCAAAAGACCCAGGGATATGACAACAGCTGATTATTTTTCCTGTCTGTTAAAATATTCTCAGTCCAAACCAGAAAGAACAGAGACTCAGACAGCATTGCTGCAAGTCTCTTAAGTACATCCAAAAACTGCAGACATGTATGTGTTGTTCTTCTCTTTATGCCCCAGTGTTTCACCTGCCTGATTTCTCTCTGCCATTTTTGCCCTCTATCCAGCCAGAACAGAATGCTACAGCACTCCTACATGTTTAGACCACTGAGCAAATATAACTCAGTTCCAGAAAAAATATTTCAGCTCCCTGTGGGAAACAGAAAAGTCTGATGAGTGCTGTAATCTACCAGCAAGTGCACTGAGACAAGACATAATTCTAAGTCCTTTTTCCATCAACCTCCTGTGAAAACTACTGTCTAGCCCCAAGCTTCCTCCTGCTAAACTATACTGGACTCAGGCCAGAGCACTAAAAACTCACAAAATGCTATTTACAGAATATCAAGAGGCTCTGAATCACAGGAAGAGTGCTACTATGAAGCACTTTATCAGTGTTGATCAACAGTCAGTAGGATCCAGAACCATACATCTCAAAGAAACAAATGGGCTGCCACAAACTATAAACAACCAAAAGGTAGAATGAATTAAAATTCACATACAGAAAAACATATTGTTTTGAGTCAATTTAAAGATAAACAGATAAAATAGTTCAGATGTTCCTACTGACGACTTCTTTAATCACTGTTTTACCAAAGATATTACCATAGAAGACAACTAATGTCATCTGAAAAGTAATCAGAAAAGCTTGCTCTTTGAAGCTCCAACATTAACATGCGAATGAAACTAAATCCAGAGGAGTGCAAAAATAAGAAAAACTCTCAAGGTTCGATTTGCTGACAGAACAATCATCTTTGAAGAATCTGTGAGCAAGTGAAGTCAAGATTTTTGCAGTCAAAAGTTGATGATTTAAGGACTTAACACATATGGGGTATTTAAGAAGGCCTAAAAACTCTTCATTTGTCACTACATCATCTCAAAGAACATCACAGCAATAAATAAAACTAGCATCAAGATTCAACAGAAGCAGTAATAACAGTAAGCTTGTTCCACCTGCAGTTTGTCCCTGGTGTAAACCGCACAGAGACACAGTAAACTTGTAACTACCTTGAAGTTTCACAGAAGCTAAAGGAAAAAATGTGCTCTAACCATTGTGCCTTACCATTGATTGATTGCCAAGCAGACCAGAATTCTGCAGAATCAGAGGAGATTTCCCTGCAGCTCCCAGGCCGGTAGGTGTGTCTGTCTGCTTCAGAGAGCTTCGAGACGCAATAACTGGAAGACAGAAAGCTTTGTTTGCAAACAGTCTTTAAGGCCACAATGCTCTATCACGGAACTCTTGATCACAATGGAGACTGAAGTGCGTATGAAATCCTACTCAGACATGCAACGGACAGATCAACCAGATGGAGGAATAACTTGCTTCTGTCTGTAAGTATTCTCTTGCCATCACAACGCTTGAAACCCAGAAATACCAATCAGAAAAGAAATATGAGTCTCAGACCTAAGTATTTTGAAATAATGAAGTTAATCATGAATTATGGAACTTAATAGTCTACACATCTAGTTTTGCTAATAATATAAATATATGAATAAGTCTGGAGCATTCTGAAGCACTAATCTCCCAAGCAGAGCACATATAAACCTAAAGGCAAAGTGAACCTATTGTCATTTCAGTTCCATTGTGAATTACAGAATGGTTTGATTGGAACAGACCATAAAGACCACCAAGTTTTCCAATGCCCTGCTGTAGGCAGGGCTGCCATTTACTAGATCAGGCTGCCCACGGCCCCATCCAACCTGGCCCTGAATGTCTCCAGGAATGGGGTATCCAGACTGTTCAGGGCAACTGGTCCCACTGCTTCACCACCCACTGAGTAAAGAACTTTTAATGTCAATTTCAGATCTCCCACTTTTAGTTTAGAATTGTGTCTTCCTGTGGACCTGCACTGACAGCTTCACATCCTTTTTGTGCTGGAAGCCCCAGAGCTGAAGCGGTCAGTTTATAAGCATATTAACTCCCTTTAACTATGTAATAAAAAACAAAATAAGACTTACATGGCTGGCGAAACAATGAACTGGGAGTTCGTGGAATTATCTGGCCTCTGGGCGTCATACTTCCAATGCTGTCATCCAGGGATGTAAGAACTGATTGATTAACAAGTTAAGAAACATTCTTTAGCTCTACCCAAAATGACTGTGACATCTTGGAAAGGAAAATCATTTTAATGGGACTCAAAATAATAAGAATGACACATTTTAGACTGAAGGAGAAAGTCCCATTCACTTACCCTGAAGTACATCATAAAACATTTCAGCAAAAGGTTAAAAGCTGGAAAGCTAGAAGGGACACTCCAGTACATGGTTCAGAAACATCAGCACAACAGGTATGGGATGTCTTGGTCCTCACAGTTGCTTGGATCAAAGAGAATGCTTTGTTCCATGAAGTGCTGCTACATCCTGCATAAGCCATAACAATTAAATCCAAGACTCAATGCATTAAGAAAGGAATTTTCTCTCCATTCCATGACACCGATGACTTTAAGTAGAAGGCAATAGAGTTCAATGCTCTAGGTATGGCTTACTAATTAAGCGGTGGTATAAAACTTTCAGTGCCCTGCTTTACATCAGCCTCCAGGTACACTGTGATAATGAACAACAATATGATCAGGGCCAATATTGTAGCTGCAAGAAACTCCCCCCCCAAAAACAACAACAAAAAAATGCCACCAAACTAAAATGGAAGGATGAGCTTATGAACTGGATTCCTTTGCTACCACAGTCAGAAAAAGAGCATTATATTAGGTGCCAATGTATTACATGTTTCTTCTTATTGTATACAACTGGGGAGGAGAAAGTTCTGTGAAAATCTAATCTTATGTACATCTCTTGCAGTCATGGTGCCTGGAAGCTACAGTGTGCCCCGAATAAATACACCCTGATGACATAGACGTACATAAGAGATTACGAAAGGAAAAATACATTACTTTAACAGAGAGAGAAAAATCAATCTAGATATAGTCAAGAACTGACTATACAGGCATTCTGACAATCTCTTACCGAAGTCCAGTGAAGAATCCATTCCAAGATATAGATAGATATGACAGATTTGACATGGTTTGTGATTTATGAAAACAACAGAGGGAAAAAGGAGGGGAGAGAGAATTTCCGCTCAGAATATATACTACCCTGTGACAAAGCAAGTCACTGCATCTCTGAAGTTCTCCTGAGAAGGCCAAGCAATGTGCTGCGCTGCTGAAAAAGGCAGGAATATAAGGACATCAGGAATACAGCATGCAACAGCTGAACAGAAAATAAAAAGCCTCTGCAGAAAAAGGATACTGGAAACTCTTTTCTGAGAGCTTAGTTTCCATCCAGGCTTAGCCACCTCTGTACTGATGGGTGACAGTACATCTCCAAAACTGTTTCTGGAAAACAGAAACACAGACACACAAAGTAAGCAAACGCATCCAAGAAAAACATACATTACAATGTTACTCTCTTTAGCTAATCCTTTCTTTCAAATGCTAGTAACTTCACAGCAGTGATTCAAAACCCCAGTTAAAAAGAAAACAACATTCCCAAGTAGTAATTGATATCTGAATCATAGGTACAAACGTCTATTCTGTCCATGAGCAACAATTACAAACAAAGCCAACCAACCAACACAGGAATTGTGCTGGAAAAAGAGCAAACCAGAAGAGTCATAGGATCTGGACAAGAGCCAGCAGTGTGCGCTTGCAGCCTGGAAGGCCAACAGGCTGCATTAAAATAGGAGTGGTCAGCAGGGAGCGGGAGGTGATTGTCCCCCTCTACTCAGCTCTTGGAGCTCTATGTCCAGGCCTGGGGCACCAGCACAAGAAAGATGTGGAAATCTTGGAGCGGGTCCACAGGAGGGCCACTAAGATGATCAGCACCCCTCCTATGAAGAAAGGTTGAGGGAATTGGGCTTGTTTAGCTTGGAAAAGAAAAGGCCCTGGGGAGACCTCATTGTGGCCTTCCAGTATTTAAAGGGAGTGTAAACACAGGAGGGGGAACTGCCGTTTACAAAAGTGGACAGTGATAGAAGTGGGGATGATTTTAACCTAAGACAGGTGAGGTTTAGGTTAGATATTAGGAGGAATTTTTTCACTCAGGAAGTGGAGATGCACTGGGAACAGGTTGCCCAAGGAGGCTGTGGACGCCCCATCCCTGAAGGCATTCAAGGCCAGGCTGGATGTGGCTCTGGGCAGCCTGGTCTGGTGGTTGGTGACCCTGCACATAGCAGGGAGTTGAAACAAGATGATCATTGCAGTCCTTTTCAACCCAGGCCATTCTATGATTCTATGAACTGCAGGGGTTGGAAGTGACCTCAAGAGATCATCGAGCTAAAGCAGTCCCCGCAATAGGTCACACAGGTGGGCATCCAGCCAGTCTTGAATATCTCCATCGAAGGAAACTCCGCAATATCTCTGGGCAATCTGTTCCAGTGCTCCTTCACTCACACCATAAAGAAGTTCTGCTTGTTAGTACGGAACGTCCTGTGTTCAAGTTTTAGGCCACTGTTCCTCGTCCTATCACTGAACCACTAAGCAGAACTTGGTCTCATCCATTTGCCTCCCACCTCCACTTCCCATTAGGCATTTATAAAACATTAACGAGATCCCCCCTCTTCAGTCTTCCCCAGGATGAACACGGGAAAAAAAAAAAAAAAAAAAAAAGCAAGACGAAAAACAACACCAACCCAACACTGTAAAGTTTAATCTTACAGAAACACAACGTAATACTATTCCACTGCACTCTGTGAGGTTGGCACGGTTACAGGCAGTAGGGCCGACGTAAGCCGAGGGCCGCGGGGAGGCCTCAGCCACACGAAGGGCCCCGGCTGCCCAACAGGGCCGCGCGGTGCCGCCATCACTTAACCCGCCCGGTGCCGATGACGACGGAGGACAGCCGGGAACCCGGGAACCCGCGGCCCCGCCGCTACTCACCTGTCCATGGCGGCACGGACCCACTCGAGCGTTCCCGCCTCCGCCGGCGCCGGCCCCCCGCACGGAAACAGAGGCCGCACTTCCGGCCGTGATCGCTGGGGCCGCACTGCGGCTGCGCGCTGAGCCTGGCTGAGGCCGGGCCGGGGCGGAGTGCGGCTGTGAGGCGGCGGCGTGATCGGCCCGTCCGCGGGCAGCGCAGCCCCGGGCGGGTTAAGTAACTTAAAGAGGGAAAATGGCCGTAGGGCTGAAGTTGCCCCGCTATCACATAACCTGTTGTGAAAGCACGAGGCAGCAACCTCCGTGACAGCGGACAGTCGTAGCACAGAACTGCAAACGTTACGTATTCAACGCGTCTTAGTCCTTAACGCTTCATAAAAAAACAAGTAACATCAGTGGGACGTTCAGAGTAACGCACAGATATCTGGTTCAGTTCTCTAGCACCAGCTCAAGCTCCAGGACCGGTCCTTTCCCAGGGCAGACAGCTGGAAACGAACGAGGTAAGAGAAAACGCTCCCCCTGAGCACTGCCTCCAGTCAAAGTACAGGCATGAAAACTAAGCAGACAAGAAACTAAACAGGCTTTCAAGAAGCAAAACATGCATTTCTAGCGTGATATTAAAGGAGTTGAAATTTAAACTATGAAACGGATTTCTAAACTGCCATTAAGTACAACGTGTTTGCATCAACACCGACCCTGACCGCAGCCCCGCTGTCATCATCTTCACAGTTTATGAGAGGACAGCAGAGCTCCACACTGACAGGTTGTGAGCAACAAGAGCCCAGTCAGCTAGCACCACTGACACAAACAGGTCAGCCCTAGGGAATGTGCTGCTCCCCACTAGCTGTATAGAAGGTTCATGGGGCTTACAGCATGTACTGGATTAAAGTTCGGAGCGTGCTAGATCAAAATAAACTCATTAGTTTTAGAAAAGGAAGAAATTAGACAAATTGCTAATTGCCACCATGCTTCTGAAAAGCACGACAGTAGTGCTGAAGATCTTTGTTGTGTTGGCCGCAGTACAAGCGGCGAGCTCAGTTTATGGCAACTGAGTTTAATATATAGACTTCTGTACTGTGTGCGAGTGGTTGGTGTATCTTCTCTGCTAGATTTAGAAGCATAAAGATGCCACATAATATGAAAACATAATGTGTACTGACCGAAGAAGGAACTGTAAATTCCACTTTGATTTCGCTCTGTATCCAAGATTCCAGGAGCACGCCCTTCCTGCTCTACCCTGCCATGTTACCAGTAGCCAAAACAACTGCACAAATTAATGACGAACTACGCTGTTTTTCAAATGAAAGAATTCACCTCACACCGCAGTCTCAAAGAAAATAAATTCTGGTGGCAGTGAACTTTCTTAAAACAATGAAACTGCGGAGTGTGTTATGCAGAACTAGCATTTCTTGAGGCCAAAGTGAACACAGCGGAATTATGAAGGCATTCCTTTCTCCATTCACAAATCTCTCCCTAAAGAACGTCTCATTGAAAACAGGAACCCACCCTCTGCCTGATGACTCAAGATCCTGAAAAAATAAATGGTTTTGGAGGGTATTTAAAGAAAGACAAAACACCCACACTTCTCTGGTTTTTCAAGTCCAGATATTGCAACACTGAGAACACAATACTGCAAAACATCTTTGCTTATACTTTCAGACTGAGGAGAACACAAAGTTTGTGACAAATAAGCATTATTCCAGAGCTCCACTGTAAAGAAAAGAGCATTTAAATTAAGCTTAAAGAATCTTCAAATTGTTCACAAACCTTTTAAAGGAAAGAGTAAAGTGCTTGAGACTCAGAAATGAGAACTTAAGGGCTCTGCTTTTCTACAGCTACCTTAGAGTACTACATACAACTACATTTAGTTATGTATTTGTGTAACTTTTTATTTGCCTTCGTTCTTCTCCGCATACACGGGCAAGATAAAATAGCTACGAAGTAAAGTATAACGTAACACCGCTGGGATAGCAGCTCAACACTGTATAAAAAACTTTCTGTCTACGCTGATGTTTGGCTGCACCTTTGTATTACAAATTAAAAAGTAAGAATTTCAGACAGCTGTATGGTATTTCCCAATTCAAGACTAGAAATAACTTTCCATTGTTGCCTAATCTAAGATGAGGCCTACCTATAGAACTAGTTTGCTACTGTGGGATCACTCCCCCCCCTTCAAGCTATCTAGGAGACTTTGGGAAAAATCCATCAAGTTCGATTCACCCGTAATTTTAGTTTTATAAAAGAAAATCCTCACCTTTAGTGTTTGCCCATGAGGAAACAGCAACTGTAATTACAACGGTACAGGCGAAAAAACACAGCTTTAATCAAAATTCCAACATGATTCTGTTCCCACCTCCTCTTTCTAGCATTGCAGTATCAGTACATATTATGAAACAAACTTAACATCTACCTCTACAACACTTTTCCAGAAGTTATGTTTTTTCTTATGCAGAAGAGCAGTAGTAGTTTGAGTTTACAGTGCGTTCATTTGGGCTTCTGAAAACATCTTGCAGTCTCAAAATATTCCCGTAACTTAGGCGAGTAGACATTCATTTCACAGAATAATTTGAGAATGAAGAAGGGCATTAGTAACAAGTTAGAAGAAATAAATGTAGACTGAAAAGTCCTAATAGGAAGAGTGCAATTTCATTAAGTATTTCAGGAAATAAACATTACTTTTTTTTCCATAGAAAGCTCAGACATTTAAATACCGACATACACCAATTCCAGATAGGTAGGAAATAAAGCAGTCAACCTTTGTGCGCACTGTAAGCGTAAGCTAACTTTACAGGCAGTAATACACATGTATTAATACTGAACTTGGAAAATTACTGCATTAGTTTTCTGTAATGAATTATGCAGGCTTTTATCCAAAGCTTTAACAAGTGTTCTGTTTCTACACAAAGTAGTTCAAGTGTGAACTTTTTAAGTGTGGTACAGAAAGCAGTGATCCTGAAGGCAAGTTCTCAAAAAACTTCAGCAGACAGGATTCTTTTCTACAATTAAATGCTTACACAGTTCCAATTCCTGGGAGGAACTGGATGTTCACTTCCTCAGCAAGAACAGCTTCTTACACTGTAATTACTTAGATATGAAGAAAATGCTTTTTCCTTTATGGTTCATGTCCATCACTTTGCATCACTTTGCCAGGCATCTTCCCTTTAACAAGTGGGGCACCGTTTCCTTTAAGGCTTTCAAGGAGAACAGTAATGGTTTTCAGTTGCCACCTGTGTTAAGATTCATTGATTTTGCAAGTCTAGCCTGAGTTCTAAGTGTCCGTGAAAGTGTACTTGGCTTCTTCAGCAGAATCTTTGAATGGAAAAGCGTCGAGTTTCTATGAAGTTTTAACTTCCCTGTGGCTTGATCAAAACAGACTACTCCTAATGCTGAGGCACTGCATGCTTACTAATCCACAGAGCAACCAAGAATGTTTCAGAATAGAACTTTCAGTACAAAGCCTGACATTCCCTATAATCAGGACTTTTTGGCTGGACACTGAGACCAAGCAAAGGCCTTCTCTGATGTTATCAAAGAATTTTCACTCCTTCCCACCTACTGCCTGCTGTCTGTACAGCTGCCCAGAAGAGAAACACATTGAAAAAACAGAGATAATGACAACTTGGACATAAAGGCATTGTAAGACCTGAATAAGCAAATGTTGAAAGTGAAAGAAGTGAAAGGAGGAAAAATACCTTCCTCCTTGACAAGCTGATCAGTATCAAGCTTAAAAGAAAACAAACAAACAAACAAACAAACACTAAAGCACCCACTGCTCGAACCTAACCTGCCCTGGGGACCAAAACAGAAGACAGAGTGTACCAAAATACATTTTTGGGGATCAGCCACATGTTCTGATAAAGGGGAAGAAATTTCAGTCTTAATTCCAACTCTGCACAGTGAAAGACTATACCACCTCTGTTAAAAAAATGGTGGTGACTGACAAAATTACCAGCAGGATGGATCATACAGCCTCTTTAATTCACTGGGTAGTGAAACAGCTAAAGCTGGGAAGTTTTGAGATAAGCTGAACTGATTTGATTTTGCAGGAAGGAATTAGAACAAGCTCTGATAATTCCGTGCCAGAGGAAAAAAAAAAGAAAGAGGTACCAAGTATTTGGGTGTGACAGTTTTCACGAGCACAGCCAAGATCAGGGGATCATCCATAGTCCACGCATTCCACTTTACATCTGTTAATATTGTTGGACTGCGAAGTCTGCAAAACTACACTTAATACTTCAAGAATGCTCTTCCGCAGATTTCCCTGAAACCAAACAAGTATGGTTTAATCATCCAGAAAAACCATGTTTTCTCCCGAGATAGGTATCTTTTCCTTTAATTCTAACAATGAATTCGTCTTGGAAAGAAGGAAAAGAGCAGGCAACGTATCCTTAGTTTCCCAAAGAAGTCACTGCTGGTCTACTTTTGAAAACACACTTTTCTGTGAGGGAGCTAGTCTTACACTAGAATTTCAGATATTCCATGTCCAAAGCAGTAAATGAAGTTTCACTCAGAAACTCTTCCGCCCTAGTACACGCGATGCTATTACAAGAAGCATCTGTGGCATGTACTCATCAGAACACAAAGCGATAAGTACTCCTTTTATCATATGATGACGCACAGTCTGCACTGCGCAAGAGATCGAGAATCGATATTTACTAGCTCTACCAAAACACAAAACATTCAAGTAGTATATAACTGTAATGCAAGCCCTTGCATGGCAATCCAAATTTATTGAACTACTGATGCTAAGTCATACAAAATTGCACCACTTTTAATTAAGGCTTTTAGTTTACATTTGGCCACCTCAAAGCAGTTGTAACATTAGGTTGGTCAATTTAAATACTGTGGCTCCCTGTTGGATATACACACAATCTTTACACCCAAACGTTAATGCATACAAAGCAACAAGGCATTGTTAAATAAATCAGCAAAAAGTTAATTACTGCAACTTAGGCCCTGTGACCAATTACACATGATTAAAATTACTTCCCACATTCACATCCACAGTACTCTTCCACCATTTAACATCTCAACCAAAACGTTACACATGTAAAACAATCACTAACAGGCAAAAGTACTAAACCTGTATATTTGGTATTGCAAATACACTTATGCATGAGCAAGCAAGGGAATTCACAGTGAGAATCTACAGCTGCAGAAGCCCGAAAATGATTTACAAAAAATTGTTAAATCATTAAAAAATCGTTTTAAAATATACACTTCTTGTTGTAGACCCCCACTGTACACACAACTATAAACATTGTTCCCTATGTAAACAAGGAAAAGGAAACATACAATAAAAGGTTGAAAAGTCTGGACATTTCCTTCCCAACAGATATTAAAGGCCATGTCTTTAGTCAGACGTTATACTGAAAGGACTCTTAAAGACTAGATCACTGTCTCCACAGGTTTTTCCTAAAATTAAAAAACTATATAGCTGTTGTGTTAATCAAAGCGCTTTTGTACAATACCATGATGATGATCCTGTATTTCTTTAAAAAAGTTACAATAAGCTACAAATACCGATGAAGCAAAGTTATCTGGAGTAGTCTATATAGGAGCTCTTTGGACTTTCTTTTATTATGCTAAAATAGTGGTGCTTTTAGGATTTACATTATTGTACTCTCCAATAGAAAGTGGGGATTGTTGAAGTATACAGTACACAGTTTTCATACATGTACAACATTGGTGGATGAACAATGTCTCTTATCAGTAATACTGGATGTAGGCTCTGGTTTTACCAGTTGCATACACTTAGAATATTTATAAGTAAAAATCTCTCGTGACACTGGAAAGTGATTAGAATGTGCAAACTGATGTAGTAGCTTTCATCCATTTCTTAAAGGGTACCACCACAGGAAAGTCCATTTAAGATGTTGGTAGGTTTAATAAAGTTGGAATGCTGGCACTGTTGAATTGGGCAACAGTTCTTCAGACCTGTAACAGCAAAAATGAGAAGTTAACCATGATACATAGTTATTACTCTCTAGTTAAGAAAAACTAAGCAGGAACTAGCAAAGTTCTTAGTGAACACGCTCAGAAAATAACCTGATTGCTTTTCCTCTATTAATATAATCTCTACTGTACACATACAGTAACAGATCATCTCAATGATTGGAATACACATGGTAATCCAAGCTGAACTATTTGGAGAATCAAAGCTCTTAGTCTGAAAGCCCTGTTAAGGAACGGCAATAATTTCTGTTACTCTCAGCTAATGCCTCTGGAATCCTCTTGGTTTGTCAGTCAAGAAAAATCTTTGTCCAAAACAGGGCTTGGAGAGAGAGAGGAAGGAACAAACTGTTCAAGAGTAAGTTGTGGGGAAAAACAAATAAACAAACAAAAAGCTCTACAACTAACTCCTGAAAATGCTCATTGAAGAGGCAGGCTGAAACGTGCATGAGCCTTCAAGGCCATTCTTAGAGCAGGGCTTTAGTTAGGCAGAACATCAGCAAATTGTCATAGAATGGGAGATTAAATTAGTAACGGTAGCTCCAGGTCAAATGTTTGGGAGGGATACAAAATGATCCCTCCACCACCCCTTCCCCAATGCAACCACTGACCATAACACAGCCTAAAATACATCCATGTAGCCCAAAGAAAACAAGCTAAATTCCCGCAACACCATGAAAATATGAGGATGAGTTTGAAGTGGGTAGTTTGTATACTGAAACATCAAAATTTTAGTGTGCATTCCTGATAATTGAGCTCTTGCAGTATACTCTATCAGCCTCCAAAAACCAAAAGTTGCATTTTCAAAAGCTAAGTTTTGGAAGTATCAGGACAAATGTCACTAAAGGGAGTTCCACCGACACCTTAAAGCTTGAAAAAACTTCTTTGTATCAGTGTGAATAGTAAATCTTGCACAAATTCTGACTTTGGAACGGCAAAATTAATATCATAAAAGCTTCAAGATATCAGGATTTTTTTTATGCAGTTCAGCATGATAGAAGCTACAAGTGTTTTTGTTTGCTTGCTTCGGTTGTTTTTTAAAGGCAAAACACACAAAACTGAACATTTTAAACAGGTTTACCTGGCTCAGAGCTACAGTACAGCTATGTATTAAAGTAGCTGACATGATGACTTTTTGCGTGCTTTTCCAGGCACTGGAGTTTTTCTGTTAATTTGTCGCACAAGGTCATAAAAGATCTGTGAATATAAACATCAGTTGGTTACTGGAATTAAGAAGATTCCCTCACAAATTTAACTCCTCAATCCTATTTACTCAGATACTCAAAGATCTCTGCTAATATTCAATTATCATGAAGCTGGAAAGCTAAGTTGCACACTTAACATATGTCTACTTTCTGCTAAAGATATTTGATCTCTGGGTCAAATTTACCTGAAAATAATGCTATGCCACCATGATCAACTAGCATGCAATATTACTTACAATTAACTCAACAGCCTGTGCAGAACTACAACACTACATTTCCTAGACAGGTAAAGTATAAGACTCTCACACTTTGAGTCTCCTTAGAATTCTAATTAGACTATAGCTTTGTGGAAAAGCTAGTTTAAGACAAATCTAGGCACTACAATTAAACAGCAGCTGTTTTGTTCATAATTGACACTATGCCAATTATTTCTGCATCTCTTAAATCACGTCCTCATACTGAAGTTCTCCTTGCAGTTTTGTAGGGCACCGTTTGCAAAGCAGCAAACTATCCTGCAAGGGCTTTTAGCAATTGATGGAAATAAGCTCTAGCTTATTAAACATATAACTTTAAGCAAATACATCTTTAAGAACAACTGAGGAGTTTCCAGAAAATCCTAATTTAATATGCGTTACTCATTTTAAAGTCAGCTGTGCATAAAACCACCATGCTCATTTGATTACACGCAAGTCTTGCACAGGGGGCCTTTCAACTTGACTGACATTGCCAATAATATTTTCCAGCAGACACAATGAACTGCAGGGTTTATCACAAAATCCAAGCTGTTCTAGAAAGGTAAACATCAACACTGTCTTTTTTTAAATGCTTTCTGCATCAGAGTCTTTATGCTGGTACCCCCACTGAATAAGAAGGCATATACTATGGCATGTCCTAGAAATGCATAAATACATGTGCTTGATCAGATGCCTACATCCTGATAATAAGTAGCATGATACTACAGGTGTTTTTTTTGTTTTTATTTATTGCATAGCACCTATTTATTTGGCTTCTCCAGTCAGCTACTTTTGAAAACAAATTTGTATCAACCAGGGAATGTAGTATGGGAAGCCTGAATCAAACACAAGTGTTTACCACAAACTCCTATAGTTTGAAAACTAATTATATGAAAATTCATCAATTTGAAAAAGTTTTAAGTAAAAGTGAACTACACCCCCTGATATAAATCATCACAGATTTTCAAAATAACAGCATATACTTTTGTCCATTATAATCAATGTTATTTTTGATTTTTTTCTTGACATACGGTAATGTTCAGTCAACAAAGCACTGTCTCATCTGCCACTGTTCCATCATACAGGTATCATGCCTTACCTCATTAACATTTATCTTTGATTTTGCAGAGGACTCTAAGAATGCGCAATTATTCCATTGCCTTGCTAGGTTCTGACCTTGTTCCTTTCCCACAACTCTTTCATCTTCCAAGTCACACTTATTGCCAACCAGAATCATAGGCACCTAAAAACAATTCAACATCAGCATAGAAATCATTAACATCTCTGACAAGCACAGTGTAAGATACCTGACTGCCAGCATAATCATGTTCTGGTATAACAGAAACTTAAGCTTGCACCTCTGAGAGGCTTCAAAGTGACTGCATTTTCTCTTACCTGCCATTTTGCAGGGTACTGGTTGCAAATGGTTGGATTCAGTACAACACTAATTAAGTAAATTTCACATGTACTAAGTGTTCTAATGGGATTTTACTTTCATGTGCACAGACATCAACTGTTAAAATTTAAGGCATCAAAAAGTCGACTGATGACTCAGCTACAAGACTTCAACGTTCAAAAATCCTGGCGTGGTTTTGAAGACTAAGAGGAACTTTAAGAAATACAAATCTAAACGAACCTTATATAATACAACCAAAGAAACCTTATGCTAACCAGAATGAGCATAGCACAGAAATTAAGGTTTTGAATGTCCCGCTAATTATTCTGATTTTAGTTCAATCCTGTACAACAATAATACTAAAATAAAAAGGCAGTTGTTAGGTTTTGGAAAGAAAAGGTGTGTGAAACTTAAATTCTGCCTCTTTAAGATACACTTGTGATAACGGGTAGTAAATCACTTTGAGACGAAACCTACTGAATATGGGTAAGACCTGGAGATGCACAGGCTTAATAAATTACAAAGAGCTTTCTATGAGTCACAGTAAACTTCAATGAAATTGAAAAATAGGTTGTGTCTGCCAAGAGCTGAAGGATACATAGATACTTGAAGGAAGGAAGGGATCAAAAATTAATGCAGCTTAAACAAGATGAGCACACTTAAAATGATCATTGCTTATTCCCTTCCTCAGTCTTGTGGCTACAGCATGCAAAGTGTTTCTGACAAAAACAGTTTTATAATGTTTGAAATACCTTTCCTTTTATCAATGGAAAAAGTACTCCCTACCACAGTTAAGAGTTTTTAATCGGTTGTAAATTTGTTTTATCTTCACTTTATATCTTAATAATGCCAAGGGCTGCACACTGAAATTACGTGGAAACGGTATGACCAAACCTGCTCGCAAGAACGTACAAAATATAAAGCTGCAGAACACACAAGTTTGAAGCTTACAATACAGTCATTGGAAGAATTTAACTTTATGCTTTCAAAATAGCACAAGCAGTGAGAAACACTGTAAGCTTTTAAAACTTTGCCGTATAGTAATGGGAAATAGAGTTGCTTTAGACATTATTCTCTAGGACTGCAGAAACAAGTTACGTAGTTTTAAATTAAGCATTTCAAAGGTAGCAATTAAACATCTCTCTTTGCAGAGTACGTAACAAGTTACAATTTTCCTGTTTTGCCTCAAGAGTTGCATTTCTTTACCATGCATCTACTGACTGATTTGTCTCTTATCTAAAGCATGGAACCTATCTCACCAATGTGTATACACTACAACATCTGCAACGAGAACTCCAGAAGATTGAAACGTTTAGAGAGATGCTTACATCATCAGTGTCTTTGACTCGAAGAATCTGTTCTCTTAGATCCTGTAAATCATTAAACGTAGACTGTGCTGTGATGGAATATACTAATGCAAAACCTTGTCCATTTTTCATGTATAGGTCTCTCATTGCTGTAAACTGTTCCTGTAATTTAAAAGAAAAAGGTACAGAGATTGCATTAAATTTGCACTTTCCTTACGCAAACTGCCATATACTTCAGGTTACAAATATTTTACAAGCATGATGCATTCGTGCTCTCCTGTTTTTAAACTGACTAATATTTTACTGTTTTATTGTATGCACTGAATTAAGCCACTTCTAAATAAATCCCTAGCCAGGAACATTATATAGGCCGTTTGTACAGCATCTGACTATTGCCAAGGGCTATAGCACTGACAAAAAAGAAGTCATCCCAGAACCTGAAATAATTTCAAAAGAGAGAACAAGTACAGCAGAAACACAGTGTAGTCTGTAGATTACAGATGTTGCATTCCTCCTGAATGCCTTTTATATCAACTCTTTCCTGTCTCCTGTTTGTTCTTTAAAATACATTGCAAAGGAACTGCATCCCTTGTCAATCGCCATTTTATATTCCAGACACTTCGTATGTTAAATCCTACTTTCATTTTCAGTGAGATTGAACAGAGGATAGAGACGCTCAATAGACTTGTCACACTTTCTAGACTTTGGTGAAAACAACGACACTGCATACAGAGACTCACTGGTACCCAACACAGCAGCAGCAATAGGACTTGTCCCTGACTAAAAGCTCTCACTAGTATAACTGGAATAGCATTTGCCTTACCTTGGTGGCTTAGCTATCTTGTGATTCATCAATCACTCATCAAGTCTCTCATGTTATCTTATTACTACATTCCAGGAGTTCATCAACTGAAAGTACATGATCTCAAACTACAACTGTATTCCAATCCAACTGCTCCAGGTCATGTAGTTCTTCCTAGTGGAGCATAACTAAGTGTAATAGGATTTATGAGGCTAAATAATGGAAACATTTCAAAGTTCTGTCTGTTTGTATGTCTTTAGCTCTAAAATCCAGTGAGATTTTTTTTCTGGAGGGGTGGAACTTAATTTTATACGCAACTCCTCCAAACTTCTGGTTTCTTTTATAAGTCTACCCCTTTCATGGTTGGATGCATGGAACACGTTAATTAAGACCTTATTACACCTCCACTGTTGTGATTAGAGGCGAGCACTAATGTAAAACAGGGCTATTGTTTTCAAAATTACATTCGATATTTAGGTAATAAATCTGCAGCTGAGGTGATGAAGTCAGTTTAAGTTTCATGTGGGATACCAAATATCCACATACTAAACACATACAAGTTTTCTTCTACATCTGTACCAAATACTACACGTGAGATGAAAAGCATAACCTATTACGAGAATACCCACTCAATCTTTCTGTAGTTTTACACTACCCTACTCTGTTTTGCAGTTTAAATAGATGATTACAGGATCTGATTGCTATCATAGTTCCAAAAACACATGCTGTACTCCAAGGGACATTCACTGGAATCAACGAGAAAAATGACTGGCTTCAGCATATTTTGGAACAAGACAGGAAAAAAAACCCTGACTAGTACACAAAGGCTAAACATAAACCTTATGCTTTGAGTCCCCATAAGCTGACTAGAGAGATACTATTTCTATCCTCATGTCAGGAGTCCATCTCAGACACAACAGAAAAGTGAAAGAAAAAGAAAGTACGTATTTTCTACAGCAACAGAAATCAAAACCAAGTAACCACTGGGCCTAAACTTGCCTCTGGGCGCTGCAAATGTGAAACAGCAGCAGAATAATTTCTAAAAGTGCTCTGTCTGATATTTCTCTTCTGACAGAACATTAGATCACAGGAAACTTGCAATTTGTTTTCTGTTGCAACACTCTAGCGTTGAGAACAAAACTTCTGTTGAAGAACAACTTACATCCAATGCACTGACCACAGTTACTCTTTTGCAAACAAGGAAGGAAACCTGTCATCATTTATATCCTTACAGTTTTTGAAAGCTTTAACACTGTACACCAGAACTTAGGAAAATTGGTTTTACTTACTGTTCCCGCAGTATCTAAGATTTCAAGCATACACTGTTGCGCATCTACTTCAACTTGCTGTCAAGAGAAACAGAAGTGGTTAGAGTGCTTCCTCTTGTAACTCTTCTCTTTAAAACTACTAGTAATGTGTGACTTTATAAACAGATTCATCATGCATAAAGCAACATAGTGGCTTAAGAAGTTCATATGGATATATGCTCTGAAACCAGCAGGAAGCAGCCTTCCAAAGAGCCCCAGTGACATTTTCAAAAGCAGCTTCAGCAGCCAAGTACCACTCTGCAAAGTGATTAAGAATTTCTGATTATTAAAAAGGAAGGTTGCTAAACTTGTAATATCGGCAACGAGCACAGCTGATTTCTGTGTGCTCCAAGGATCATTCACAGACAGAAAGAAAAGTACAGGTGAATAATACAAATCTGAATTGGCGCTAATGCTCATTCAATAGCAATATAAAGACTAAGTGGTACACAGCACATAACACACAAAGCAAGCCACTAAGACGAGTTTCACAAAATTAAGCCTTTAGTGACGCTAATTAGGAAATGGAACCAGCTTTTAAAAAACTCTGTATGTGTAAAAAGGCAGATCAATTTCTGCACCTTTTTCAGAGTTCCTCTGTCCAGTTTTTACTAACAAAAACAATAAAACAAAAACAAGAGGGTTGTGAGGGCAGCAGGACACAGAAGTGCCCTCAAATGGTTTCAGACAGGCTGCCCACACTTTTTTCTTTGCACATGCGCACAAAATTCCTGGTCGTCTTCAAGCCTTTCTTTTGTAAGTAGACTAGAACTTCAGGGAGGAAAAAGTTATTTCCACTCCTCTCACACTTCCCTCATGTTCCCCAGGGATGGAAAATTCCTTCAACAGTCACTATTTCAGCACAGACTGCTGACAAAGAAAGTCAGCTAATTAAGCAGCATCTATTCCCTTCATGAAGAAATATTTGAGGAGTAGATCAAGACTGACTTAAGCCTTCATGCTCAGTTATTCTATTCATGCTCAGTTTATTTCTACTCAGACTAACTACTTCAAGCCACATCCTCTCAACTTCAAATACTTTAAATTTCACATTAGCAGTGCAGATACTGGAGCAGGTCCAGAGAAGGGCAACAAGGCTCATGAAGGGCTTGGAGAACCAACCCTATGAGGAGAGGCTGAGGAAGCTGGGGCTGCTTAGTCTGGGGAAAAGGAGGCTGAGGGGAGGCCTGATTGCTCTCTTCCAGTATCTGAAAGGTGATTACAGTGAGAGTGGGGCAAGTCTCTTCTCACTGCTGACAGGTGACAGGATGAGGGGAAATGGCCCCAAGTTGCACCAAAGTAAGTTTAGGTTGGACGTTAGGAAACACTTCTTTACAGAAAGGGTAGTTAAATACTGGAATAGGCTCCCCAGGGAGGTGGTTGAGTCACTGTCCCTGGATGTGTTTAAGAGCTGTTTGGATGTGGTGCTCAGAGATATGATTTAGCAGAGGGTTGTTAGAGTTAGGGTACTATGGTTAGGCTGGGGTTGGACTTGATGATCTTCGAGGTCTTTTCCAACCCGGGTAATTCTATGAATCACAACTGCCCAACAAATGTATTTTAAAGCCACCCAAGAAGCGGGTTAGAATACTAACTAGAGTGAGGAAAATAACATCCCGAAGTGTCATCCACACTTCAGCAAGACTTCATCTGACTGATTTGAAAAGAAGAATACAAACATATTCCTCTTTGTTTCAGGACCAAAACTGAAATAAACATTGAGAAATCTCTGCTAAAAACAAACAAACAAAACAAACAAACAAACAAACAAAAAACAAAACACCACAAAACATTGTCAAAAGACAAAGTTTCAGCCTCCAACAGTTTTAGATAAAACCAACCAGAAAACATCACAAATTCAATGTGATGTGAAGAGTGTGAACCTGTAACAAAGGAAACTTTTCACTTTAATAGAGTCTGTGTATATTTACAGAGTCATTTATTGCAAGCCTTTGCTGGGTCAGACTCACAGAATATTACAATTCCACAATTTCTGCTTTTCTATCATAAGAAAAAAAAGTTGCTACATAATGTTTTGGGCTATTTTTGCTAGCATTATCTCTTTAATAAGACTTCTGTATGCTGAAAATACTCTGAGCATATGGGCTTTCAGACAGAACTCGATCTCTGTGAGGTCAAAGAAAACAAGAGTGAAATTATTGTTTTCCTAATTCCTCTTCTGTTCAGAAGAGACTTCAGTAACTACACACTGCAAAGGCTGCTAATGCAGTCTCTTTATTCCACTATAAGCATTGCTCCACAACTGAAACAGGAGGCCCTGCTCAGTCCATCCCTATCTATGGTTTGTGTATCCTGCCTTCCTTGTATAGACACCAGTATTTCTGTGGTCCCCCACAGTAAGCTGCATCAGAGAATCAACACATTTGAAAAGTAAGTCAGCTGAAAAATGAAAAACATTAAGAAACTGACACTGATCTGCTTCATTAAACAGTTAACTCTTTTGTCAGTATTCTAGATACACTGTCTTAGCTGGGAATATTAATCATGGCCTCAGCTGAAACTGAAAAATGAGCAATACGGAGAATTCAAGGTGATGCATGCAGAGTCAGACCTTTCAGCCTGTCATGCTGTGGATGAGAAGAGAAACTAACAGGCCACTGTTTGTTTACTTTTGATATGTTTGTGTCAACTTATTAATAACACAACAACCCATGTAATGGAACCAGATCAAGCGTATCAGTGAAACTGAACATAGTACGTTGCCTCTTGCATTCTGAAGGTGAGCCTGAATTTGGGTTTAGTACATTTTCTTAGTAGCAAAGAAGCTTAAAAACTCTGGAATCCAGGTCAAAGTCTACCTGCAGATCCTAACTCAATACACAGCTGCACATACATATGCATGTAAACTCATATAGGAAAATAATGAAAAAATAGAAGAGATAGCATATGAGTAAGCATGAAATTACACATTTACATATAAAATATTTTTTTAGTATTTCAGTGTTCCTAATTCCAACAATAAAATTACCACTTTTTCCTGACTGGCTAGTAGGGCATTACGCTTAAACATTAAAAAGCTAGTGTTGCATTATTCCTTTCAGGCACACTTTTTAAAAGCAGCTTTACATTTCAAACTTCAGTTATCAGATAATATACAACATTACCAAGCATACTCTTTTTAAAATAAAAGCTCTAATCACAGAATGACCCAGGTTGGAAGGGACCTCAAGGATCATGAAGCTCCAACCCCCCTGCCTGGCAGGGCCACCAACTTCCATGTTTACTAGATCAGGCTGCCCAGGGCCCCATCCAACCTGGCCTTGAACACCTCCAGGGACGGGGCATCCACAACCTGGGCAGCCTGTTCCAGGGCCTCACCACTCTCCTAGTAAAGAACTTCCCCCTGACATCCAACCTAAATCTTCCCTCTTTCAACTTAAAACCACTTCCCCTTGTCCTGCTATTATTGACCCTTTCAAAGAGTTTACACCCCTCCTGATAGGTTCCCTTTAGGTACTGAGAGGCTGCAATGAGGTCACCCCACAGCCTTCTTTTCTCAAGGCTGAACAAGCCCAGCTCCATCAGCCTGTCTTCATAGGAGAGGTGCTCCAGCCCCTTGATCATCTTCACGGCCCTCCTCTGGGCCCTCTCCAACAGCTCTCTGTCTTTCTTGTACTGAGGGCTCCATACCTGGACACAGTACTCCAGATGGGACCTCACAAGAGCAGAGGGACAATCATCTCCCTATGCCTGCTGGCCACCCCTCTCCTGATGGAGCCCAGGATACCATTTGCTTTCCGAGCTAATACTTGTCAACATCTACAGCAGCCTGAAGTACCTAAGTTTCTTAAGCATAAGAGAGTTTTTACACTTACCTTTCTGTAGGAGTCTTCTATCGTAGGATCGTATTTTTCAACAAATATGCCTTGAACAAACTGTACAGTCTGCAACACAAAAGTTCTTCTAAGATCCCTCTTGTATAACGTATGATGCATACAAAAAGGTAAAAACTACTGTTCTAGGTATATATTCAGTTATCTACTGCATTGTGGAAAGCACACTAAGTGACAGACAAGTATGAATTAAGTGAAATAACAGAAGTTAGAGGCATTTTCCTACGTGACTAAGTATTGTCAGGTAAAGTAATACCACACTTTCTTATAGCCATTGTCACTCAGAGCATAAGAATTAACGTATGCACTGATTAAAGGTTTGTCTAACTGCTGGAATCCTTATTAGTTGAATAGGATACTGTACAGCTGAATGGCTTTTACATTTGTATTCAGAACAACTGTGTCTTTCACTGCTCATCTGCAAGCACAGGAATTACTCAAGAAACAACTGCCAGCATTTACTAGCCTTAAATAGACTAAGATATTCCTGTATACCTAGCATGTAGGGCATGTTTAGCACAAGTGGAACTTTAGGACTGGCCAATTCACAACAGACATGTTCAAATCCAGCAAAACTGCAGTAAAGGGAAAAACTGTGAGGTGAAGGGAAAAAATGTTTCACAATCTAAAATGATTTGCCAAGTAGGTCTTCCTTTAGGAACTCCTTTGTAGAAGAGTAATTCCTTAGCACTTAAAGCTGCAAATGTTTAGATCTTGCTTTCTGATAACATACACAATTTGTACACAAACTGAAAGATGCAGAGTTCCCATTTGGGCCGAGAACACCTCATTTTGTGAACTTCTTTAGTGCTAGTGCAGGCTGATATGACTAACTTCTCTGTATTAATTTAACTGAAATGCACAAGCTCCTTGGCATACTGTCATCCTACCTGAAAACACATCAGACAAATGGATAGAAGTATTTGCACTTAAATGAGTGGTTTACAGACTACCATGGAATATTACAAACAGTACCCCTAAGAACTTTCTACAGACAGAAGTTAACAAAGCCAGGCACATGCAAGCCTAATAGCCTCCCAAAAGAGCTTAATTTCCCACAGACCTATGGCCAGTCTTGTAGTGAAGCCAGAGACCTCCATATTGCTGTGGCTATGCATTTCACTGTGTAGGATAGGTAAAGGTCTGACCAAGCACCATCAACTAAACCCATCCAGAAATAAGTATGCACGACTGCACCAATGGAGGTGAATACGCCCAGAAAGCACCAGCAAGCACACTGCAAAGAGTGTATTTATTGTAAACAGGAACCCTTGGCAGCCATTACTTATGTTTATTTGTGCTCACTCACATTAAAGTAATAACGGTTAATAGAGAGTGTCAGAGAAAGAGGAAGACACAGGAAATATGTTTTAACTGCCTCACAATACTTACCAGAGCAGACTTTCCAACACCTCCAGAACCAAGAACCACTAGCTTGTATTCACGCATGGTGCAAGAGAGAAATCACCCTCAATACCTAAAACACACAATAAATTATTCACTGACACTGTTTGCTTAAATATGTAAGATACAAGCAGTTAAATACTGACATCAACTGATTAGATACCATAAGCAGGCATCTTGTAACAGCAAACCTCCCAGAGTCACTCAGATGCCTGAGGATCTTGCAGTTTTACAAACACATTTACAGCACTGAATTTCAGGTTAACTGCTGCTGCTATTGCTCTATTGCTGCAGAGAGCGTTCATTACCTACAGTATTGATACAGAACTTCTAAAAACATTTCTTAAATTTCAGAGCTATTACATATCCTTTCCTCATCCATCCCCCAAACTTCTGTCATACTGCACAAGCTTTTATAACTTCATATGCACACACGTGTAAGTGATTTTACCCATATAAGCTGACATGCATGAGACATCTCCAGTTTCCTCTGAAGAACTGCAGCATACCACTGACATCACCAGTGCTAGCTAAAAAAGCTGGACGGGAAACTTCTTTCAGGAACAGCATCTCTTTATTCCTCATAAACCACAATACAAATCTCAGCCAAAGTTTCTATCAGTTGACTCAGAGTTTGTTCTATATCCAGAACGCACAATCACAATACCACAATTCACTGCGTTTGACAAAAAGGCTTCGTGATTTTTAAATACGCAGTAGTCGTCTTCAAACCACCAACTCTTAATGAAGCTACAGTAAAATGCTCCAAACTTCAGCTAAATACTATATTCTCTATTACATTCAAGTTCTGTCATAAAATGAAAATTGAATAAACCCTATTATAGCTGAGCTAACAGTTACCATTAATAAGAAACAATTATCCAAGAGGAGATAAGTGCGCATTTTCTCATTCTGAAACATTTAAAAGCTAAATTATTCACAGAGAGACTTGTGTAGGAAAATTAAACCAACCTCTTCCCAGGCATTTTTCAAAGAAGGAAAAAAAAGAACAGCAGGGTCCCACAAGTTAGTTGGAAAAAAAAAATACAAAAACCAAATCAAACACACAATAAACTATAAAAACATCCACAAGAAAACCTTGTGCTTAAATCTGAGAACTGATTATGTTCTGCTAGATAGCTAATGCACTTACAATGGCTGTGGTTTAAAACTATCTTGAGGCAATCAAAATACTGTCTGAGACCATTCCTCTCCAGCAGGCCAGGAGTTCCATGCTGGCTGTGTGCCTGTCTACAGCTGTCTGCCGTGTCCGCTTGCTCACCTTCACTGAGAACTAACCTGCAGAACCAACGCAGATGCTGGGGCCTGGCTTTGGGTCTCACTGCTCCACAAAAGAACCCTCTGACCGCCTTGCAAGCAGCTGAGCTAAGAGAGCTGCTCCCACTGCCTCGAGAGGAAGCTCTTTTGTTCCTCCATGCACACGCTCCAGCACTCAGCAGGCTGAGTTACCTGCCTTCATACTTCTCCCTGCCATGGAAGAACAGCTGAGGAGTGGAAGCAAGGCAGGACAGACTGCTCATTGGCAGCACTCTCATACCTAACAGAACAACTGCTCACTCTGCCCTTTGAAAACAGTTTTCCTACACCAGAACCACTCACACCATGTTCATAATCTATTTTGCACCATCAGAGATGTTCCAGAAGACCTACCAAGCCATATATACCCAGCCTTGCTGCAAACACCAGGAAAAGGTATCATCTCTAACTAATGAAATGCACTTTTCAAACTCCCGACAAGTTAAGCCTGCAATTACTTTACCTGTCACTGCCTTAAAACAAACATTCAGTTCTGCCTTCATTTTTGGAAAGGTGTCACTGGAATGACATAGACATGGTGGGCGTAGGGGAAATCCCAGCACAGTAATCTGAGCGAACTGCAGCAATTTCACTGTCTTGCAAAGAATGGTTTGAGCAGAATTTCTCAGTATTCAGTCTGAAGTTAGCAACTAAATGTAGAAATGTCAGTAACAAAGGCTGACAGTAATTCAGAAGTAATAGAACTTAACCAGCACATACCAAATATCTGTTTTACCGACTGGTTTGAGTCACTGGTGACTTCCAGCAGAGTTTAATGCAAGCCAGGGCTTCTTTTGGCAGCCAGGTTTGGAAGCTCAGTCCTACGTATCCAATTGCTTTACAAGACCCAGGAGCTGGTTTCACTACTTTTAGCGTGGTACGTAATTGAAGCACATACATATGATCACAGCTCGGTCAGCCAATCCTCTTCATCCACAAAATATTTAAGCAAAAAAGCTCTAACATCTCTGTACACGTGTCAACGACGGCAGCACACTCAACAAACGCTTCTCTGACCTTTTCTCCAAATTAAGGCAATAAGCAACCAAAGTGCTAACTTCCCCTTCCCCATGACAGCCCATCTGCCACTTGCATAACTACTCCTTGACTACCAAAAGCACACAGTAACGCTTCAAATATATGTACCCAGAGCCCCTATACAGCGCAGATGTAGCTGGGCATTTCTGCACTGCTTTACTGTCAGTCCAGCCAGAACTTCTCAGAACAAAACACAATACAACCTACTCCCCAGTACACTTTAAGATTAACATGGACTCTGGAGCACCACATGCAGCAGAAGCAGCATCACCCACTTCCACTTGCTCTACCACCTCACAGGCTCTGGAGTTACTTCACCTTTCTACTGACTGCTAATAAAAGAAAAGCTTTCAGAACAGAACAGGCCTTGCCTCCTCAGCTAGTAAACTACCAGCTTACAGAGCAAGAAGCTGCTGGTCCACCATGCCAATCAATGCAAGAAAATTTTATCACTTCATTTTCCAGTGGTCACCACAGTTGGCTACAAACACACCCAGCCGCCTGAAGTAGGACACCAGCGTTGCCTGAACTTGACTTTCCAGTGATTCCTGACCAGCCTGACCTGACTGTGCTCTAGCTCAAACTCATCCTTCTGTACCTCGTGTTGTACTGACTGCTTGCATTAGAGACCTGATTCCTACTTTTACTTTCATTTTCAGATTGAAACAACACTTTACTCTGGAATTAATACTATATTCAGCTCCATCTAGTGTTGCCATGATTTCCTATTGACTTGTTTATCACAAATCATTGGAGTAGGGGAAGAAGATGGAAGATAAAGTATGAAAGAAGAGATTTAAGCCATAAAATAACCCAATAATTCAGTTACCCTGACGGCATTTGAAATAACATAAGCCCTTAAGCCTCATGCAAGACCCTAAGGTAAGATGATCAACTATTAAAAGCTATGCACACTATAAAACCTGAAACAGAAGCTCAAGCTCCTGGTGGACTGATGGCCATCTATGTCTGATTTCTCTTCCCCTCTAGCTGTTCTAAAACAGACACGAATCTTAAACAGTTTCTCCTCACACAGTCTTCCCCTCGCATATCATGTGTTTTGTTCCTTCTCCTCCCACCACAACAGGAAAAAAAAACAACAAAAAAATCAGGAAGTTACTGGTGAAGAGCATGTAAATTCAGAAGCCACCTGCACGATCAAGGCAGGAGCTGAGAGTAGCATCTCAAGAATAACTGCTAGATTACACTAACCTGACATTGCAGTAATACTCCTTCAATCTAGAGCTACCAGCAAGTAATTGTATTCGTTAACTGGAAAAGTGAGACGGGATCATTAGATCCTGTGATCTAACGACACGATCCCACTCATTCAAGTCAGGAGGCAGGTCAGTTTGCATGTTTCCTAACTTATTCTAAAGCCACAACTGCACAATCTTACCTACAATAAGACAGGGTGAAGTTCAACAACCATGTTTGTTTGCCTGTGTTCTGCAGATAACTCAGCGTCACGAGGACTGAGAAATGGATGTACACTCAGAAGGGTGCAATAAAAAGGAAGATGGTATAGTAGCTAGCTGAGCCATAGGTAAGCAAAAACAAGATTCATTGGACAGTGGTTGATAAGAAGTACCCATGGAACTGCCCAACAAGCAAATACAAACTACAAGCTTATTCAAACCAAATAACTTATTTGAATCCCTACCTTCCCATTTCTTTTAAGGAGGGTATTCTAACAGAAATTTACACTGCTTTGAAGAGTGGCTGTCTTTGAAGTGACAGGTCTTTGAGAAACAGGAGCAACATGAGCAACACCCACTTCAGCTGCTTTTTTGTTATTCTAACTTTAGGCAGGACAGTGCTGTCACCTGTGGTCTCTATGTAGGCACTAAAGAACAGGAAGCATGCAAAAAAAGGCCTATTTCCCACCCTTAACTGGAAAAAGTACCGTCTTTGAACAACTGAAAAGAGTAGTTATATATGCACAGACCCTCAGCATCTGAATTCTGCAGGTGTCTAGTGCAAGTTTTCCTCGTTTTCCTTTCTAGCTAAGTCTGTTCTTTTTCAAGAAATAACACTTTCACATGAACTGGGCTCTAACCCTATCTCAAATCCACAGTCTCTCTAAAATAAAGAGCTCACTTTGGCACTGCACTTAATAGAGGTGATGTGACTTCAGTAACTGCCTTGCACACTTCCTGGCTTTACCAGTCTGCCCCAAGTCTGAGCAGTCTCCCATTTCTCAGTATTATTTTCTCTACTGCATATCATTAATGCACTAGTGTTACTACACTATGTATTTACATACAGTAGACTGATGTATTAATGTAATATATGCATTAATACATTAATAAGAACAATGCTCATTTTTCTCTCTCCCCTGCCATCTCTTACATCACTGGGGTTCTGGGCCGGTGAGGAGGGTTGGAGAAATTAGTTGCAGTCTCATCCTCATCATCTTTTGAATAACAGCAGAGACAAGTTTTCGCTTTGCTACCCCAGTTTGAACAGAGAATACTAGAAAGCGATAACTAACTGAAAAATGACAAAGCAGCATACAAAACTGAGAGTAAAAAAGAGACTCCTTTAGAAGAGAAACCTTCATAAAGTAGGCAGGCTGCTTGCTTCACTCTAATAAGTACGCTATTGAGAAGTAAAATATCTGAGATAAACTAGGAGTAAGAGCTTTTTGTGCACATGGATGGATGCTTCATCCTACAAAGATGCTCTCTGGTCTTTAAGACAGTCAAGGAATAAAAAAATGCTACTCTAGTGGTGAACAAAGAAGTTGTACATTTACTGTTTGTAAAGCCTTCCTAGAAAGCAACCGCACAATAAAAAACTTAAAGAATTTAGGCAAGATTAAATACCATTTGAGGCATCTGAAAGGAATTTGGCTTGACACAATAGTCACAAAAGCAGGTTTGATTTTTTTTGGGGGGAGGGGAGGTTATGGGGTAGGATTTAGTTTGCTGGTCTTCTTTCAACTCCTTCAACTTCCAATTTTCTTTTAGGATTTGTTATGTGTCTGAGGAATGGGAAGCTAATCATTTACTCTCGCCAAGTGATATTAAATCAAATGAAGTTGTAACTGGAGCTCAGCTCCAGGCCAAAAAAGGATCTAAATGCAGTCACTCCTTGAAAATATCCCTGAGACAGACTTATATGAACTAGTTGTTCAAGTACGGAATTAAGCAAATAGCCCTTCACAAGAACATTATCATTCTGAGGGCTTTATAGACGCCATAACTCTCATTCAGACCTTGATGTTCTGGTTGCATTGTGAAGCTGCAGTATATTCACTAAAATTTTCATAATGTTTTTGCCTTTGCATATTTATCTCTTTGAAAGAAGTATTTTGAACCACCCTAGGGATAGTACTCTTAAACTCCTCTTAACTGTTTCCATGAGAAAAAAGTTTTAAACACTACAATGGCAGATCAAGCAAATTAACTGACTGGTTTACCTGCCCACAGTCACCCACGGAGAAATTCACTGAGGAAAAAAAAGAGATCCTGCTTCTCAGAGAGGGGATACTGGTTCTGGGACAGAACAGGTTAGTGGTCATACATTTGGAAGAACAGCTGTAGATCATTCAGAGGATCAGGTCACCAACTAAGATCAGAGGATTCCATCTTCCAAGAGAAGATGCTTCTCACCCCTGGTACTGGCTAAACCTAATTGCCTATGCAGATTCCACAAAGTTTTGAATCTTCTGGTTTGGAGCCCCTTCTCCAGGGAAAGAGCTGATTAGAAAGAATGTGTGCTGCTGTTCTTAACATTCCCCAAATACTTATGTGGAAGAGAAAGTACAGAATTCTTAGTCCTCAAATCCAAATCGAGGAAAGATTTCTTAGAATTATTTCAGTGCATAAGCAACACCCTGACAACAGAATCCAAAACGGAAACTAATTCATTTCCTCTAACTTTTAAATGTCTTAGGAATGAAAGCAACTTCATTTCTTGCTTAAGAGGGTAAGTGATATCTCATACAACAGTTAAATTAAAATACTCCAGAATTGGCTGTCACACTTATTTACAGAAAACATTATTTTGAAATCAATTTTAAAGACAAGATACAACAAAAAAAGTTGATACGCTCTAATTAAACATGTTTATAGCCAAGACTCTGGGAAGTAGAGCTTCTCTATTACTGACACACGCTTTTTGGAAGCAAGTCAGCTGTTCAGTAAACAATCCCAGAAATCTTGATTTCCGGTTTGTATCTGATTTTGATGGCTTCTTGTCTCAACAACAACAAAAAGTATTTCAGAAGGAAAAGGACTGTCAGATAGCTAGCTCTTCTGGACTCTAATGTAGCAATTTTCCTTGGACAAAAACAATGATCTTCAAATACTTTAAATGATGCCAGAGAATCTTCAGAGGATTTTCAAGAAGCTGCCTGCATCCAGTAACATGAAGCCATTCTAACTACTTAAGAAGAAAGCATAGGAACAAGTTACTACAGCATGAACAGGGCATGGAGGTTTAAGTTATTCCCCAAACAATTCATGGGGACGCTTATCCTACAGAGGCAGCTAAACCAAATTTCCCTCCCATTACTGACAGCAACTACCTTGATCAATACAGCACTCACGGGCAGATTCCACAAAGAAGCTAGCATGCTAACATCTGAATAGTCCCCCTTGGCCCCCAAAGTTAGAAGTTAGCTCCCAGCTAGATATTTGAAGAGAAACCTGATGCATGTTCTAAGGATGCAAACTGATGGCTGGAGATGAAGAGGAGTGTGCAATGTGCAGTGTTTTCATACAAAGAGTAAAAAGCAAGCCTGATGCTGTTTTCAAAATGAGTGAAGCAATGTACAGTAAGTTACTCTAAATTACACTGTGTTCCAACAACACTGAGTTCAACTGGCAGCTTTGTGCAAAAATTCAAGTACGTCAATTAAATTTTGAGTCCCTTTTAAAAGTTATATTAAATCTATTTAAGACTTAGTTAGAATTTGTAACGTCAGATTTACTCTTATTTTTGGTAACTATCTGCTGTGATGTGCTGCCTTCCAATTTCTGTAAAGCAGTCACCATCCCCCACAGAAGCTGTTTGTGCATGTTGTACCAGTCTGACTTCCAGCTCCAGTGATGATCTCAGAATTCCTAAAAAAGATGAATCGCAAACGTTTTTGACTCTTGCTAAGAAAAATCCAGGCAGACAGCAAGGAAAAACAATACTCAGATTTTTAAAAATATTACAAACATTAAATTCAGAGAGCGCATAATTACCGCATTATAACACTGCTAGGCACAAGCTAAGTATTCAACCACACAGCAAGTTCTGAGAACTCAAGACAGCAATTCACAGCCGTAAATTGGCTCTACTGTCACTACAGAGAAGAATCAGTGTTTGGCTTTAAAACTTGATTAATGGATTACTTAATCACAGCACACCGATGCACCTCCCACTGCATCCTTCTGATTAACAGCAGATATAAGCATTTGTTTCTCCTTGTAACTGTTATATCTGTTACAGGGAATTTTACCTTTCGACTTACAAAAGCTGATCGAAATAGCAGGGCTACAAGTAAGGTGTGTGAGCTTTCAGAGCTGAGGTAACTTCCCTTGTTAAAGAACAAAAAGCAACTCTGCAGTTGGAAAGTTACTTCAAAAAATAAAACAAACCAACAACCAACAAGCCAGTCAGTTGGCTTAAGAGACTCAGCTCTGGAAAAAGGCAGCTTCGCTTCTGTCCCAGAAACAGACCTGTCCTTCAGTTCCATGTGGTGCTCATGTTACATGTGGCGATGCCAGCTCTACCCTGTGACATTGGCTGCTGAACCTTTAAGGCCTTCTCACCCTAAAATATAAGGAAACACACAGTCCAGCTGCAGTTCCAGTACTTCCTGAATCTTTGTCTGCTCTGTTGATTCTTCTCTATAATCCACACATCAAACACACACTGGGCAAAGCCTGAGCTAGCATTCTCATATGCCAAGGTATGACTACTTGCACTACCTTTAATATTAGACATTTGGTTTAATCTGATTTGTTTACATTACTGCTACATCACCTAGACACAGATCTTATGAGACCCCACCTGGAGTACTGTGTCCAGATCTGGGGCTCCCAACACAAGAAGGACATGGAGCTGTTAGAGCAGGTCCAGGGGATGGCTGCAGAGATAATCAGGGGACTGGAGCACCTCCTCTACAAGGACAGGCTGAGAACTTGGGCTCTTCAGACTGTAGAGGAGAAGGCTCCAGGGGGACCTTAGAGTGGCCTTCCAGTATCTGAAGGGGGTGCACAGGAAAGCTGGGGAGGAGTTTTTTATAAGGTAGTGTACCAACAGGACCAGAGGAAATGACTTCAAACTGGAAGAGGGTAGGCTTAGACTAGATAATAGGAAGACATTATTTACTGTGGGGGTGGTAAGACACTGAATAGGTTGCCCAGTGAGGCTGTGGATGCCTCCTCACTGAAAGCATTCAAAGCCAGGTTGGATGGGGCTTTGTGCAGCCTGGTCTAGAGGGAGGCATCCCTGACAGGCAGACAGCAAGGAGGCAGACAGCAAGGAGCAAGGGAGGCATCCCTGACAGAGGGTTGGAACTAGAGGATCTTAAAGGCCACTTCCATCCTAAACCATTCTATGATTCTATACACAGATTTTCTTCCTAATTACATCATTTTGTTACTAGCCTCTTAAGACTGGCTGGTGCAGTTCCTTTACATACAAATTTTCAATAACCACCTGAAAACGTCATAATCCCTTGAGAAGCCAACAATGGAACAAGATCCTGGAAAAATCATGTATTTCAAAACACAGTTTATGACAAATTGCATGACTTACAGTGCCCTGTCTCTACTGTATGATTTACAGTCACTCTGTTACAAACCAGGTTAGCAGCTCAAGATGTCTTCCAATTCTTGTATGTCATTTTAATTATGGTTAGAAGTTTTAGCTATTGAAAGGACACTAATCCTACGTAAATTGAGAATATTGGGTATTAGCAATCATCAACAGGAACAAAATTAGTTCTTCTGTGATAAATGAACCATATCAAAAAAGTCTCAAGTAATTGCAACTCATGTCCATTTAGAACTTTCCATCAGTGCGTCCTTAATAGAAGTATGGTATTTGAATATGAGCAAGCATCACTCAGTTACACAAGTTATGCATAATTCCCTAAGCAGTTCCTTTTTTGAAGCTTGAGACTTCTGTCTTGAGGCTGGGGGGTGAGGGAAAGGTTAGGAAAACAAAAAGAATAAAGAAATTACATCAACATCCAGCAATAACTCCCACCTTCTGCAATAATGGAGGCGTGTCTTAACTGCCTATCTTCACAGTTAATGTTTTATCTAAATCCGCTAATTCAGGTGAGTCTGTGCAAGAATGAAACTCCTAAAGGAAGCGATTGAAACCCGGGCAGAAGTCACATCCTGTGAGGAAAGACTGAGGGCAGCGGGCTGCCCAGCATGAGGTGAACTCACTGCTCTCTGCATCTCCTGAGGAGGGGAAACAAAGGGAGGTGTCAACCTCTCAAACATACCCTGACTGAAAGAAGACAACTGCCTAAGTTCACCCCCACCATCCTTGCTCATATACAGACACAAAGGCAAACTGAGTTGCTCTGAAGGCAACTGCTAAATTGTTGCAATCTTCATACAAGAGTATTTTAAAAATCAGTGAAATAAAGGGTGGCTTATCTTCACATGCCAGGCTGTAGTTCTGCATCTGCTCTGTGAGCAGCTGATGCATCTCAAGACAGTCCTCCAAAAATCTCATTTAACGGATCAGAAATTTCCAAGAGAGGGAAAAAACACCAGACAGTTACAAGCAGGAGCCCAAAGGTAAGCAAGTCATGCTTGGAAGCCCGAGCTTCAAGACATAATGACACCTACACACAAAGCTGAATAATGTTAGCCAAATGAATTTGAATCACACTCATCCCCACACCACTATTACATGGAGTAGATCTTTAGTGAGTTACCAAATTAGTAAGGGTTGCATTTGTTTAATCAAGTCTCCACAAGAGTCTATTTGAATCTTCTTATGAGGAGTCTAGCTCTTGTTTAGACCACAGTTACAGTTCCTCCACACCTTCAAAGCTTGTCATTTACTGGAGAAACCTGTAGTACCTTAAGATATGCTTTGCTGCTGAGTTAAATCAAACCCACACTTTCACAGGGTAGCAAAAGATGTCCAAAGCATACTAGAAATTTAAATCTGCTCTGGAGGTTTGGGAAGGAGGATCTTTCTAGATACAGACCTGCTTGTCTGGTCATCTAAGAATCATCTACCAGTCATACTATAACAGTCGCCACGCTATTTGAGCAAGTATTTCTGCTGCATTCTAATCCTTTTATTGAAAGAGTTTCACATCCAGCAAATTAAAGATATGCATCACAAACAACCTATCTTTTGGGAAAAGACTGAGTGGAAGAACAACTTCTCAGTCTGTGCTGAGCGTTCCAGTGAAGCAAGTTTATCCTCCATGAAACCACACTCTCATATTTCCACATCGCGCAGGGTGTTCCCAGTACACCCAGTGCATCCTCTTCTCTGGTTCTCAAGATCTATGACTTCAACTGTTTGGAGATAAGGCTGTGAATGTACCCTTAGCTTCACTTCTACTATCACAGCCAACTGGGCAATCAGCTCAGAAAAGAGGATTCGGCTTTCCTTTATGAAAAGTCCACCAAAGAATTTCACTGTATAAAAAAGTACTTCATAGCAAGGCTAGCCAAGGCAGAATTACATTAGCTGAAATTACAAGTAGTTTAAACTTGACAAATTTGAAAAGAATTGTAAACTGCATCTCATGATCTTGCCTCTGGCAAGGAGCAGGACGTATTTCTAGTGAGCAAGACCGTACTTGGTTCAAAGTATTAGCTGCTGTACCTAAGCAAGGGCAAATTACTGAAGAATCAACACAACGTGCACGTTAACTCACTGGACAGAACTTGCATTCCTAACAGAAAAGAAAGAGGCAGCTTCTGGAGTTTCATATCTTTGTAGGGTTGTACAGTGAATAAAACTGTACAACCTACTTATTCTTTTTCACATATAGTATTCTATTTATTCACTTTAATTCCTACTCTCATAGAAACAGCATTTCTTGTCTGAGTCTTAAGAAACTAATGAAAAGCAAAGACGCCAAACAGTCCCACATACAGCACTTCACTTTGAAACTGCTTTCAGTTACTCATTTTTTGCAGAACTTCAGCTCTTACACAAGTTTTCTACACAAGATCTCTGGCAAAACCCCAGTACAGCCCAGGTCACTTCCTGAAACAAAACGCTTAGGGAGATCAGAAAAGGAAAGAGGATCATAAAAAAGCAACAGGCATGATCAAATGTAAGGAAGGTGAAAAGAAACTAAAAGAGCATGCAATGAAACAAAACAACAGTTCCAGGCTGGATGTGGCTCTGAGCAGCCTGGTCTAGTGGTTGGTGACTCTGCCCATGGGAGGGGGGTTGAAGCCAGATGATCATTGTGGTCCTTTTCAACCCATGCCATTCCACGATTCAGTGAAAATAAAGATTCAGAAATGCCCAATTCCCATATTTGTATATAAAAAGTAGAAAATTATACATCAAAACTAAGAGCATTTGAAGATCAAGGATCTAGTAAAAAAAAAAAAGTTACAAACGTGGATTTATTGGGGGATTGCAAGCTTCCCACTGCTGGGCTGCAAACTTCAACACCTCGAATGATGTATGTCCACTAAGAGAATGCCCACTGCCTCTTTGGAGAGACACCACCTAGCCTGCAGTATAAGCCAAAAAAGCTTTACAGTAAGGGCAGAAGAGTGATTCTCCAGCATGACTAGCCAGCTATTCTTGCCTCTTCCAGTGCTTCTGTTAGATGCCAAAGGACGTCTACACAGCTTCCCATATTCTACCAAGCATTAAGATGACAATTTGGCATCAATTTCTAGACGTATGTTGTATTCTCAAGTAACTAAAATCAGCACAAGTTGGACTTCTCTCAAAGCATTTCACAGCACACTAAGAACACAAGGCAGCTCATGTTGTGTGCTTATATTCCATGAATACTGCTCGTGTTAAACCATTTTGGAAATTCATACACGGACTGGTATAATATGGGCAAGAACTATCAAGATGGATTCAAACTAGCAAAGAACTCAAGTTCCTGATACTGCTCATCATAAAATCCACAAAGGCACACAGCACTTTTCATATATTGGCACCAATAGAATAACAAGCATAAATAGATGGACCACTCCCCCAACAGGGATAAGATCATGTTCACCAACAACTTTCCATTTTAAACAAGTCAGAAGGGTGACAAAAAGCTAGAATGGTGTAGATACACACTATTTAAATATAATAGCAGAAGCATAAGAACCAAGATATCACAAGCCATATTAATTTACATACTTCTCCAACCCTAACCAAATCCTTCAACAACACTGCATACAATAAGCAATCATGAGAAACTATGCAGGCCGTGTTTTATGGGTCATCTTTTTTAAGGATGTGATGCTTTCGGAACATTACGTTGTAAGCAGTTTCATAATGAAAGATCAGAGGAGGGTTACTGACTGCATCTTAAAATGGCTTAACGATTCGCCTTACCTATTTAACGGTTCTAAGATTAATAAACAAGAGATTCCTGTCCAGTATGCCACTGGCAGCCCTTGCACTTAACTATGTAACCTAGGCACACAGGAACGCAGCTCAGTCCCAACTATGTCACCCTGTAAACAAATAAATCCTGTCCTAAATACTGTATTGTGGAAAGTAAAATTCTTAAGTACCTTCCACTTAGTGGATTACTTCCATTCTACATTCAGGCTTGCCCTTCTGAACATGGAAAAAAAAGCAACAAAGCAAGATGTGTTACAACTTTCCACTAGCTTTCCCATGAATCACTTCTGGGAAAAGTATTAGACCAGGCATTACAGAAGTTTAACTGCAAGCAAGAAGTGCACAATCATACGATGCAGCTACTAGTATTGTCCAGGTTCTGAGGCAGCACAACAGCTTCATCTTAACTAAAAATAGGATAGCACATGATGTCTTAATAAAAAAGGATGTAGCTACAACTTCTGTCTTAATAAAAAAGGATCCTACAACTTCTGAACACTGCATTCAGTAGTGCTCAAGTACCACACCTAGCATTGTTCTGGTCCTCCTCCCTCCCATACGCCCCCCCTCAAGCTCCACGCTAATAACGAACACATCTGCTGCTCATCTTCCAGACAGATGTGGTCACACCCCTTTTGCTTCTTTTCTTGATATATGAAGACTGCTCTAAGAAATTCCCCTTCATCGCAGGCATGGGAAATACCACGGCACAAGTACCTGGGTTGCAGAAGATAACAGAGGAATACAAATACAGAGGAACAAAAAGGAACACCTGCAGAGTCTATGTGCACATGGAAGTTAGGATAGATTAAGCAAGGAGAAGGTTAGCCAACATACTTTATTTGGGCATCAGAGAGCGCATCCGTTTAAGAAAAAGTTATGCCCAACTACTTTCATATAAAGTTATAAGGAAAGCCACGCTACAGGAAACAACATTGCTCAACTACATCTCTACCTTTAATCCAGACTATCTGCTGAAAACAAAGAGTAATAAAGGCTTATTGTTAAAGCAAGTAAAGTTAACGTTCACAGTATACACAAATTTTGATGCAAAGAACACATTTTCTTCAGAGTTTCTATGAGGCAACAGAAATTGTAATTACAGATGCTTGCTTGAAGGTTTCTCCTTAGTTATGAAAATAAACTGTTCCCCTGTTCCAGTTCCTCAATATTGCCCAGAAAATTAATGATATAAAGTTTCATATGGCTTTAAGATTAGGGTTACATTGAAAGGTATTTCATGAGTTATCAACGCTGGCACGCAATATCCTTTTTGCAGAAGGACTGGTCAAATAATTAAAGTGTGGAACACCTTCCTGTGTTGTAACAGCTGCAGGAATGATACCCAGTGATCCCTAAAGACAATCTCAGTCTGCAGAGAAACACGAGATGCTGTTTTTCTGCACGGGATGCAAGTGTCCATTAGAAAGGATGGGCTTTCCCACTTCTGCACTATGCATACCCTTCCTCGCTTGGCCAAGAATGAACTAACCATGTGTCCTGTAATTGGCAGTCTCTTTTCATAGCTGCATAGCAGGGACTTACTTCAAATGACATAAACTCCTCAGACTAATAACTAGAAAGCTGAATGGAACAATACAGTAGATACTGCCAAGCGCGGCTTCTTCTTCCTGGTTCAACTCTAAGAAAGTTCCTTTAGCTGCCCTACACACTTTTCCATAGGCTCTACAGTACCTTCCCTCTGTTGCTTCAGCAATAAAGACTACTGCTAAAAACACTGCCTATGGAAAGAGAGCATTCTGAATAGCTAGAGGGCCCCCAAATCACTTTGTATTACACAAGTTGCCTGAGAGGCAGATTGCCAACCTGGTGTGTACAGCCTTCTTCCCCTTCCTTGCTGCCAGAAGACCGTGCAGAACGTCAAAAGTTCACAACTGCATTCAAAAAGAGGTGCACACAGTTTAAAAAAGGAAAAAAGAGAAAAAGGCCTTTGAGTTACCCAGTGTTCTTTGGGTATTCTAAAGCAAGGGAGATGCGGGCTCTAGGCCAGTGCTCACTGCCACTACTGAAGGCAGCCTCATTCAGCTGCTCCATCAAGAAATGACTTGTACCACCCAAGTCTCTGACTTTCTCCAAACTCTGCTTGCCTACAACAAGCAAAGTATCACAGACTTTTAAGAAATTTTACTATGCCTATCCCGCTCAGTCTTCTTATGTTTGACCCACCTTGAGACAAAACTGATACATCAGACACATCCAGTGAGATACTCAAGATCTCCTGCACCCAATCACCGAATAATTTTGAGAGCTGTCACCTACTAAGCAGGTCCCCTATTCAAAAAGAAGGCCTTCCCTTTTTCCTGCTTTATATAAAAAGAATGGAAACAAACCACCTCAACCATGTATGAGCAGGAAAACAAAGTCTGCCTTCAAACGGGATTGTGTAGTTTCTGTAGATACTCTCTCAATCTCTTCAGAGGAGGCTGACTAAAAAATCCCTCCACCTGACCTAGATGCAACAAAGCACAGCAGAAACCTGCCCCAACTCAGCAGGGACTCAACACACCAATCATATACCAACTACTTCAGTCTGCTTTGGCACTTGTTCTGAGGTAGAAGAGTGGCACCGCTTCCAACCACAAGCTAAATATAAACTTTTGTTGCATGGGGTATACTTAGTGTTCTGTTTACCGAAGAAGTAATTTTGATTAAAACTCACAAAAGCTTGAGGGAAATTGCAGAACGTGCCCTGAAGAATTAGAGCACTCTCAGAAGCCAGCAAGGTATCTGAAGGTCACCTCAGCATTACTGGGCAATTCACAGAGCACCCACTCACCCTTCTTACCACGCGCGCCAGGAGAAGTGCTTTTAGCTATGACAACAGGGTTCACACCACAGCAGTTAAGTGCTGAACACCCAAGTACTTCTGTGACTCCTGCACTTCTCATGTTCCAGATGATAGGTGGACAGCCTTTTATTTTAGCTCCCACGCTTACTGAATGCCAGATCACAAGCTAAGTCATCTTCAGCACACTTCCTTCCTCAGGAATTTCTTCCTCCTTTTGTAGGCTCTCACCTAGATTCCCATCTGCTTGCTTCTGTTCCAGAAAGGCGCTCAATTAAAAAGTCAGTCAGTTTCACTCTGCAAAACTAGCACAGCACAAAGAAAGCTGTCATGGCTCGTCTGAGATTTATTTTTGATGAACTGCCCTGCACAAGAGCTTGAGAACAAAATCACAGAATTCTAATACCGGCTCAGAAAATTAACCTGAGGAAGGTATATAGGAACAGAAGCAAGACGCCCAATTACAAACAGCACAAAAGACCATTTGTCTTTTTCATCCGTGAGTTCTGTTTTTAAGCTTACGGTCTTTCAACTCTGTTTTGCAGATTACAGCACCCCCAGGCAGACAGGTGCTTCGAGCACGATCAGCTTTGCTAAAAAAGAAAAGCAAAAAGAAAAAAAAGGAAACCCACAAAAAATAAAATCCATTACGTGACCTTTATAGCACACGGAGCAACTCGGAACTCAGATAATCGCAAAGCCTTACACTATAGTTGCAAGCTAAACTTTAAGTAGTTCATTCCAGTATGCAGAACATCTCTGAAATGCACAGGTAACAGGAAAAGAACACTGCGCGTTATTAGTTAGGAAGTTTATTTGCAAAGCCTTTGATGTGAGCAACCAAGGCATCCTTCACTGCACACTCAGCCCATTTTTAGGCAGAGCGAAGTCTGCAGCACAGACTTGGAGTGAGATGGGAAGGAAAAAAAAGTAATGAATAAAGCAAAAACCTCTTGAGTGTTCTAGAAATGAAGTTCTGTTTTCCAAAAGCTTGAGATTTTAGTACAGATTAAAGGCCAAAACGCAGATCGCTGTGCTGCTTTTTCAAGTCTTCTGCAAAGCACTTTCAAAACGGAAATAAATTTGTCTTTGAATGATTACTAACATAAAATGAGGGGATCGCTTCTTTGCCTTTTAATTATCATTTATTAGGGGGGAAAAAAAAAGTGCATTTCATCCCTTCTTTTCTGTAACAGTGATTCCAATAGACATTTTGCCACAAAAGAGTACTGAAGAGTCGTTGCCATTCTCCGTCTACATACTTCACGTTAGGATAAAATATAGCTGCTATGTGCTGGAAATAACAAGTCCCACTAATGAAAACATCTAAATGCAGGAACACATGCAGAAACTGCAATTTTCAAGCTGAGCATCTCTGAAATATCCTTTTTATTGGAACTGCACCAGCTCACTGTCACACCCCAAGGATGACTTTTTCCCCCTCCCAGCAGTACAACCTCCAGACAGAAGGGCAGTTACAGCAGAGAGCTCACTGATCACTGATGGCTTCTGCAGGAGCCTCGCTGCGCTATACCCTCTTTTTGTTATCCGAGGACAGCGCAAAACACTCCAATTTTATTTCATCCCTCTGAAAACTTTACTTTCGCTTCTATTGGACGTATATTTCGATGGGAGGATATATACGTATATTATTTTTTTTTTGAAGGGGGGTGGCTGAGGGTGGGGGTGTGCGCTCCGCTGCCTTGGTGCAGGAAGCATCCCTCGAGCTCTTCCATTTGCTTCGCTGCCGGAGTTCCGACGTGCCGAGGAACACCGCTGTCCCTTCCGGCCTCGGGCTTCGCAAATCCCCGCCACCCTTCGGGCTTTCTGTTGTTCAGCGGGGCAGGACCCGCTGACCGCCGGCGGCGCCGCTCCGCGCAGGGCCGGTCGCTGTAGCCGCACCCCCCGACGCCGGGCGGGCCCCCCCCCGGGCACGGCGGCCGGAAGCGGCGGCGGGCGGCCGGACTAGGTGGGGCCCGGCTCGGACTTCCCGCTGACAACGGCGGCGGCAGCGGGGACCCGTCCCCGGCCGGGCGGCACCCGCCCCTCCCTCCTCTCTCTTCCTCCCTCCCCGGCGGCCCCGAGCCGCGGGGTTACAACTTTCCGCTTCCGCTCCAACTTCTGCGGCGGGCAGCGGCGGTAGGGCCGGGCCCCGCACTGCCCCGCGCCTCAGGCCGGGCGGCGGCGGCGGCGGCTCCTCCTCCGCCATGTTCCAGGCTCCTGCCCCTTCCCTCGCAGCGCGCCGCTCCCCGTCTCACGCCCCCCCCCCTCCTCCTCTTCCCCTCAGACCACCGCCGCCCCCCACGGGCCCGGCCAGCGCCCTCGTTCCTACCGGACAGCGCCTCCGCTCCCCGCCGCCGCCGCCTCGCCGGCCGAGCCCGCTGCGCTCCGCCCGCTGCCGCTCGCTGCTGTGCTGGGGCGCGGCTTGGGGCCGTCGCCGTGACGCCGCACGCCCAGCCTCGCTCTGGCGCGGCGGGGGCGGGGGCGGTGCGGAGGGGTGGGCTGACCCCGTCGCCGCGCCCCCATTGCGCAGGCGCGGGGCCCTCCCCCATCCCCTTTCCTCCTGCCCCCGCCTGCCGGGCCCCGCGCGATGCCCTGAGGGGCGGCCCGGCCCCGGGCGCCGGGCGTGTGTCGGCCGCGGGGCGGGGAGGGGTCGGGCGGCGCTGGGCCGACTGGAAACCGCTGTGGGGCGGCTGCGCGGTCTCACCGCGGCGTGAAGGGAAGGAGGGGGCGGGGGAGGCCGGCCTGGGTGTGGCGGGTTGGGAGCTCGCATCCCCTGAGAGGGGATATTGGTACCCGGGGATGGAGCGCCCGGGACGGAATGAGCCTTGGGGAGGGGGGGAGCGTAGGCCTCCCAGCCGTGTCGGGGGAGGTTCTGAAGCTTCGCACTCGTGGCAGCGCGTAGCGGTCCCTTGTCAGCCGGGAGCCGTGGGGGAAGGAGGCAGCGCTTCTGACCGCTCCAAAAGGGTTTTGAGATCCGTGGACAGGGGGGTGCTTTGGAAATGTGGCACGCTGCTATAGGCTGTTACTCCATGGGCTGGTACACCTCCGGGTGCCCTCATCAGCCCCACGCATACAATATGGGACATCCGTTGCCTGCGCATACACTCTTCAGCCTTTCTTTTATTTCACCATGAAATAACATTAGGCACTTTTTACTCTCCCTGAGCATCACTTTAATTTTTCCAGTCGGAAAGAGTTTAACTGCCAAATGTTGGAAATACCCGTTTCAGTGTGTGGGAAGTGAACAGTTAACGCGGTGCGCACAGATAAAACTTTTGCCAGAGGAAGCGGCGTGGTGTGCAGGGCTGACAGGAAGCTGCAGCGAGGCTGCTGGCGAGGGGAGTGGGTGTGGAGGAAGCGCGGCCGCTCCGTTTGTGGCACAGAGATAGAAAAGGGGAAAAAGCGATGACGTTTCCCCCCCGTTGCACGATGGAGAGGGCCCGGCTAAAATGGGAGACCCGCAGCGTGGGGTGGGTGTGTGGGAGAAGCTGGAGGTTGGAGCCAATGGAGCCAGAGCAGCCACTGGGATGTGCTGCCTTGGTAGGAGCAGCTTTGTCGAGGCTCATAGCACCAAGAAAGTGACATGTTTTAAATGTGAATGTTGCTTTTAAATCCTAGACGTCATAAAATCTCTTCCGAAGTCCAGACAAATCTCTTGGTGTTGTGCAGCTTAAGCCCTCATGCAGTACTTTGATAATGAATCCCCGTAAGTGATGGATAATGCACAAGAGCTGATGCTGCGAGAAGCCGAGTGTGCAGAGATGCAGCTGGTTTTCAGCAGGGCATCCGTTGTGGGGCAGAGATGTTGAAATAGGTGGTGCCTGTCTAAAGTATGAACCAGAAGAACATCGCTTGTCTCTGTTGCCTGGAAAGTTTATGTACTCACCAAACAGAAGCAACATTGGTTTCTTCAGACTTCTTTGTCACTAGATGTTATTATCAGCTCCCAGCAATAATCATGACACCAATAAAAAGAACAAACAGGAAGATGTATCCTCTGCCCTCCCAACTTTTGTCAGTGACCTAGATTAATCCCAAATAACAAGCAGTGTTCAGCGAGCAGATGAGTGCCATTGCCAGAGTAATACTTTGCAGTGTGCCTTTAATTGCCCTGTGCCTTACAGGCAGTGTGGTAAGTATTGTTTGCTGTGCAACAAGAAAACAGGAAGGGGCCTCTGGGAGTTGGATGAGTCTCCTGCAAGCAGGTCTTGGTGTCTGGGTTTCACAGGGGAATCTAAAACTCATTATGTTAGAAGAAGTGTATATACACATATATACACATATGGATTACTTAGTGCAGGCATACTTGAAAATTGAACACTGTAACTAGAAGAAATACGCAGTTAAGATCCACTCTGAGTGAGAGAGTTCCCTTTTCCCAACTCTCTCGACCACATATTTTGCATGTAAATCGGGCTCTTAAGTTTGGATTTTCCTATGAATCGTTTGGTTAATCCTCAGCACAGCCCTTAAACTAGCTTTACTCATATCAGTGTGGCTTGTGAATAGAAACTGGGTATCCAGCTTATTGTGCTTCAGGTGTGCCTGAGCCACTCACAAGTGTTACTCCAGTTGCTGCAGCAGTGTGAGGCACCCGTGTGGCACATCAGGTCTTCAAGGAACTGGAAACATGAGAGGGATGGGGCTAAAATGCTGTTGGGTTGAATAACAGCAGCACAGCCACATCAGCTTTCCCTCTTGGCTGGCCTACTTGTTCCCAGCATCATTCTGTGGTTTTCCAAAGATGTGTGGCAAATGCTTATGTTGCATACTCACCAAACAACAACAAAACAGTAGAGAACCTGCCGATGCCCATAAACCTTCGTGACAAGTCGATCCTTGGCACGCTGTACCACTTGACCTCTGTCAAGTAACTTTGCCTCCCTATTTGCCAGTTGCCAGCCTGTACTTTGTAAACCTCTTGTGTCAATGACTGGTGCTTAGCTGGAGTTTACGGGATGTCGATATTGCTCATCACCAACACAGAGAGCTATCTGATAATGTCATGGCTACTGGGAGGAATGGCTGCAAGGAGCACAGGAGAATCTCTCTGCTGGAAGAAGAATATGAAAACACATCTTGTTAAAAATCCTGTGGAATTACTGTGGAGGAGAGTTCATAAATTACTTGGGTGAAACTGAAGACTAGTTTTCAAGTGATGCTTTAATAAAGGTTGGACAGAGTGGCCTTTGGTCACCTCCCTGTAGTTCTTCTAACTTTGCCTGCATTGTTATTGCTGGGGCTGCATGGGTGTTGGAGCAAAGAATGTGGCTCTGTTAGTATTGCAGTTTCATTACTGCTGAAATGCAGCCATCTCTGGGACAGAATGCAGAGCACACTCGTGCCAGCAAACTCTAGGGTTTAATGGGCATGTGGTGCCAGAGAATGTTACCCTGGATGTATGCCAATTAGCTGTGAACTTTTCTAGAGATTTGTCCTGAAGGGAAAGAAATGTCATCTGGTTAATCTAGGAGGGTGCTTTGCTTTCTCAGAGGAAGCAAAGTCCTTGTCTGTTCTGCTGCATGGGTTGAAAGGGTTCAGTTCGTAGTTTGAAGGCTCTATTGTTCCAACAAGAGAGCGTTTACCAGGTCAGAATGTGCTTTGGATCGTGAGAGCAGCAAGGAGACAACATCTCTGACACCAAAGAAAAATGTCTGTTATCTCTGAGACATACATAGCTGTGTGAGACATCTTCATCGTTCTTTATCCTTCACTGTTATTTTTGCTTAGAATTTCTCCGCACTCAGAGATGTAGTAATGTTGAGTGGGAATCCTTGCCTGCCAGAATAGCTCCTTCAGACATTGCATAAATGTTTCTTCCCCTGCAAACTGTGCAATTTCTGTGTCTCCTCGTCTATTCAAACAACTCAGCCCGAGATTTTTACACCGATAATTATCAGTTCATCATCTTAACTTCTGATGTAGCTTCCTTGCAGTGCTGCATCTGAGCCTCTCTCTGTTTCACCTTCTTGTTCTATTGCCATTTATTAATCAAAGCTGTTTAATCTGAGCTTTAATCGCAGAGTTGTCTGGAACTTAACTGCACACTTTGTTCCTCCAAGCCTTTTTTACTTCCCATGTTTTCTTCATCATTGAGGAAAACTCTAAATCACTTTTCTGCTCCTCTTCCTCCTCCAGCTTATGTTGAATTACGGCAGTTTCCTATCATATAAGGATGTTCTTTGACTCTCTTCTCATTTATCTGCCACAGTCTCTTACTGGTCTATCTCTCTTCCATGCTGTTGGCCCAAATCCTTTCATTTGTTTATAAAACGTGACCCTTTCTTTATCTTTCTGTCCTTTTCTTTCTTTCTTTCTTTCTTTCTTTTCTTTCTTTCTTTCTTTCTTTCTTTCTTTCTTTCTTTCTTTCTTTCTTTCTTTCTTTCTTTCTTTCTTTCTTTCTTTCTTTCTTTCTTTCTTTCTTTCTTTCTTTCTTTCTTTCTTTCTTTCTTTCTTTCTTTCTTTCTTTCTTTCTTTCTTTCTTTCTTTCTTTCTTTCTTTCTTTCTTTCTTTCTTTCTTTCTTTCTTTCTTTCTTCTTTCTTTTCCATTTGATAACTGTTTTGTGGGCCAAAATCTGCCTTTGTTTTTCTAAGCCGAGGACACTAATGAAATCTAAAGCAATGGACATGACCGCAATCTAAATTGTAAGTGTCAACATTTACTTTTGGGGCATCATTTTTTACATCTGTTTTCCCCTGCCTCTGAGAGACTGTTTTTTTACATCACCACAGCTTCTCCAGATAAAGCACAGAATGGCTGTTTCACAACATGGTTTTCATGTTGTGAAAGCACCATGCTCACAATTGCAGGGAGATTGTAGAAAATGCCCTGGGCTTTGGAATTTAAACTCCTAAAAATAAGGATTAATTTGGTAAAGGGAAAAGCCTAATTTATTTTATCCAGTGTTGAAAAAGATCTTTCAAATTGCATTGGATAACCAGCTGATCAGATAAGGAACAAGATGATCACAGTAACAGAAGCGTTTTAAAAGAGAAAATGAAGAATAATACCTCCAGCTGGAACTAGGCAGTGGTTACCTGGAGCAGAAAGTGGCCAAGGTATGGGCAAGAACTTCTCTTAAAGAAACAGAAAAAAAAAAAAAAGGAGAAAATTTCACACATTTTTTAGTTATTACAAAGCTTCAGAAGTTTTCCTTCCCTCCTTCTCCGGAGGACACTTAGTGGCACATGATGCAAACAGGAGGTTACCGCCTGCTGAATCACTGCCTCCTGTGATACCAGGATGGTTCTTCAAAGTCTACCATAAAAGGGCTGGGTGCAGAGACAATTAACTGATGATGACTGATTGAATCACACGTCAGATAACATGGCAGCATGACGTTCGGAACTAATGCTTAGTTTCCTCTGTTTGCACATATATGTTCTTGCTCAGAATGACCTCCTTCACCCTGTCTGCAGAGCTTTCAGAGTAATGCACAGAGCAGCAAATCTGAATAGCTCAAACAAGGACACCACTAGAGCCACAGCGAAAGTCCCAACCTCATAAATGAGAAGTGGGCCCTTTCGGTCCTCTTTCACTAGAACATGGAAGTGCAGAATTTTAACCTGGGAAAGCTGTGCTTATAATTATTATGAATGTCAGTGCCACATTTTGACGATAACAGCCTTTCTTTTGTTCTCTGACTTTTCTTTCTTGTTGTTACTCATTTTTAGCATACTCATTTGTATCCAGATTTGGGTTCTACTGAAAACAGAGGAAAAGTTAGTTAGCTTTATACCAGGACTTAAATTCAGCTCTTTCGGGATGTGCAACATTTAGCAATACTCGCATTTAAAATGTATATTCACTTCTAGTTTACATCAATATTAAGACAGGAGCAAGTATATTTAACAATGACAGGTCTAAAAATACTCAATATTTTTTGTCCTGCTTCACCCAGCTGCAGAATTATGTCCCAATTAACATAACATTTTACACTGAAAAATAGATATGACTTTTCTTTGCTTCTTTTCATTTCTGTTCACTTCAGAATCAAGCCTTAATTAACACAGTGGGCCAGAAGCATTCAGAGGAATCTCTTGAAATCATTAGTTACGTTAGCAGTTCATTACTTTTGGTATTCAGTTTGGCTAGAAGAACAAAATGTACGGCGTGGACAGCAGAATGTATTTCATAACTTCATTAGATCATTTTCTCCTTAGCTTGCTCTGTGGACGTGGCCTTGTTCTGCCATATCTTTCCCCTGGCCATGGAAGCTGTTGCTGAAGCTGCAGCCCAGGAGGGAGGCTTGTATGAGGACTGAGACTGTACAACAAGGAATATGCGTATTCCTTACTTTTCATCACTAGCCAAAAAGCAGGGTACTTTTCCTCCTTTATTTTCATGAATGTTTTTGTGAAAAGAATGCTTTTTGTTTAGCTGAGAGAACTTTCTTTTTTTTTTTAACATTCTTCTTAACAAGATTATAAGTAACTAACCCCTCAAGCAGCTACAACATGTTTACCATTAATCCAATGCTTTTTTTAGTGGGACAGTAGAATTTTAGTGAATTTTTTATCAGAGTGAAAAAAAACCAAACAGAAATGTTTTGACAATCTTGCTGGTTTTGGAGGACTGTGTCTGTTTGGGGTGCCTGAAACACAGCATAGCCAGACGATCAACAGGAGTGATTCTCTTGCTATATTTTGTGTTGGTGTGGCATTGCCTTGAGTATTGCATGGAGTTCTGGGCTCCACAAGAAGGAAGGGCAACAAAGGAGGTAACAGGGCTGGAAGGCATGTCCTATGAGGAGAGGCTGAGGGCACTGGCTGCCCAGACTGGAGGAGAGGAGGCTGAGTGGTGACTTCACAGTGCTGCCAGGGGAGGGTTGGTCAGTTGAAAACAGTTCTGTGCTGTGAGGGTGGTCAGACATTGGGACAGCCTTTATAGTGAGGTGGTAGATGCCCTGTGCCTATCAGTGCTCAAGAGGCCTTTGGACACATTTGGATACTGCCCTCAGTAATGCACTTTAAGTTCTGGTCAGCCCTGATGTAGTTATGTAGTTGGACTAGGTGATTTCTGTAGGTCCCTTTCAACAGAACCACTCCATTGCATTGCATTCCATTGCATTCCGTTCTGTCCTATCCTATCCTATCCTATCCTATCCTATCCTATCCTATCCTATCCTATCCTATCCTATCCTATCCTATCCTATCCTATCCTATCCTATCCTATCCTATCCTATCCTATCCTATCCTATCCTATCCAATCAGGAAAAGATTGACACTTTTTCATGTCACATGAGTGCTATAATAATCACAGGCATCAGAGCTGTGCAGAACGTGCTGGTGACTTCTGCTCACTCCTCTCTCTGTACTTTGCTGCTTTCTTGGTTTGTTTTAGGGTAGCTTACCAGCTTGTAGGCCTACAGCCTGTTTGGCTCTTTCTGATATTACATTTGGATGCAGAGTCAAATTCCTTCTTGCTTCTTCCCCTACCTGATATTCTGAATAGGCAATTTGTGTAATAGATTTATTTTATGAATCCTTTCATTTTACTGCTGCTACCCTATGTGGTTCTGTTGAATTGTGAACGTAAGGCTTGCTAATATCCCATTCCCACGAGATGTCTATTTTGTTATATTCCTTCAATTTTTATCAATAGAAATACTCCTTTGAAATACAAATGCCGTCTCCTCCAAACCTTTCTAACAAATTCAGAATTGCTTCAAGGTCCCTCTGCACTAAGCCAAATGTTCTATTACAACCTCAAACTGCATAAAATCTATTCTCATTTGAGCCCTAGACTGTGTCCCACTGTTCAGAGATGGCTGTGTGAGAGAGCCCTGAATCATGTCCAGAGGCAGGGATGGAGCAGAGGCCATTGCATCGGTGTTGGGTGTCCTCGGGTGAAGGTGATGTCATGTTGCCCTTGTGTAGGGTTTCATATGTGAAGGTGATACTCCACAGTTGCACATCTGGTTTGTATACACAGCAGGGCGTTTTGGATTCAGCTCAAGTGAACGGGACATTATTTTAATGATGCAAAACAAAATAGAACTTCCAGTTTTTAAAATGGTATCACCACCTGCATTGTTAGTTCTGCTCCCTGCACTCCCAGCCTGTTTTATACATTCTCCCTTTACTTTCCAATCTTGCTTTTCCTTAAAAAATGAGAAAATTATGGGAGTTTCAGACTCCAGTGAGGCCCCAATGAATTTCAGTGATGGATTTCATGCAGTCTTTCTAACTCATATAATTTAGTCTAAGCTTTGTTAAATATATTATTCCTCTGCTCTGTAAGACAGCAACTTTCCCCATCCCCCTTTTCTTCTCTTTGTCTTTTATCTCATCTGCCTTTTTGCTTGAACACAGCAGTTTAAAGATTTCAAGTTAGTGTTGGGGAGGGGCTGTGTGATATAATCAACTTCCAGATAGCCTTTACATTTCCTTTCTGCCGTTACAACACTGAAACTTATGCTCAAGGATGAGCATTTACTATGATGATATTCCTCTATGCTCCTTCAATGACACACAAATACAGGGCGAGAGCTTTTTTCCTGAAAACAGTCTGATTAATACCAGGTTATTTAGCAATTTTGGTACATAACAGTGAGTTCAGAGAAAGAGCAGTGCCTTGGAGATAAGAGTTGTTTTATACCCAGTTCTTGGGAATAGCTTTTTGATGTTTAACTGATTTATATGTCTGGCTGTGGGCATCCGGTAATGGAGGAAAAGCCCTCAGGATGGAATCCTTCCTTTTATAGAATAAGTCTTGAGGCACCTCAGGCTCTCCCAGGTTGGCCCACATCCTGGTCGCACTGCCTGCACTGCTGCACTCACAACATCATCCTCCAGCTCCAGTAACCTTCTGTCTGTGTCTTCAGCATGTGGGGACTGCAGTGTATGGGCATGTGCTCAAGAAAATGAGAGAACTGCCCACATTACTTAATGTACAGAGAACACTTGAGTGTCGTTGACTCACTGGACCAGTAATTCCCAGTGCTTTTCACACTAGAGATTTCTGCTCACCTAGCCAGTGTGCCGTCAGAAGTCTCTCTCCACCATTTGCCCTTGAATCTTTGTTACACACCCATATTCACAGCACTGGTGTGGACAAGCTGTGGATGTGCTTGTCCAAGTTACTCTGGAGACATAATTTTTTAATGTTCTGTATCAAGCTACCTACTATCTGCCACAGAGTCATGAACTGTTCTGTTGCATGGATGCTACTGGATAATTTGGAGTTTGTTAGCGTATTTACCAATACAAGGGCATTGGCCCATAATTAGGAAATCTGAACACCATTAATGAATCCCAACCCTTTTATTTTTCAGAGAGTATCAGCGGTGAAGAGTTTGCCAGCAAAATGTATATGGAAACTAACACTCCTCTAAAGGGCAATTTATCTTATACACTCGGTGTCTTAGAATCATACAATCGTAGAAACATAAAATGCCTTAGGTTGAAAGGGAACGAAAAGATCATTCATTTCTGACCCTCTGCCATGGGCAGGGCTGTCACCCACCATATATCAGGCAGTCCAGGGCCCCATCCAACCTGGCCTTAAACACCTCCAGGGATGGGGCATGCACAACTTCTCTGGACAGACTGTTCCAGCACCTCACAGCCCTCTGGGTAAGGAATTCCTTCCTAATATCTAACCTAAATCTCTCCCTTCTTTTAATTTAAACCTATTTCCCCCTTGTACTATCACTGTCAAAATGTGTAAAAAGTCAGTTTTATAAGCTCCCTTTAAGAACTGGAAAGACACAATGAGGTTTCTCTGGAGCCTTCTTCAAACTAAACAAGCCCAGCTCCCTCCCAACCTTTCTTCATAGGAGAGGTGCCCCAGCCCCTTGATTATCTTTGTGGCCTTCCTCTGGACCTAGTCTAACAGCTCCATGCCTATCTTATGTTGGGAGTCCGAGGCCTGTATGCAGTAATCCAGATGGGACCTCATGGTGGCAGAAGAGAGAACAATCACCTCCCTGCACTTGGTCTTGTTGAACCTCACTAGAATCATGTGGGTACACTTTCCAAGCTTGCCCGGGTCCATTTGTATGGCATCCCTCCCTTCTACTGTGTCAACTGCACCACTAAGCTAGGTGCAGCTGAGGGTGCAGTCAGTCCCACTATGTTGTTGATAAAGATGTTAAAGAGCATTGATCCCAAGTCTGACCCCTGGGGAACACTACTTGTGAATGGCCTCCACCTGGACATAGATCTGTTTACCACAACCCTCTGGCTGCAACCATCAAACCAATTCTTTATCCACTGAATAGACCAGCCTTCAGATCAGCTTCCAATAGTCCAGCCTCAAATTCAGAAATAAGGATGTGGAGCAGGACCATGTTAAAGAGCTCGCACAAATCCAGGTAGATGACATCAGTTGCCCTTCATTGGCCACCAATGCCATTCATCCACCCTAGAAAGCCAGCAGATTGTTTAGGCACAATCTGCCCTTGGTGAAGCCATGCTGGCTGTCTAAGATCACCTCATCTTGTATGTGGCTTAACATAGCTTCCAAGAGGATCTGCTCCACCATCTTGCCAGTCAGAGGTGAGCCTGCAGTTCCCCAGGTCTTCCCTTCTCCCTTTCTTAAAAATGAGAGTGATGATTTTATTTTTCCAGTCACTGGGGTCATTGTCTGACAGCCACAACTTTTCACGTATGATGGAGAGCAGCTCAGCAAGTGCATCAGCCAGCTCCCTTCCTGGGATGCCTGCTGTCTGGCCCCATAGACACACACATTAAGTCTCATGAGGCAGACTCTGACTTGCTCTGCTCTTGCACTGGAAGGGCTGCTCTGTCCTCTGCCTAGAGGTGTCCTGTGGTTTGCTGCCATTATCACATATCATAGATTTAATGTAGTTACATATATTTACCATTTATTTTTAAGATGGATGGATCAACAATAATTCCACCCTCATATATACAACCATATAATATATAAACAAATAACAAATTAACCAAGGAATATATACAAATGTATATCCAATGTGAAATTGGACTAGTTGACTGTTTACCTGAAGATTTCATAAACACATGCATGGAGGCAAAAAAAAAAGAAAGCTATTTTTGAGACATCAGTTGCCTAATATTTTCTCTACTTTTCAAGTGGGTTTTGAGTGACAGCAGCAATAATATTTGGGGAAATCCACTGTACATATAGGCATGTAAACATACAGTTGGAACTGCTTTGGTGATTCCACTTGTGAATTTCCACACTTCTTCACAATGAAATGTTTGACCTTCATGATGTATTAACATACATATATATTTTTTTAATTTAATACACCGATGAAATTGGGGCATGGAACACAGATGACTGCCTCTGGGCCCTCAGGCTCCTGATTATCTCAGGATAACTGTGCCTTCCTGGAGTTGCTCAACTGCTGTATTAACAGTCTTTACTGTGAAGAAAGCTGCATTAGATAAACATCATTCAGAAGGGTATCTCTAATTGTCTGAGCCTACAGAAATAATTTGCCTCGAGCATCAGCAGTAGATAGGTGCCGTTTTCAGATCATCAAGAAATATACTTGGCTAGCATCAACTCAGTGCTGTGTCATCCCCTTCTTTCTAATTGACACTGAGTGTATCACTTACTCATTTTAACCTATTTACAAATCTCGATTAAGTCACACTAGTTAAATGTCAATATATCCTTAGAGGTTTTATAGGCTGGGGCTTACCTATCTATATGTGTTTGGAAGCCTCACCCAGAGATGATAAATGGCATTCACTGATACCTAGGCATTGGAGAGTGCCAGCAGCAGCTGCCAGCAGCTGAGATATAGCAGTAAGAGTGTGCAGTGCTCATCTTCACCCCCTGACCAAGAAAGATTTGGAAATGAGACACAATTCTCCCCAGTGCAGCCCTGATGGAGACCACATCCTAGGAGTGAGGAGCTCCAGGCCTTGCAGGGCCATCACACAGATCCAACCACTGCCAGAGCAGCAGGCACTGCAGCTGTCCTCCATATATCATGTTGGCAAGATGTAATAGAGGATCACCAAAGAGTGGTTTGAAGATGGCTCCTTTTGCCACTCAGTCTCATACTTTTTTACTGCCTACTCTTCCTCCCCCTCCTCCCCCCATTTTGTCTTCCTACATGTATCACACAAATATATAAACGTCCTGCAGTTTTCTCCCTGGTCAAGCACTGAGATTACAAGAGACTGTGCAGTATTATCACTTGTAGAAGCCATAGCTCATGTAACTGCCAGTACAGAAAAAGGGTGTCCCCTGCTAGGAAGCTTGCCAAAGGGCTCAGAAATTCCAACTGAAAGGATTGTCCCTCGTAGGAGAGATCACTATTCTAGTAAATGACATCTATCTCTGCTGCATCATCCTGAGGAAATGTTGGTTTCCTGGGACCTGTAGTGCCTGTACTTCCAGGTTAATCGCTTCCAAGTGAAATAGGTAGAAGGCATTGATATTATATTGGCAATATCAGATGTCCATATTTCATTTACTAAAAGACAAATTCTGTTATATTTCCCCATGAATAACAAGCGGCCTGATGGAAGTGTCTGGGTGTTGGGATGTATTTCAATATGGTAAAAATCAGCGCTATTTTATGAAGGAAAGAAAATACAATTGAATTATTGATTACTTTTTTTTTCCTTTTTCTTTGGAGGGGGTTATGTTAATCTGTCTTCAGAAATATTTTATCACTAACAATTTGGATATTGATGGAATATCCCCAGCACTGACTTCCCACCAGAATCTATTTCTAGGCTATGTTTTAAATATTGTTTTTCTTTGGATCTTCTTTCCCTATTGTCTGCAGGGAATCTAGCAAGCGTAACACGGTTCCTTTTTTTTCTCCTCAAATTCATACTCATAAGACTCAAAATGTAATACCCTATGTCCAATGGCCCATTTTTTCTTCATGTGTATGTGTATGCTAGTATTTACCATTTATGTACACAGCATGCATTATTTCCATAACATAATACATACACATAACAACATCATATATTGTTATTATATAGGGTTATGTAGCAATAATAGTTACAATTATACCTATAAATGTAACGTACATGATGGGAACAATTGTAACAGCATCCTAAGAAATGCTAGCTATTACTGGTAGCACTCACTGCAGAGAGAAAATAAACCAGAATAACTAGTGGATTATGAGAACCTGAAAAAGTAACTCTTCTGGAATTGTCATTCTAATTAGAATATGTATATTTAATCCAAAGAAACTTTACAAGGTACAGAAACCCTGCTGTTATTAGTTATGGATTCCCCATAAGTTCCGAGGTGCATCTTAGAAACATCTGTAGGCAGAAGTGATGCTTCATTATGAGGGTAAGGTGTGGCTGCAGAAACACATTAGCACTTCTGCTTTAACATTGTGGCTTGTCAGCATTGACAGCTTCTGACACCTCTCTTCTTCCCAGAGCAAGCACACCCAGCTTTGCTGCAGGGGGAGGTAAGCAGCTGGGCTTCAACTCAGCTCCGCGCGCCTGAGCAGCTCATCCAGAAGCACTCAGCTTTGCTGACATTTTATCCTGAGGCTTTTATCACTGAAAGGAAGTGGGGACATGAGTGCCTCACTCCCACCTCTGGCTCCCCAGGATGTAAGCAGATCTGCTGCCATGACAGGCTGAGTTCTTGTTTCAGCAGCAAACAAGGACCAGAACATCAGCAGAGAAAGGAAAAATAATGATTGCTGCTCTTGGGCTGAGATCCATGAAGTGACACTAGTTTTTCAGTTGCAAGTTGATGATATGTGAACTTGTTTAAATGATACAAAGCAATCCAATATAATTATACTAATTAAAAGGAGAAGGATGGCAGACCAAGCACTTTTACATCTTAGATACTGGCTGTGAGGTTTTGAAGTCTGAAAGCCATCTGTACAGTCTTCAAAGAAAAATGCTTATATCAATACAAAGTTTATCAGTTTAATGATACCTGCATTCAGTGCAGCACACATTCCTACATACAGACAAATTGAGGGTCTGATCTTGGATTTACGACTGTGCTAAAACTTTCAGAGTTCTGTGTGCACAAGGAATGCATAATCAAATTTTAAGAGATTCAGATCTTCAGTTCACAGCTGCCTTGAATATCCCTTAACAACGTCTTTTCCTAAGGCTTCCTCCCAGCTCTGAGGGAGAGGAAAAGATATTAATTAAGGGTGCTACACCAGTTCATACCAGCCAGAGATCCAACCTAGTTGTCACAGTCCACAACAGAAAGAAGAATCTTGATAGAGATCTCCAAGAGACATTTGTTAATTATTGCAAAGATAATTACTGGGTACAATGATAGGAGCTGATTATTAGTCTTTACTCACACTGGATCCTGTGGGCCAAGTGTGAGACTGTGCTGTGCTTTTCATAAAAGTGGATACAGCATTAACAAGAGACTCAAGGATATTCACCAATTCTAAGGAAAAAAATCCTATATGCAAACTGCCTATTTATCAACCCTTCTGATCAGGGCAGGAGTTTTCCAGTTTATTTTGATGTGCTGGAAGAGGTGTAGGAACCTCGCTGTTGGCTTTCAAGAAACAAAACTTTGTTATTTTATCCTATCACAGTAATTTGATGTTCCTTCTGAATTCCTCCAGCCTACATCTCTACTTTTGTGCCCACAAGGTTTTCCCTACAGTCTGCCCTGAATGTCGATCTGCTCAAAGGGTTCCCCTACACCAGCAAACCACTCGTCAGTGTGGTCCATTGGGGCCATCCTGAAAATGTTCTGCCTTAGTGTGTTAGAAGCTTTCATAAAAGCCCTCTGAACATTTACAACATAGGTCCCTACAAAGGAGAGGGATGGGTGGTGAACTCTCAAATGCAACATTTGACCAAGAGCCAGCAGTGTGCACTCATGGTCAAAAAGGCCAGTGGCATTCTGGGGTGCCTTAAAAAGAGTGTTGCCAACAGGTTGAGGGAGGTGATCCTCCCCCTCTTCTCTGCCCTGGTAAGGCCTCATTTGAAGTACTGTGTCCAGTTCTGGGTTCCCCAGTACAAAAAAGACACAGATCTCTTGGAAAGAGTCCAGCGGAGGGCCACAAAGATGGTGAAGGGCCTGGAGCATCTCCCCTGTGAAGAAAGGCTAAGTGAACTGGGTCCGTTTAGCCTTGAGAAAAGAAGACTGAGAGGGGACCTGATCCAGGTCTATAAATATCTGAGGTGTGGGGGGCAAAGTGGCGAGGCCAGGCTCTTTTCAGCAGTGTGTGGAGACAGGACAAGGGGAAACAGGCAGAAACTGGAGCATAGGAGGTTCTGCACAAATGTGCGCAAGAACTTCTTTACAGTGAGGGTGACAAAGCAGTTGAAAACAAACTGAAGGAAAAGACAATCCAATTTCTCCCTCAGACTACAGCTCTTCTGTTTTCATTCTTCAGCTCCATCTCTTCTTTGTAGCATTTTGTCATCTTACTTCTGCTATTTGGTCCCTGCAAGACTTCCAGTCTACCTCTTTGTATACATTTCCTTCTTTTCAGTTCCTTAATGCTTTTCGCATATTGCTTTTTTTCAGTACTTTCTTTCTGTTCTTTCTAGTTCTTGAATTCATATTTCCTTTCATGCCACAAATCCATCATGTTAAGCTAACAGCCTAGTGCCATCACGTAAGATAGAGTTATAAGGAGAGGCTTGGCCAAAAGTCGGAGGCAAATCTGTTGATTCCCATCTGGCACTGTCGTCTCTTTTGGACTTTTAAACACTATCAGGGCACGGTGGCCAAGTGAGGAGGAATCAGACTGGGCCCAAGATTGACTTGCTGCTTTAAGCAGTCCCAAAGTCTAGAGCCACAGGTCTAATCCCTCATTCCTAGGCAAACAGTCCTTACTGTGGGACTGGGCTCGTAAGAAATGTGCTTGTGCTGTCCTTCTAGAGGTCATGTCAAGACCTCTCCAGGGAGTACCAGGGCACCTCCAGAGTCTGTTGTAGCATCATTCACCCAACCTGTTTTGCATTCCTGTTGAACAGAGCTCACATGCAGTTGGCTGCATTGCTTCCAGAGTGCTACATGTGGAAACAGAGGCCCTTCTAGGTGTGGTGCCTGCCATTCTATTCTTGTTGCACTTCAACCTCCAGGGATCTCAGTAGATTTGTCATTGAGTAGACAGACTGTGAGGTGGTATCAGTACAACTGCATGAAAAATGAATACATCTGCACTGTAAGAGAAATGAAGCTTTTAATTTTTCAAAATTCATCACCTGCTTGGGGCAATGTAGCTTTGTGGTTGACAAAGAGATTCATTTTATTTTAATTTTTTTTTCCAACTTTGTACGGTTATATCGACCTTCCTTACATGCCTTTCAAAACCACGATCTATAAGCAACTCTGCCCTGCAGACAGTTTTAGGAAAAGCCACAATCCCTTTATGAGCCAGGCATTATTCAAAGGCAAGGTTATACTTTGGGCTCTGTTCTGCTTTAGCTTTGCTACGTGGTGGAAATATGCCGAATGTCTCACCTTTTCTGTATATTCTTCAGTTCAACAGCAAGTTAGACCTGAGTCCTTGTTTACTCCTCAGTGACGGAGCAGACCCAGTGTTGCACACAGTAAAAAGGAATGTGTCTACTCTCTGCACAAGACCTCCCTTTAATTTTTGACTCGGGTGTCACTGGAAGGTCAGGTGAAATCTGGCCCTAGAGTAGTTCATCTAACTCATTTTTTGAACAGCTTCTTTCATGTAAGACAGTAAAGCACTTCTCAGAACAAAGGAGTACTTGAGAAACCTGCTAAAGATGTTGGGTTCATTAGATTCGCACAAGGCCAAATCCTGTCCTTCAGGACACACCTTTCATCAGGAGTTAGATCATGGAGCTGGGGAATGGAAATTATTCTTTAATACAGTTGTATCAAAGGGATTCCACTTGACAGTTTTCTCATTTCTTTCCACAATTGGAAATGCTAGCAAAAGCCCTAGAACTCCAGTTAGTTTCTCCTTTGATTTATTCCATGTCTCAAGCTTGTTGCCTCAATTTTTTAAAGCTCTGTATAGGAGAGCCCCATTTCTGTTGCTAAGTCACAAAGGGCCAGCCTTCCTCTCCATTCTTTGTGCTCACACGGAAATGAGTTCTTCAGGCTTCAAGCTGTTTTGTGGCCTCTGTAGAATGAGACGGAAAACACTGTTCTGGGAAAAGACCCACCTATTGGCGTTTGTGCCATAAGGTCTGTCCCTCTGAACCAGCCGGCTCTTCCTTGCGAAGACACAGATTGGGGTGGGAGGGTTTGTTTTCCCAGTGGTGGTGGCAGCTGTGAAGGAGGCAGATGGAGTCAGCAGGACCAAGAAGAGTTGAGACTGGTTTGCAGACAAAAGGTCAGTAAGTGTGCTAACAGCCTACTGCCCAGCGTCCTGAAGGCAGCAGTTCTGCTTGCTGGGAGACTGGGCGGAATGGACCACAGTGTCTAGACATACATGCTCTCAGTAAACATCATCTTCTACTGCCAGCACTGAAGACAGAGTACTGGATGATGTGGACCATTAGTTTGACTTAGTAGGACATTTCTGCTGCTCTTAATTAGGACCTGATATTTGAAATTACTATTGTTCCTCAGTGAAGTTTTCATAGCACTTGGACTGCAACAGCAATCATGAATTAAATTAAATAATCAGAAGTTCTGTCTGGCCTGGTTTTTATTGCTATGGGGCACTTTTTTTATCTCATATGTATTCTTCCTTATGATGTACCTGCAGCAGGTCATGCATCTGTTGGTGTCTCAGTCTGTGTTTCTGAGGGGCAACATTTAAAGGCTTGAAGGGAGAGAAGAATGAAGAGTGGAAGAGAGCTGGAAATGGGTAATAGATCAGATGTGGGCTCATCCTTTTTAGATCCAAGATTTCTATTCTAATTAAAGAGAAATAATTTTGTTTTTATTCCAGATAGAAGGGTGAACAAGTCTGACACAGCAAATTTTATCAGACTCCAATTCCATTATCAATCTGATTTACCTCACTTAATCCCTCTGGAAATTTGTATCTGGCCTAATTTTTTCAGCAGTGACTCTTACAGCAAGAGCAAATCATAGAGGTGACCCTGTGCATTCCTGCCGTATCTCTTTCTCTGTAATGTGGATTATTGTAGCTTCAGCCCACTTTTGCCTGTGAGGAGACAAAGACAAAGATCAGTTGAAAGCAGCCAACACATTCTTGCAAACTCACATTTGGCAGTACTCAGTGTGGGTAAATATTGCCAACGTATATCGATTGCTTTCTGCGCTTCAACCAGCTTCAACAGACCCAAAGTTATCTGCCAAGTATTTGTTCTTTGTAAATGACACTTCATACTGCCTGGTGTCATGTGAGCTGTATCAATTCATGGTGCACCTCACCTGCTTGGAGCATTACTGGCTTTATTGGGGACTCTGCTGTTTTTAGCAACAGATTTTGTGATTCCTCCTTTAATTCAAATTTAGCTCGGAACCAGACTGCTAATAGCAAGACTTCCAGTGATGGCCACTTGCCACGTTTCTGGGAGCTGCCTGTCTCTTAACTCTCTGCAGTACTGGGAGGTGGAAGCTTTACAAATGGCTTTTCTCTGTCTTCGTCCATTGTTATTTCAGCACGCATGTGCATATGCACTTGCATGTGAGGGTCCGTGTAACCTGATAAGATGCCTTACAGTCTATTCCTTTAATAAGCCTTCTGTATTGCTTGTTCTGCAGACAGCAGCTGAGCTGTCTGTGCCGCGTGTGGTGGGTGATGGAGAATGTTCAGAATTCAACAAGTGTCCGCTGGCTCAGCTCCTTTTTCTCCCTCACAAAGGCAGGCTGCAGTGCAGAGGGAAGCGCTCTGCCCTCCCAGCAGTCATGCCCTGGGTGGCTGGCGGTCCTGAGGGAGGCACAGTCTGGCATTCAAGAACAAATTGAAGGAACCTGTTTCCCAAAAGAGGTTCTACCCCTTTGCTAGAAATGGGCCTGTTTTATGAAAAGAATGGTGGACCTGAGTGCAGTTGTTTTGTGTAAATATAGAAACTGATAGAAGGAAATCTTTTATTGGGTTGTATTGTTCTTCCAGTATTTGGACAGTAATTACTCATACTAAGACACGCTCTAATAGGTTCAATACCAATGTCATAGGCACTATGGAAACGTGGCACGGAGACATACAGTGCATTAAGATATAGGCTATTTCAAGGAGTTGTGGAAAACCATTACTGATGCTTCTTACATGACGTTGCTGTCTATGAATACACAAAATCAATAACACAGCAGGAACGTCTCCTTTTAACAACAACTGCTACATGTATCAGGTTGTTTCGGAATCCTTTCCTAGAGTGAAAGGTATATAGTGGCTTGTAAATGATTTCACTATTTGTCTTTCTCCGTTTCACTATTTGTCTTCCTCCATTATGGCCATTACTCAACTCATAGCTTGCTGTTGCAAAGAAAATCATGCCTTTTGTATTGCACAGTAGCTGTGTGATGGGGAAGCTTCAGCACCTTCCTCCTCTCACCAAACTCCTCCTCGCTGCATTGGTGTGGTGGCAGCATAGGAAATTAATGGAATCACTTCCAGCTTCACTAGCACTGCCTCAGTTTACTGCTGGTACTGAGGAAGGCCCAGCTGGGAGAGCAGATGGAGGGGTCTTGAGCATCAGCCCATCACTGTACCTCAAAGATCTTCTGTTCCCCAGTCTCCAAAAAGGCCTTGAACTGGGGTTGACTTAACCCCATAATGAGATCCTATTGTTTGAATTGGTCCCTCGAACAGAAGAGATAAAATCTTTAGTTTCAAAATATTTGTGATAGTAGAAACTTCTGCTTTCTCCCTTTTCCCCTTCCCCCCTCCATCCCTTCAGGGTTTCAGCAGAGCGTTCTTCCTCCTGCCTTGTTTGGAGTCCTTGTGATAGGATGCATGGTGCATGCTGCTGAAGAACTGCTTTGAATGAGTGTACAGTTCTGGAGTTGGAGGGCTAATGGGTAAGGAATTATTACCTGCTCCTGGATCTCAATTATGCAATCTTTGTCTCTGGCCTTCTATGAAGAAAGAAAATTGAACAAGAAATGAAATTTATTAGCAGGATCAGCTGCCTTACGAATGTGGTAAATGCTAATGTCATATTGCAAATGAGGTATTTGCTAAATAGAAATGCTTTTAAAACAGTATAATCCTTCACTGTCCCTTCAGGACAAACAACTGGAGAGCAGTGATTGCAGAAATCATTTAGGTCATGCAAATCAGGCTCCAGCAGCAGTGTTTCCTGCAGTCTGAAGGGAAGGCTGGACTGTCCTATTAAGAAGCCTTGTAATGATACAACATGATTAAAATGACTCAGAAGAAATTACTTTGTGGGGGTCAATAAGGGCTGAGAAGGGCAGGCTGATCGTGGAACTGTGCTTTTAAATGGACTAATTCCGAGGGAGTATGTTTATCATAGTCACACATAACTGGCTGAATAATAATCACACCAAAATTATGTGAAAATTGTAGCCTTTCCAGGGGCTGAAGGTAGTTCAGTGGCTTTTTATGTACAGAGCTGATTTATATCAAATGACACGGGTCTAAAATTCTCACATAATGTTTTTGCAGAAAATGACTATCAGCTTTCTTCTTGGCTTAAATTTGAATGTCACTCAGAGAAATATCACGTTACACAATATTACACAGCGTAAGCAGAATGTAGCCAAAGGTACTGCAGCTAACGCTGCTGCAGTGAGCTTTATCGTACTGAGAAGCCAGCTCTGCTGTTGCGGATCCTGGAGATGCATTTCCTGTACAGTGACACTGGCCTGCCTGCTGGTCCAGCTGAATGAGGAGAGTGTAATTGCTTTCTTTAATGGAACTAAAATATCTGGGACGTATTTATGTGTGGCAATACCTGGTGGAAAAATATCAGCCACCCAGTTTGGTTACTACAAGCTGTGTACCAGACCTCACAGCTCACGGAGCACTGACTCTTCGGTGTTATTGCACAGCAGAGCTGAGAAGTACCTCTTTATAAGCTAATGGTTATAAACCAGATTGAACTGCAAGCTGTCTCTTGGCAAACACTGAGGAGCATGTCTGCTCCTCCCCCTCCTTCTCAGCTACTTCTTGCTTTAATTCTCAGAATTATTACTGTTTCCATCCCCCAGAGATTTCAGTGTCGAGGGACCAAGGGCAGTACCGGTGCATACAGCTCCCAAAGTCCCTAACGCCAGCCTGAAATCTTGTGCTCACCCGACTGCTAGCTCCAAATTAGGTATCAAAAAATGCAGATTTTTGATGTGCTACCAAAGCGAGTGGCTGGTTGCTTCTAGGGCTCCATCAGCTGCTTCCCAGCCTTCCTCACAAAAGGCAAAGTTGATGGTGGTGAGGAAGGGCTCAGGAGGGCAATGGTGATGGCTGACATGAAGTGGAAGGGACAAAAAGGGCTGTCTTTATCCTGGCCATAGAATTACACTGGGAAAAATAAAAGGCCAATTAGATCTCTACCTGATGGCTTGCTGAAGAACACATGAGCTAATTATGTGTGAGGTGTTACTGTGACAACCCAAGAGGCAGTGGCACACTGAAAACAAAACATGGAAATGTAAAGCTGAAACTGGAGGGGGAAAAAAAAAGAGAAAATTAAAAACATGAAAGTAAGAGGAAAAGAAGTGCAACAAAAGCAAGAGAAAGGAAAAGGTCAAAATACGGCTTGAAAAGATGGGGAAAAAAGAAGAGTTGATAGCAAGAGAGAACCAAGACTGATTCATGATCACAAACAAGGTGCCTGACAGCCAGAAAAATGGTTAGAAGGCAAGATATCACAATGTGGTGCTTCCACATGATAGACCCAGATATGTTTTGAGTGGGGCTTTTTATTCTGACTTTAGCTATCTGAAAGATCAGGTGTTCTGTTCTTCTTCAAGGCTCTGTTTATAGTTAAAAGAGAGATGTGTAGCAGCACAGACTCAGCTGCTCTGTGGTCAGTGCCAGGTGGTGGCTCCGCAGATGTTTCCTTTACTATCAGTGGTGAATTTAGTTAAATTCCATCTCCTTTTTACCTCCTTGCCTTGTGTTGTTCTTTTCTGCTGTCCTAGGAATGGTGCTGGTGAAGTTCCTGTGTAGGTGCTTGGAAATCAAGGAGATCTCCTGTTAGCCCACATTGATCTCTTTATTCACAGGGTGGCCATGTGGATCTTCACTGACCTGATTCAGAGATACTCAAGGGGGTAAAAATGGGTGGCTGAAAGAAGGGGGGGACCTGCTTAAACTGTCTCTGTCAGAGAAAAAAACTGTTTGCTGTGCTGTGAGACCAGGAGTGTTTTGCTCTTTGGATATTCTCAGTGGGGCAGAGAGCCCAGGAGAGCAGCCTCTTGTCTTCATGGCAACCACTGGGTGAGACGAACCCCACTCTTTTTACTCAGCATTTCATGTGAGCTACACGTCATGACCAATGGCACATTAAGGCTGCTAAACGCAAGGCAGCAGACTTAGTTTTGTGACACAGCAGCCCAGGAGAGTGAGGAAGCTGCTCGGGAGGAGTGCTGCTTGTGGTGGGCTGTGTGGGGTGTTGAACACCGCATGATCGCCGAGCAGCTCCGAGACGTTTTGCTGTGTGAAATGACATCCCATATGGCAGGAACTTCCGTAATGTTTCCCATATTCTCCCTGCTATACTCATGTTCCCGCTGGGTTAATCGCTTTGGCAGCGTAAACAGCAGCCGTGTCAGTTACCTTTTGCATTTAAAAGCTGTTCATATAGAAAAAGTTGCAACAACTAATTACAGAAAGGAAGTTCTGATACAGCAGCTGTCAGAGGGCAGTGAAAATTAATAGAAACCAGTTAAACGAAAACAGACTTTATTTGAAATAGCTAAAATGCATGGTTGATTTAAATGTCTGGCCAGCTTGGATTAAGAAGTAATCTACGCTGGGCGCAGACCTCCAACAGTAACTGTGCCGCTAATGAGTGAACAATTCTCTTATTATAAAATCATTATCAGCCAATAAAACGAGCTCAAACCACAAAATAGGAGCAAAGTTCAGGGATCTGAGAATTTATAGTTTAGCTCCAACGCTGAAAATGTCAGGAAATTAAAAGAAGCTCTACAGAAGTCACCACACAGTGGAACCCATTGCACAAAAACAATCCCTAAGTGCCATGGCAACATTCTTGGGCTCTTTTGAAATGAAATGCTGTTTCTAAGGTGAAAGAATGGGACCTCAGTGTTTGCTCTCAGCTCTCCATGTCCACCTTCATCCCATAAGTATGGTTCACACAGCTCTAATTATCTAAGAAAATGCAGGCAGGGAAGACAGGGGTGAATGCTTGACTTAAATAAAAAAAAATGAGTAATACAAAACGTATCTAAATTAGGCTACGACGACATACAACAAGGAAAAAACAGTGAGCCAGCACTGTGCCTACACGGGCAGGTGCAGCTCCCCACAGAGGGGACATACTGCTTCTGGACCTGATATGGGCTTGTGCAGGGCTGTCCCAGGACCTACCAAAAGCAGGGTGGACAATCAGTGAAGGCTAGTGGGCAGCTGACTGTTGCCTAAGTTGACAGTGAACCTAACAGGGGATTTTTCTCAACCAAGGTTGAGAGGGAGAGTTTATGGCATCACCCCTCTCATTTGGCTGGGTTCTGCTCCTAAGGTCTTGCAGCCTGCGCACATGACTTACTGCATGAAGAGCTGCAGAGCAGATCTGTAGCACCCTGCTCCCCTTGGTAATGGGCAAGGGGGAGTTGCTTCACCTAATCCAATTAATTTCCTCCTAGAGGGCTGAATAAAGGCAGATTTCAGAGAGGTCGTGGCAGAGCAGGAGAAGAAAGTGCTGCAGTGAAGAGGTCAAATGTTTTATGTAAAACAGCACTGCCTGTTTCTTCTTAGGCAAGATTTCTACCCTAGTCACAGGATCACAGTGTATGTGTGGTCACCTGGAATATGAACAGGCAGTTTATTGTGCTAATTTTGGGTTGTTTGTAGCTTCAGGAAGACCTTGCTGAACTGGTTGATGACACTGGCACAGTTTCAAGGTTACCTTCACACAGACATAAGAGAGAGGAGCAGACACTGTGGCAATTCAGGTTTTGGACCAGAGTCCCAAAGAAAGTGAATCCTTGCAAACCCCAGAGCATGAGATCAGAAAACACTGGGGAAAAAAAAAAAAAAAGGATTATTAAAAGATATCTGTAAACTACTATGGGAAAGATAGCAATGACTCATAGAATACAGACATACCAATTTAGGACGCAGCAACAGAATTACTAAGTACAATGGTAGTTAGCTCTGTTATACAATGCTTTTATTTGTGGTCTTAAAATTCTAGGTAGAAATGAAGGAAATAGCCCCGTTTTGATATTAAGGACACCAAGTGGACCGTGTCATGACGATTGACTAACCCATACAGAAACAGTGGGTCACTGTTGGTCCAGGTCTCACCTGGACTTTCTGCAAGCCAAAAATGATTTTAATCTGGAGGCTTAATTGGAAACTGTTGCATATCAGTCTCCTGAAAGAAATCTTTGATTTCTGGTACATTGCCAAAGCTGTAATTTCAGGCCTAACTCCTTTAGGATACCTCAGAAATGGGCTAACCTTGTAGTATATGCTTCACAAACTGTAACTAGGCAACTAAAAAAAGAAAAAGCCTCCATGGCAGTTATCTAATCTGTCTTAGGAAACCTTTGTCCTGCTGGGCAACTTAAACCAAGAGATGGTATTGAGAGAGATTAATATTCTCGCTTAAATTCTGTTGCCTCAATTTGTAGTGTAAAGAAGAGTTTTATGTAATTCATACAATCGTATTACCCTATTTGTATTCTGGACCACCAGCCTGCAGCACATCTTCCACATCAGAGAGGCAAAATGTTAATTTTTATAGAATTATATCTCTTGTTATTAAAAAATGTTATTAACTAAACAGTAAGGCATTCTTGTCTAAGGACACAAATTTAGTTTTGCTACATCTGGCTTCTCTATTGTTAATCAATAAAAAATAAGGAGGAAGTATAGCTCTGGGCTTTTTCTGTTTCCTTTTATCTCTTCCAGTTTGTAGTTCCTGCACTACAGAACCACTCGGGACTCATGGTTTTGAATATCCATGGAAATACACAGATCACTTGCAGTGACCCCAGTGCTTGTCAGAAGGATCCTTCAGACGAACCCTCATTTACCCCCATCAAACAAGCTAACCCCTAGGAGCTACTTGTTGTGCTGCGTCCCAGTGAACTCCGAAGAGATGACATGAAGCAGATGTTGTAGAGCAATGTAGTGGTTTAGCTTTCTCAGAAGGGTCAGGAAATCCGAAGCCAACTTTCTTACAGAACTTTGTAAATATGCCACAGTTAGACGCAGAGAAGTAAGCTATCCTGATTAATACTGCATATCCCAGTGTTAGGGAATAAGATGACTGTGCTGTTGGAATGATGACTTTTGTAACTGTGCAGAAAAGCGAGTTATTCCTGAAGTACAATTTAATACTAAGAACTAAGCTGATGATGATGAAGGCTATAAATACCATGATTATCTGACACAGCAAACAATCTGTTTTGGTAACAACCGTAAAAACCTCTAAAAAAAAAAAAGAAAAAAAAGTAGCCAAAATAGGGTAAAAAAACCATTCCCAAACATTATCAGGAAATGCGGCAGCTTTACATAGACTCATCTGTTTCTGCAGAGGATTCGATGCCTCCTTAGGGAGCAGCGGTTCCTAGGCAGAAGTTCCAGTGCAAAAGGCACTGTGTGACTGGGCCAGGAAGACAAATCAGGCCTTTCTCTCCGGATGTAGTTGAAGCCATCTGTGAACTGTTCAGAAATCTATACGAGTTTCCAGCAAGAGATTAATGATTGCCCACTTTCCAGTCATCTGCCTGCAGCAGCCGGGCTGTGCCGAGCTCCTCTTGCACACCACATCCTGAAAGGTTTGCTGTTTGCAAAACATTTTATCATTTTCCACTTTAGAGTCTTCTAAATTTAGTAATGGTACATAGCTCTGCCTCCCCAAGGACCTCTGGTTCAAAAGTCTCGCTGTGTTTTGAATGCAAGTTTATAACAAACAGCACTGCACAACTTTGTATTGGCTGAACAACAACCCACATCTGTTCTTCAGGCCCAGATCTTTAGCTGGGCAATCTGAGGGTGTGGGATCTGGTGTTTGGGAGTGCAGCAACCAAAGGCATTTTCTCTCAGTCCCCTCTCAACGTAGCTTCCCAACAGCAGTGACACAGAGGTTCCAGCAGTCCTTGCTGCTGAAGCCCTGTGGCTGCTTGCAGGCCCCTCCTCATGCTGCCATGCTGAGATGCATTCATCAGTTGAACTGGAGCCTGCTTGCCCACCCTTCTTCAGAGTCCTCCTTGCTGGAGTCATGGTGATGCTTACACCATTATTCACCAGCCTTCCCACTGGTTTTTAGCCCTTGGTGTCCTCATAGGGAAGCAGAAAGCAGAACTCATCTTCTCTGAGCTATGTAAGTTTATTAACAACATTGCTTGGAAAACAGAAGGCCTTTGGGACGAACAGCCAGGCATGAGGAGAATACAGAAGTACACTTGGCCAAATCTTTCAGTTTCTGTCTCGGTCAATACGCTGTCAGTAACAGAATAGAATATGTCTTGCTGAGCTTAATACTCATGCAGAATTATTTTAGATATTCTCCATTACCTCATGGCACAACGGATGTGTTTTTTCTCAGTACGTGCTAGACTTAACACTTCTCCTGTGAATTCATTTGAACGGTACCAGGAGTCGCATGGGGAATTCTCTCCTGCAGATGTTCAGTAAGAAGAAATGGTGGAAAACAGAAGATGCTGATTATGAAACTACCTGGGAATGAGTCTGTCTAACCACACTGCAATGTAAATCCAGCCCAATACTTACATAAAGAAAAACACAAACCAACCAAAAACACATATGCATGGTTCCACTATGCAGCCAGTTTTAGATTAGTTCTTGAGGACTTTTCTAATAGGTTCACCTTTGTGTAACAGAAGGCTTGTAGCTCAAACCACTCAAGAGCTTCTACTGTATTGAGTCATATATTACTGTTTTGCTCTCTCTTTTATTACGTTTATCTGATGTTTTGAAAGAGAATCATGTCTCCTCTCTTCATCACAAGGTCAAAGATCAAACTTAGTTTGTCACTTCTCTAAACGTTGCCTGAAATATCTCCTTCAGATACCAATAGGAAGAATCTTAAGCAATAGAGTGGAAGACAGAATACTGAAGATGTGAACTCGTCACCACAAAATGCTGTAGGTGATTAAAATTATCATAGATTCCAAAGTGACTGGACAACTTAGTGAAAGATGGATCCATTGGGGGCCATTAAATGCAAAATCGTCATGTCTGGTTTAGGAATTCTCTGAACCACAAATTGCTGTGTACTCAATAGATATTCTGGGAATAACATCATGCACTTGCTCTCTTCCTAAATGGTTTTCTAGAGATTTACTACTGCCTGCTGTTAGAGACAGGGTACTGGGATGCTGGGATGTGCTGACATTTTCTGGCTTGTTGTCCTTGTTTCTATGTTTTTAAAGATTTCTGTGGGATATTTCACATTTTGTCATGGGAAAAGCTGGAGGAAGGGAGGATTCAAATGACAGCTGATAGAGGAGCAGGAATAGAGGTCAGGAAAACTAAAAGAGAGGAAAGTTCCAAATATTGCCATTTCTCTGTGTGTTTGCTGTCTTTCTTTCTTTCCATAGCATATTTATGATCTGAGGAGAGCCCAAGTCACTTTTTGGATGCATTGTATGTAGCCTGATGATTCTTTTAAGAGTGAAGAGCTTGTTGCTAGTTCTGATCCACTTCCAGTCCAAACAGTCTGCCTCTGAGTTGAAAGGAAACATGTGGTCATTCTTCTCTGCTCTCTTCACATCCCTAGTGCTGCCAAATGTGTAATTTAAAAAGTCACGTGTAATTCTAGTCAGTCATGCTTTAGCTAATCCATTCAGCTACAGAGTACCTGGCTCTTTCCAACCTCCAAATAGATTTGTTTTCTTGACTTGTCTGATGGTATCCCTCCGTGGTCTTGAATGCCAAATCTTTCAGTTTCCCCTTAGCTCAGTCCTGTTATTTCCATTCTCCATCTGCAGAATGATCAGATTTGCAGTCACCATTTTGCAAGCTAGGAATTCCTTACCCTGCCATTCCCCGTGAGTGTGGAATGTAAGGACATGGACTCCAGCCTTGTTTTCATGAAATAGTGTGGGCTAAGACCTGAAGTTTGGGAAATGGTTTGGATAGTTAGCAGCTGTGGACTTCTTGCTGGCATGAGATTTGAGTGAATGTTTTATCTTCTGTGTGTCTCAGATGCTCTGTCTTTAAAGCCATCTATTCTAAAGCCATCTATTGTGTGGTTTCAAGTTTAACTGTAATATGAATACATAGTTTGGTTCTGGCAAGGCTTGGTGGTTTAGGCAGTGTTGCATTGGCAGTTCTGCTATATCTAAAGCAAGTTTGTGTCTGAGGCAACTCAGCTACTTCTGTATGCCACAGACTGAAACTGTCTAATGCCAGACTGAGGCTGGCTGTGCACAGATGGACTTTGGTTATATAGGCACCTGTTGGTTCATGGTGGCTTTGCACAAAACCAGCCTCGGTTTATTAAGTTTGGCACTAAACTTGAGGTATGAAACCCAGCTGGACCTGAGCTGACTTCTGCAGAGCCCTTTTTACATCTGTGCTGTGCTCCTCGGCTAGTCCTGAGCATCCCTGCAGCATGCAGCATGGGCAAAAAGCCACAGCTTTGTGGTGCTGAAGGAATCGGTTGTGTGGTGCTGAAGGAATCAGTAAGCTCTAGAAGGGCCTATTAGCACTAATGTGGCACCAGTCATCTTGTCTGACTTCACAGCAAATGATTCAAATGCCTTGGCACCAGCTTGGTGCTGTATTGCCTGCAGTTTTCCATTAGCTTGGTAATTTCGAGGCCATTATTCCTCTCCTCCTCCCCATAGCTCCTGGTAGTGGTAAGTTGGCTGCATCTTGAAAGCAACGATCTTGCCATAGGTTTGTGTATTATCAGACCCTGTAACTTTTATGGTTATTTAATGCGGTGTTGCAAGTTTTGTCCACTCAGTTTTAGCTAAGCAGCCTGCACTTTGGGATCCTAGCCACAGTGCACAATGAAATTACTGGTTAACTCATCCCTGTGATAAGTGGCACTTAAGAATCCTGTCTGTGGGATTTGTGGAAGGGATGGGCCAGAGAGCTGGAAATAGGACCTTGTTACATACTAAGAACAAGTACTGTGTCACTGCTTAGATGGTTAAAGCAGTAGCATGTGCACAAAAGAAAAGACAGAAGTCACCAGTTTTGGTAGAACTGGTTGCTACAAAAATATGAGGTGAATTATCAGTGTTTTGGGTTTTTTTTTTTCTATTTTTTCTATTCTTTTTCCCAAGAAGGAATACCAAAACTAACCATGAAAGTGCTTTCAGATAAAAGATAGAATGGTAAAGTATTGCGCTAGAAGTAAAGGCAGTGAAACGAATAAAGAGACCTCTGAAAATTTGTCTTCCTTTGTCTACATTCCATCAGATTTGAACAGTTTCCAGCACTGTGTTCTTCCTTTCTGATGGTGCAGTACCTTGGCAGCCGTTCCTGAAGGCTTTTCATAACCTACAGTAATTACTTTGAGAAGTACAGCGATATCTGTAGAGCCTTCTGAAAAGAATATTACACAAAATTAGTCGTTCAACTATTTTCCCATTGACGTGAAGATGGAAGGACCATGTTTTCTGATGTTTTTGTCTGCCAGAGATCTGCTTTTTAGATCTACTATCATTTTCCTTTAATCTCCCCCTCTCTCTTCTTTTAGTTCTTGTTTAAAAGTATAACAGGTGCACCAGCTTGCATAACTGTATCAATATTTTAGAAGCTACCGAATCTCACTTACACACACAAAAAGAAAAAATAAAAAAAAAAGGAAGCCGAACAATCTTTGCTAATCTCTTATGCAAGATATATCAATTATTTATGAAGGTAGCAGACAAAGGGAGGACTGATCTTGAACGGAATCCTAAATGCTACGCAGGAGAAGCCCTGGGCTGGCATGCAGCTCTACTAGCGAGGTTTGTTATTGTTGAATCTACTAACCAGTCTGTCGGGAGATAAACTGCAAGTTAGTCTCCAGCAAACTTTGTACTTCTTGACTGTGAGCTGGATTGTGCTTTGAAAAAGCAGGAAAGAATGAAGATAGGATCCTGCTGCCCAAGCACCGTTTTGTACCAGCGCTGATCAAGTTACAGCAGGTCAGCACTTTCTCCCTCTTAGCTCAGCTTTTGCACACCTCTTTTTTTTCACTCGTGTGGAAAGAAAATGACCTTTAGTGGTGGGATGGGATGCTGTGGTGGAGGTCTCTACGTGGCAGTTAGGGAAACCTGGGATCTGCATCCAACAGAGCCCATAGCTTTCCTTCCCTCTGGGTGAATATCCACTTATTCTGCTGTATGTGGTGGTAGCCTTAATGCCTATAAATGCTTGTGAATGACACAATGAGGCCAAATTGCAATTTTCTTAAGCTGTGCTTCATACACTCTTAAGTACTATTTGTTTCTACTATGTTTAATAAAGCTTTTCCATACTGATACTGCATACTGAGTTGCAGAAGGGCCTGAGGAGGGCGGCTTCTTTTTCTCGTCCATACAGCCTTAGTTTCTGGATGCCCCACTTCAGAAGAGCAGGACTAGTGGCAAAATTTCACAAGGAAAGCAAAAAGAATGGTCAGAGCTCAAGAAATAATCATGAGAGCACAGGCTCTGAGGAAAGGCAGCAGGAACTGAGGTTACTTTGTGTGCAAAAGTGAAGAGAGAAGAGTGACAGGCTGTCAGCCTTCAAACTTGTTTTTGTCAGACACATCAAGGCCTGCCGGAGACAGGACAGGAAATAGTCTGACCTCCGTATTCATGTCAAGTAAGACCAAAAGAAAACTGTTGAGGGGGATAATGCAAGTACAACATGCATTTTGGGTATCAGAGAAGTCTAATAGCAGGGACAGTGAAGCACTAGCATAGTCCTGGGAAGCAGCTCTATAAGTTCTGGAGATCTCTAAGAGGAAGCTGGAGAAGCATCTGTGAGAAAGCACCAGAGGTTGTGCCCATGTTACTGTGGGGAGTGGGACTGACTAGAGGTCTTCCTTGAGGTCCTTTCCTGCCTGTGTGTGTGAGTCCAACACTCTATATAAAGATATCCAAGGTATTTCAGATGGAAATATATTTAAACATCTGAGATGTAAGAGAAACTACTCTTCTTAGTTCTTTTACGCGCTGAATTCTTTTCTTAGTCCCACTGGACACAAAACACTTACAAAACCCTGAAACAGCTGAATGAGAGCCCAGTGCAGAGGCAGCAAGAAATACCTTGCCACACCGCAGAAAATGATGGTACGGCTTTCAAAGCACATTAAGAAGGAAGGGACTGGTGTCAGCCAAAGCAAGAGCTGCTTTATGAATCTGAATGGTCTGCTCCTTTCTCTCAATGCTACATTCTGTAAAAATAATTAGAAAGAAAGAAAGAAAGAAAGAAAGAAAGAAAGAAAGAAAGAAAGAAAGAAAGAAAGAAAGAAAGAAAGAAAGAAAGAAAGAAAGAAAGAAAGAAAAAGAAAGAAGGAAAGAAAGAAGGAAAGAAGGAAAGAAGGAAAGAAGGAAAGAAGGAAAGAAGGAAAGAAGGAAAGAAAGAAAGAAAGAAAGAAAGAAAGAAAGAAAGAAAGAAAGAAAGAAAGGAAGGAAGGAAGAAGGAAGGAAGGAAGAAGGAAGGAAGGAAGGAAGGAAGGAAGGAAGGAAGGAAGGAAGGAAGGAAGGAAGGAAGGAAGGAAGGAAGGAAGGAAGGAAGGAAGGAAGGAAGGAAGGAAGGAAGGAAGGAAGGAAGGAAGGAAGGAAGGAAGGAAGGAAGGAAGGAAGGAAGGAAGGAAGGAAGGAAGAGGAAGGAAGAAGAGAAGAAAGAAAGAAAGAAAGAAAGAAAGAAAGAAAGAAAGAAAGAAAGAAAGAAAGAAAGAAAGAAAGAAAGAAAGAAAGAAAGAAAGAAAGAAAGAAGGAAGGAAGGAAGGAAGGAAGGAAGGAAGGAAGGAAGGAAGGAAGGAAGGAAGGAAGGAAGGAAGGAAGGAAGGAAGGAAGGAAGGAAGGAAGGAAGGAAGGAAGGAAGGGAAGGAAGAAAGAAAGAAAGAAAGAAAGAAAGAAAGAAAGAAAGAAAGAAAGAAAGAAAGAAAGAAAGAAAGAAAGAAAGAAAGAAAGAAAGAAGGAAAGAAAAGAAAAGAAAAAGAAAAAAGAAGGAAAGCACAAATGTAATGGGAAATGCTTTCATCTCCCTGAGGTTTCAATATGTTCAAACTTTTTGAAGAACTAGGCAATAGTTTTCCTCAGGGAAACTCTTTTCACCATTTCTCCCTTGTCTCATTCACTAAAAAAAAATAAAAAAAATAAAAAAAATAAAAAAATAGTGCTTTGAACTTACAAAGAACCATGCAAAACTGATGACTTTATGAACAGAGAGAATGGTATCCAGTAATTTTTCCTTTAGAAATAAGCTCAGGTTTTCTCATTTTGAATTTAGACACGCTATATTCTCCTTTTATATTTTTTTTTACTTAAGGCACATCCAGAAAACACTGCCCTTATAAATTGCAGCTACATAAGATATAAGCCTGTTCCTTATGATCCAAGCAGAATAATGGTATATGTCAGAGCTTAACAGGTGTTTAACTTCAGTAGTGCGAGATCTTAGAGGTTAATGGCAAAGCATGGGGAAGTTATGCTTTCGTGCTCCATAGTGAGATAAATGGGAACAACGGGATGCTTATTCTGAAGGGGACCTAAAAAGCCACAGGAAAATTCTGTATTTGTTTCTTTCTCTTTCTTCTACCTTTTTGCTCCTTCTCCTTTCCGCTCTTCTCTGTTTTGTAGCCCCCCAAAGGGTGGAATGTTTGCTTTGAGTCAGTGATGGGAGATGAGCAGAGGCAAAGGTTTTGGCTCAGTCTAGGCTTTGCTTTGTGCATGTGGTTGTGCTGGGATTTTTACCTTGATAGAGCAGTTCACCTTCAAATAGTTCTCAAAAGCAAGTTTTAAATGGCCTTGGGCGTTCTGGCTTGAAATTTAGAGAGTAGTTTTGAAAAAGCGAGTGTTTTAACTTCATTGCTAAACTTAGTTATCATAGAATCTTATATTCACCAAGATTGGAAGAGACCTCAGAGGTGATCCAGTTCAACTGTCCACCTACCACCAATATTTCTCACTAAACCATGCCCCCAAGCACAACATCTAAATGTTTCTTGAACACCTCCAGGGTCGGTGATTCCATCACCCCCCTGGGCAGCCCATTCCAGTGTCTGAGCAGTTTTTTGGTGAGGAAATTTTTCCTATGTCCAGCCTGAATCTCCCTTGGTGCAACTTGAGGCCATTCACTGTAGTCCTGTTGCTAGTTACATGGGAGTGCATTTGTTCTGAAATATATTGGACTTTCCTTAAAAGTTATTTTCATCTTAGTTAGCAATTTGTGTATCTTTTGCCTTTACCTTTAGATTCATAAAGTAAGTGAAGATGATCCAGCTGTGGATGTCCCTGTTCATTGCAGGGGAGTTGGACTAGATAACCTATAGGGTTCCTTTACACCTCTACTGACTCTGTGATTCTATGATGTTTGGCACAATCACTATTTTTTGTGTGTGTGTGTGCCTTAGGTTGATAGCGCTACATTGACTTAATGTCTCATTACCGCGTGAAAAATTCAAATTAAAGAAATCAGAGAGCTGTAAATTGCTGGCATATGTAGTAGTAAATTAAAGAGCAGGCATCAACAGAAATAAAAGCCTGAAACGGAGTTCTGAGGATGCACTGGGAAACTGAAGACATCAAAGCCAACAACAACAACAACAAAAATAACAACTTAGCGAGGAAAACTGGCTTTTAAGGAAAGACAATGGATTCAGCAAAGTAATTCGTGGTCCATAGAGGATAAAAATAATGAAGTTGAACAGCAGGGGCTACAATAAAAATGATTGGAAATGAATACACCATTAAAAGAAGTTGGTATAGTCTTTGCCAACACAACTGACAGCAATTAAGCAATAACAAACTCTTAGGAATTGTCTGAAGATGAGATGATTTGCTGCTTTATGTTCTTCTAGCATTGCTTACATGTCAGGAAACAACCAGTCTTTTAAGTTAGTCAGATCACAAGATGCATGAACCAGCTTTTAGAGCTAAATCACAAGGAATTTTTAATACTTAGTTAGGTGACAACCTGAGGGGTCAGAAAAATGAGTGTAAGACATCAATAAAATTATGTCAGGGATTATCTTGTACCCCTTACTTATGCTTTTAGTCCCATTAACATTATGGAGTACTAGTACTGAGAGTGTTTGAATGACTCTCATGCATCATACATGCAAACCTGTTTCCCTGGCTCTGTGGTTTGTACTGCAGTGCACCCCGTGAGGATTTGGGCTCCTGTCCAATTGCAAGAACTGTGATTGCCACTGTGATAATGATGAAATAGGTAGGGGGCTGACCCCGGAGTTCACGTATCATGAGCAGGAAGTGCTGCACAACTTCACGAGGCTGATTCCGATTTCACTTAGCCTAGTTTTATTCCAGTGAACTTCAGCAGAATTACTCCTGGTTTGCTGCCTTATAAGGGAGATCAGACCCAATATGACTCAGCCCCTAGCATGCCAGTCTATTCTAAGTAAGCCTATAATAAGACCTTCCACAAATGAAGCCTATTTTGCTAATATGCAAAAAGAAAAGAGAGTAGGAAAAGTGCTTCTTTATAGACACTTGTTCCACTTCTTTTTTTGGCTTTTGAACTGGTTATGTCTACACAGAATACAAACATTTGCTCAAGACAGAATTGACTATGATCTACCTGTGTTAATTTTAATAAGGCATGACAGCACAGGCTAACAACTAGAATATAAGCAGCCTGAGCACACACAGCAGTCATCTGCAAATATCACTACTTGTTATGCTTGCTAACTAGCTTAATGCTAATCTGGATGTGTTTAGCCATTATAAAATTATTTGGCTGGAAGAGGAGCACACAGAAGCACACATGAAGGGTGTGCTCAGGTATGGGGGCTGCCCTCCTGTTTATTGGAGTCACTGAAATAGGGTTGATTCTGAGTGTTCACCTCGTCAGGAGAGAGAATGATTTATAGCCTGAGGAAAGCATTACCACTATGCCATTATGTGCACAGTATGGCCCAGAGAAGCATTACTTTGTTTCCTCAGGTTTGATGGCAAATACACATTGTTTATATATTTTTGAAAGCTTATTAATTCTGTTTGAAATGCAGGCTATAAAACAACTTCCACAGTGGCTCCAGCTGTGAGGTTACACCCAGGTAAATGCCTTCAATGTACAGCTTTGCCCATGCAGTTTGTTCAAGTGACGGTTCATGCTGCATGCATTCACAGCAACACATCCTGTAACTGGAGTGTGCTCTACAAGGTCATATACTATTTACCTGACATGCTGCTGTTAACACTAAATAGACGCTGAATGTTAGAAGACGATCAACTCTTCACCTAAAAAGTCATTCTAAAAGCAATGCATTACCCACCAGAATATTAATCCAGTTAAATGTATGGATACTTTCACTTCTGAGAGGATTGTTGCAGTTATTGCCTTAAGGAGTCACTAAGGCCACTCTTCCCTTCGCTCAAATTCCTCACTGAAACTTATGCCTTTTAGGAGGTTGATGAGAAACAAGGCTATTTATAATATGCAAGTAAAAGAGACTGGGGAATACATAAAGGACACAAATCACAAACTTAGGCTTTGTTTTTTCTCTGTTCCTTCCCTTTTTGAACTGAGGGATGACGAGTAAAAGCGTGGCTTTTACCAGCTAAAGAATTTAAAGCAATTTTTTTAAAATATATGGACAATTTCTACTGGATCCTTTTAGTCAGCCATAGGAAAAATGGCAAATGCACCATTACGATTACTTCAAACTTGGACAAGCACATTGTAGATTTCTAGCCCCAGGCTGCTTAAACTCTGAGCCATGGGTCAAACAAAGGGTACAGATTTATAGTGTTGCCTTTAGAGGCCTGTTTCCGTTGTGCTTCTGTGGATTTTTCGTACACTCCGCAGACAAGCAAAAATTTCAGAATTATTTCCTACTCATTCAGAATCTGCAGTCTCTGGTCTGTTTTTGCTTAAGTTCTTTTCTGTGTTTCACCACAAAGTCTCAGAGTAAGATCCCTGGGGTGAAAGTGTAAAAGCTTACTCCAGTGTTAGCCTCTTCTGCGGGACCTCCAGGTTCTTTCCTGGACATGTAGGACTGAGAAGTGCCCGAGGTCCTCTGCCCAGTGCCATAGGGTGTTCTGTGTTTATCTCCAGTGGGAGCTGCTCCCCAGAGAGGCACTGGCTGTAGCCATCCTTCTGCTGCAGTGATGCCTCCAGCAAAGGTGTGTGGGATGGCAGGAAGTGTGGTAAACAGCCAAAGTGACAGGGGTTTGGGAGGAAGGGCAAATGACCCCGAAGGTTGGAAATGGGTCCTCATGGTTTCTTGGTGTCACCTCCTCTGGCCACTGATGAAGTTACCAGGGACACTGAGTGCGATACGTAACAGCATTAGTGAAGTTTGCTGTATAACCATGTCTGCAAAGTGGTTGTTGATAGTTCACCAAAAGCTTGTACGGAGGTATGCAGTAGGGTTGGATGGAGGCCTCTCTGGGTCTGGAAATGTGCACTGATCTCATTATCATCTCAGATGAAGAAACAATAAATTTGCAGATAGCACCATTTGTAGTTGACCATGTTCAGACTAGAAACTTCCAGCCCAGCTCTCTGCAGACCTGCTTGGACTGGCTCTAAAGCCAGCTACCTAACCATCCCAGTCTGATGGCTGTGAGGCTGCTGGAGGCTGGGCACAGGAATAGAGGCCATGGGAAGTGGTTTGGATGATAGTTCCTCTTCCCTCAAGCTTTCCCATTTAAAGGTAGATTGCTGTGTGTTACACTGACCATGTTTGCTATCTGAGTAGTCGCAGTAACATTTTAATGTGGAGATTTGCCTTACCCAAGGGAGTTTGTTTGTATCTTCTGTGATGAAATTTGATAGTTTAATGTCCAATGCAGTTAGCACAGTGGGGAAATAATAATAATAATAATAATATTCAGAGGTCTGGGCCTGAGGGAAGAGAGAAAAATAGAAACTAATGTTTTTGGAGTCTTCATGTCTATAGCACGTGAGTTATTTGATGACACAGTCCCCTAGTAAGAGCTTGGCTCTCATATTCCTCTTCCTGTTCATTACCACATCTACACACAAGCAAGTGCAGGATGGGTGTCCCAACATGTCTGGTTTTTGCCATCTCTTAGGTGTTCTGACCTTGTAATTCCTGCTTTGGCCCCACGTACACAAGAGATGGGAGAATGGGAAGGGAGCCTACAGGCTTTGCCATCTTGCCTCAGGCCTTTGGGAGGAGCAGCATCACCCTCCAGGTACATGGACAGCCCTGTGCAGGAGGGAGTGGGAGAGCAAGAGGGATGCTGCTGTGCAGCACCTCCAGGCTTCTGTCATTGAGCTGAAGGGCTGCTGGGAGAGCTGGGGCTGCTCCATACACTGACAGTCTGCGTGGGGGTGCAGGGCCTACTGAGTGGATGTGCGGCAGGAGATGTCTGCAGCAGCCTGCCAGAGCACTCACCTGTGTCCTGCACGTTTGTCTGCAGCTATTCCTGAGCTAACATCCTGATATCTGTACTGCGGGAGGCAGAGCTTAATGGCTTCATTAACCTGAGTAAATAATTAAAATTGTCTCCAATACTTCAAAGGAAAATGCATTAAACAATTACCTAAGTGTACAAGATTAAGTTAAAAAATATGAATCTATTTACATGCATCCCTGTCTGTTGCCACTGCTATCTTGTCTATCCCTTGCTAACTGAAGGAAATATCTTTTTCCTTCTTCAAAGTCTGTATGGTTTTAAGTTTATCATGTCTTGTCACTTTGTGACACATCCAGCTAGATTTCTAGAATTAGATGTTGATATTAATAATTACTTGTCTGAGCTAAATGAAGGTGCTAATGAAGTCAAGGTCCCTTTGGGGGTTGGGTCTGGGCTCATATTCCTATGCAAGCATATCTGATTTTTTGGGAAGACAGCTAACACTATTTCCACCCAAACACTTCTCTTGAGTGATAATACAGCGTATCATCTCCTCTACCAAGTAGTAACAAGTGCTACAAAGCAGGGAGCAATTTGTGAAACACTGAAGAAGAAAAACAAAGTCGCTGCAAACTACCCAAAGGCTACTGAGCTTAACTCAGCATGGGGCTGAACTGAAGGCAGAACTACTTTAAATAATTGATAGTGCTGTAAACGTGCATGATGTGGTACAGGAAGAGGTCAGTGCCTCACACATAATGAGCCCTTACCCTGAAGGGATTATGGTCTGATAGTGCAAATGGAGGAAAGCCTCAGCACCTCTGCAGAGGAAAGGGATGCAGGCAGCAGCACGGCCTTTGAAGCAGAGATGCCTCAAGGAGCATGGGGGTGCACTTTCAGACAAGAGGCCTGCAGGTAGAAACAAGTGAGAGGGACTGGCAGAAGGTCAGACACAATTTGGAGGAGGCAACCAGCAAATGCAGAGCCGTGCCATTTTAAGCTGGCTGACTAAGGCGCTTCGATGATTCAGCGGCAGTTCTGGCATGCCAGCAGAGCTTCAGGAGCTCGTGTGAAACTAGCTGGGTTACTCTGAACCCAAGGTCTGGCGTGAGCGGTGCAGACAGAGAACCCTGCCGCTGCGACTTCCTCCGCTCAGATGCAGGGAGATTATGGCCGTGGGTGGATGGCTCTGAGGATCACACTCATCATCTGAAATGTTCAGATGTAGGGAATAGTATGCTATGGGAGCAGGCAGCTTTGTCTTTATTTCAGGTGGCATTACCACTAGATGATGTTCAGCGCAACGTGTGAGATCTGGTCCAGAGAGAAATGGCAACACTCGTAAAGATTCTGTAAAATAACTGTGTTATTCTGGGACATCATTGCCATTACCCTCCAAGGATATCCAAGGATTGCCCTTGGGTATCACCACAGCTCTGCAGATCTCTTCTCTACTTCTGAGGGCGAGAATTTGGCCCAGAATGTGCTGAATCTGAACCAGAGACATTTTTCCTGCCAGTTCTCCCTCCTCGCTTTTTGCTGTCTCTCCCAGCATGGGACATCTTCTGACAGGACTGAGGCCTCAGAGGGCAGGGAGGCTGGTGCCAGGGAGACAGCTGGTTGCCATTACATTGTTTACTCCTTATCCTGAACCATAAAAATACTAATGAAATGAATGTTATTTGAGAGATGAAGAAAACTGCAAACAAAGGCTGTTTTTTTGTTTGTTTGTTTTTAGAATGACAGGTTCAGTTCTAATGGATTTGTATCTTAAACATCTGTCTGTGTGTGAAGAATCTGCACGCACAGTTGCACAGAGTTGAATTCTCTGTACAACACTTCAGCAACTGCCACAAACATCTTTGGATACAGCTCACTCATACTATGTTAAGTAATTTAGCAATAACTTAAGAAGAGGGACTTCTTGTAACAAAAAACCCTTATCCCTTTCCCCATTTAGCACATATTGTTTGAGGATAGATCTTAGGATGAAATTTTAAACAGAACTCTCCATTTCTCTCCATAGTATACCAGTTCTGAAAAGTGGCATGATACCACCATATGTTAGCTTCTTAAAAATGTTGTATATAACCAGGCAACAAGAAGTCAATTTTGTGATACAGAACAAATGTAAAGACATATGGCGAGTAGACCTGCCCTGGGAAACACCAAATTTTCTGGTTTACAGAACAAAAATGTCTCAGTGTTTTCACTGCCTACTCTAGACTCTGCTTCCAAGAGAGCCTGTAAAATGAAGACATGTGGGGCAGGACTCATCTCACCTCGCCTGAGTCACTGACAATTCAAACATTCACATTTCAGCTAGACACCTGGTCCTCTGATGGAATACAAGCCCTTGCTGGTTTCTCTAAGGCTCTGTTCTTTGCAATTTCAGGCCTCGCTGTTTTGGAAACACATTGCTTCTTGAACTTTGCAAGATACCCTAGTAATAAAACAAATTGTGTGTAGCATGAGCTGACTTTGGGAAGGCCTGGAAAATGTATTTACAAAATAGATTACATCTTTGCCAGTATAGCATTTTATGACATAAATGCTGTTGCTAAATTAGAAACACACACACACACACACATACACACACACACACATATTTTCTTTCTGCTAAAATGTCACAACAGTTTTTATACTTGACCCTCGTTCCCCTGAGCACACACAGACAGGCACATTGTTTTGCTGCCACTGCTCTTCTGACAGTGACGGAAGTCTAGCATTCGTGGTAAAGGGGAATGATGGCTACCCGACTGTAGCCAAAAATAAGTAATGAGGAAGCAAGGAGGAGACTGATAATACCTTCCCCCTGTGGGGAACCATCACAGGCAAAACAGAGGCTTAAGATGATGTCCTTTGCTACATAAAACAGTTTAAGCTCTCTCAATTCTCCTTGCCTTTTTCTTCTTTCAGGTCCATCTCTTTAGATTTTAGTTTCTCAGACAATGAGAAATGCTGGGCGCTCTGTGTCTTCCCTCCCAGCCCTGTGATGTGCTCTGCATTTCTGAAATCCTATTTCAACAGATCAGGGGGGAAGAAACTGCAGTACCAATTTGGAAAACTGCATTGCATTAATGGTATATCCATTTAGAACTCTATTTCTTGTATTGGGAATAAAGAATCCTAGAGAGTAAGTGTAAGATCAAAATGTTACCCTTTCAGATAGACTGTGTTTCAACAAATATTAATCAATCAATGAAATTCAGGGAGATGAAAGCATCTCCACCTGGGAAAGCAGAATTCACAAGCTGAAGGTGCAAAGATAAGAGCAGCTCCACTAGGTTTTTCTGCATGTTTCCCACTATCTCAGCAGGTTTCCAGCATGAGGAATGTGGGTGAGGTGTTTAGATTGTGCGTGTGTTCCCTGAGCTCTCCTTTCTTGGTAACTGTATAGAACTGTACAAATGGATTCTGCAGTTTACTTTTATGCTTTCCTGTGATCGCTGTGTGTGTCAGGAAACCCAACATATTAAGAGCGGCTTGTCTAATGATTTCTGTATTTGCTCGGAGTCAGAAGCGTGAAACCCAGTGCTGGCTCGATATCAGCAGAATCTTTTTCCAATTTAAAGAATCTTTAAAATACATTTTCAATTCCAGCTGAAACTTCAGTGTTGTGAAGTCAGGAAACAGCTCACAGTCCATCTACAAACAGTGTATACAAACATATAAACTAAACAAGCCAAAGGAAATGACAGTGCAAGAGCCCTTGAACATATGGGCGGAATGATTATCTAGGAGGTTATTTTTAAGTTTGAAAAACCTTTGTTTGTCCCTTAAGTTCCAGGTTGTTCAGAGAAACATTTTCTGCTGTTGCTGGCCTGTTTGCGCTTTCTTCTGGACAATTTGTGCGACATTCAGAAACGTATGCTCATGTCTAATTAAATTGCCTGCTGACTGCTTCTAATATGCGTGATTATTCAACATAACAAATTCAGCAATAAAAATACAGCAAAGCGAGTAAAAATTACATAGTAAGCTCTTTAGCCCCAGATACGAATCACTCAGATTTAGTTGGGAAAGGAACACGTTTAATTGTTTCCCATACTATCAACCACAAATAAAACACAAACGTAAATATTTAGTTAAAAAACAGTGGTGCTCCTGGCAGCTGAGTCAAAGCACTCCCAAACGCAGGACAGATTTTGGTCTCGGTTTGCAGAGAGATTATTGCTGAAGTCAGTGGGAACCCTGCAGGGAAAAAAAAAATGGGCCTTTCACTCTATTAAACAAATGTTGTGTGCAAGGCTGCACCTTGGGAAAGGAGGAGGGCACAGCAGAGATGCTGGAGAACAGTAGTTTATACAAACAAAAATGTCAGCAGGTCAGCACCTACAAGAATGGCCCATATGAAACTGATGTAGGGCCTACTGGCTGATGCTTTTGGAAGAGAAGTAACAATAACCCCCTCCTAGTAACCAAAAAACCCAACCCAACAAAGGTACAAAGATGGGGAAAAGAGAAGTAAAGGCACAGTTTGAACAAGCCCTGAGAAGAGCCTAGCACAGAGGTCTGTTCTTTGACCCATGGGCAGCAAAATGGTTGCTAGTTGGCTGATAAACCTCTAGGCATGAAACCAGGTCTTTTTAAGGTGTTTGGAAGTCAAGAGAAACCTGGGGCCCTGCACAAGGCTTCTTGTTGAATCATCAAAGAAGTCATCTAATGCCATGTAATGGATCTACTCAAAAAGTCATGAGAATAATCAATCAGTTCGTTGCTTAATATTTCAGTGAAGATAGCTTCAGACCACATGGGACTGTATTAATGCAATGCATACTCATAGCTCCTGTCATCCAAGTAGCTTAAACAGCTTTCTTAGAAACTGTATATAAACCTCTCAGCAGATGAGCATTACAGTTTAAAAGATGGACATGGCGATGTGCATGCATGTTAAGTGAACTGTACAACCTCTTAAACAGCTGTTTGGAAGACAGAGCCATAACCCATCAGTTCTGACTTCCAGTCTCATGTTAATATCATCTGGATCATTGTTAATTTCAGACTTCGTAATGAGTAACTCAGCTGTTTGTCAATCTTACAGCAGTGTTTTCCACAACATGCAGGTAAAATTCTGTGCTGCATCTCCAGTATAAATATTATATATGCTACAGGCTTGGGTACACACTCCTGACTGTCTGTGATCAGTGATGTATAGTGGATAGCACATAGGACTTTTGAAAAGTAGTGCAGCTTAAATCCAATTCCTTCACAGACCACAATATAACCCAGGCCATTCTTGTTTCTGGAGCTTTTAGTCTCCTCATCGTTCCCCTTCCTAGCATTTCCCACTGGCAGATACTGGCATAGATGTCCATGTTTTTCTACTGTCTTCTGCAGCACTTGACTCAAAGGAAAATTTGCTGCAGTCAGTTTTGTACACCTCCTTTGCTGTGCTGTCAGGATTGTATTCATCATAAAGAGCCTGAAATACAGTGAAGGATCTTGATGCTACCTACTGTTGAAGCTTGAGTTTTCTCTCTCCAGATATTTGTAGGTTGTACATAAAACATAATTGGTAATCAAATAAACATGAACTGACTAAGCCATTTTAAAACGTTACTCTTTGAAATGTTCTCTATCCTGTAATTAAAGCAATAGTAGCTAATGGGCATCAAGATGCAAAGCTGTGGAAGTGGACTTCCTTATGAGCTGTTGGATATACACTTTCCAGACAGTTCATAAAACTCACTGTGCACTGAACTAATGGGAACGAGGCTGCAACTGCCAACCTTTATCCCTGCTGACCTACCACACTGCATGTACTGACCTTTCATTTCTGATGGTCATGTCAACATCATTGCAGAACATAGAGTTTAAAAAGGGAGCCATGGCACTTTAATCTACATAATACGATTTTTTTACTAGAGGATAAATGTGCTATTGATGTAGGTGACTTATCATGAATATTCATATTGCAAGTGAATGGCCCAAATGGCACAATTTCAAGTTTCGGATTAAATATAGTAAATGGTATGTTTCTAAGCCACTGCTATAGTTTAGAATAGTTAAAAACATCCACACACTGCATGGATGGAAGGGATCATTTTGTCCAAAAGGGTCACAAAGGATCAAGGTTTAATGAAAATGGGGGAAATTTTAATTGCACTTTTCTAAAGTTTAGTAGGTGAAAACAATATTCAGAAGAATGAAAAGAGCAAGGATTCGACAGTCTGTATGTGTAAGGCAGCAACACTGCAGTCAGCAGAGTGGTCAGATTTTAGATCTGTTTGTGCCTCAACTTCAACACAACTCCTTTCAGGATAGGATCCTGCCCGCATCATGCCTTCCTCATTCAGAGGACCAGCTCAGAGCAATTGCAGTCCTTGCTGATGTCAGATATAAAGCTTCTTTTATTTCTGAGGAAGGGGTGGAAGCACTCCCTGAATTCAGCGTCCTGTTAAAAAAAATCGAATATTGTCATTTCTTTGTAGCTCTAGCTCCCTCCTAACTGCACATCTAATGGCCTGGGTCGTACTCTAACCTGATAGACAGCATAGCAGAGTCACATCCTGGTATCTGCCACATCTGACTTCAGGGTTGCTTCTGAAGCTGGAAGAATGCAGAACAGTGCTGACTCTGGCACAAGTTTTATTTTATAAAGGACAATAGAGATAATCATCAGAACAATTATGCAAAACTCACTAAAACTTCCAGGAATTCACAAGTAGGTACTGAGAAATATTCAAGTAGCAATTGGTGGGATTTCAAGTGCTAGTCCTTCTTTTTAATCTAAACAAGCACCGAGACACCATGAGAAAAGTGGTTATGCTGATACAAAAAAGTGCAGCAGAAGCAAGAAGTGGGTGTTAGCAAATACAAACAGTGTGTTAAGGAAGATACATAAAAATAAGTACAAACAGACCAAAGCAAAATCGGAGGAGTAAGAATTTCCTCTCAACTTGTAGATAACTCCTTACTAACTTCAGAAGACACCATGAGAAGATGCCCTTAGAAGAAGCCAAATCATTGACGGTGGTTGCCTCATCAGTCCTCCTGCCACCAGTCTTGGACTCAGAAAAGAATTTGAGTAAAGGAAGTAAACAGCTACAGAAATTATTGTGCTCTGTGGGAAGAAGATGACAGCAAAACTAAAGTGGGTGAGGATAGGTCGAAGATAGAAGCACAACATAGCAGTTGGGAAAGGAGACTCCAAGTCCCCACTAAGCACCGTGTAAGCAGAGCAGAGTTTGGTGGATGGACAGTGTTTCTGTCAACACTACCAGCTCTAATGTTAGTGTCCACCCTGCTTATTAGATATTGCACGTTAAAACAATACAACCATTCTTCGATCAAACACACACAGTTGAGTGGCTTTGCTAAAAGGAAGGCCTAGGTGGAGCAGTTTCTTTTTGAATTATGGCCATGGTGGGGAAGAGCTTCAGACATCTTCAATAAGAAAAGTTGTGAATCTCTACCCCAGCAATTCATCTGCAAACAAGGGCGTAACTGATCCGTGAAACTACTAAATTAAAATACACCAGCCGTATTTATCAACCTGCCTGATCAGGTCACTGAGAGCTGCCATAGAGGCACTGCGCACATTGCTTTAGTTTGTCAGCATCACCTGCATCCGAGCCCTGCCTATCGTGAAATAAGGGCTCAGGTTTCCCAGGTTCCAGATTACTTGAGCACTTGTAAAATGATAATAACCTTTCTTTTCATGTGCGTAAATTCTTCACTGAAACTTGGGCCTTGAAATAATGCTGTTTCTTAGTGTGAAAGGGGCTTGATGTAAAGCAAATAGAAATAAGGCAGTACCTAAGAATGCCTGGTTCTTTCTATTTGTTGTTTGTTTGTTTGTTTGTTTGTTTTTTTCTCTTCTGGATTATGTTAAATTCTGTGAGAATATCATCTGCTTTCCAGTCAGGATGAATACAGAAATGCAACCAGCTTCCATAGCTGTGCCTGGTCATGGAGTCCCTCAGTCCTGCCCTTGGCTTGACTTCCTGGACCTTGGAACTGGCCAGAAGCATGGGATCATGACTCCTTCATTGGTATGCCGTTGTATGCTCAAAAAAGCAAAGCTGTGTGGGGTCTTGGAAACAGAGAGCTCTTGCATCTACAGATGTCTGGTTTTGTCTGGAATTTCTCCCCCTAAAGACAATGCACAAGACCCTGAATTTTGCCCAGTCCAGGCCTGAGAAAGTTATGCAGAGCGCGTGACCGATAATGCCGAGGTGCAGAATGTTTGTGTCAATAAGAATGCAAGAGGTGCCTGTTTTGATGGGAACCCTTATTCTTTGCGTCACAAAGCCCTTGTTTTGTACAGGCTCCCTCACCAAAGGGATTTTCTCTTTTGCAATCTGATCCTTAGCTGGTAGCTTGGCATCAGATCTCCCCATCACATAGCATAGGAGGACTAGGCACCAGAACAATGAAGCTTTGTTGCTGGTCTGCCTTCATCAAAGAAACAGAGACCCCCAGTCCTCTGCCTGACAAGGCTAATGGCTGATTAACAGCTCCTGACATAGCGAGGTGGATCCTGTAGCTCAGGATGGCCTTACAAAGTATGAAACACAGGCAAGGGCCAATCTTGAGACTGGTCACTCACACCCTCTCCCCGCCCCTCCTCCTTCCACAGTTTGGTTTGATTAGCAAGAAGTCCATCTTTTCATTGCATGTTTTCCTGTGGAGGTTCATGATATTTTGCCCAAATCCGGTAATTTTATGTACTGAAATGTAGAAAAAAAAAATGGTTATTTTTGATAAATCAACTCCCATTTTTTGTTTTTTCCAGTTGGATTTTCATGTTCCTTACAAACTCCCACAATACCTAGAGTCTTCTCAGAGGGATTTGCTGGTGCATCTAATTATAGGTGCAATTATATTAGGTCCTTGATCATTTCGCCCATCACTTTGTGTTTTGTGAATGAACTTCTTTCAAATCACAGTATGGGTGTTACAAAAACTCTTCGGATCTGGGGAAAAGAGTGAGTCAGCAGGAAGGAGAAGCAGTGGAGATGACAGTGCTTGTCAGGTGATTCCAAGGTGCAAACCAGAAGCAGCGGGTTCTCCGTTGACAGCTGTCCCCAAAATACATGGAGCCAAAGAAGCTGAGAGGAGAGATAGGCAGGTAGAGGGTGAAAGACTGAGGCAGAGCTGCTCAGTGAGTCAGTAGTACAGGAGCAAAAGGAGGATGATACCACTTTGCTGTTGCCTAGAGCATTTCATAGCTCCTGATGTGGTGGCTGCATGTATAAGGAAGTCTGCTGGACTCTGAGCTTCTGCTGAGCAAGTCTTAGTAATTATTTAGTATGCAGTGTATTATCTGGATTAAGGCGTTTGGACAGAGATTTGTATGGTACGTTGTGTCAGAAGGCTTTAAAAAACGGACAAATTACATTGATATTAACTCTAGAAGAACTGATTTCTGCAATTTTATCTCAGGGCAAATGGCCATAACTCTAGGTGGGAATGGTTTTAACGTCCTTAGTCTAGATTTGCAAAGGTATGAGGTGCAGAAAGATAGAGATAGACTGCTACCAACATTTTCAGAAACATTGCCTGCTTCATAAAATCCTTCTTGGCACATTGGCATATTGTTTGGCTCTTCAATATCTTGGAAATCTAGCATTGTGCATGTAATGAAGATGTGAAAATAATAGGAGGTCAGAATAAAAAAATAAATAAGGAGGCTGTTTTCCACCACGTCAGGATTGGCACACCATTAAACTGTTATCACAGCAAAGTCAGAATCTCTCACACGGTTCATGGAACTGAAGAGCAGAAATGAATAATGGCCATGTGAAGAAAGAAAGAAAATGAAATGCAGAAAGTCTATTTTATAAGCCCCTCGTCATGCAAATTTAGATGATTTACTCTTGCTTTTGCTTTGTAGAGTTGTAAATTGAGCACATAGATCTTCCTACACGCTTGCAGAAGGAGAGATCTGAAATCACATCACCAACATTCTTAAAACTGGTAAGGAGAGTCACTTGTTCAGGAAGGTTAAACATATGCTGCAACGCTGAGCAAACTGAACTGCACAATGAGGGATGTCAAGAGATCGTAACGTATCCGAATCATGAGGTGGATCCTCCAGCTTTTTCTTTCTTTCTTGTTTTTTTTTTTTAACTTTCCTTCTTTATTTCCAAGGGTGAGAGACAGAACGGTTCTTGAATATGTAGATCAGTATAATTTAATTAGCTTTTATGACCGCGACTCCTCAGAGATAACCATAAAAGTCAATTAGTCTGTATTAAAATGCAACCATTTCCCTGAAGCTTCTGCTGAACAGCCTTTACTTCTTCATGAAAAGTATTAGAAATCTAGATATCTAATCTAATAAAAAGAATGGTCACATAGAAAGAATGGTGCTGTCTTTTTTAATATGAGAGATTTCCTTCTGTGCTTTCTCAGTTCCTCAAGTGTGTTGTAACGTGAAGTGCATACCTTCAGTCTATGCATTTATAGGCTGTACTGGTCAGCCAGCATTGCAATATGATCTTGCAGTCCATTTAAAATTGGATTTGAGGAATATGGTTAGCAGAGTGTAGTGCCTCAGGGCGCAAGCTGACTATCCGAAGGGATCAGGAAAGGTCTGTGTCCCAGCTGTGCTCCCCCTCCTAATTCCAGATGTTGTGCACACAGCTGGCTGAGCACGCCGGAAGATGTGCAAATGCCTCACCATGCAGCCAGATGATCACATCTCAATTGGTGCTTCTTTGCCTCACCCTAGCCTCTCTATTCTGTAATCAGACTCCCTACTCCTACGCTGCATTTCCCTGCTGGTCCTGCCTGTCTCCACCTCCTTTCCACATGGCCAGTGCTGTTCTATGTGCTGTGGCTCTAGTCCTACAGGTATGGATTGGACAGTGAGGGGGAGGGGGGGGATGAGCAGCCTGAAGCCATAGTTGTGCCTATCAGCAGTTGGGCACTTACATGTCAGGCCTTAAGGGGAGTGGCAGAGCAGCTGGGCACGTTCCCCATCACAGCCACAAGCATTCGGCCCTGAATTCCAGCAGAGACTTATTTATTTCAATTAGCTCATTAGGCCTTCCAAACCTCCGTGCTTATCTCAAAAATAAATATTTGCTGTACAGCTTGGCACATTGCTGGGTATTGGCGTTCTCTGTGTAAGAAAAGTCCTTGCAAAGCATACAACAAAGAGCTTGTTAAAAAACGTAGTATGAGGATCTTCATTCTGGCTTTACTCATTTTCTTTCAGGACTAAAGCCTCAGGGTTGATGCTGCATTAGTGTGAAATTTCTGTGGAAAATACCACATTTCTTAATAATGCGCTCAAGTGCCACAAGAAAGAGACAAATATGCAGCAAACAGAACTCAGATTAAACTTCTGGTGGATGAGAGCGAGTATTGTCTTGAAATCTCAAGTTTTTCTCTCATTTCTTTTTTTCATAGGATAAGGAGAAATACTCCGGTGTTAGCAACCACAGCACTGAGGTGATGGCCCTTGCATCGATGCAGTTAATGTGTCAGCAATTCCATCAGCAAACCTGTTTTTCAGACCTGTTAGCTGAGGTCTGAAAATCAATTCCAGACTTAATCAGGGACAGAGGGTTGTACCACAGCGTCCTGCGTGCTGGCGGTACGCAGGCGCTACTGGGGAGGGCAGATTCCAAGGTCTCAGGCCATGAGAAATTCTGTGCTTACAATATTTATGACACAATAACACAGTTGTGCTGCAGAGTGCAGAGAAATTAGACAAAATAGTGGATTCAAATGCAAAATAGTTTGATCCTCTGACAGAAATTCCTTGGCCTTTTGGCATTATACCACAATCTGAGGCATGTAAAAATTGTGCTGGAGTTTGCCACTTGTCATATCTCATCACTTAATTATTAAACATGTGTGGCATGGTACGGTTGCTCTATAATAAGGTCTGTCATTACTTGAGCAAACGAAATTCCTTGCGCTTTTGTCCCCTCCCCTCAATAGCTGGTTCCTGATAAGGGCGCTGCTGCACTCCCGACTGACAAAGGCTCTGAGGTTCAGAGCAGCTCTGGGGTGAGATCTGCACTCCGTGAGCAGCCACGTGTCACACTTCAGCCTTGCCTTCTTCATAAAGGAGCAAATCCTACCAGAGGAGCTGGCTTGGGCAGCTACGAGCAAGGCAGTGGAGCGTGTGGTGCCGTGGGAGCTTCTGTGGACGCCTTGCAGCTAATTTATCTTCATCAGCTATGTATGCCACACGCTAGCCTGAAGCTGTGACCTGCTCCTGGCCTCCTCTGCTGCAGAGAAGTGGCAGATCTTGGCAGGAGGCAAGGTGAGGAGAGAGAGGGGTGATTATAGCTGGGACTTCTCTGATGGAAGGTGTGTTTTCGCAAAGGCAATCAAAAAATGGATCTCATACAGTTTCACAGAATCATAGAATCACAGAATTTTTTGAATTGGAAGGGACCCTTAAAGGTCACCTAGACCAACTCCCCTGCAATGAACAGGAACATCTGCTGCTACATCAGGTTGCCCCCAGCCTGACCTTGAATGTCTCCAGGAATGGGGCATCCACCACCTCTCTGGGCAACCAGCTCCAGCGCCTCACCACCCTTATTGTAAAAAACATCTTCCTTATATCCAAGCTAAATCTCCCCTCTGTTAGTTTGAAATTTCCCCTTGTTCTGTCACAACAGATACTGCTAAAGAGTTTGTCCCCTTTCTTCTTACAGCCCCTCTTTAGATATTGAAAGGCTGATTTTGGGTCTCCCGGAGCCTTCTCTTCTTCAGGCTGAACAGCTTCACCTTTCTCAGCCTCTCCTTGTAGGGAGGTGTTCCATCCCTTGGATCATTTTTGTGGCCCTCCTCTGGATGTACTCCAACAGGTCCATGTCTCTCCTGTACTGAGGACTCCACATCTGGATGCAGTACTCCAGGTGAAGTCTCACCAGTGCAGAGTAGAGGGGCAGATCACCTCCCCTGACCTGCTGGCCACACTTCTTTTGATGCAGCTCAGGATAAGGCTGGCTTTCTGGGGTGTGAGGGCATGTTGCTGACACATGTCCAGTTGCCATACCCCCTAGGTCAGATCTTCTTTGGCAGGGCTGTGCTCCATCCATACAATTGTACAGATAGCAGGGGTTGCCATGATCCACATGCAAGACCTTGGACTTGTTGAACCTCATATGGTTCACCTGGGCCCACTGCTCAAGCCTGTCTAGGTTTCTCTGAACCTATCCCATCCCTTATCTGCAAAAGCACCTCACAGCTTGCTGTTATTGGCCAGCTTGCTGAGAGTGCACTTGATCCCACTGTTGATGTCATTGATGAAGCTGCTAAAGATCATCAGCCCCAGTACAGACCCCTGAGGGATACCACTTGACACCAGTCTCCAAACAGACACTGAATTGAGCCATTAACCACCACTCTCTGGGTATTATCTTGCAACCAGTTCCTCATCCATCAAACAGTCCACCCATCAAATCCATATTTTTCCAATCTGGAGAGAAGGATGTTATGGGGGATTGTGTCAAAAGCCTTATTGAAGCCCAGATAGATGACATCGGTGCCTTGCCTTGTCCAGAGATGTAGTTATGCCATCATAAAAAGCAACAAAGTTGGTCATGCTGGATCTGCCCTTGGTGAAGCCATGTTGGCTAATCCATATCACCTTCCTCTTTTCCACGTGCCCTAGCATAGCTTCCAGGAGGATCTGCTCCATGATCTTCCTCAGGACTAAGGTGAGGATGATAGATCAGTAGTTCCCTGGGCCATCCTTTCTATCTGTCTTCGAAATGGGTGCTATGTTGCCTTTTTTCCATCATATTTTTCAAATATTATTGAGAATGGCTTGGTGAACACATCAGCCAATTCTCTCAGGACTCTGAGATGCACCTCATTGAGACCAATGGACTTATGGATGATCAAGTTCCTCAGGCAGTCACAAACCTGATCTTTGCTTATATGGGAGAGGCATCAATCCCCAGTTTCACATCTTCTGAACTATCCACTCAAGGGCTGTGTGTAGAGTGGTCGACAGTGAAGCCTGAGGCAAAAAAGTTGTTGAATACCTCAGCCTTCTCCTTGTCTGTTATTACTATCTTGCTTGTGTTGCTCACTAGCAGGGGGTACACTCTCCTGGACTACTCTTTCCCAATTGATATACCTATAGAAGGCTTCTTATACTTCTTTGTGCCCTTTGCCAAGCACAGTTCCAGCTGGGCCTTGGCTTTCCTAGCCCCATCCCTAAACAGCCTAGCAGCATCCCTATACTCTTCCCAGATCACCTGTCCCTGTTTCCACTGCCTGTGCATTTTCTTCTCCAGTTTGACCAGCAAGTCCTGTCTCAGTCATACCAGTCTCTTACCTTCCTTTTCTGTCTTCCTACATCTGGGGACAGAGAGCTCTAGTGCCCTAAGGAAAGCTTCTTGAATGATCTTCCAGCTTTTTTCTCTGTTCTTGAGGACAGACACCCAGGGGGGATTTCACTGACTAATTCCCTGAAGAGCTGGAATGTGGCTTTCCTAAATTAAGCTTCCTGATATTACTCTTTGTCTGTCCAATGTCCCTCAAGAGTGTGAATTCCACCATAGCATGGTCGCTACAGCCCAGACAGACTCCAATCCCGACGTCACCAATCTGTTCACTTGTGTTGGTGTGCAACAGGTCCAGCATTGTATTCCCCCTAGTGGGGTTGTCTATTACCTGACTCAGGAAGTTATCCTTGATACCTTCCAGGAGCCTCCTGGATTGCCTACAGCTTTCAGTGTTACTTTCCCAGTAAATACATAAATTTATAAGTACATACTGTGCACAGCAATGCTGTATCTTTATAGCCATATATTCTAGCTACATTTAATATATGTATACATATTTAAATGATCCTAGGTATTTTTTTCCGAAGCCAGATGGTCTAGCACTTGCAAACCCAGCCCTACCAAAAGTGCTCTGCGCAGAACCTTGGTCCATCCTGCCCTCAATAATGAGTTGGAAATTGCTTTAATGTCTTAACCTCAGGGCTCAGAGAGATCCGGCAGCAGCCCCATTGCAGAGCCTGAATGGGAAACATTTTGCTGCTATGGTGTACACAAAGAAAAATTGCTTCGGGGAGAATAAGGTGAGTTTTATGGACTATGGAACTCTGCCAGAGCAGGGGTGAAATATAAACAAATGAGGAAATAAATGTCTACTCCCTCCTTTATCATGCAGGTAATAGGGATAAAAGCAATGGTCCTGCAGGAAAAAAGCTGATGAAAAGCCTGACTGAGGAGGCCCTTTAGCATTTAATTTTATTGTAAAATCTCTTCTCCAAACAGTATAGCTCTGTGTAACGCCCAGACATGTTTGCTGTGTGTGGAGACCTCTGTTTGCAGGGCAGCAGGGCTCTGATCAGAGCCATAGGAGCAAGAGCACACACTGTGCTGTGCTCTGCATCACCCTTGTGTTCACATGTAGCCTTCCAAGATGTTCTGTCTTTACCACTTAGGCTTTCCCTGTCCCTGTCTTGGGAGGGAACCGAGAGTTTTCCCATTGTGAATGAAATTAATGAGGAAGGAATCTAGGGAAACTGGCTATTCTTTCACTGATTACCTTTCGTATTCCCACCGGCTGTGTTGGGGTTCAGCTTTACTGAAAGAACAAACAATAATGTAATTAATATGATTACTCTAATATAACGGAGTCTAAAGATGCCTTCATCTTGTCACAGCATGCACTTTCACATTTTTTGCTCTGCAGTAACATTAGAACAGCCAGACTTTCAGCCCTACAAACTGTGGATAATGAATTTCTTTCATCCCAAACAATTTACTAGCCTGTGTATTAAAACACTTAACCAGATCGGTTGTATTTGTGCCAATGCATGCTCTGACGTGCTCAGCAATGGAAAAAAAATGAGCAATCAGTGTGCAGTAATGATTATTTTCTTAGCAAAGGCTTTTTCTAAAAATGATGGAAATAAAGTCACATATTTCTCAGTGAGAAGTGAGTGCTGTTTACACAACCAACATGAGTAATGAAAACAAGTATATTCCCTCCTGCCCTTGCTCTCTTTGGACAGCATCCAGCATTGACTGAAGTCAGTGAGAGCTCTGCTAAGGACTCCTTTGGAGCAAGGCTGGGTCTGCTGTCCATAGACATCATTCCCCTCTGACAAGCACAGCTTTGGGAAGGCTGAAAAATCCTCCCATGGAGAATGCAGTGATTGTCAAGCTTGTGTTTAGAAGGGCCTCAAAGCAACGTCAAACTGCAGAGGGGGTGGGGAGAACAAAAACAAAAACGAAACAAAAGAAAAAGAGCATTAAAATAGAGGTTTGCATGCTTTTTACTAACATTCTCATTTCTGAGGCATTTGACTATATTTGGTTTTATTCTTAGGCTTGCTTCCAGGAGCAGATAGAAGAGCTAAAAACGTTGTGAAATGAAAGTAAGGATTTCCACATAATCATCTGACTTCAAAAACTGACGCTCAGAAAGAAATACCCCACCCTGCAACCCTTGTTAAAATACCAATATTTTGTAAACACGCAATTTTAAGCTAGCAACGTGAATAAGGCCCAAAGAATATAATTATCTCTTTTTTTTTACATTTGACTCAACAGCGTAGAAATTATGCAGCAAGGGGACCATCCTTCCCTTTGGAGCTGACCCCCATGTTCTTTTACAAACCCAAGTGGGACAAGATTTGAAGTTACTACGTGTAGGAACATTTTTTTAACACAACTCTCAGAAATGCAGTTAATTTTTCCAGTGAATTGGAATTACAGAAAGTCATCCTGCATCCCAGAGAACCAAAGCTACGCGGTTTGACCTGTGGAGGTGGATGCCTCATGTGAGACTCACCCAATCTGCCTCTGTGACCTGGGCTGGATACGGGTCCTGCTGTTCAGCCAGTGGCTTCAGATAGAGATTTGCCTCACAGAATGTGGGGTGAACACAAACTGTCCACTCATACATCTTCAAGAGCAGAGCTGTTGCTCCAACTGCTGACCTCTCCTATGGTGCTTGCTCTCTGGGGTGATTTCTCTTGATCTCAAAGCATATGAACTGAGACTATTCGTGCAGTCATAAAAACAATGCAGATTAATGAGAGTCACTCCCTACCAGGTGACCCCTAGAAAGCCTACTCTGCAGACACTGGAAGGCAAGATTTTGTAATCAGTTTTGGTCAGACAGCGATTAAATCACTGGACTTTTTTTTCCCATCAGCAGTATCTTCAGTGTGGAAACACTGTGGTCAATTTTTATGACCATTCAGCAGGGCTGTACTCAGCACTGCATGTTTCCTGGTAGGCATCCACATTGCGTGCTTTTAAAATTCATTTCAGGTAATCTGCTGTAAAGGAGAATATTGAGGCTGTGTATCTTGGCCACCCAATCTATACCCTCCTGTTGGCAGATCTATACACCTCTGCCGTAATAAAAGCACCGGCGAGCAGAGCACATGTGGAAGTGTTCCCAAGGAGATCACTGCATCTTAATCTCTGCCTTACGCCCTGCTTAGCACCACGTCTTCCGAAGCTGCGCACATGTCCGTGCAGCTGTATATTTTCATCACATGTCACTCCCAAATAAATTATTCAGCACTGTTAGATTAGTTATAAATGACACCAATCAATTAACACCACAGCCGGCCGTCTTTGGGGCTTTTGTCACAGGCCAGGCTGGTAAAGCTCTCGCCTCCACATCTCCAAGTAAGAAGGATTATGCTAACGACAGCTTATCTTTATTGAATTTTTAATTGATGAGTAATATGTGTGGACTCACTGTGCTAACATTAGGTCTAGAGAGAGCTAATCTCTTGAAGGAGAATGCAATACGAGCAGAGCTGCCCTTCCCCAAACAAAAGCCCCACTTGTATGTGGCACTGAGCAATGACATGAGCTTGATGCTGTCAGCTGTCAGAGCATTTTACAGGCCTTTACACTAAATATATGGGCCTTTTCCTTACAGAAGGCTGCACAGGCCTTTGAGGAAGCCAACCACTGACACGTGCTTCGTTGCCGCTCTGTAATAAGGTGAAAAACTGGGGTGGCTCCGGGTCATGTGCAACAAAGAGAAGCAGCCTGCACTGAAAAATATTCAACCCCAGAATGGTCTCACTGGTGTGCACATGGGTTAAGTCATGAAGAGAGCTGTGTTTCAATGCTGGCAGAGGATAACACAGCTGATCTGGTGTTTTCTGGCTTCTTTAAAAAGCAGTAAAGATTCACAATGATGGATAAGCGCTGTTATTGTGTATTAAATGTGTGTTAAAGACAGAGAGTAGTATGATGCCTAGTTCTTCAATAAAGACTGACCATGCATCTCTAACTGCTTGAGTGTTTTATATCTAAACCATTCTTGTAGCCCTGAGGACTGAAACCAGGCTGCTCAGAGTCCAGTCGAATTTATTGTGTGATGCCACTAAGAACTGTTCAAAAGCACAAACATGGTACGTGGACATGGATTGATTCATTAAAGGTGATAGTAGAGCCTGAACTGGAGGCTGCAGTGAAGACGATGATGAATTTTATTGTGGCCTGTGGCTACTGTTCAGCAAATATGAAATTGGAAATCAATGCTAGCTATTAAATACAAATGGATGCTGCTTTCTCAGTTGAAGCCGTCTTCCATTCCCAGTCTTTCAGTGTGCCAGGGGAACGCTGGTGTGAGTGAAGAAATCTCAGCTTTGCAGCAGTGCCGTTGCCCAGGATTTGCATGACTGCATCTGAACGTAAGGTTATACCTGTTTAGACATCTCATAGTCAGGGGGAAAACTCCTCAGGGAGTGTTTGATGTTGTGGTGATGCCTGAACCTGCTAGCACCTGGAGACCAGCCTGAGGCTTATGATCAAACCCTGCAAACTAGGAGTGACCACATCCCAGCTGGGAGGTGCTATAGGAGAAGTGTGGCATACCCAGCCACAAGCTCAAGGAAATGCTACCAGATGTCCCCTGGCTTCTGTCAGGAGTGGCTGGAAGGGAAGTGCTGGATTCTGCCTTCCAGGGAAGCAAAGTCCTCTGCTGGGGAAACACTGTGTGTCCTTGGGAGTGTGGAGGAAGCACAAGGAACTCCACACTACATTTTGCCTAGGGCAGCAATTTGCCATAACCCAGCCGCCTTCCTGTATAATGTGTTTTGGCCCCTGAAGCAGTGGCATCTTGTGTTCTCCACCTCTGTCTTCAACATACAATATGTATGATGAAAAAAGCTTTGTTTCTTCACAATAAAATACTAGAGAACAAAGTGACCCCCTCCTCTGAAGCAATGCAATGAAGGAAGGAGTATCCCAACCTCATCTAAATATTTGCTAGCTCTGTTGACACTGGAACACGGAGCTAAGTCAGTAATTAAATGAGAAAACAATAAACACAACTAGCAAGCTATTGGTTTTCATTAATCCCCATCTAGAATATTTTCAAACCGTATCTAGCAAAATGAGCATCATACTTTAAAAGCTCATCCTCCAGATCTCTGAAGTGTAACAAGTGATGTTTACCACTTCCATTATGAAAATGTAGTTTCTCTCTCCCCCTTTTCACTATAGCAGCAGAGGAAGACAGGGGGCTGTTTCTAGGTAAGGGTAATGTACAATGGGGAAAACAAACATGAATACTCCTGCATGAGTACGATAGGGATATTGGTGTAATCAGCTCTTCTTGAGTAAATAAACAAGATGAGATGATCTGTTGACAGTGAGGGGCCTGGAAGACATGGCCACCTAGCACAGGAAAGAAGGACTTCGAGAACCTCTGTCCCAGAGCCTGACATTGGCACAAATCAACATGGCTTTATGCATTGAGTCACCAACTCCATCTAACACAGCTGGTCCTGCCATCAGGAGCAGAGCGTGCATGGGGACATTCACAGGACACCAGATGTGGTTAGGAGGGACAGTAGTGCATCAGCCCCACTGTGCTATATTGTCCAGTGTCAAAATTTGCCTGCCATTGTTTATTTTAATTTTACCTTGTATTGGCTTCCATATGACAGCAATGTTTTTCTCATTTCCATGTTATCCTTGAGCCTGAAATGGCAACTGGGTACCTATTTCTTCTTGACTAATATTCAGGAACTGAGCTAGTAAGGTAGAAGCTTTCATGATTCCCAGCTACTCTGGCCAACATTTCAACACTATCAGATGAAGATTTGTACTTGAAGTATATTGGAGCTGATGATCAAAATGGGAGGGAGGAGTAAAGTGTTGCTAAAACATCTTTAGAAATTATTCATTTTGTGGCTGTTAGAGGGTTTATATTTTTTATTTTTTATTTTTTGAATTGATATCTGACATTTCAACCAAGTCTGAAATCTTCAGGATTTAATTGCAGTAAAATCGATGGTGCATCCGAAGTAATGAAGTGTGCCTGAATTATTCTGACATAGATATAATTGCCGTATAACTCCCACAGCAGGGCCCAGTCTCCCCACCACAGTCAGCATCTCATTGTTTGCCAAGAGTAAAGATGTCAAGAGCCAGTGGGGCAGAGCGCAATTAGCCAGGGAGATCTCCCTGCTTTTGTGGTTTTGAATGACGAATAGCAAACAGCTTATGTGCAGAAGAAAGGGTGCGAGAAGATGGCTTGCTGGCATCCTGAGGATGCTTCACACTCCAGTGGTGGAGAAGATGAGTGTGGAGGTGATGTGGGAATAGAGCAATTGCTGGTGCAGAGGGTTTTGTTCAGGTGGGAGGTGTGGGTAGAAAGCAGCAGTGTTCTCTGTTGCAGCTGAGTGTGGACTTTCACTGCAGTACAGAAAAATCAGGATGAAATGCCCTGCAAACTATCATCTGTCACCTCTTAGAAGCATGGCATTGCACAGGGCTAGAGGAGAATAAGGAACAGAGACAGAGAGTAATAGAAACCAGTGTGACTGAGGAGTCTATCCTCGTAAGGGACTCTGTGGTGCAAGCATCTCTGCTCAGGGTTGCTTGCTGAGTTGTCTCTGCTGCCTTTTCTTCTCCTGGAGTGAAACATTTCTAAGACGGTGAATGTCTTCCCTGGCGTGAGGATGCTTGGCTCTACGCTTCCTCTGCTGGAGATAAGCAAGGCACCAGGTTTCAGCTTATTTTACTGCAGAAGCTCCCTTTTACACAGAATAACTGTGCCTTCATTAAAGGCACTTAATTCAGCTGGGAAGGTGGGATGCAATGTAGGTCTGCCTATTGCTGCAATTCCTGAGCCACAGGGGCAGCTTCTGTGATGAATAGATAGAAAGATAATTTGATAGATTACTATTAAGCCTACCCCCTCTCTCCTTCTCTCTCTCTTTTACAAATAGATCATTTACAGTCTCAGGGAGATGTAATGGGGATATACAGTCATCTGGACTTTTACTAAAAATAATACAAGATAAATTTAGTTAATGAGTTCAGCATGTATACGTTTTAATAGCTTTCATCTGCTACAGTGTCATACTGGCTCCTATCGTATACATCATTGCTTCTTTCAGCACATGTAAATGGAAGACAAAGCATAATTCAAATTCCCACAGAAAATAACTTGCTTTTAGTTAAGAATAAAAACAAATGCAGAAGCAATTGTACAGAACCATACAGGCAGTATATCAAAAGTTGGGCCAACTTCTGCACTTTTACTTGGTAAAATAACCTCCACTGATTTCCTAACCTCGGTATGGTAAACAGGGCTATATTTTCTGAGGAAGTTTTATGTTGAAGTATATTTCATATTAGCTCCTAATACCAAAGGCACTTTGAAAACTTTCCATATGTCTAGCTGAAACACAGTGGATGAGCTCTCTACATTAATAGAGAGCACAACCAATCAATTAGTATAAGGACTGTCTCTCCATAATCACCTGACTTGATCATACATCATCTAACTACAGTGCTACTAAAGCCAGACATTTTTAATAGCCTGCATTTGTCCATGAAATCAACACTTTTAGATGAGACTCCTGTATCTATCAGTATAAGTTACGAGAATAATTTGTCTAAACACTGGATTAACATTTGAGATGTAAGATTAAATATGCTGCATATCTCTGAGGGGTGAACTAGGCCTAATCTTTGGAACTATGTCTACTTAATAGGACAGGGCCACACCTATGCTGCTCAGAGAACTGGATCGTGGTGTGCTATGCCCAGCTGTGAACAAGGCTTACAATTGCCAGCTGTACGTGCAAAGATGTGTGAAGAAAGCATTTTTTTATTCTTGAATACTGGTGGTTAAAGCCATAAGAGTATCAGTAACAGCTTAACTCTTTCCTTCTGCCTTGGGATCCAAGCGGTTGGGATGTGAGACGTGTCTCCTCTCTTCTCACAAAACCATTATTATGTTTCATCATGTTCTCTGTTCCTATAATAACACCCCAATTTTTAGCCTGAATATCAGTTGAGAGTGAGCTGATAAGGGGTAAAGAGTGATGTACAGAAGCTTGCTGGCCTATATGTTCTATTTGCAGGTCTTCTTTCAAAGAATTTTTACCTGGATAAAGCATTTTAATATAAAATATACCAATGGAAAGAGATATTCAGTGTGAAACTAAGAAGCAGAAGTTTCTTGTTATCTCTCTCCTTCACCTTGATCTTAATCTACATTAGCAAGATATGGCCTTGTCCACATGAAGACAGCTGCTGTTGACTTCAGAGGGATTAGATATTAGAAAAGTGTAGAAGGAATGACACAAGACAGCATTTCACAGCCTTTCTGCACAGAAAGAATTAAAACACCAGGTGCAAATTCAGGGAGAAGAAAGATGCAGATGTTGCATTTGCTGCGTTTAGAAATAGGTGGCCAAAAATCAATATTCCTTATGCATAGCTCTGAAATATGCTGCCTAAGGTGACTTGAATGCTACAGTGATGTGTGTCCTCGAAGTCTGATCAATACAACATCTGCTCCCAAGGCCTACCTTAGTGAAAACTGGTATGACTCCTGACTTCTCAGAACGTGGCCAGCTCCTGCAGAAAGTAAGCCAAGTGCACTCTCTAATCAAATGTGATTATAGCAAATAATGTTTCAGGTATAGTTTGCTATATAATACACTTACTGTACTAAATCCTAAAAAAAAAGATAAGATCTGTCTGGAAGATTTTTTATAATAAGTAGAAAATACATGCTCAGTGCAGTAAACTTGGCCGATAAAGTACACTATATTGCTCTGTTTAAAAGTATATGTTTGTTCTTTTTTCTCCTCCTAACCTAAACTCGTTGTGTAGGTATGTATAAGAAATGCACTGATTTAATATGACATCTTTCCTTGTACCTCTTGTCTTCTGCTATGACCTTCTAAGTCTTTCAAATTGGAATACAGTGGGAAGCAACGAGGCAAAGATTACAGATGAAGAGTTGTAAGGGCAATGGAAAATCCCTCAGGCATTCCCAAAATATTTCCATGTTCAAAGGAAATTCCTTTTTATCTTGAGGCTGATATTGTACCAGAACACTTTCCATTTTATGCCATTTTTATTCACGCTCATTCAGTGTTCCTAGGAAACCCACACTTAAAACCCATGGTTAGATTTGCCAGAACTGTAGAAATCATGGAGAGCGAACCTGTAGGACACTAGTGTGTAAGGATAACTGAGGTCCACTAGTGTAGATATTCTTGTCTTCCTACTCCAAAGAAACAAAAATACATCAGAAATCCCCATACTTAACACTATAATGAGAAAAACAGAGAAACACTGTAGAAAAACAGTGTCAGAATTCCCCTCTGCTCCCAACTGGAACTGCACAAACACTGATATTTTCTACACACTACTGCTTCCTTTCTAAAAACTATTTACAACTCAACTCTCTGAACTCAGTTAAAAAAAAATCCAATAGGAACAATGAGTTCAAAGGCAGGATTCCCTTATCATCATCAGTTGTATTTCTGGGCACTGGTCAGAAATGTTTAGTGCATCTTTGAGGTCTGCTTTCAGTCAAATATCTGCTTTCTCTACCTGAGATGAAAGGTTTTGGCACTAAAAGTAAACTATGCACTCTGTAGCTAGCAAATGCTGTGTTGGCACCAGAGGGAACATAAAAGAATCTATCCTAAAACACCATCCAAACAAAGCACAGCACCTCTTAAACCATTTGTTTAAACCATCAGGAAGATGGTGCAGTTTGAAATGAGTGCATATGAGTATACGAAATTGAAAGAGCCATTCTGCTCTCTCAAGCTGAGACACATACATTTATTACTGCATCACTAAAACAGAAACAATGAAACTAAGGAGCCAGGGCCCTAATTTGCTCTCATGTGTGCTGGTGTGACTCCATGGGACTGATTTTCTGGCTGGGCTGAGCTGTATCAGAAAAGACAGTTGCAGCCTGGAGGCTGTTCCACACTGCTGGGGCTGAGGACCACAGGTGGTCACCTCCCTGCTGCCTCTCCCCTCCCCATGGGATACACAGCCAGCCCAGGAGGCTGTCTTTCTCCTCCCTTAGTGCTAATGGGGTGGTATGAGGCTCTGCTGGATGAGAGAGAGTCACTCTTCTTCCCAGGATTAAAGCATTGCTGAAGCCCATTGTTTTTTATGCCAGCTGAAAAGCTAGAAAGACTTCAGAATGTTATGGTAGAATTAGTAGTAAGATCTCTTTCTGCTCTGTTCAAATAATGCGATGTTCTGTGTTCCAATTAAGCCTTGTGGTGTTAGCATTTTTTAACATGCATTCTTAATTAAAAAGAGCTGGAACAAATGTCCATTCTTGGTCTGGGATTGTGCCGGAGATCACAGGTGGGTCTCTGTCACATAATGGGATGAGAACGCTGAAGACCGAATGCACACGCTTGGATTGGAGCTGTGCTCTCAGTGAGGTTTCCAACAACGCAGTACAGTTGACAAAATGTGGCACCACTTCAGAGAAGCAAGATCAGAATCTGCCCTTGACATTTGAGCCTTCCTGCAGTTTAGACCAGAAGTTTTGGTTCTGATAGATTCCAAACTAATTGTTCACTCTAGGTCTGTTAAAAAGCCTTCCTCTGTGCTCTTCTTCAGCATCTTTGCAGCATCGTGCTTGTATATAAATTGCATAGTAAAAAATCAAACTGGTAACCAAGCTAGTAGCAGTTAACTGGTACATGAGCTACCAAGTCTCATCATCATCTGAGCAGTTCCCCCCTTCCCCCACTTGCCTGCTTGTTGCAAAATATTAAATCACTGCAAGAGCACTGCCCTACAAAGAGCTCCCTGGGAAAGCAGCTGTAGTAACCTGGGGCTGGCTTCATCTTTCTGTATTTGTAACCGTGGTGGATGGGGGTGAGAGAGCTATGTGGGCAGGGAAGTAATTGGAAGTAATCACAAAACAGACTTACATAAGTGAAATGATGCATACAAGTAGTCTTTGGAGATTACAGATATTTGGGTTGGGAGAGGAGCTTTAAATGGAACTGACCTTGTAAAACACGCTCCCTTATGCTCAGGCTTATAATCATGGGTGGGCTGGATGATCTATTTTAAAAATGCCTGGCTCACATTAACCACCCAGTTTTTACAGAGAGTTTTCAGGCACTTGTTTGAGTACTGATCTGGTAAGGAAGCGGTTAATGGAAATAAGCATGGATCTTTCATGTAGCACCTCAGACAGCACTCCCATGCAATGTTTTGACATGAGAAAACACTTTCCTTCAGGAAAATAATGTACTAATAATACAAGAGTTGCTACTAGGACAGTAGATTTTCAGTTGTTGATCTGGATTTATTTTTAGAAGGAAGAGGAATTAGAGAAAAAGAAGATCTAATAAGCAGGGAGATTCTCCTAAGAAGAACTGGTCAAAATTAGTTCCTTTTATTATAGCACAGAATCTAACTGGCCCATTGATAATAAGCAATCCATTTAGCTTGGTAAATTTGTGCAGAAAAGAAACGCTGCATCTTTTTGCACTTTGAGTGGAGGCAGAGCTGGGCTGGAAAGGGGCAAAGCAGAATTTACAAAGAAGTTCAGGGCTGCGCTTTTCAGGCTCTGGCTGCAACAGCCTGTGACTCACTTTAGAAAGGAAGAGCGTGAGTAGAGGATATTTTCAGTTTGTGGAGTTTTGATTACATGGAGCTGATGTGAGCTTTTATGCTTTTATTTTTTCACTTTGTCAATGACCAACTCTCACAGTGACTCTATGCCTTGTCCCCCCCCCCCCCCCCCCCCCCCCCCGCACTATCCCTGTACATGTAATGGCTGTAAAGGAAAAAAAGAGGAAAAAAAAGGTATTTTCTTTCCCTCTCTGTCTCTCTTTTTAACTCCTGAAGCAAAACTGAGAACACTGCTAGTTTTCTGCCAACAATCAAGTTTCCTGTAAGGAAACTCTTTCTTATCCGTGTGTCCAATTTCTGACTGCCTTCATGTATACAACATTCATCACTTCAGTGTCTGAATGCAGCAGCATCACACTTCCAGGAAATCAAACCAAATTCACATCTGACACCAATGACTCAGGAACTTACATAAGAATAATGTACTAAAACATGCTCTTTGTATAAGAAACAGGAATTGTTAAAAGCGTTTTCAAAGAAATAGCCTCTGATCTTTTGCTTCCTGCAACCCCAGACTCCCTTAAAATCCTTTGCTGTGATTCGGGTTTTTTTTCAGCCAATCTTCCATTGCTAACCTCTACACAGGCTTTCAAAGTGGATGCTGTCCAGAAATCCTCTTACAATAAATTTATTGTATTAAAAAAAATCTCGGGGAAATAAGATATGGTCTTATTATTAAGTCTGGCTGTTCACCATTGCCAGCCTTTCATCTAGCCCTTTGCTTATTGTTGTTTTATCCCGCACTTAATTTCATTTAAAAGTATAGGTGCTTTAGTGTGAGGACCTTCCATTTGCTTTATTTCAAGTACCTTCTACGTATATGATACCACATTTAAAGGAATCATTTCAGAAAGATGGCCTGCCATTGTAGTCTCTCTTTGCTGTGCTTTCCATGTCTGTGATGCTAAAGACATACCTTCTTGTTACAAAAGCTTAATTAAGAGTTGTGAGGCTAATGAGAACATATTTCTGTAACTCTTGGTTTCCTATGTCATAAGCAGTGAGGCCAGATTTCCTGAATTTTCAGAGAGATTGACTATTGTAACGACCCCAGATCCTTTTCCTCCTTGCAGCTTCCCAGCTTCTCTGCCCCAAGCCTGTAGTGTTGCCTGGAATTATTGTGACCAAAATGCATTTCCTGGGACCTGGTCTTGTTGAACCTCATCCCGTTGTCCTCAGCCCAGAGATGAAGCCTGCCCAGATCCTTCTCAAGGTCCTTCCTATCCCCAGGCAAATTGACACTTCCTCTCAACTTGGCGTCATCTGCAAACTTACTGAGGGCGCTCTCAGTGCCCTTTTCCAGCTCATCAATAAAGATACAAAACTGGACAGGCCCCAGATCCAACCTCTGAGATGCTCCATCCCTGGAGGCATTCAAAGCTCAGATGGATGTGGCTCTGGGCAGCCTGATCTAGTAGTTGGTTACCCTGCCTACAGCAGGGGTTTGAAACTAGATGATGGTTGAGGTGCCCTTCAACCCAGGCCATTCTATGATTCTATGAAATGAACACCACTCTTGACTGAATTTAACTCCATTCACCATCACCATGCAGGCCCAGCTCTCCAGACAGTTCTTCACCCATCAAAGAGTGCACATATCCAGATGGGTCAGATATCACCAAATCTGAATTAAAAATGAGTTGTATGTGAGAACGCATGTCTCTAAAGAAGTCTTGCTGACCTTGAGCAAGCAGATCTGTCCTGCTGAGGTGGATGACCACCCCAGGGCTTGCAGGCTGACATTGTGCCAGGGGACACCTGCCCCAGAGAGCAGCTCTTCCCAGGCTTGCAGTGCTGGCTGGGAAGCCAAGGAGAGCTGAGAGCTTTGAGTTCAGGCCCTGGAGCCTGAGAGCAGGGCTGTACCCAGTGAGTGGCATGGTTGTGGCAGGGCAATGGGACAACAGCACCAGTGCGCTGGCCTTGGTTGTATGGGCAGCCTGACCCTTGCCTGTCACTGCAGCTTCAAGAGGGAAAAAGTGCATGCTGGAATATAGAAAAAAATTACAGCAACGAGTTTTTACGATCTGTTACAAACATATCACGCCTCCCCCCTCCATCTTTAAAACCGCTTTGCAAATCAGAATAGACTGGCTTGTTTTTCTACCCGCTGATGCCTGGTGAGGCAGCGATCCCTTCTCCGCGCTGGATGCCAGCAGCTCAGCCGGTGCTGCCTGCTGCAGCAGGTCGTGCCACCTAGTGGAGACAGCGACACCGTGCTGCGTCCTGGCCAACCTCTTCCTTGGAAACAGCAGTGACCGGCGTGCTTGCAGTTGCAGAGCCGCAGTGTGCTACGTTGCTGTTCGTACCCTTTATGCTCACGTAAGTTTGCCTCCAAACTGCACGTTAGCACTCCGAAGACTGTAGATAATACCCCGCTGAAAGCAAATGCCAGAGGCAAGTGCTGACATCTGCAGCTTTGCCTGCCCACTGCAGGCAGCCCCTGCTTGGCTCTTGCAGCAGGAGGCTACATACTTGTAAGAAAGCAGAATACAGACTCATGCAGCCCTCCAGTGACACTTTTGCAGCTCTCCCCCTTTGCCCAAGCCATAATACAGCTGTCAATGGTCCATACATTGCCTAGAAACCTGGAAGGTACAGCTTCAGGAGAAATGTTTATTTAACTGATTTTGTATTTCACGTCCATTTATGATTATTTAGACTTTGCTCTGACTAGGTCTGCTTAACAACGGGCTGACAGCAAACCTCCGGCAAATTCTTCATTGCATTTCTTTCCATCTATCTTCATTCAGTGACAGTGGCAGCAGTGCTGTTGAAGGTTTGTCATCCTTTTGGTTGTGTGTTTTTACCCAGAGAGTGAGAAAAAAAGTGTCTATCCACGCTGTGGCACTGGAGTTACACCAGGAAAGAATTCGCATCAGGACATTTATCGACCAAAACATAACAGAAGAAATTGTTGACTTCAATCTTTCCGCACAGAACAAGCCAGACTACAGACTGCAGCTTTAACAAATAGACTGCAGTGGAAAATTTCTCGTATTGTACGTTCATGCAGAGTTTAATGGATTCAGGCCAATCCTGAAAAGAAAGTCAGCACTCAAGTCTTCACAGGAACTGCCATGCCACAAAATCTGCATTGTGCCCATCCAGAGACTGAAGATTTGCCCTGCCTGGTGCCAGGCAGGAGACATCCCACACCCCACGTGCTGCAGAAGCCAGGCCCCGGGGGAAGACAGGAGGACATGGTGTTGCTCTGGGAAATATAAGGAGATGAGCTTTAAATTCAAACCCAGATCCCCTATGATTTATTCTGACAGAAACTGCTGATGAAAGGTCTTGCTGGACCTAACCCTCACTCCATTACGTCAGCAGTTGCTTCTGCTCCCTATGGGATGTGCAGGCCCTGCCCTCCTCCTTCCAGCAGGGCTTCTGCTATGGGGATTAGCCAAGTGTCCAGGAAACAAACACCACTTCTGTGTCTGACAATATGCCAGTAAGTTTTTCAGGCATTTTCATTCGTACCTCTTAAATAATTCAATTCAAAACACAACAAAAAGTACGTCTGAGAGATGAGCCACAGCTCTCAACGAATGTAACAAAATGGATAAGAAAAGAGTCGCTTATTGAGGATTAAGCATTGTATAGACAGAAGAAATGTGAGAAACACATCTTCTTTAAGCAGTCTTAATACCACGCTCTCAGTGTCGAGTACATGTCAAGAGTGGAGTAAGTAGATGGGGAAAGAGTAGGAGGAAAATCACTTGGAAGAGCTGCTGCATTACAGTTGTATTGTAAAGCCATAGTAAGAACAGATGCAGCATGTTACAACAGGAACTAATGTAACATCTCCAAGAGCAAATTGTTTATGCGAAGATGACTGTCTGGGAGGGTGATAAGGCTGTGAGCTGAAAAAGATACCAAACACATTGACATTCAAATAATTTTTTAAACTTGAAAAGGCATCCATTTCACAGAGACTGCCAGCAAGACCCGTGCTTCAAGGAGAGACCCAAAATGCTGAGAAAACCAAAAATGCTCACTTTCTCATGTCAGACTAATATGGCAGCTGTGATAACGGAATCAAGCTGGATTGCCTTATTGGATCCTGTTGCAATTGCTCAATTAACATGTCCAATGATTTTCAAACACTTTTCTGATATTATATTATTATTATTATTATTAAGTCCAATTTATGATAAGAACAGGGCAGACTTCTTTCTTTCTTTTTCTTTTTTTCTTCCTCAACAAAGTAAGACTTTTGCAAAATCTGAAGCTTTTGCATTGAAAAAGCTTTGCTCCATTGATTTTACTGGGAAAATGTAAGAGAAGGAAATTGCAGGACTTGTTTCTAGGTACTGTTATGGAAAGAAAAACCCTAATGAAATTATCTTTGGACACATAACTTCTGCAAGTCAAGTACTTTGAAATGAATCCAGAGTATCATATTTAGTGGCACAGATTTTCTCAAGAGTACTGAAAGCTCCGGTGTGTCTGAAATTGAAAAGGCGTGCAAGATTAAGTTGATTGAAACTGGACTCCTGGGCATCAAGACTGAGTAGATGTGATAAGGACCAGACTGCTGGTTGGGTGGCATTTTCCAGCAGTAAATGGGAGCTTTAGATTTTGCTACAAATAAAATGTTACAAAGCACCGTGTTTGTTCAAACCGGTTGTCAACATGGCAAAGCCCACTGCACTCATTTCGTGAAGGCCCTGAGAACATCCTCCCACCAGGAGGCCTAGCTGTCAGGGCTTGGGGATGATACCGTCATGGATGAAGCCCTCCAGGAACACCCTCAACTTGCTCGATTTCTCTAGTGGATATTGTCTTGAAGAAGTAATTTTACTAAGAAATTCAAGATGACGTGTCACAGTGATGTTGTATCTGTCTCTGAAGGTACTTCAGTTCTGCCAACTGTTGTTTACACAGAACTCTATTAGAATGGTGTCCTGAGGGGGCTACTGGCAGGGAAGAAGGTAGAATACAGTTGTGCTGGTAAATATTCAATTTCTTTGTGCTCTCGTGTACCAGACAGAAGAGAGGCTGAGACAATAAAGAAATCTCAGTTTTAGGGAGGACATGCTGACAAGACCATTAGGATTTGGTTAGTGTGGTACTGTTATCATCTAGCACTGGGCAAGAGCACACGATTGTGCTGCTTCTGAATTATCCAGAGTGCACAACATGGTATTTATACTAACTTTACATTGCTTGCAGGGAGCTGACGATACCTAGTCTGACATAAAACTGGAGTGGTATGTGCAGAATATACTCAAACCAGTAAAAGCACAGACTATTTTTTTAGCACCATCAAATCACTTGCAGCACTTGGCACTTGCAGTGTTTTGTACCTGCTGTATTAAGTGCCCTAAAACATTCTTATGTATTGCCTAACTTAATCCCAGCTGAAATGCTGAGCTGTAGAAATGAAAAGCTTATGTAGAGTTCAAAAGCTCTTGACCTTGTGAACAACCCATCAACAACAGGCACACAGTAAACCAGATTCCTTTCAATAGCTAAATAAAGCAGAGACGTTTACATGACCTCCTGCATGTACCTGGTGCAAACAAAGAGCTGTTCAGGCTTGTACTAGCCCAGGACTACAAGATGCTCACTACTTGCAGGTTTGAGTTTGGAAGGCAGCTAGAATGGGGCTTTTTCAGATGCCCTAGTCACTCTCTTTGCTCTTTGAGGGGAAACAAGTTTATAAATCTGACTTTTACAAGCTTTTAAAGCCAAGTACCACCATGGGCAGGGACAATGGTGGCAGAGACAACTACAAGCAGCAGTGGTGGTGGCCAAAGCTAGCAACATCAGCTCCTAGCCTGGGCTGCAAGAACAGCATTAAAGCTACTGGCACAGTGTATTTCAAGCTATTCATGCCATCTCTTTCAATACTGACATTATAAAAAACAGTTTTACATACGTTTTACCCAGAACATTATTCTTCATCATTGTTTTATAGATCACAGATAAGATACAGACTTTAGCACACATGACAGCCACTGGCAAATTGCACTGATAGATGGTTACTACCAAAGCAAGAACAATTTGTACAAGTTTCTGCCAGATGAGAAACATCTGCCTCTGTGTTGGTTTAGGTATACAAAATCAGAGTTTGAACATTTTCACACTGTTATCTTTGGTGCTGGAAAAGATTTGTCATTCTGAAGGACATCACTGGGGGTGAGAGGCAGAGCTGTACACATTTGGATTCCAAAATGTAAAAGGCAATGTCCTCTGTACAGTTTGGTTACTTTCCACTCCCCTGATGAACTTTCCTTTTTAAATGGTTATGTGACTGTTGAAGTCAGTGCCATGCAAGCGATTTGTTATTAGTATTTGTACACAGTGCCAGTAGTGTGACAGCAGATTATTGTTACAGAGAGCGTACAGAGCCAATTGAGAAAGGACAAAATTTCATTATGCAGAAAGTTCAGCAAGTCATTTATAAAACTTTTTCTTAATATATCAGATAGTTTTGGTCACCTAGCAGACGGCCCTCTGCAGTGACTATTAGCCACTTCTTCCTCTTTGAGGTTGAACTGCATTACCTTGCCAACACAGCTGAGCCCACCAAGTCCAGGCCTGAGACACCCGAGGCCACGCTTGTGTTCCCATTGTTACGGGGCCGTTACCAGTGCATCAGACCATCCAGGGATTACACACATGCTGCCAACAGGAGTTACTCCCTGAGGGGTTGTCATAACACATTATTCATGCCAGCATTGCACAATTTTGCTACTGTGGTGTGTAAATCTTATGCGTCTTTAAAAACAGAAAGAAGATTATTACTGCATTATGATCAGTCACGTAGACTGGGATTGACTGAGTGCGTGCAGCCACACAAATACGACCAAGTAATGCCTCATGGTCCTATAGAAACAGAGATCACTTGTTTACAGCTACAAGTTGGATATACTCTTCTTCACTAGAGGATGAGCAGCTGTGGTTTTATTCTGCTCTCAGGGCAAATGTTAGAACAAAATCAGATCAAAATGACACATGCTTTACTACTTTGCTCTTTCTTCTGAAGCAAGAAATGAAGTTAACCATTGTCACCCTAGCATCAGCAATGCACATTTGAGATTGTTCTGCTTGAACTTGAATTCCATCCTTTTTTATAATCTTATGCTTTTGTAATCAAAACAAGTTCACAATTAGCACATACATATCAAACCATGGCTACAAATCTCATGTTGTTCTCACTTAAGAGAAGGGAGAATTTCAGAAAGCGTAAAGATGTTGATTTCAGAAGCAGTTTGATCTGAGAGACTTCAGAGATTCAGGATCACTCAGGGCTGACATGCAGGCTGGTAGCTCTTGGTTATGGAAGTGCTGCAGCATGGACCTGGCCTCAAATGGCTAAAAAATGAAGTTCTCAAAGGCAGCAATCACTTTTGACAGTGTTTTGTCCTAAGAGAGCTCACAGTGTACAAAAAAAGTGGATGGTGAGCTAAGAGTTGAACCTCCTGTCCACATTTTACATTTGTTTTGACTTCTTTTTCTGCTAGAAAGACAAACTATGCAGGCTTTTCTGCAATTCAGAATGAAATTGTATCAGACTGACAGACCAGTTTAAGGTAACACCTGATGTGTTTGCCAAGCTCAAGAACCATTACTGTGGCACAAAGCCAGGATATCTTGGAATCCAGATCCCTGTAAGCAACAAAACACTGCCCTTTAACAACAGCTGGATCAGCTCTGTGTGTTGAAAATGGGATTGAAATGAGTAGTAAAGTTAAAGTAGTTTTGACACTGCAGTTTCTAAATGAGTTGTAAAATAAGCTGGAACAAGTTTGCACTAGAAATATTTGCTATTAAGGGTAAAACCATGGGACTTGTGCCAGGACAGCTGTGCTTTCCTTCTTTACTCATGTACCAGGAGATGCCAGAGGCTACAGACACTGGAGGTAGAGAACACGTTTCACTGCTCTCATTTGATTCCCTGGGGCTGACACACAGAGTTGATGGGCTCCACAGCAAGCTGCGTCTAGCCATCCCTGGCTGGAGGGAGGATTGCTGACATATTGCGTGTTGTGTTTTGGCAGGACAGAACATCAGTGCTAAAGCAAAAGAAAGGAAAAAGACTTTGGGTTACCAATTCTTTAAGGCATTACTTGTAGTTTTCAAGGAGCATGAGCAATAGGTCATAAGGAGGTCTCCATTTACTTAGATGGAGTAGACAGCTATTCATGGGCTAGTGTTCAAGTGAAAGGTGCTCAGGGAAAATCTCATTTAATCATGCACTTGAAGTCAGAACTTGAGTGCCAAGAGACAGAGAAGGTCAAAGATAAAGATCATGACATGCAGGTGAGGTGAGGTGTATTGAAGCAAATGGGCAAACAGTCAACCTGAAAATAAAAATATATGCGTCACAAATTATCTATTTGAAATTACACATGTAACAGAAAGAGAATTGTGTGATTCAGAAAGAGAAAATACATCTGTTAATTCTCTTGAAGAACAGCAACAACATCAAAATCCGGAATAAAAATCAGTTAAAGCAAGATGAAATACTGATATTTGCTTCATAGGAAATGAAGGAGGAAGATGGTCATCCTCCCAAGTGTTGAGGAAATCTGAAGTGACTTGAATTGCACTTAAAACTATTTGAATGTGTTATGTAGAAGCACTAATTTGAAATGATTTTTTATTTTTAATTTTCTTTTTTTTTTTTTAAACAATGGGATCCAATAAATAATAGAGACCAATTACCAAAGGATGTACGTTAACATCAGTCCCAGCTCATTTATTTTCCAGAAACCTCTTCATAGGTTTTGGGACACAATACTTTCCTTCTTTTCTGTGCCATCAGTTTGTGAGTATGCTGTGACTTTTTCTACACATGCATTCATTTTTATGCTTGCATTATGTATTCAGCACACGTGAAAATACTCTTACCTGCTTAAGCATTTTAGCATTCTTACATCATCTTACCTCCAACAACTGTGAATTCATTAATGTATATGCACTGAACTCAAAGTAGCCAGTATGCATCAGCAGCGGTAAGGAGCATCAGGTAAGGATCCCACTGTATTTACTGAGGTGCTTCCTCCACGTCAGGCAATGACATTTCTCAGCTGAAAGGAGGAGAGTTAAAAGACGACTTAAAGCAATCTGTGCATACCCCACTGATTCAGGATAATTTGTTTTTGCTTTATCTTATGAAAACAGGGAGGACATAGTTAAGAAATATAATACCTGGTATTTCAGGATGGTGCAGTGTCATGTATTTGCATTACAGAATCAACCTCTGAAAGCAGACAGCCCCAAACCAGCTATAAATATTAGCATTTGGCTAATTGCAAAACACTCCAAAAACACACTGAAATTATGTTTGGCCACGTTTCCCCTCATATCAAAGAAGAGACATTCCTGGCAAACCTGGAGTCTGTGTGTTGAACAAGGCGCACGCCAGCTGGCTTTGCATGGTCTGTAACAAATCTGTGTGTTACTGCAGAGAAAACGAACTGAGCAGGACCTGAGCGAACATCACAAACAAGTCACTGCAATAACACAACTGGTTCATTCGGTGAACCTAAGAATCTCAAGTTTAATCAATCAATAAATCATAACGTTTTGTTTTTTAAACACCCTCCCTGTTCTTTTTAACTCGATGCACTCTAACAGGGGCTGAAGGTCCCTGTGGGTGAACCAGTCCGAGGAGGCGGATGAGGACCCGCACTAAGGGGCAGCGACGGCGGCCTGCCGAGAAGGCGGCGAACACAGCCCCGCGGCAGCGCCGTGAAGGAGGCGGCGGGGCCCGCCCCGCTGCGCAGCGCCGCGCAGGCTCGCTCGGGTCGGCGGCTTTGCCTAGGGAACGGCGGTGCTGAGGGCCGCGGGCCTGTGCCCTGTGGGCCGCCATGCCCGTGCGCTTCAGGGTGAGGCCCGGAGGGGAGTGCGGGTTTGCTGGGCCGAACTGAACCGGGCCGGCCGGATGGGCATTGGGCGGGCGGAGGCGGCGGCCGCCGTGGTTCCGGGCCGGCCCGGCCCGGCCCAGCTGGGTGTGCGGCCGCAGCCGCTCGCGGGTGCCGCTGGCTTTGCGGGGGTGGAAGACCCTTGCGCTAAGGAGCTTGTAGAAGCAGACAGAGCTCAGTCGTGCTCACGGAAGACGTCTTTTAAAGCTCCGTTTAAATATTTTTTTGTGCTCTGTTTTTTCTTCATAATTTTGTTTCTTCATAAGCGGTGGTTTATGCTCTTGGATGGGGTTTCGTTTTGAGGATGAAGAACACCTTCCGAGTTTAAGTGAATCCTGCAGCGGCTTTCTGTATTTCCCTCTGGCAATAAGTTACCTGTAGGTGCAGAGAAGCGGGACAGCCGTCAGGCGCTTGACATGCATCTCTCTTTGCTGCAGGGCTTGAGCGAATACAAGAGAAACTTCAGGTGGAAAACCCCCGAGCTTTGCAGCCCATCCCAAGAGCAGAAGTCCCTGTGGGCAGGCCTTCGGTCAGATCAGTTGGGTAAGCACCTCCAAACTAACCCCTCGATGCTACGTGGAGTCCTGTGTCAGTTCTGAGCTCCCCAGTTCAAGAAAGGCAGGGAACTTCTTGAGGGAGTCCAGTGGAGGGTCACAGAGATGATGATAGGCTTGGAGCATCCATCTCTCTTGTGGAAAAAAGGCTGAGAGACCTGGGGCTGTTCAGCCTGGAGAGGAGAAGGCTGAAGGGGGAACTTATCAATGCTTATAAATATCTAAATCATCATCTGAATCCCAAATGTGAAGCACAAATGCAGCATTAGCCCACACAGCGTATGTAGAAGGAGAGATTGGGTTACCTGTGGTGTGCAAAAACAAACTTTCTATTAAAGAAGAGACTAACTTAGGTCAAAGTTTAACATAAATTAAAACAGTTAGGACGACTCCCAGGGCAGCTAAGTGGGAGACTCAAAAAAAGATGGGCGTTGAAGGAGAAAGCTTGCAATGCTACAGTCTAGGATTCAGCCTCATACACAGATGTTATTATGGCAGGAAAATGTGGGATTGGAACGTAGGAAACAAATGAAATTGCATCTGGGTTGAAAGACCCATATAGAGTAGAGGAATAGGAGTGATCTGTAGTGACAACAACTGCAGTACTTTGAAAAGGAGCAGCAAAATAACAAAATTAACAAAGTTGTGTGCAATTGTGCTATGCAGTCTGTGTAATTAGAGTCCAGTGTATTCATCCTCTTTATGGTAAGTGCCCTGAATTATGAGCTAGTAATTAAGAACCAGCTGCTGGATGTACAGTTTCTTTTTGACTGAGATTCTAGTTGTTTCAGTAACTAATTTAACTTTGCCAAAAATTGTACTTTATATATAAAACTACTTTTTTACACTTACTACAAAATATGTGTTTCTTTAGCCTTGGTTTCCTTAACACATGGTTGTATGTATGGGTACCTGTATTTAAGAGAGCAATTTCCACAAATCCTGAAACATGAGAACATGCAAACACATTAACCTCTGCTGAAAACTGTAAGTCATGAATCAAGTCCAGTCGTGTGGGATGGTGAGGCTTATACAGCAAGTATTGCAAGGCTTGCAATAAAGCCATCAGTTAGCAATACAGCAGTTTCTTCTCCTTGTGTTGTAGCTGTGATTTTGTGTGCTTGGTTTAGTTTTCTTATATTTTTGGATTCATTTTTACTCCCACCTTTTTTCTGGCCACTTAACAGTGTGTATCTTTGAATGTCTCTCTTGACACTCTGTAGGACTTTACCATCTGTGCAGATTGCTGTTAATTCACTCGCTGTTTTTGTTGAAATGCACAGTTGACGGTTTTAAGAATGACTTGGAACACTACCAGAAAAATAGGTGCAGATGCTCTGAGGTTTTTTTTTTTCCTGTACCTTTTCCGGTGTTTCTCCATTGGAGTTATTTTCAAGTACCTGTGTGTAGTTGGAAGTTGGACAGAACTGGATAGAATGTCCTGTTGAACATTTGTATCCTGTTGGACGTTTTGTATACTTTTCACTGCAGGCTGATGTCTCTTTTTACACTGATTTTTATTGATTTATTAACCTCACAAAACAGAAGTTTCACTCCCTCCAAGAAGCTGTTTCTTTCAAGAGTTACGATCCTTCAATTATTTTTCCATTATGTTTTCACACTTCACCAGTCATCAGAGATAAAAGTTTTAAGTCAACCCTGCAAGACATTTAACGATGGAAATGAATTCAAGTATCTCTTCTTTAATGGTCTGCAGTCGTATTAAGGGTCTGTCATGGTCCCTGCACTGTGGGAACCTGTCTAGCAGGTACATAGTGCTGGTGTTGGTATAAATGCTTGTGAGGTACTTCGTGGCTGTAGACTGGTTATTCTGTATCTGTTTTAAACCACCACCTCTGTTCTTCTGTTCTCAGAATCAACTTGGAGAAGATCGTTCATTGGCTGTATTTTATTTATAGAATTTTATCCAGTGTGGTCCTGGAGCATCGTGTTATGGTCCTTGTTTGGTGGAAAGGCATTTACAGCCACGATTTTACAGTTGTGCCCATAACTCATAGGCACTCATTGCTGAAAGAAAATAGTTTTTCCTCTAATAATCTATTGGATGATAAACTTCCAGTTTCTTTTTGTAATACAGTGATATTATATATTCAAGATTATGTTTTATATATGTTATACTTAGTATGCCTTTTTTTTTAGGAATCACCAGAGAACCAAACTTCATTTCAAAGAGAAGAGTACCTTACCATAACCCACAGATTTCAAAGTCCTTTGAATGGACAGGGGACTGTGATTTGGATGACCCAGTTGAAACAGAAGCTCTCAAGACTGCAGAGTCACATACAGACCGCAGTAATGATGTGAATCAGGAAAACACTGAAACACCAGAAGGACCAAGGCTCCCCCCAAAAGTTCGATCGCATTCTTCAGATCCTGGAGTCGAAACTGCTCTTGCCCTTGCAGAAAATAATATGAAGAAATCACCACCTGTAGCTCCACCTAATCAAAAGGAAGCATTTGTATCTCAAAAAAAAGAAGCAGAAAAGGTGAATGGGGTAAGAGAAGAATTTTTTAAATTGGCTGATATAAGAATTACTCGTCTGCTATTTACAGTAACTTAATACACCATCCTCTGTTGTTTAACTCTCCTTAGCTTTGTATTTTGATGTTCTTCTACTGTAGCTTCTCTGTTGGGAGAACAGTACTTTTGAGACCAGATTTTGGTTCTGTGTAGGTCAATAGGGCTTCTTCCATTCACATGCAGGCTGGACTGACTTCAGTTAAACAAGGATTTAGCTAATGCCGTATAGACTTTTGGGGGTTGTTGATGAGAAAATGTGCTTTGCATTCATGTAATTCATATAAAACAACAACAACAAAAATTGGTTTCAAGCTGTGAATTGCAAAGATTTCTGACTTGCAAAACGTGGTAGGAAAGGGAGAAGTTGGTGTAAAATTTTCTGCTTTTTTTATGTTGTCAGCTTCACAGAGTCCTTCAGAGGAAAGCAGGCCTGAATATTTCCCATTTAAGTACTTTCCCTAGAAATTCTGAATATCAAAGTCAGTTTGTTTGGAAGAGTCCTCATGAAAAGTCACCAATCCTTGCAGCTGAAGAGGTAACTCAAAAAAGTTTCAAAAAGTAGATGAATAATTTCTTTTATAAGGAAAGTTGCTTATTTTCCTCTCTTTTTTCTCCCCACCCCTCTTTCTGTCTTCCTCTTTCCTTTCATAATCTGGCACACTGTTACATGTATCTTTTTCACCTCAGTTACCATATACTGAAGTGCTGTATGGTTAGATATGTTTCCCTAGGATTCTTCATTGTAACCAGGTATAACTACTTGATCATTTCCTTCCTGCTTGTATTCGACTCTTTCAAAGACCATTTTCTTCAGTTTTCAGGAATTAACTTTAGGTGCTCTAAGTCTTACTCTTTATTTTCATGATTTTTATGTTTAGTATACAGCTGATCAGCAAAGGAATGTTCAGGTGTTCTGTGTTGTAATAACATCTTGCCACTGAAATCGTGCAAGTTTCAGTATTTATTCTCATGATCTTTTATGGGTTACCACAGTTTCTTACTCTCAATCTCTGTGCACATAAGCTCCTAGGCCCCAAAAGGCATCTCTGCAGTTACTCAGCTATAGTTTTCTTTCAGGAGATCTGCTTATATTTAGAAGTGGAATCTCCTGATTTTAGAAGACTCTTGTGGCATTTCGGTGTATCTCATCCATTTTTGGACTCTGTAGGACTGGAAATACTGCTATTTCTAATCTGGCCATAAAGAATGATTCTGACTGCAAAACTGCGTTGAGTTTTCAACTTATTGCTACTGAGGTCAGAACTGGGGAGACCCAGTCTGTCTTTTGGCCCTCTTACAGTGGAGGCTGTCCTGCAGAATTTGGTATTTTAAACTTTGCTGTAAAAGACAATTTCTGTTCTGTTTTCTCACAAGAAGCATTTGCATTGATAGGATTACTACAGATAGTGCTAGCTCTGGTTTTATCTACATGTTGCAGATTTGCTTAGTAGCAGCTTTCAAATGCAGTAAGTGATGACAAGGGATAATTCCTCCAAAACCCGTTTCTGTCTTTTTCTTGTTGTGGTACCAAGCAGGTGGACATACTTTGAGATACCTGTTTTCCAGCAGTCCCTTGTGCAAGGAAAATTCACTGTTAAGCATAGCAGTAGTACAGACTGGTTGAGGAAGAGTCTGGTCTCAGAATGTCAGTTTGATGCTTGTGAATATTGTGTTATTTCACAGCAAAGAATGTAGAAACTAAAACAGCAAGCTTTTTTTTTCCACACGGATTATAGAGAATAGGAAACCCTAAGAGTAAGTCTGTAAGTAATATAAATGCTTAGATAAATAGAGTTTAGGGAAAATCTAAATATGTGTAACTGCAGCTTCTGTGCTTAAGGCTAAAATGTTGTGATTAAAAATTAAAACATCAACAGTCTGTTTTTCTTCTGATTGCTGCTGAGAAAAGCACACCTGGATATTGAATAATGACAGGAACAATCTCTCAAAGAAAGCTGTGTGAAAATGATCAAGTTATCTTAAGTTAGGTTAGAAGTCTGACGCAAACTCACATAGTAAAGCTGAGGAAAATGTATGGCACATGTGACTTACGGCATCATCTTCTAACTCTCAGCACCCTGTGAAGGGACGACACCAGAAGACATATTAGGACAGCTCTGTACTTTGGCTTACAGTAAATGCAGAAGTGGTTGGAAAACTGCTTAGATAAAACCACCAAGCCCTAAGTATCCAGTTCTAAATCAGAGAACAGTTTTTGCTTAGGACAGAGCATGTACTGAGGACTCTTAGGGAGTTCTCTGGCATATATTTGAAAAAGAAAAGATCCTGTATAAAAGTCTGAACTGCAACATTCCCCCACTGCTTTCCCAAATGAGAATCACAGAATCACAGAATTTTTCAGGTTGGAAAAGACCTAGAAGATCATCTAGTCCAACCATTACCAATACTTCCCAGCTAAACCATATTTCTCAACGCAACATCCAAACGTTTCTTGAACACTCCCATGGTCGGTGACTCTACCACCTCCCTGGGCAGTGCATTCCAATGCCTGACTACCCTTTCTGAGAAGAAATACTTCCTAATGTCCTGCCTGAACCTCCCCTGTTGCAGCTTGAAACCATTCCCTCTAGTTCTATCACTGTCTACACGAGAGAAAAGGCCAACCCCCAGCTCACCACAACCTCCCTTCAGGAAGTTATAGAGAGCTAAAGAAGAACCTCTGTTAATGGAATTCAGTAACGGTAGTACTTGAGTACAGGTTCAGCCTAACCTGATTCCATCTCCTGTAATGTATTGTTGTGAAAATAAGTTGCTCTTCAGTTACTTAGTATGCACGTGTTATATATTTACGCATGGCTGCCTCTCTGCTGATGTGTGAGTGCATTTGTGTGAATTGATTAGCTGATTTTGAAAATTTAGCCTAAATTAAAGCAAATCATAACGCTGTTATTACTGTTTTTTTCCCCCTCTCTCCTAAAGGCTCTTTACAATGTGAATAAGCCTCTACCTCCATTTAAACCTCCTGCAGTTACTTCTGAAACTGAAAATGTCAGAAATTTCGAAGGTTCTCCTGCTGCGAAGGGTCCACAAGAGAAATGTTCAGAACAGAAAGAACTTCTGGTTCATGAGCAAGTAAATATTTCCCTAAAAGAAAGGCATATTATATATTCTTTAATAGTTCTGATTGTTCTTTTCAGTAATGTGGGAATGGGTTTCAAAAACATTTTCTGGAGTTACATTTTATGGCTGTTATTAATGTCACTGGACTCAGTCAATAATGGTTTTGCTTGCTGTAAAGGACTGGAAATAGCACAGTTACAGCTCTCTTTGCAGTAGCAGTTTCTGCAATGCATTTGTTTTGTTTACAAAGTCTTTTGTTTTTTTTTTTTTCCCCCTTGAACTGCCACCTCAATTTGATTATTAGTTTTCAATGTATGTATGTATTTATTTATTTATTCTTGTTGAAACTTTCTAATTCTTCTCTTTATTCTCTCATTGCTACCAGTGTAGTCTCTTAGTTTTCAGCAGGGTTGGGTGGGCAAAGGTCTGGAACTTTCTGGGTAAGTTAGATAGCGTGTGGATTAAAAACAAAGAAATAATGTGTGAACACAGATGGAGCTGATTTTTAGACAACAGTTGTAGTGTAAAGGAAGACGGAGGAAGAGTTATCATTCATTTCTCTTTGCTGTAATTTTTTGGATGTCGGGGAAGTTACTTACAGAGATACACAGAGAATGGTGATGTGCTGGCACAGGCTGCCCAGAGAGGTTGTGGATGCTGCATCTCTGGAGGTGTTCAAGGCCAGGTCAGATGGGGCCCTGGGAAGCCTGGTCTAGTACCAGGTCTGGAGGTTGGTAGCTCTGCCTGTGGCAGGGCACTTGGAGCTTGGTGATGTTTGAGGTGACTTCCAACCCAAGCCATTCTGTGTTTCAGTGGTTCTTTGACTGCAAGTTGAAAGGCAAGTAGAGGGCTGTAATGGGACATTATGTATCATGTAGAGGGGCCACCTGTGAGTCTCTTCAATACACATCTGTGTTTATTGATAAAAGAGTCTTTGTAAAGCAAGATGTTCACTAGAACTGTTGCCAAGCAAAACATGTGCTTAACATAGAGTGTGTTGGCTCAGTTTAAGTTGTTGGTACTTAAAAATGATTGTTAGCTTGGAGGTTTTATCATTTAGAACCTAGGTTTTTCGGGTGCTTTAAATCTCATTTGAGAGGGACAGACATTATGTGCTCTTTTGCCTCTTGTAGCAAATGTGAAGAGAGCCTGAAGGGCGGGAGGATTTGAGGAAGTGTTTCTTTTTCTTCTAGTATCGAAAATTCAGGTTATGTTTTCCCAAGAGAACTGATAAAGTGAAAGTGTCAGACAAAGGAGGCATGAGGAGATGATGTTTGGCAAAAGTGGTCAAAACACTTTTGGTTTATACCCACGTATTCTCTTTGATGAGTATCTTAGGGGGGAAAAAACCACAAGATTTTGTGATGCTTTGGGTTTTTTTTCTTTCTTTTTCTGTCTTTCTTTCCATTCTGGTTTTCTTGAATTTGAAGAATTTCTGTAAAGATCTCCAGTAGAATCAGAAAGAATACTTGAGATTTCCAAGGGCATAACATAAGCAGGAGAAAAAAGTCTTTGCTGTGAAAGCTGAACAGATCAGTTCTGACCCTTTCAAAAACAGAATGGCAGCAAATGAGAAGTTCTCATTTTTGTTTCTTATAGTTTCCATTGCCTCACTGTAAGACTGGGGACACCATTGAGTTATTTATTTAAATTATAAATTCTGGAAATTCACACGTTAACTCCAGTTAGAATGCTATTCTAGCTTCTATGAAATATGTAACAGTTAATGGTTTAAAATAACCATGGACTGTTTGCAAGTTTGGTGTCGGAGGGGATAGGAGGGTTTTCAGTTTGTTAGCTAATATATTTTTAAAATTATCTTTGCTTCAGAGTAAGAGGGAAGAACTGTTACAAAAGCCAGCAGAAGATGCATCAAAACAAGGGAAATCAGAGCAGAAACATCCTAAGCGAAAAAATAAGCAGCGGATCAGTCAGAAGCCCCTTTCTTTACAAGCAAATCGTGGGTATGTATAAAATGAGAATACCTGCCTCGTGAATAGGTGTGCAGCAGCCTGTTTAGAATGGTGGATGCTGACCTTTAACTATGCAGTCCTGTTGTTACTGAAGCAAATGTGGTGTCTGTCCCCTGCGGCTCTGGGACTGAGCTTCCTTTGGTACATAAAAAACCCAGTGTGAATTTGCATCTTTTTCTCCAGGCAGTGGAAGTGGAAGCTTTTAAACATGCTGCTTCAGTTAAACCTCCTGATACGAGAATAATATGATTGTAAATAGATAAATTTAACATGCGTGAAATTAAATTGCTGTAGTGCTGCTGCTGCACTTCCGGTGAGTGCTTTGGAAGTTGTAGTCACCTTGCATACTGCTTTCTTGTGCTTGTTCTACATGCCTTTAAACTGTTTTGATTGTACCTGATGCCTTCTTTTTCTATTCCATACAACCATCTGTACCATAGAGGAGTGCAAGTAAACACATGAAGTAAAAGGCAATAAAGAAATTTGTCCTGTACTGGGTAATATGACATGCACAGAAAACAGCATTTTATATTGCTGAGAGATATCTAAGCATATTTTTCATCTGCCACATGCCTTCACTGTAAAAACTGAAATCCTATTCTCATTTTCCACACATCTGAGATCTGTCAGAGAAATAAAAGTCCGGAATGAACGCACGTTTAAAAGTGCAGAAATCTATCTCTGCAGTGTTCATGCTTTATGTATCTCCCAGTGATTGCTTGCATTCATGTAATTTTCTGGCAGTGTCAAGGCATTCTGATTGGAGGTGGGATGTGAGGCTTAATGAGGTCTTGGGAGATAATGGCAAAATGATAAGATACTGTGAGGTAGTGTCACTTTGTGTAAAAGCATGCGGATATAATGCACTTGAAATCTTAAACTCGTAGGATTTTGTAGTTCTTTGAAGTTTTAGATGATTTAGTTGATTTTTTTAGTGTAAAACTCTGTGAAAAGTTCTTGATCATTTGTTACCCATTTAGAGACAGATTTCTGCCTCTTACCCCTTCAGTCTAGTAGAATAAAACAAACAAAACTCTCCAAAGCAATGGCTGGGCAGGCAATGGTGGAAAATGTGCAGGTTCTCAGTATGCAGGCAAGACTTGCACTTTGTATGCAACCTGTGTTATGTGACCTGCCTGTGATACAGAACTACTGGGACTAAGGCACAGCGTTGATGTGTTTTTGAGCTGATCAGTTCTTTTCTGAATAAAATAAGAAATTCTTTGAGTTACAAAAAAGGGACATACGGAAAGAAGTTCTGAATATATTTTTTTCCTCTGACACTTTTATTTTCACAAGGTGCATCATATTCTCTGATGATCTATGATCTGTTTCTGAAGGACTGAGAAAAGGTTTTATTCACTTGATACTGAGTATATGAAAATAAAGTTAGCAATGTTCTAAAGCAAGATTAGAAAGAAAAGAACTTGAGATTTGAGCTAATTGGTCCACAGTTCCAGTGGTTAAAGGACTGGAATTATTGCTTTATGTTAGTCTAAGCTCATTTTTCTCTGTGTGTATGGCGGAAGGGAAAATGGCTGTCGTTAGGAGCACTGAATGCTTCTGAAAATCCCAAACAGAAGGAGATAGATGAATTAATACTGAACATTGTTCTGGCAATTGTTCTGGTAGTCAGGTGGATTGGCCTCCAAAGCATACCCCACTCATATGCAGAGTGTGTTGCCTTTACAGCAGCATTCATAGAAGGAAGTATACTGGCTGTGTTAGCGCCAAACCAGGCATTTTACTTAAATGCACCTTCATCTATGATTTAAACCAAGGTATTTCATTTTATATCAAAGTAATTGAGCCTTGTGTGTGTTACTGTGTTCTTCTGATTTGCTGAGAGGGCAAAAGCTTCTGGCAGAATTGCTAGTAGGAAAAACATTCAGGAATAATTACCAACTGAAGGAGTTTTTCAGGTCTTTCCTAGTTGTGTTAGTACGAGTGAGCTGTGTTTCAAAAGAGCATGTTTTCACGTCTGAGCCCAGGGATTTAAGTACAAGAATACTTTTCATTCTTGATGTAACTTAACAAATGCTCTTCAGGAGTCTTTTGGATATCAAGGATAATTCTTTGTATTTTCTTCTCTTTATTTTTGCTATCTTAGGAAGATGAACACTGAATATAGGTCAAAATTTTTGTCTCCAGCCCAGTATTTCTACAAAGATGGAGCTTGGTCTCGTATTAGGAGTAAAGTTCCCAATCAGGTGAGTTGTTTTCTTTTTTATTTTAAATCAGAGGCCTTAGTATGGTTTTATTATGCTTTTTATATGTAAAATAATTTGAACTGTGATTTGACATTGTAATGCGAACAACTCGAGCTCCTGCAGGTGACTGCAAAGAAGGTTTGATTCTGTCAAGCCAGTAGTAAGAAAAAATAAGAGACAGTGTGATTTAAAAAATAAATTAATTAACATGGCATGGAAAATACTGGAGAAACTCTTTCCCTTACAAATCAGAATCACTCACAACAGGGCCTTTTCAGCTGATAATTGCAGTGTTGGTGTTCAACCTAGCAGAATTTAAAAGAATGTTCAATTAGGTGGTAGCAGTTTTCAAGGGAATAAAAAGAAAAGACCAATTCATGCATCAACCTGGGTCAGTTTGGCAGTTAAACTCTGTTACCTGCCAAGATTAACCTATTCAAAGCAGATGGCTGAATTCAGTCATATACAATATAGAATACAAATTTCTCTGGCAAGTTTCACTGAATCTGAGTATTTTCTTGTAGTTAATTCAGCAACTACAATCAATATTATGCCCTATGGTAACTCATTTGACAGTCTGAAATTGCTCAGCAGCTTCAAGAGCATAGTATTTCTTAGCAGATTTATTGAGTATAGAACAGAATAAAATCATTAAGATTGAAAAAGACCGTTAAGATCATCCAGTCCAACACCAACCCATCCCCACCATGCCCACCAACCACATCCCTCAGTGCTACATCTCCACATTTTTTTAACACCTCCAGGGATGGTGACTCCACCACCACAGTGGCAGCCTGTGCCAGTACCTCGCTACCTTTTCTGAGAATAAATTTTTCCTGATATGCAACCTGAACCTCTTCTGGAACAACTTAAGGCCATTATCTCTCATTGTATCACTGTTACATGGGAGAAGATACTAACCCCCACGTCACCGCAGCCTCCTTTCTGTCAGTTGTAGAGAGCTGTAGGGTCTCCCCATATCTTCTCCAGACTGAACAGTCCCAGTTCTTTCGGCCATTCCTCACAAAACCTTTTAGCAGTATGTAAGAAACTGTTAGAGCTAGTTCTGCAACTGTCAAATGTCACTAAATTGACTTAAGCTTTTCTCATCTGATAGGGGGAGTCTTCTTGAGATGTGATGTGCTGCTAAATATGTGGCAAACACTTGTAAAATGTGAATTGTCTCATGAGTAAGGACCAAGCTGACATGGAAGTCAGAATGGGAGGGAATGACTCTAGAGTGTTGGGCTTTGAGCTTTAGCAAGCAGCACTCTCTAGGAAAAATGATAGTGTGGTGGCTTTCAGTTCTGTGTTGTCTTACTAGACTTGAACATGCAAGTTGTTTTACTTTTCTTCTTAGGCAAAACTATATATATATTGAACATTTAATGAGAAGCAGTTATACATGTCATGAGAGAATCTATTATGCAAAAACAGCCATTTAAGGATGTTGGAGAACTAAAACCAAGAAATATTTTAATTTTGATGAACACCATCACTAAGGCTGTAGAATAACCCAAGCTACTGCATGCAGCCTGACTCCAAAGCAGCATGCGGAATGTTTCCATAGAATATATAATTTTTATGGAATTTAGGGCTTTTGTCTGGAGACTGGGTGTTGTGTCAGTAGTTTTTGAAGCTGGAGCTGATACCAGCTTTGGGTGTTAAGCTTTACCAGGCAGGATCCTTTTTGCATATTTATATATAACATTTAATTGGGGTGCATTGGAAATGAAGCAATTCACACGTTTAAGGATACATGCTTTGGATGTATCTGACTTTTTGATGGAGATTTTCTTGCAGAAGAACAGGAAAACAGTCAACATGCAAAAGAATGTTTGGATTTTTGGGACCTTCTAAGTGAAGGAGTTGTGCTGGGTAGCTGGAAGAACCAAATTTTAAGACAATAGTAACAAGAGTTTTATTGATTACAAGTATATTTAACGTACACTTTTATATATATATATATATATATATATATATACATACACACTTATATACATATATATATGTGTGTGTGTATATATATATATATATATATACCTACATTACACCTAAGAATAACTTCATATAGAGAGAGTTTTAGAATTGGAATTACCTGAATTTTTCCTCTGTTACACTTAGGTACATATGTCTGTGGGCATATCACGGTAGTTTGTCTGGGAGACAAACAGCCTTTAGCAAATGTGTTATTTGGTGGGATTTTCTATGTAATCTTTTTTTTTTCTTCTTTCTTTTTTTTGTTACTGCCTGGTTAGCATTTCTATATAATTCTCCTGGGTTTATCACTCTCAAAAATAAGGTGTTTTTTTTGGCATAGTGGAGGCAAACAACAAGCTTAGAGCTTGGAATTTTCCGGTTGTAGAGATAGACTGGGAGAAAACCAAGATTAATTATTAAAGCCTCTGTTAATACAAGAGTAAAAATCCCGGTAGATCCTTTGCCATGCTTTTTTTTTTTTTTTTTTTTTTTTTTTAATTCATTCATTACAGGATGAAATCCAGTGTGTCTGAATTAATATAACTGAATAAAATATTTCCTTCAGCATTGAGATATGGGAAAGAATTTATCTGTTTGAGAGGAATGTTTCTGCAGGTTGTTCCAGGAACGTAGAACTTGGAAGCTAATCACTTTTACTGGAAGCAGCAAAAGTACTTTTGTTATTCACAGTACAGGCTGCCCTACCAGTTTCTTAGCAGTTGTTCTGGTTTCTAAATGATTCCATACCCCCTCCCATAATAATGTACTGACGTGACTGTTCTGCAGTCCTCCATCTTAACCATTATCTCCGATTGCTCTTTGAGACTCATCCCTGCTGAAGGTGCTTATGGGACATTTCTCTGTAGTGTGATTAGATGATGAGCTCTGGCTGCTCCAGTCTGCTTTCCCAGTTGAGACCTTTCATGGAATAACTTTGGGTCTGAAAAATAGACTGAAGTTTTGAGCTCAAACAGGCGAGGACTGTAATAGAGTCCCGATGTGACCTTAACTGTAGTGATTATTGCTAAACTGCTGCACTGTAATATATTATTAAGGGCTGCTTTTCAGCAGTAGAATGAAAAGATCTCTTTGAATTATGCTTTTGAAAAATTAATGCCGACAATTCATAATCACATTAGGACTCTCTGGGGCCAGTGTCCTGCTGAGATAACGCTGCCTGCCGAGTCGCTGAAGGAGTCGGTTGTCCTTTGTACTTCTTCACAATTCATTGGAGACATAGTATTCTTCCTCCCCCTGCAGTGTCCTGTTGCTCTGGTTTTGTATTCCTTCTGTTGTGACTATCATAATTAATTTATCATTCTTCTATTTAAAGTGAATAATCCAGTAAATCACTTGCACCTTTAAATTCTCTTTGTAAAATGACAAGTATATATTTTTAATGGACTATTCTTTGGAAGTTTAATGGGTCAACTATTGGGATATTAGCTGGTGCAGGCTAAGTGGATGTCCATCTTCTGTACCCAATTGCTTTTTAGTAAGATTTGTGGAATTTGGCCCACTTATAACCCTTCCTTGCAGGAAGAGCTTTGTGACATTAAAATAAATGATAGAATATGTACTAAAGGAAGCTTCTTTTTGACAAAATGCATAGTTCCCGTGAACCGTTTTTAATGAGGCAAAATTCATACAGCATCAGGAACTTGTTCTGAATCATTTCAAAATAAAATACATTTTTATTGCTGCTCTGTATTTCTACTCTTTAAATTGTGTTTGAAAGATGGAAGACAGGGAGTTTTGAAACAGTTTTAACCATTATATCGGTATAATTTCAACAGTATCATATCTAAAGAGAGTGCTTGCTATTTTTACCTTTTGAAACCAAAGCTGACATTTTAACAGTATAACATCTCACTTATATAGTTAGTGCTAGCCTAGAAGGAATGATTTTGATGTTCTGACTTACAATAGTACCAAGAGATCTCACACAGTCATTAGCTCCTCACTGAGATGAGATTAGCGTAGCAAGAAGCAGGTGCAGTGTTCACAATTTATGAACTTGGTCTTACACATGCACATAGGTTGATTTGAACTACAAATTAATATACGGTAGATGTATTTTTACATGTTAAGGCCTAGGAATGTAAATCAGTTTCCTCGAGCTCAGTGAAAACTGGTGTAATGGCAGTGTTGGTGTGTTTGTTTTACAGCTTTTGACTGAATCTCAGGGAGGCAGCATAGAGCTGTGTACTTACTTTGTTACTTAGATTCTGATAAATTTACAATGCTAATACAGTGTTGAGAGAAAATTAAGAAATCTTGAAATAATTCTGTATTCCTCTCTTTAGGCATCTCAAAACCCCCTAAATTCCATGTGGTATATGGAGGTTTGTTGCATCTAAGTTCTTGTTCTAAAGTTTGGAGCACTGTGCTGTGCCTGAACACTGATGGAAAAACTAGAATCCAGTACTAAGCTTATTTGTAGCCACTGCGTAACTTTTTGTGCTCTCTGAATGAGTAATTGGTAATTTTGCTTTGGCTTAATGGCTCAAATATGCTTGCTAAACACAAACTTCTGTTGTCTTTGCTTTCCTTTTGTTGCACTTACCTGCCGCATGCAGTGTTTGCGCTGTGGGCAACTGTGTTACGAGTAATTTGCCTTTCTCTTTTAGCTGCCATTAGCTAATGCGAGTACTTGGTAGTAATATGTAAGTGAACTTTGAATTGGCATGCAGCTTATGTAGCCTTGGTGTGCAGGTGAGAGAACTTCGAGCAAGAGCAAAGGCTTACAGGCAACGAATAGAGGGAACGCACTTCTCTCGATACCATCTCAACCAGCTCCTGTCTGATAATAACAGTCTGTGGGATGTATCTTCAAATTCCAGTTCAGAAGAAAGCATCAGCAATGACATCAGAGCACTAGATCTTGCTGGGTAAGGTAGTCATTCCTACGTTGTGTTCTGCAGCTCTGAAACAGAGCAAAATGCTTTAGACTGGCTTTGTTTTCAAATCTTGCTAGTTAGACGATATATATATTTTCTGGAACAGGTGTGGACATTTATTGTTTCACAGATGTATAGGTTGATATGTGCTCCAATTTAAAAAGATGAATGGTCAAGTCTTCCAAAAGAAGAGAAATGCTACTCCCTTATGGTTAACTACATATGCATATTTAGTGTGGCAACCGTAGTCTTGTCAAGCATGGAGAAATTTATCTCTTGAGTCATACTGAAGTAATGTTCATCTTCCCATTGGAGTAGTGTGAAGTATGTTTTGCCTGCTCAGGTTTTGTCGGTGTTCTTGTTGGGATTAATTAATGTTCTGGTGGCTGAATCTTAGACATGGTTTACTTCTGAGATGTAGGCTTATAAACTGGAATGGTCCTTTCTTTCAATACCAGGTAGATTAATAAATATTTTGCTAGGAAAATTCAGACATAGTATTTTACTGAAACGTACAGGCAGCTACTACCCAAATGAAGAGGGAAGAAAACCTATTTGTGTATTCTGATAATTTTATTATTTGCAGTTTGGAAATAGAGCCCAAATTTTACAGTCCGTTTTTGGAAATGGTAGTTCAGAGTTTTCATAGCCTTGTTTGAAAACAGGTTGCTTAATCATCAGTTAAATTCTCAATGCATATACATTATGTTAACTCTTCTACTTTTTAGTATCTGAGCTTTATTTATTATGAAGGACTGAACTGGATGAGTGTGTTCTGTATAGATGCATACGTATTATGCAAACCAGTGGTATGAAACAGTGCTCTCTTTTTTACCCAGAGTTTCTGAAAAGGAGACTGCACCAAGGCCAAAAATGCTGCAGCAGCCCAGCTCCAGAGAACAGTCTCACCAGGATGACACTGAGAAGAAAGGCTTGTCAGATGCACCAACTGTTCCAGTCAAAAGACGTTTAGTTTGGGGTGAACAAGAAGGCACTAAAGAAAAAGAGAGTCAACAATCAGCAGAAGAAGAAAAAGAAAACGAGCAAGCTGCAGTTGTGACACAGAATTTAGAGAAGAACAATAAGGGTATAAATGAAGATAACGAAATTGAAGGGTAAAACTGACCGTTCTTGTGGCATATATATTTTTCTCCCCTAACATCTCAGAAATGTGTAGGTTAACTTAATTTTGATTTTAAAGCAGACTTACTTATGCGAGTATAGTTTGGTGTTGCTCTAGTTTTGTTTTTAATAGTTCAATAATGAATAGGAAACCTCAGAACTCTGAGTTGGATGATGGAAATGGGTCCATAATTAGGAATACTGGATTTCTAGCTTGCAAGACTTAAGTTGTAATTTGTATAGAAGTGTGAAAAGATGTAATTAATTTTTCCAAGAGCTTTAAAATTTGCAGTATAGGCCTATCAGAAGAAGCTGTTCATTGCACAATAGCAAAGTGCAGTGAAAATCAAAGCTCACAGTTTGCTTCAGGTTGACAGTGTAGTGCTGAAAAGATAGAGTCCATTCTAATCTTGCCCTTATGTTTCTGCCTTCCTGAAGAAAACTCATGGGCAAATATAGAGGACTTGGCAGAAAAGAATTTACTAACATCCAGAAATCAACAGTGAGCTCAAATGAGGAAGATATGTAGGGGAACTGAAAAAAAGAGGTCAATTCTGTGTGCATAGTACAGTGTGTGTTACTGTATTTGTCCATCGAAAGATCCTTGATATATCTAGTTACTGACATCTCTGACTTTTTACTGTGCAACCTTTGTAAACATTTTTGGTAGAACAGTATGTTAGCTTGGTATGTATTTAATCTGAGTAACTTTGGCCCTCCTTATCACACTACCTAAGCATTTTGTATTCTCCATTGTGTTTGGTTTCAGTTTCATGATGCTGACTGAAAAGTCAAACCCACATTCTAACTTCGGAGGTGTTTATTAGCACTCAGGTTCAAAGTTAAGCTGGATGACACCTGTGCTGCTGTGCAGCAAAGTATTCAAAGTTTATCAGAAAACAAAGAGCCTGAATTTGAAGCTTGAGACTGTTTATGTATCTTAGCCAGTCATGTTAAAAAAAAAAACAAACACAACAACAACAGCACAACAGAAACTGAGGCTCAGAGGCTGGAATTCAGGATGTTTTAGCTACAGGATGTTGCTGTTTTATGGCCCTAACTGACTTGCTTACATCATAGGAATGTATTAATAGCAAAACGTTTGAATGCAAGATGCCCGGCGCCTTAGCTAATCCTGGAATCATTTCTCATTTTTGCAGTGAGAATGCCTGCCTGCTGAATTCTCCTGCAGCTGTGTCAGATTCTTCTTCTGTATCCTCAGAGCCCGGCGGCAGACTTCCTACTCCGAAGCTGAGAGCACTTGGCCGAGCTCAGAGAACTCACCATGATCTCACTACCCCTTCAGTTGGTAATAGAGTCTTTTGAATACAAAATCAAGAACTAAAGAAAAACAGGCGTGTATGAATTAGTTCAGCAAGTTTGCATTTTTTATCTTCACTACAATAGGAGGTGCGGTTCTAGTGTCTCCTCCTAAATTGAAGTCTTCATCTTCACGGCAGAGAAATTTAGGAACAGATCCTTTCTCAGTGAAGCAAGGTGCAAGAGAAGCTTCGCAAAGAAGGTCCTTCCGGGTGAGCGAGAAAAGGGACTTAGTGTAGTGCTTTTTAGGAATATGCTTTGGAAGTAATTCTGAATAATAACTTAAGAATAAGAATAATCACTTCCTCTTGAGTTGTCATTTGCTATTGTAAAATTTTCAGCATCTGTGACTAGAAGGGCTGATGTCTGAATAAAATATAAATTTATTTTTTAAACAAACAAAGGAGTGAGATTAGATGAGCTCTGTTTTGGCTATTTCTACTAAATGTATGGGGGGAAAAACAAAGTTGTAATCAGGAGTTGCTCATTTTCCCCTTAAAAACATTAGCTGTGTATGTGAGGGACTGTATAGGAAGGCTGTTAGTGTATATAGAGTGCTTTTTTATTTTCCTTCCTTTTGTGACTTGAGGATCCTTGAGGTCCCTTCCAACCCAAGCTATTCTATGATTCCTTTTCTATTGTGTTTTAGCCTGAAGCAAATGTGAAAGCTGTATCACTCCTTACCTCCCCACCCGCTGGACTTGGAACTGTGGATCCTCTGCCACTTAGACAGGATCAGTGGCATCCCAATGGTGCTTCTGGTGAGAGAGTTGCTATTAATTCAGCATATCAAGAGCAGTCCTCTGCACCTCCTGCACCGAAGTCAATCAGAAACCGCCCTATGCCTTGCTGGACTCCCTCTCCTCGTATTCAGGGGACTCTAAAGGATCCTGAATTCCAGCATAATGGTGCGTATTGTTTATTAACTGGCTGTGTTAAAGATTGTCCCAAGATGGAAATAGCTACACTTCAGTATTCAGGCCAAGGGAGTGCTGAGCTTGCTGTCTTACAAACTTTACAAAGAAGAGTTTATAAACAAAAGATTGTACATATGTTTAGTCTTGCTGAGGATCTGAAGGAAAGGTGTGCATAACTATCCACCCTAGTTTCAGATTCCACTAATATAATTCTGTTCTGTGGTTTGTTGTCTAATTCTGTTCTATTTTATTTTATTTCAGTAAGTACCCACTTATTATGAGAACTATTTGGTTTACCACAAACAGTTGTAATATTTAATCGTTAGGCTGTAACTCTGTAAGTCCATCCAGCTAGACTGGCCAGCAGAGATGTATAACAAAACTTTTAGAGCATATCATTATATTGCAGAGGTGGTGAATTTCTGAGAAATAAGCTCCTTAACTATTTTCTATTCTCAGAAACAGAACAAAACAAATCATTAAATTATATTAAATTACATTAAATTATTGGATATTGAGGAAAGTCCATAAAAAGTATTTTTATACTCTTCAGTGAATATTCTTTGCTTAGGAGGAATTTGTGCTGGAGTGTTTTAGTGATTTTTAACAACTGTTGAGGGCACATCTGATAAGGAAGAGTCCTCTACCCCTTAGTCAGAATAAAGCTTATCTGCTTACATTGCCCTTGTGGTAAGGCTTTCAGTAGCTGACCTCAATAGTCCCACAAATCATAGGGGTTGGAAGGGACCTCCAGAGGACATCAAGTCCAACCCACCTGCCAAAGCAGGTTCCCTACACCAGGTCTCACAGGTAGGCATCGAGGCAGGTCTTGAATATCTCCAGAGAAGGAGACTCCACAACGTCCCTGGGCAGCCTGTTCCTGTGCTCCGTCACCCTCACCAGAAAGAAGTTCTCAGTCCTTGTGTTATAAAGATTTGTTAGACAAAGGTAATATTTCCATTCTAGAATGGAACTACTGGTCAGGTTAAGTGGATTGGTGGAATCCAGCGAATTTCCCTGCAGAGTTAGAACCAGTGCTGTGTTCTATCTGTGCACCTGGAGTGAAGTTCACAAAGTAACTGTTAGAGTGTCTATGAAAGACAGGTGAGGAGAATGCAATGGAATAAATTTTACCGTAGCCTCCGGTAAAGGAGTTTCATGGAGTTTTTGGCATATTTGGAAGACTGACGTTGATGAAAGTAATAATATTGTAGCATTTTAAAATGTTCTGAAATAAAATCCTTTGTCTACTTAGAAATTATTCTGAAAAGCAACTTGACTTTTTTCTGTTAGGAAATGTTGGGAATCCAAAAACGAGATCGTTCCAGCTACCTCTTCAGGAAAGAAACTACAGCAATGAAGGTATTTATCATCACAAAATATCATTGCATATCATGTCTATGTTATCTAGATTGGTTTTAACTTTTGCACAAATGTGGAAGGTCTAATACTGGTTTATTATACTGGTAGTTATACATAAATACTTCTTGGCTTCATAGAAAGAAAAACGTTCATCCCACTAATGTAAAGTAAGAACATGGAGTTATGTTCCAGCATAAACAAGCACTGTAAACGCAGCTGAAAATCAAACAAACCATTGTGGTTCAGTATGCTTAATATAGCTTGCTCAACTCCATACCTAAATCATTTCCTCCCCACACATTTTTTTTTAAATCTTTGTGTTGGTAGCAACAGATGCAAACTTCAAAATGATCACAGCTCAGGTTGCAGCTTCAGTAATTATGGGTGCAGCTTAAAAGGTACCGCATGTGCTTGAAACTTCACCAGCAAATATGTAGCGTACATAAAATGATTTCTCTGACTTGAATTTTCACACCTATTCCTCTGCTCCATGCATTTGGGACATTTATGGCATCCTGCTACTCCTGTTTTGGCCTTTTTTGGCCATTTACTGCAAAGTTACTGTGGAGGAGCAGATGGTGTGTGAGTGGGCCACCAGAGCATCTTCTTGTCCCTTTTGTGAGCAGCCCCACATAAATTCTTGTAGTAGAATGAATCAAGCAAAGGTTCTGTAGCTTCAACAGTCTGTGCCACTTTGCATCATTTCATAGCAGGGTGTTTGGTGTACACTGGTTTGGTGCTGTGCTACTTGCAATCACCTGCCTTTGGTTCAGAGTATGGGCAGAGTGAGATTATATCTGACAGTAAGCTATTTATAAGTATACCCCAGAATAAACATGCGCTCTTTTTTGTACCCCTTACGTTTTTTCTCTCCTTGGTTTTAACCAAGGTTCAGTCCGATTCTCTGTTTTAGTCATTTCATTTGGCTGGAAAATGTGTGGGTTGTGCAGATGGTTCAGCCAAGCATCTATGTATCTACATAAAACATGCAAAATCCTATAGTACTTTGCAGCTTTCCACAAGCTTTTCTGTTCACAGTTTAAGTGCTGTAAATACCTTTTGTTTTTTAAACTTTTTTACTATGATCAGAGTGGTGATGTCTGAGCTTTCAGAAACATTGCAGTGTGCCAGCTCACAGGTATCTCGTATGCCAGTATTTGTTCATGTACGTACAAATGCAGGAGTTATTCCAATGATGTGCCTGATTGCACAAGAGCAGTTAGCAGTTTTCTCATACATGGGAATGCAGTTGTTATGCATAGTGTGTAAGTCTGTTCTGGGCTGTCTTCAATGGATTTCAAAGATTAAGACATGCCACTAAAAAATTAATTGAAACACTGGCAAAGTACAGATCCTATTAGGGTTTAGTCGTGAAATCTTCGTTGTTTTCTGGTGACAGGGGGCTGAAAAGCAGTGCTACATTTTTTTTTTTAAATCCATTGCAATAGAATGAGTGTAATTGAGATCATGTTTTGTAGAGAGCATCTTTACAGAGCCGTAGCAGCCTTTTTATAATGTTGTTATGCAAATATAACATTGTGCTTTGCCACAGAAGCATCATCCAGGCTGCTTAGTTTTAGAAGTTCTGTTGGGTGTGAAATGAATCTCGTATTAAGAAAAAAAAAGACCTTTCAAAAGTACATCTGTAAAGCTTGCTTACTGTTGTGTTAAACTTCCTGTTTTCTTCAGAAGATGCATTGCTTTCAGCAGCTTGTTGCACACAAATTGGTTTTGGCACAAAGGGACATTTCGGCAGTGTAGGTTCTGCTATTTTAGTTGTGGCATTCTGAGGTTGTCCTGCTTTCTTGAAGTGGTGAGTTGCTTTCACGAGTGTGTTTTCTTTAGAGTCTAATCTGTACAGCAGTCAGTGACAGAGGGATGATTGTGAGGTCTCCTGACAAAGGAGGCTGTATGTAAAAATGACTTGGAGAATTGGGCAGTGATGTCAAAATTCTCCAGGTGAGGCTGCAGATCTCATTCTGGAGTTTGTACCTTCCAAGCTTGCCATGAACGTAACTGTGTTTTAAATGCATATTTAATTTTTCTTTATTTTTTTCCCTTGTTGCTCTTCCCCCAGACGACAGGCTGTCTCAGATTTCTGCTCGCTCAGCAGCCTCTAGCTCACTTGCATCACAGATACTGGAACGAGCTCAGAAGAGGAAGGAGGATTTCTGGGGCAAGACTTAATCTCTCTCACCTGTTTTCTACAAATTGTTTTGTAAAATGATTTATTTTTATAGGTTGTATAATTTTAAGAGTTGTGATCGTAGATATCATGTAGCATCCTTCCACTTGTCACTGACACAGTTCCTCTTTAGAACTTGCCATCCCGATTTAAAATTTCAGTATTCAAACCGGTGTTGAAAATGCGGATCCTTTATGTTTGAAAATTATGTTACAGAAAAACTTGTTTGTTTTTTTTTTGTCTGGTTTTTCATGCAACCTCTTGAAACTGAGACCATTATTTTTGTGTAACCTGTGTCATAATTATGAAGATATTCTGCTGCAGTGAGGCACTATGACGTGGGGCAGTAGTCAGGGGCAGCATTATCACTCACAGAATATCTCAGTTGCTTGACGTTTTTAACCAGGTATCTTAAAGGCAACTGTGGTATATTTCATTATGCTACTTCATGAACTTGGGTACAACACAGTGCTGTAACAAAATCTGTTGCTTTTGCTACTTATTACTTTTAACCTGTTACCAAAAAATCCTTATTACTTCATAAGAAAACTGACATGGAACATAAAAGAATTTGAGAAAAGGACGTCAAGCTTCAGAGTTTGTTGATAGTCCACATTTTGCTGTTGTTGTTTTGTTTTCTTGCCAGGATGACTATTAAAGGTCAGCGCATGCAGTTCTGCAGCTTATCAGATGTGCTGATGTTTTGTGGGCAAGATCCATATTTAGTCTTAATGTCAGCTTCTCTAGAAAAAGCGACCTTAACCACCTCAACTGTGGTCTGTCCCAGCATTGGTTCAACCTCAGGTACTTAGGAGTAGTCAATACTTTTATGTAAACTCTGAAGAACGTTTTCTTGACTTTGATGTTTTAATTACCTCTCTTTCCAGTTGCCTGTTTCTAGGAAACTGGAATTCTGTTACGATTGTCAGAGCAAAAAATACTTGGGATTCATGCTCAGAGCCTGTTTTTTCTTTGTACGTGTTGCAGACAAGTTAACATGAAATAGAAGAAATGGACAGCTGGTGGCCAATTCTTTCAATGGTTTGGTTTTTCTTATATGGCTTCAGTTTTTAATATTGAATTTGAAAGTTTTGTACAGTAATGATTTGAATTTTGTACAAGTTTGTATACATTTGGATTTTCTACACAATGAATGTCCATGTGTTGCTTTAAATTAAAAAAGGTCAAAATGGTTTTGTTGGCTTTGTTTCTTTTAGAGTTACACCCGATAAATTGTTAGTCTGTTATGTTGGTCCTTCTCCGTTTAGTGGAACAGCTGTTCAGCTGGAATGTCGGTGAACTTCTGAAAGACAAGAGATTTCCTCATAACTAGTCTTTGGAAAGAAGGGTTTATTAAACCAGGTATGTTCATAGCAGATGAGAGCTGCACAAGCTGAAGGGCTGCAATGCCCAAAGGGCTGGACCCCAACAAACGAGCTGTTGGCTTACAAACAGGATGATACTCAGCTTTGATTGTGTTCAAAATCAGTGTCCACGTCTCCCAGATGTTCTGCACTGCAATAACTTCCTACCAGTAGAGTTGTTTGAAACAAATCAAGGTGTTTTATTTTGTCTCAAAGACTTCTGGGCTTATTATTTGGGACACACTTAATATTTAAGTTGGTCAGAAAGTTTCTTCTGAAAATGAAACCTTATTTCTTTGTGAAGCAACTGCCAGTTTTCCACTGTAGAACTATTATTTTACAGGAAAACATAATGTCTAAAACTGGAAATATTTTTTTAAGATGGAAGTGTTACTGCAATACATTATGGCAGGATTCATTTGGCAGCCTTCTGTCCATGTTTTACTTACAGTTCTGTTTATGTAGAAGCCAAGAACTCCCATATCCCATTACTTCTCTGTGATACCTGTAATCTGAGTTTTACTAACTGTTCTCCTTAAAAAATCAAATACAATTGGAAGCCTGGAAGTAGAAAATGTTTTAACAGCTTATGTGCCAATTTTGCTTATAGTATTGCACTGTGAGTCCAGTGATTGATGGCAAGCAGGCAATGGAAATGGTAGAGAAGAGTGTGCCCCCAGTGGCGCAGTGGTATAAGCTGCTGCTTGTGGCACTGGAGGGCCCGGGTTCGAATCCCCCCTGTGGCGCAGGGGGTAGAAGTGCCGCTTCACTACACAGGGGGCTCGAAACCTGGGAGTTGGACTCGATGATCTCTAAGGTCCCTTCCAACTTGCACAATACTATGACACTATGAGAAGGAAGATGTTTTTGTTGCATGAGCATACAAACTGATATAGGGATGAAAATGGAAGCCTGTGGCATGCTACGTGTCGTCATGGCATTTCTCATGTGAACAGATTTTAGCCTTTGCTTCAAATACTCTAAGTGAATTTACTTTTGGACAGAAGTGGAAATACAGGCAAAACACCCTTTTAAGATAGTGTTAGTGCGAAGCTTCTGAAGCTTTTGAGACAAGCACAAAATTGTTGATGCCTGCTTTCTACTATTGTTTATCTAGTTCTTTCAGTTGTGTTGGTTTTTTTTTTGTTATCCTTACCGTCTCCGTCCAACCTTCAGACAGGCTTCCTGTTACAATTTCCAGTTCAGAAGTGCACACTTTATTAATAATTACAAATGCGTGCTAAACGGTAAATGTGTATTGTTTTCTGACAAGGGAATTGTAGAAGCCTTAAAGTGGAGAGGCCAAGGAGGAAGGCAGATGCTAATAGATGAGATATCTGAGGAATAAACAGCTTTGCAAGCAAGATCTACAAATACAGCACTCTAACACTGGACCCAGTCAGTAACTGTTGAATTATGCAATTCCAGCTCCTGTATCTTGTGGATCTCACTGCTGTGGATTCACAGCTCTCCACCATTTGCAGCAGTAAGTAAGCCAGCTTCTCATGGTCCACTGCTAACAGGGAAAACGCCTTTGGTTACCTGGCATTCCCTTACCTGGGCAACCTGATCTAGCACTTGATCTATTGGTTGGCAGCTCTGCCTGCTGCAGAGAGGTTGGAACTGTCATCTTTGAGGTCTCTTCCAACCCAAGCCATTCTATGATTCATGCCAATAAGTAGTTAACTAGACTTGTGTTTCTGTATCGCTTACCTGGGTCCCTATGCAGTGGGTGATAGCCTCCCAAAAATGGTTTTGCTTTTGCTGATCCTTACAAATAGTCTGAGTTTTCCCTGGGACTAAGGGCCACAGGTTGAAAATATATCTGTTGTGAAAGGGTCAAGGGACGTGAAACTACCAGTCATCCACTTTATCCTTCATTCAAATTCATGTCCGTGTACTAAGACATTCTCTTTATCTGACTCAGCGTTGTTGTTGGCAGATAACACCGGGAGTTTCTTTCTTCCCCTACTGCTATCCATAATAGCCAGTGAACTACTTTATAGTATTTGAAGATGCAGTAAAAAGCACAGCTTCTTTGAAAAATCCAGTGCACTCTTATTTGCATAATGCCATAGTGCTTCATTACAGCTGCCTGCTCTGTAAGGCTGGGCAGGCAGCTGATGCTCTGCTATCAGAACAGCTCTTACCACATGGTATGTTTTGTCAGCAAAGAGCCCTGTCGCCATCTGTTGCAAGTGGGAGCTCTGCTATGCTCTAGTCAACTGACTTCTAGCAGAGCCTGAAGCAAAATAGTTCCTTTGGGCACAGAAACACAAATGTGAGAGAGCAAAAAGTTCTAATTAGTATTTAAGTTGTTTCACCAATTAAGAAAACCACGACAGCCAACAAATTGTTTCCAACAGCAGCTTTCATTTGAAGCGACCTAAATAAATGCCCCAATTCCAGCCATTGCGCAGACCTTTACAGATCTGCTGAGGAACGGGGAGGGCTGTGGAGCTGCCATTAACCCACTGGGCACAGACAGCACTTTGGTGCAGATCCTACCTGGCTTTGAAACCCAGTAGGAAGGTGTTGTCTAATGTGGAAGTGATGCCACCAGGAGCAGAAGCTGTAAAGAGAGTGTGAGGCTGGAATAAAAATACAACAAAACAATCATTTGCTTTGTAAACGTGACTGATTACGTTTCTGCTAGCTTACCTTTCCTGAGGTAATGAAAGTCATAGCCTATGCAGGCTCTTGAATGGGCCTCAAAGCATTTCCTTTTAACTGTATTTATATCTGAGGTATACACATACTATATGTGTGCACATATGTATAATCTCCAGCCCCCCTGCTGCAGGCAGGGCCACCAACCTCCAGATCTAATACTAGACCAGGCTGCCTGGAGCCCCATCCAATCTGGCCTTGAAACAGCTCCAGGGACAAGGCATCCACAGCCCCCCTCCCTCAACTTAAAGCCATTTCCCCTTGTCCTGCTGCTATCTACCCGTTCAAAGAGTTGACTCCCCTGCTGTTTATAGGCTCCCTTTAGGTACTGAAAGGCTGCAATGAGGTCACCCTGCAACCTTCTCCAGGCTGAACAAGCCCAGCTCCCTCAGCCTGTCTTCATAGGGGAGGTGCTCCAGTCCCCTGATCATCTTTGAAGCTGAATGGTAATGGCTGACAGGATCCAGAAAACCTGTCCTTGTGGGACAGTCCTATCCCTGGTCTCTTTCCAGTCACTGTGCTCATCACACAGAATGTGTGCTCCCTGTCCTGGGACATTGTGTGCCCAGCTGTCTAGTGAGGATGGGGGATGAGCAGACTGCTCCTGTCCTGACAGTCCTTGCTTCTGTCCTGCTAGGCCATATGGGGCTGTGTGCTCCCTGAGGAGCGCTCTCATGAGGAGTGTGCAGTACACTTCCAGGGGAAGCTGGCTTTGGCTGGTTTATCTCTTTAGCTTACACGACATGCAGCTAAAAACGGATAACCCAGGAAAACAGCATCCTAAGTGCTAGGCAGCAGTTGTTTTCTTTGGGACTCCTTTTGGCTCCATAAATCTTATGTTCTTGACAATGGCTCCACTTCAACAGGAAGCTCGCTGGCTATGATATTCTCTTGGGGATGGACAATAGCATGACTGTGGGCTGGAGAAGGGCTGGGGCACGGGTTTTTGTCTTCCTAGAGACAAATGCTAACTAGAAGGCTACTGTTAAGGAGATAGGAGCTGTGACTTTCTCCAGCTCGCTGTTGTACAGGGTAACTGAGCAGCCGAGGACTTCTCCAGAATGGGCAGTGTCTGCATAGAACTACTTCACCTTGAATTTGTTGCTTCCCTTCAGAACGTATTTAATTATTGAAAATGATGTGGAATTGTTACGTGGTAAGTCTTTACTTGGTAAATCAAGGTACATGATGCTGAGGTTATTTCTTCACCTAAGTAACTGCGTATCACTGAATTTCAGGTTATAAGCCAGCTTGCATAATTCTGTTCCCAGTTAGGGTGGTTTTCTTCAATGCACACTATGTCAGTAATTCCACTTTGCCATGCCACTGAGTCACTGCTGTGCAAGCACACCACATTAACAGGAAGAACAGAAGTTTCAGTTCACCTGATCTGACTCTTTGTGAGCCACAGCTGGATATGTAGGTCACTGTGCAAAGTGACAGAGTATGTGCTTGATTTTACACTCTGAAGCAGGAGAGCTGCTCTTTGGTGGAAGGGTGAATAGTGGTGACTGGGAGCATGAAGCCATGTGCACCGAGACAGATTCAGTTCTCTTTTCTCCCATCCACGCAGGCTAATTGATGGATCTGGTGAGAAGTCCAACTAAAGTTTTCTTTATGTTTTATCGATGTCAACAACAGTTGTGCAGAAGCAGAGCCTCTGGGCTAACATCTTTTGCCCTTCCAGTGGCTCTGTTAATTTCTGTTTTCTTTGTGACCACAGAACCGTCCTGATACTGCAATGGAAGTTACAGCATCAGTGATCCTGGGGTAGCAGTGGTACTATCAGAAACAGCTGCGTAAGTGTCGTCTCACTGTGGCTCTGGCTGGCCTTACCTTGGAGCTCCACTACGTCAGCACTTCTGAGGTGACAATAAAGGCTTTTATGCCAGGAAGGATTCTCTGTTGTAGAAAGTAATTGAAAATTGAGAGCACAGTGAATTATTAGTTCTCATCGACGTAGATTTTCTATGAGATGAAATACCAGTTTTACAGTTTTTCTCATGTAAAATCCTTCACTTAATAGATCCAGAGATTATATAAAAGAGCTGAGTGAAGATCAGAAAAAGTGTTTGATGGAATATCAGATGTACAAGCAAAAGTGTTACTGACAGAGGAAATATGTTACTCACTATACAGAAGTGTCACGGTCATGGGAGCTATGTGAATCGCACATCCTCTGGAAAATGCCTGAGTCAGTGGTATCTGCTCTGAGAACTGGCGTGTCTTCATACAGTGGTCTTTTCCAAATTCAACTAATGTTCCCAGGCAAAGCAATTTTAATAATATAAGCCTCCTTCCAACAAATTCTCACCGTCTAATTCATCATTAGGCCTTTGATGGAGACAGGCAAAGATATAAATTTCAAATATTATGTGTACTGTGTAAGAAGGAGCAATTTTCACTACTGACGTTTTCACTGTTGGGCAGAGAGATGACTAAAATAAGGCTCCTCTGGAGCTTTATCACTTTCATCACCACACCTCCTTCACCTCTGTTCAGTTCTGGTGAAGCCACACATGGAGTGTTGTGCCAAGTTCTGTGTCTCCAGCGCATTAGAGACATGGATGCGCTGGGGAAAGTCCAGTGCACCTCTGCTATGAGGAGAGGCTAGGAAAAATCTTAGCTTAGAAGAGCTTAAATAAAGTGCAACGAATTAGCTCACTTAGGGGATAATGTGTTTTTAAAATACTCATCAGAATAAAACAAAATTATAATCCAAAATTGATTAAGTAAATAAAAGAGCAAAATGAAGGGGATGAGAATGACTTGAAAGTTGGAGATGTTTTCAGATAGGTTCATAGAATCATTTTATCATAGAATGGCCTTGGTTGAAAAGGACCACAATGATCACCTAGTTTCAGCCCCTCTGCTGTGTGCAGGGTCACCAGCCACCAGACTAGGCTGCTCAGAGCCACATCCAGCCTGGCCTTGAATGCCTCCAGGGATGGGGCATCCACAACCTCCTTGGGCAACCTGTTCCAGTGCGTCACCACCCTCTGGGTGATAAACTTCCTCCTAATATCTAAGCTAAACCTCCCCTGTCTCAGTTTAAAACCATTCCCTCTTGTCCTATCACTATCCACCCACATAAACAGTCATACTCCCCTTTGTTTGTACACTCCCTTCAAGTACTGGAAAGCCACAATGAAGTCTCCCCGGAGCCTTCTCCAAGCTAAACAAGCCCAGTTCCCACATCCTTTCTTCATAGGAGAGGTGCTCCAGCCCTCTGGTCATCTTAGTGACCCTACTCTAGACCTGTTCCAAGAGTTTTGCATCCTTCTTGTGCTGGGGGGTTTTATCTCTTCAGTTTTGAGCACTTTGTCATCTAGAGTATATTCGTACAAATACTTAATGGGAATTACATTTCGGGTGAAAGACCCAAGAGGACAACACAGAAAGTCTTCAACATCTCTGCTTTTAACAATATTTCCAGTCCAATGCTTTGATCCTGAGGATGTTTCTAATAATACAATAAAACGTATCTAATTGAAAATGTATTAAAGCTGAAGGAAACTCCTGCATGGCAGCGTGCTAGTGATACACAGATTGAAGTACGACATGGAAGTACAGTATTGGTTATTCACCTGTGGCCTCATTCAAAGCAAGAAGGAAGTGTCTGTGGCTTTTGAGGTAGATGTGATGTAGAGTTCCAGTCCTCCTCAAAAAATCCTCTGTGTTCAATATGGGTCAAGAAGTCATTGTCGAGAATATTCAACCGCTATGGTTTCTTAATGAATTAGGGAAACTCCACGTAATTAAGCTTTAAAATTGTATTAGTGAGGTCAGTGGTAGGACAGATGCTTGCTTCTTGGGACGTCATGGAGAAGAAAATGCAATCTGTGAACAGCTTGACATGCTAAGGGAAATAACGGCAGCAGTGACCATGGCTATGCCGTAACTCAGAGCTACATCAAGAACCAGCAGTCTCTTGGTCAGGAAATGGCCAAGTGTGGACCGATGTGCAAGAAGAACCAGGCGAACTGCTAAACTTTGTGTCCAGAAAGACTCTGAACTTTCATTTTTGTGCTTGGCTGTATTCACAGCAAGCTAAAAAGGGGAGACGATGTTGTAACTCACAATGGCATGCAAAAGATTAAGTAATGCAAAGGCTTTACAAACATCATAAAAAGGAAATTCATGAAGTAAGAATTAATTAAAACTTAAAATTGTCCTTCCGATGCCTGGAAAATAAAAGTATGAGCAGCAAACAAATGAAATAAGGACATTTTGCAAGCCTTAGAAGGAAGATGGCATGGCACAGCCAATGAGGTGTGACTGAGAGAGAGATTTCCTACAGCATAAATGGGAGAGAGGCTCGTGAAGTATGACTTAATGCTTCCTATGAAAATATATACATCCCAGTCTATGATTCGTAAATACTAGAAAAGCCAGATAGAAGAGATCCTGTAATCACTGCATAAAAGAGGGCAGGAGGCAGATCCAGCATCTAATTCCTCCTCCATATGCCTGATGTTATTTAGATATCCATCAGTATGGGAATCCTGAGACCATGTAGTCTCCTCACCACAATTTGGGCAGATGTGTGTAATACAGCATGTGCTTACACAGGCCACAAACACTTTCCACGAGATCAGAGCTGCCAGAAGAGGTCAGGCAAAACTGGAACTGTGTCAAGTGAGAGTGTGAGATCAGAGGGGTGTGAGGTGGGGTCTAGAAGCTAAGGAGGACAGGATCTGGGGCAAGACAGGGGCTATTGCTCCCCTTGGAAAGGGTCAGAACTTCTGTTCACGGCTTTTGTTCTGGGCTTGGGACATCTGAACTGCTGGATGAGCTGGTAGAGAAGTGAGAGAAACCTAGCTTACAATTCAAAGCAGGCGGTGGTTATCAGACTGTTAGCCCTTGAAGAGGAGTTCATGGGAGTGCACTTCAGAGAAGGCCAACCCTTTGAAACAGACTCTGCCTGTATTTCTCCCAGTTTGCTCTTCACTGCCTGTTTTTGTCTACCTATAACGCACCCTCCCATCTTCTTATTGGGTTTATTCACCTGGCAAATGATAAATTCACAGAAAAGAGTTTGTAAACATGTTCTTGAATAGTCTTTTTCATCTGGGATATGAACTGTGTGGTCAGCATCCTGAACCCAGGCTTGCTGTTGAAGGCCAGGCATGAGAATGGGTGGCATACATGTGAGAGTCACGGAAAGGATCATGGTGATGGTGGCTCTGCTGGAAGCAGCTTCAGGGTGGGTAGGTGCAGATCCAAAGGCTGCAGAGCCACACAGAGATGAGATGGGAGGTAACTGGGGTGACAGAGGCATGGAGAATTGAAGGATGTGTATGTGTCAGAAGAAGATAAAGTGTAAGTGCGTGGCCTCAGCTCTGGCTATTACCCCTGGTTACAGACTAAAATATGGATCATTTTTTGGAAAATGGGAGCGTGAGGATAAGGAATGTGATAAATTCAGTGTTGGTCCTATACAGTTTCTGATGTCCCAGAGAGAAATGCACAGTGATGGGCAGATAGCCTATGGCTCCAGTGTGGGAAGGGATTTTTTGGGGTGAGAACCACAGCTGGTCAGAGTTCTCTAGGTCTGTAGCGATCTCTGACCATTTGTGTACCCTCATCATCTCCAGTGGGTCACTAGTCTTATACAACAGGAGATGAATATAAATAAATACATATGATGTTATTTGCCATCAAATTACCAATGCAATTAGTATGGCACAATCGGCACAAAAGGCACAAATCTATGAACTTCTCAGAGGTTTTTATGAGAAAAGGATTCAGGATCCCAGTCCCAGTAAAAGCCCCTGCTTTGTCCCTGGATTAAAAATCGGTTTGCTTTATAAGAACCTGAAGGTTACAATTGCCTTGAAGTTGTATTTGTGGGTTTTGTAGTGGTTAGGAAGTTCTCAGAAGAAGATACAGGAAAGTAAGAGACTTGCTGATGTCATTTTTAATTCACCACCAATGCTCCCCCCAAAAAAAGCTGAGAGAGATGTTGATGTCCCTATATAAGGCACACCTCACCTCCTTCACAGCACATCTAGAATCACAGCAAAGGTAAGGCTTGCAGCTGTTCTGCCTCTCTCCCTTTGCCCTTGCTCACTCTCCCCAGTGCTAACACTGCTTTCTCTCATCAGTGCTGAGTGCTGTAACTACAGCCCCTGGGACAGACGTGAGCCATGGCCACCCTGCATACCCTGACCAGGATTTTCTCAGGATGGGTCATCTTCTGCTGCTGTTGCTGTTTCCCCCTTCTTCTCACCAGCCCTCTGCCTCCAAAAGGGATAGGGATGGTTTCCAATGCCCATCAATCCTGCAGGCTAAGGAAAACCAACTTCCAGCAGCCCTTCATCAGGAATCGCACCTACACCTTGGCTGAAATGGTATGATAACTCACTTTCCCTTCATGGCAAGATGTGAGGACCTCCTGCTCTGCCATTGCCCTGGTTTCTTGCCTTCATCATTTATCTCTCTTTCTTCTGCACTCATACAGAAAACAAAAACAAAAACATTTGCAGTGGGACAGAGGTTGACATGTGAAATAGTTCCATTGCCCACTGGTGCTGTGGCCAAGGGAAGCTGCTCAGCTCCTCTGGAGCGGCTGCTGCTACACAGGGACAATTGTGAGATATGATATTAAATTACTCTTGTTCTCAGAGCTGGGCATGTCTGTCTTTCCAGCTCTATGCCTGGACAGGTTTCTTGGCCATCTCTATCATGTGTGGATCTCCCCCCACATACACCATCGAGGGCTGCACTGTGGGAGATGATGCAGCACTGCGGGAGATGCTGAGGATGGCTACCCGCAGGTTCTGGTTTAGTCATCGTAACCACTACGGCCTCTGATGTTTACAAGAGGGACAGGAATTCAGATTTCTGCTTATTTACTTTCCTGTGACCTTGATTCTTATGCAGAAGTGGAAAGAAACAGCTGAATTTTCCAAGCTTACCTTCCTGTACCTTACCTACCTGCTTACAGTGTCCATTTCTTTTTGTCTCTGGAACTGTTATTGGTGAAACCTCAGGGTTCACTGTTAATTTTTAGGTAAGTCTCCCATCCTCACCTGACATTTCCTTTTTTCCCCCTCAGGCCAGGGTCTCAGATCAGGACACTGACAACAGACTCATTGGTCAGCAAATCTATGTCAACATCAGGGTGAGTCTTCCAGCTAGAGACAGATCCCCTGTCCTTCTGCAGCACTCGTTGGCCTCTTTCCACAACTTAACATGACCTCTTACTTAAATGCATAGGAGAACAACCGCTGCTACGTGATGAAGAGGATTGCAGAGATTATAGTGAAGGATGTCCTCACAGAGGCCAAGGAGCGGTACCCGTATGCTGAGGATGTGGCACAGTTCCTGGCATCCCTGATCTCGGAGCTGAGCAGATGTGTAAGTAGCGTTGGGTTTCTTTCCCTTGGCTGTGATTCTTGTCACTGCTCCTGAATCTCAGAAAGCTGCAAACAGTGGCAAGAGACAGTGATATGAAAGGAAACCTCAGATCTAAGATATCGAACTGGAGGTTGATAGAAACATGTGAAAAGGGGAAAAAAGAAAAGAAAAGAAAAGAAAAAGAAAAGCAGCATATTGTCACAGTCAATGTCACCTCTGGATATTTTCTCTTTTTTTTAGAAACACTCAGGAAACAGAGAACATATTGAAAAGAACCTGGAAGGGATGAAGAGCAAAATGAAAGAGGTATATTTTTCCCCTGTTTTTAAGAAGTGCCATTGAAAACTCCAGTTGTTTAACTAAAGTAAAGCTGACAGAGTTAAGAAGCCAGCTCTGGAATTTATATAAGAGGTGAAGTTTGAAGGGGCATTAAAGAGGAGACGAGTGATGTTTCCACTTCCAGAGTTCCTTCATGTGTGCTGTTAACTCTGCATATCTTATAGTAATTAGCCCTTAGAAATAGAGCTGCAAGCTACTGTATATACTAGACCGGATTTGAATGAGCTAGTTTATATTTGATGATATATTGACTTTAATAGAACTACTTGTGAGAAAGAGGAGAGTAAGTTCTCAGTGCAGTTTCTGCAACAAGACTAATTTAAGTCTTCTGAGAAATGGAGGGATATTAAGAACCGTGTTCTGCTCTTTTCTAGTTGGGAGAGAACGGAAAGAACAAAGCCATCGGAGAACTGGATTTACTGTTTGACTACATAGAAAATGCTTGTACTGATGCCCCGAAGAAGGGAGGGAACAAGAAGAAAAACTGAAAAAAACCCAATCAGATTAGCCTTGACGGAATGTCTCCCAGAGTTCTTACTATTACCCACATTGATTAACTACTGCGCAAAAAATCCTGCCCATAGATGTAGCACATTTTTCAATCTGTACCAGACGTAGCAGATCAGGTGGGCATAGATGGACACATATTACCGCCTTCTTTGAAAATGAAGACTGCAGAACAGCGTTTGTTGCTCCACTTCAGTGTTGCACACTGGTTATTTTCAAAGGCATGCTCCTATCCTGCTCATCTGCACCGGAATAAGACAACTCTCTGTATATCATAGGCTGAGATTTGACACCTCTGAGTCATCTTTGGCCGAGGTAGGCAGTGCCCCGTAGCCAGGAAGTTTTCAGCCTTTGACTTCAAAATCTCCCTTGTGTATGTTGCCCTCTTCTGACCTTTACCTGAAAAGCTGGAACTTTAGACATTCAGAAATTAGTTTTGTTGCTGATATTTAATGGTAACTTATTTTAAGGTAATAATTTTGTAGTAATTTTACGGTACTTGTATTTATACAGATTAATTAAAACATAGCCACAGGGATGTATTTATGGAGACCAGAGGCTTCAGAGTGAGCTGTAAAATTAAAACTGCTGTGTAATATTTATATGCAGATGGATTGTTTTATAAATGCTTATTTTTTTTTAATTTATTATAATAAAGAGATATTGGTTTTCAAATACTGCCATCTTACAGAGCTTTTCTCTTTTACTGAAAGGCAAGGGAGGTGGCGTATCGTGCCTGGGGGGCTGCTGGGCTGAGTCACTGTATTCTTGTATCCAGAAAGGGTGCAAACTCAGTCTGGGGACAGGATTCTTCACTGAATCTGAAATTTCAGTGTACCACAGGCCAGGGCTTTGTGGGGAGTGTGTGGATCAGCCTTTCTTGTGGGGAGATGCTGGAAAAATAGCACTCCTGAGAATCTTTGGTGTGGTTCACTCAATCTGCCTAAGTAGTTCTCCTAAGGTAAGGTCCTATCTTGAACGGCCACTGGCAGAAAGTTTCAGACTGTCCGCCCCTGAGTCAGATGAGACAGAGATAAATGGACAAGTAGCAGGAACTACATGAAAACTCACTGACCCATAGTGCTAAGACAAAGAAGTGCTCAGCAGCACCATGGATTTGGGAGCATTCAGAAGAGAACTGCTTGGTGTCATTATCAGTTCCTTCAGCAGCGTCCCCTGGGCAAACAAGTTGCTCTGGTACACCCAGGATCATTAGTGGCTGCATGAAGGTTAAAGAGGTCAAAAAGCATCCAAATAGTGAAAGAAAAAAGTGTTCTAAAGAGATATCTTTAAGACTCCTCATGAGTGGGTATTGTGATGTGCTACAAATACTGGCAGGAAAATATTTCTGCCTGTGTAGCTTCCTCAGTTACTCAAAGAGAAATCAAAACTAATCCAGTTGTAGTTGCAATGTCTTACATCAGGTGCTGTAATGAATTAGCATTAAAGCAGTATTAAACTATGCCTTGTTGATTGTGATCCAGAGGGATTTCAAGACAAAAGCAACCATCCATACCCAATAAGGAAATTTTTTATGAGAGCTGAAATAACACTTGTAGGAACTCACGTTCTAAACTGATACATGATCCATCTGGGTAACGATGTTCATCACCTGTCAAACTAGGTGCAATCAGCATGGTTTACTTTGCTCCACACTCTCCTTTCTATCTCACAATGTAGGAATTATGTGCCTGTTCACAGGCAAGGAAGAAGTGACCCAACAGAGATAGCCAGCTAGGCTTTGTTACCATGTGACAGCTTTAGGGATTTAACCTTTTATTATATTGAAAAGGATATTCATTTTCTTACTTGTGACATAAGAAATTATATTGTCATGAGTTCTTGGCTGACAGCCTTTATCATTCAAACTTGCAACAGCTGACAGCAAAGAGAGGGAAGCTAAACACAAATTAGGGAATTCATCTCACTGACTATCGATGACCTTCTCCCAAAGATATACTTGACTCCCTTTACAGGTGATGGAAAGTAAAAAGAATTATCCAGGTGTGATTTGTTTGAACTCCATTAGAAGTTTATAAAGATAATGCCACCAAACAGAATGAGGTGGAATTATTCTAGAAATACTTGTCTTCTTCCTTGTTTAGAAAGACTAGACCAAGAACTACTTGCGCTATTGCTCACTGATATAATCTCTTTACCAATGGATGATTAACTTCCTTCTTTTTTCTACTTTTTCTATTCCCCTTCTACATTGTCCTTTTTTTTAAGCTGCACTACCCAGAAATGTCAGATGCATCTCTTGAACTTTCCATGTTCTGGCTAAACCTAAACAAACCATTTGTCCACAAGTGCAGAAGACAGTCATTCATCTATTTATTAACTTCTCTAATCTTGAAAATCAACAGCTAAAAGATTCTACAGCAGAAACCTAATGAGCTGGAGCCCTGAAAATGTCACACAGCAGGATAGGCAGAATGTCCTACTAAGTTTTTTCTTGCAGGACACATGTGGCTTGTGGATGTGTGACAGATGGCAGGTAGGATTTCCCTTACAGCAGGGGAAATGTCTGGGACAGTTACTGACCAGAAGAAAATAAAGATGTACTTCCAGTCAGGCATGCTGGGTTTCATTTCAATCAATAGTTACAGCTCAGAAAAGGGAAATAGAATTGAAATATTTCATTCTGACGTTTTCTAAAGAAAATAGTTTTGCACTTGGAAATAGTGCTTCGGTTCAGAGTTTTACCTACGTTTTCTCTCAAATGATAAAAAGAGATTTGAAAGCACAATTTGTTGTTTCATTTTGAGTTGGATGAGTGCTTTGGGTTGACTCCAAATTAATTTTCTGTCTTGATTTTTCAGTTGGGTCACCCAACAGAAACTCTGTTGCTCACACAATTCTAATTTCCGTTGCCCTATTTTCCTCTCCTCACTCCTGCCCAAGACAAGTCACGGACAGTTTGCGATTCCAAGAGGTCCTTGACCTAACGTTGTTAGGGAGGGCATCTGCTCCACATCCTCCACTGAGAACACCTCTGCTGCAGATGGTGATGGACTTCTCACAGGGCACAAAATGGACAGAACTACCTACTGCCAAATTTGCTTCTGGTTGACTTTTCCTTCCTGTTGCTCACAGCTGGGGACCGGAACAGACACTTTTTTTTGCTAAATAGATAACTATAAAACATTTGTCTAACTCTGAAACTTCATGTAGAGAAAACAAGGGAACCCAATGCAGAGAAGTTTCCACATCCTGCTCAGTAAGTATTGGTGACATGGTAGGAAACCTCTCTTAAATACATCATATTGAGCATTACTCAGTTACAAGATTTACATATTCTGTGTCTGAATATATACTCTTTAAGTGACCTAGAATAAGAAAGTTTTTCCAATTTGCTGCTGGAACTGTATTCTAGAGAATGCAAAGAGGTGAAGCTATCCCAATGGTTATCCAGCAGCCTGTGCTTTAAAGCACAGCTAAATAAATTCTACTTTAAAGAAGTTATGGATTGCATATGGATTGCATTGAACAACCATAAATGCCTGATAATCCTTTCATTCGTAACTGTAACCAGTAGCCAATAGATGTTTGTTAAATGAGCGTGATCTGGAGCAGAACTGGCCTATTATTGTGAAGCAGGTTTGGCAGAGACGTTGATGTCAGTCTCAGGCTCATTACTGATGTTGCTGATTACAGCTGTTTGTGAAAAAGATGAAGGCCATGTAAAGAAGAAAAACCTAAACACATTTCTGTAGGACTCTGGGGATATTTGGGAGGCAGTTACCCAATTACATGGTACATAAAACAAGATACTTGGATTAGAAAGCAGTGCAGCCTCTTGTGAGATCCAGACCATGATTCCATGTTGTTCAAGAATTTGTTAGCAAGACTTATTTGGGTGAGATAAATGGTTAAATACAAAATGTGCTGAGGCTGATGATATTTCTGGGGCCACGTGTGGCTCTAAAATTGTATCTATTTATAGCAACCTTTTTTGAGATAACTAATAGCCAGATCTTATCAGGTGAACTGTACGAATTTCAGCACTAACAAAAGTGCTAAACCTCTGTGTAAGTGAAAAGGTTTATTCTGAAGTCTAGGCAGTTGCTCTCTGCTTAACCTTTAAATTTCAAATCTCTGACCAAATATATTGATATCTGTCTTTGCATTTGTAATACACTGATAAAAGATTTAGAAAGGAAAGTATTCTTGCATCTTTCCTTCTCTAAGAAAAAAAATAAGAAGAATCAACTTATTTTCAACAAATTGACTCGTGAAACCTAAATGTAAATGTTTTCTTGGTTATAAAGTTTATTAAGGCACGACATTAAATATATGTAGCTAACTAGACTTTGTCTTAAGTTAATACTTCTCATCACACGTCTCCAAATTTCTGGTTTGCATTTCTTTAAAATGTAATTCCTGCCACTCCTGAACAGCAGAAGAAGATTCAGATTCTCTCTCTTTCTTGTGTTTTATCCCCCCCCAAAATGAATAACTGACATCTTAGATAGATAATCCCAGATTTAGAATCCCAGGTTTAGAGGTATCAGATCTGATATTCATTCTTTCTCAGATAGGTAAAAAATGGAGAACACTTGTTTGTCATGCACAGAATTTAGCAAAAATGCATGTCTTGTTTATAAGCATGAGCTTGATAAGTACAACACAGTGGTCATTGCTGTTGCACATAAGAGAAGATAAATAATGTTCAGAAAAGCATTTGGTTTGGTGGGATCCATGCCTTTCTCAGAAAATGCAAGACTGTTACTTAGACACTCATCTTAGTTTAAGCTTGGGTGGAACTGTTTTCTTCAGTGTCTGGCATGGTGCTCTGTTTTGGTTCTAGGAGAAAAACAATGATGATAACACACTGATGTTAATAGCTGCTGCTATGCAGTGTTGTACTGAGCCAAGGCCATTTCCAGCAAAGGGCCCAAGGAGATGGGAAGGAACAGAATTAGGACAGATAACTTACTTTAACTAGATAAGTAGATATTCCATACCATATGACATCATGCAGAAGGAGTTTTAAAGGGGGTGGGAGTTCATCTGGCTCTCTTCTGCTGAGCTTTAGTTGGGGGACTGTGAGCAATTCCTTGTTCATCACTTGTTATATGTGTTCATATATATATGTATATATTTGTCATAATTATTATCCTTTTCTTTTCCTCTAACTTAGTAAATAGTTTTATCTCAACCCACAAGTTCTACTTGTTTTTTTTATTCTCTTCCCCATCAGACTGGGAATGGGGTAAGCAAACAAATGGCTGTGTGGTGCTCAGCCATATGCCAGGTTAAACCACAACACCAACTGTCTGATTTAACTTGACATAAGGTTGAAGCCTCCAAAACAGGAATCTGCTCAGTGATGGCTTCATGCTCGCATTTTCAAACTGTCAGTGATCCAACTGTTACATGACAAGAACTTCTGGTCAGTGACTGGGATTAAAAACAAAGCAGTGGCCAACCCTACAATCCAGCAAGCCAGTACAATTGGCTTACTCATTTTCATAGTGACCTTGTATCAGTCATGTTCCTTACCTTGGGTGCCAGAAAACTAGCCAGCTACTAGTTGGTAGCCTAGTGATGCTGGAAATATATACTTAATAATAAAGAATATGTTTTAGGCTAGAAGAACATGCAAGTTTCTCTGAAAATAGGAAGAATAGAGCAACTCATCTTTTCTAGGCTTCTGAAAAGTAAAACAGAGAATGCCTCAGAGATGCAGTTTGAAGTTTTGGCCAAGAGGGCTGGGTTTATGCTGTAACCTCATTATCAGAACTGAGGTAAGAGAGAGGTTGCAAGTTGACAAATTATCTCCTGTTCTTTGCAGGGATAAATTAAATGTTTGCTTTCAGAAGTGACAGAATAGTAAGAACAAACCTCAGTAGAACTCAGAGCTCTTGTCAAATATTTCAGACCTGGGGTGCTTTTCAGATCTTGCATGATCGGGGTATAAAAAAGAAGAATGATGATAAAGGATTACTCTTTTCTTCTTTTTTCTTTCCTTCTTTAAATGCTTGTTTAATAATGGACTTTTTTTTTTCCACTGGAATATTTTACTTCATTTTCCACCAGTAGAAGACGGGTTTTGTGAAGAAATGAGTTTTTGCTACTTTTCTACTGAAGCATTGATTTTCTCCTGGAAAACCACATAGTGCTGTTCAAATATGGAAAAAAAAAAAAAAAAAAAAGCCAACCTGTTTTCAATGATGGTTCACAGTAAAAGGTGGATATTTATTCTTTTAAACTGAAAATATTTTCATGTGAAAGTTCAACAATTTTTGAACTAGTTTCAAATTCAGTCCTACAAACATTTGGGATTCTTCAAACTTCTGTTACGGATACAAAGTTAATAAAATATATGGGATTTTTAAAGCCAAGGCTCATGTCTATTGTTGTCATTTTGAGCATAAGGATTCCCTAAAAGCTTTAGTAAGCCTACAAACAATAAAATTTGGAATATTTCCGATTTCTTAAATGAATTAATCACCCCATTTGCCATTTGAAATACTGGGCTTCACACCAAATAGTGAAATAAACAGAAAAGTTCAGAGAACAGAGTTAAGCAAAGTTAGATATAATCCACGTTTTACTTTATGTCAACTTTCTAAAATCAGTTTAAATATTGTAGGAAATATGAAATGCATTATCTTCTGATTTTTAGATCTAATTATTATCATAATTTAGATTTGGTTGTACTTATTGTAATAGGATATTGTAAGTCAAAATCTTAATGTATGTTTTGATATTTGGTGCATCCATGTATGAGATACTCATATTTTGTGATATTTTTATCTGTAATTTATAGAATTTCTACAACAAACTCTTTTATTTAAATACTGTCAACAAGAAATGTAGATTTTACTCCACCTCCAGGTACTTATCTGTGCTTATCCATATGACCTATGCCTGCAGGATTTTACATGCTTTGGTAAATAAATTCAGTGTGAGTAATTCATTATTCAGCTCCTATATCTTCTGCTGGAAAATAAACACCAGATGTAATCATATCTACATATATATGTTTCCCTCAAAAAAAAAACCCTACTGATGAGATTCATTCAAAGTGATATTTCACAAAGAAAGCAGGTATGCAGTGGCAGTCAGTTCAACAGCAACTGGAGTTCACACCTTGAACAACATCCTTTGCCCACAGTCTTCTAGTCCAGCTCCCAGCTGTCACGGCTCAGAGAGCCCTCTGAGCACGATCTATTGGCACTGCCAATGTGATCACGGATAGACTGGGAGGAGAGAACAGAGAGAAACCACTTTAAAAGCTAAATTTTAGAAGTAAAAAAAAAATTACACAAAGCAAGAAAGGTAAAAAACAAACGAGCAACAACAGCAGCAAGAGAAGAGAGAACTGAAAAAAGAGGTACAAAGGTAGAAGGAGAGAGATTTTCAGTGTGAATGTGGTACTGTACAAACCAACCCACTTCCACCAGCCTAGCGGTTGTTGGCATCCTCCTCTCCCAAAGCCATGCCCAGGCTTCCACGTGGTTTGGTTTTTCCTTTTACAAGATTAGGACAGCTTTTTAATAAGGCTGTGATGACACTGCAAGAGAAAGCAAGCCGCAAATGTGTGAATATTCCTCTATGTGCAATAGCAAGCAAAGTTTGGAATAGACATCTACCAAAGTGGGGAAGCTGAGATGTCTGTTAATGCCCAGTATATCTGTAAACCAAGCAATAATTCCTCTGTATTGAAATTTTCTAATGAGAGTTTGATGGCATCAGACTAACATTTTAGAATGAGGTTAGAGATTGAATTAAACTTGTTATTAAGCAAGATCACTTAACTGGTTGATGGGAGCAATGTGAATGTGTCTGAACATTTCCTTATATTCTGTAGTCGCTTTTCTCAAATGGCAATTTGTCCATCAGAGTACAAGAGCATAACTGGTTAACACTATCTATATAAAGGTTTTATGGCAAATATTGATCCTTACCTAGCCATGAAGTGATTACTGATTTTTAGTTACACAGCTGGAGATACTGAACAGCATCCTGAGATATCCACGGAGTGCTGAGCATTCTTCCAAGGTACCTAACCAGTGGGTGCAGTGGTTCACAACTGCTATGAAATCTTGTTTATATGTTTAATACCCTTGTTTATTTTCTGTGTGTAGAGGGAAAAGATCAGTTTTAGTACCTTGGTGATTTCAAACTGGACCCTCTGTGCACTGTCTCTGGGGAGACTGAGCATGATAAATGCGGTTGAAGTAAGAATTGCTTGGCAGACGACTGCTGGCTGCCACCAAGCTGAAATACAGAGCCAGATCAGTAGCCCAGAGAGACCCAGCATGTGAGCCGGTCTGTGTCTTTTCCTGAAGATGAGAGGACATTACCAGTATGTTTTATAGCAATTCACATTTGAGACTTATTCATGAGATGTTACTCATACTGTGCAAAGAGATGCAAATGCCCAGAGGAAATGTAATTGGGTTTGGGGTTTCTTTTTTGTTTTATTTTATTTTTTTGCTTGGTTTTTCTTTTCCACCTAGGTTTGACTATGATTTCTGCTTTACCTAATATCTTAAATATTTATTAAGTTCATCTAAGTCATAGAGTGAATAAATGCTGTTTGTTTGTTTGTTTGTTTGTTTTAATTTTATTTTTTATTTTAATTTTTTTTGTATTCTACAGGTATTGGAACCTTCAGTTTTGGGAAAATCTCAACGGTCTTCATCATTACTCATCAAAACACATTTTGGAGCATAAATACTACAACTCTTCACGTAGACCTACTATTTTTCACAAGGCCAAACTTAACTGAAAAAGAATTGCTCATAGGAAGCATACAACTAATTTAGTTCTAGTTCTAGTTACACTAACAGGAAATAAAATGAACAGAAATTGTGAAAGATGAGAAGATTCAGAAGTAAGAAACTAGACAGGGTATTTTATGGATACAGATCAAAAAGCCAACTAAACTGCAAAACAATGAGATGTGTTTTGTTAACTTAAATTGACAAGGAACTTCGTAGCAGTGGTAGATGCATCTGTTCGCTTTACACAGACCAAGAGAATGTAATATTAATAATGTTTAGTTAACTCATATAGTTGGAGCCAGTTCCATGGTTAACAATAAAATGGTGAAAAAAAGTGATGCTCCTGTGCACTGAGCCTGCATTCAAGTGGATTGCTGCATTTGTAAATTACACGCAGCCCTCTTTGAAACTCAGTCCCTAGCCAGGGCAAATTGGGCAAGATTTTCTTCTCTAATATGTTGTCTACTCTGTTAGTTTTTTCTTGTTCTTAGTGGTTTTCTTTCTTTTTTATTCAGATGACCTTAAACTTTACATAATTTGTATTAAAGTAATGAATGAAAGTAAGTTTCATGTTCTATCAGTATTGTGTTGTTCCTTAAGTATTCATGATGATATGCACCTAAATTTGTCTGTACTGTGAGAAACCACTTGCACTTGGGTGATCTCCTTAAATTCCTACAGTGCTCTACTCACATCTGGAAGTCAGCATGCTTCGTGGTGTGTTTGGCTGCTGTCCTCAGGATAGCTTAGGAAGTATCAGTTCTACCATGCACACAAAGCTTTGCAGTACTTTTCAGTGCTCATCTCCAAAAGAGCCATGTCCCTGAATGTCTTTCTTCCTCTACTTCACACAACTTAAGAACACTGAGTAATATCAGTTCTTTTGTGTTCTATATTATTTATAACATCACTATAAGGTGCCGAAGTGGCATTAAAATACAGTGCATGGAGCACTAAATGAGGCTCTCCACTCAAAAAGAAAACAAATTAAAAAAAATCTTTGTTCTGAACAGGTAACAGAAAGTTAACTGCCTTTACAGGATCTGATACTAAACAGTACCCACCATCCTCCTATGACAGGAAAGACCAGGAAAACCTATATCCTATATTATTTTTTAATATGGACACCATGCATCTACATCCATCTGTATCCATTTACACCACCCTATGGAAAAGTTAGCCGGATTCAGCAAGACGTGTGCTGAGTCACCATGGAAGCTCTCTAAAGCCCAATTCAGCAGTGTAACTACTATAGCACGGTGGTAGGAGCTTGCAGAACAGACAAAATGAAACTTGTGGGTTCAAGGGTTTTCCAGCAACAACAGGAGTTTTCGGAGATGTTTAAAATTATTGATTTTCTTGTGAAAAGCCATTACAGACTGACTACGTGACACATTTATTCCATCTAGAGTAAAACTATTGACCAGTGAATACCACACCTTGGGGAAAGTGAGGCAGTTCTGCATTCTGACACTTCATCTGGTATTGTCTGAGATCCTTCTCTAGGAGCAAGCTAAAAGATAGTGGTTAATCTGCTGTCCACATGCCTTGTATGCTGGTCTTTAGTGTATCTCAAAAAACAAATCTGACAGCATTTAGAGAGCTTAAACACAGACCAGAGATCAAATGAGCACTATAGTGCACACAGGGCTTCAGGTCTCTATCATCTCCACTTACCAAAGGTCTTAGCTCTCCTCCTCTTGTCAATTCTCTTTCGTCCTGAGCATCAGAAGAATAGAGTGAACCTACTGGAATATGTGGATTGGACTTGTAGTAAAACCCTTTTCCAGGAGATGTTACAAGTGAGATCCCTGGAGCTGGATGTGAGTCCATCTTGACCTGGAGAATGCATACACATTTGTCTGCATAAATAGCCAATGGGATCAATGCTGGAGTAAAGTTATTATCTAGGTTGTCTCATCCTTTCTCCCAAACCTGCTGTCACTATTGGTGGTAGAACCGGTACGCTGGACCAAAAGCTGCTTTCTCCTATTTCTGTCATACAACACAGCTGGCCATTGGGTCTTCATGGCTGACTTACACCAGTTCATGACTCATGAACTCATGAGCCTCATGTTGATGGTATCACTTCAGGATTTCCAAGTCTATCTTTGATGTGATGTTCCTTCTATGAATGGAGTGATACCTGAGGTGAATTGCTCCTGGCCATCCAACTGGGATGGGCAGCTCTGTTCCTTTCAGCATTTGGCAGGCCAAAAGCAGGCCGCAGATACAGACTGCCCGATATCTGTTTGGACATGACTGTAGAAAAGCAAGCATCAGTCTCCATGGTTTTAGTGTGATAACCTTCCTGGTGGGTGAGTTGGAACCTTTCATGCCATTTCCTTTGGTTCTTGGTGGGCTCTTAAGGCAGCTTGGTAGCCAGGCATGCCCTGGTCCATGAGGAGAGTCCCAAATGGAGCCCTGCTTTCCATGATGTGCAACCTGCTGGCACTACAATTTCAAATCTTGCCCTAGCAAAAGATTCATAAAAGCCATTAAAATAAGTAGCAAAATCCTTTACTACTAGCTGCTGTATACCTGAAAAAAAGCACTTAAAAATGGACCAGACAATGAAAAATTAAAACCAATGTCATCCAGCTTCCTTATACATAACCAATTTTCTAAAATGTTTTAATGTAAACAAGCAAATAATTTTCTGTCTCTGGGCCACTACCTGTTAGAAAATTGCTGCCAAAAGGTTTTGTGGAAAAAATAAGTTTTAAAAATTCATGTTTGGTATAATTTGTTACGAAACCAAACTAACCAGCTCAAGTACTTTTCCTTCAAATGACCACCAATTAAAAGAAAGACTTCTCACATGAGAGGGAAGTTCTACTTTCTTGGAAACCTTGGCCCTGCTGCCAGTAAATATGGAGATATCGTTCAGAAAACGTCACAGATGATTGTGGTAAAACTTGTTGAAAGTGGAGCAACACGTATAAAAAAGCACAGCAACAATACTAATGAGCCAGCACACGAGCATTAGGTTATCTACATGAGCATCTCAGTGCAGAAGCTGCATTGAGGGTTAACAAAATTAGGTTAACCTCTGTCATCTAACCAGTCTTGCTGTATCACATACGCTGCTGTGACTGTAGAGCACGAAGATTTGGGAGCGAAGATGAAAGTACAATCTATTTTCAGATCTGGGCATTTGTTAGTTCTACTTTGTCTTTTCACTGTAGAAGGCAAAAAGTTACCTACAGGAAAGCATACCTGCCGGAAAGGACTACTCTCCCAAGTGACAGAGAACCTATATACCAAGGCATCTAGTTTAAAATCATCTGTTCCTGTAAGTTGATCCCACTAGCTGAAGTTTATTTTATTTATGGATGCTTCTTTGGCAGCTTCGTTATTGATCACCTGGACACTTCAATAAGCTGAATGATGGTCTTGAGAGAAAGGATAACGCTTCTTCTACTCCTTTAGTAAAGATGGGGAGAAAAAAGAGGATGTATGAAGAGGTGGAATGAGTTTGCCAAGGTCATGGAAGAAGTCCATAGGCAGACAGACTGGGACTGGAACACAGACTTATGGAATCCTCATCCTACATCTGAATAAGATTATTGTTATTACCATGACTAGAACACACCCTGGTAGGAAACACTACTGTACAGAGTTAAGTTTTGTACAAATTAGACTAAAAGCTCTTTCTCCCTTCCTCTTCTTAGATTAATTAATACTAGCACATTGTATTTTACAGAAGGATCTCATCAAGAATACAAGACTTCTAAAAAAGACAACAAAAATGCTGTTTATGGTAAGATTCATACTTCTGTTTTTCCACTTTATTGCATTTATTTTCCTTTGGTCTGTAGCGATAGGAAGGAATGACAGCTGACACAAAAGTTAGTTGTGTTTAATTGTGAAGTGCTCTATGTTTCTTAGAGCCATAACTTTAATGGAATTCTCTGCTTAGAGGAAGAATATTACATCTGCCCCACAGAAACTGACTTTCCTATGGGACATGAGGGGAGAAGTGACTGTAGTATGAGGAAAAAGAAATGGATATGAGAAGCCTGGCTGGAGGCATTTGTCACTAACTGGTTGCAGTGGTACTTTCCTTGGAGCATTGGGGTGACAGAGTCTACTGCATTGTGAAGGAGCATGTTTGTAACAGCTCTTGCTCCTCCCTTGTATTCTTTACCATGTGTGATCATCTTCAGCAATGCTTTTTAGGTACAACCTCATTCACGTGAGGGCTGAGGCCAAATTCACCATCCTGGCAGCTGAGCCACCTTCTGTGAGGCTACACAGTACTGCAATCCAGGGATTTTGAAGAGTGGCCAGGACACCCAAGCAGCCAATATCTGCTTTGGGCTTAGACCTCTGCAAGTGCCATAGAAGAGGGAGATTTGATTCCCCAAATACAATTTGTCATGGAAGTGAGACAATGAATTCATGGATTCTATTTGTAGGTGACTACAGCTGTGTGAGATGCTTTAGCATCTTTTATGCAGAGATGTAGTCAGTAGGGCAGACTGAGTCAGTAGAGTCAGTCAATGGAGATGTATTGGCCTTTGAACTTCTGGGGATCTCACTGAGTGGATCCAGGATCCTTACTTTGCCAGTGACAGCTGTAGCTGTTTTCCTCTTCTGATGGGAATTTTGCAACCAATATTTGGTTCTATTTCTTAAAAATAAACATATAGCCATTTGAAATTCCTTCAGGTGATCAAGATATCCTACAGATCAGTAAGTTATTACATAAGGTGGTCTCTTCTGGAGCAGCAGTTGGGGCTGGGTGAGATTCCTTAGACCATCTTGTGTGACATGGGACACTGGTGTGGAGGAATCAGACAATGACACCCACAATCACCCCTACAATGTAGCCAAGATTATCTGTCTTAACTCCCCTATTGATCTTCTGTTTATTCCTTGTGCATTAAATAATGTGTTGCTGTCTGTTCTGCTCATGGCTTATCTTACTGAAACTCCTTGCTGTGTCAGTGCAACATCGTCCTGACCTATCTTCAGAAACCTCAGGGGTATACTGAGATATTTTTTAAAAAAGGATGCAATTTAACGGGAGTCTGAAGTTCTTGAAAATATTTGTATCAATTACATGCTTTCTAACCACATGTATTTTTATGAACGTAACATTTTAGACAAAATTTGACTTGTGAGATTTTCATTCGTCAACTTCTTACCTGCTTTGTTTTCAGACAAATTGCAGTGTTCGAGATCAGCTCCTCTCATTCTACATGAAAAACGTTTTCAGTCATCTTGGAATGGAAAGTGAAAAGTTGTACGTTATTAGTGCCTTCCGGGTCCTGCAAGAGAACATGAATGCCTGTGTGAGTATACTACTGAGAGCTAAACTATGTCAGTCCAGATAAGAGGCTAGGAAAGGGTTATATCATATTTTTTTGACAGGTAAAGAGCGTAATTCAGAATCATGATGTGCCCTATGTTGCAGAGGACTCAGCTTCCCAAGGGCTTACCTCTGAGCCTGGGGAGATTTCACACCACTGGTTTCCTCCCCAGCTGTGTCTTCAGGAGGTAGGAGAGGTGGTGGAGATGACATAGGTACTCTGACTCACATATTATCTCTACTCCACCACACTGAATCTGGAAAGAGCCAATGGTTTCTCATAAGCAAGCAGTGGCATGCAGTGATACAGAGTTGGGAAAGAACACCTGTAAAATTTCCAAGCAGAAGGGACATGGGAATGCTGGTCAACAGCTGGCTGAACATGAGACAGTAGTGTGTCCACGTGACCAAGAAGGCCAAAGGCATCCTGGCCTGCATCAGAAATAGTGTGACAGTCAGGGCTAGGGGAGTGATTGCCTCCTTGTATGCAGCACTGGTAAACTGCACCTCAAATTTGGGTCCCTCACTACAAGAAGGGCACTGAATTGCTTGAGTATGTCTAGAGAAGAACAGAAGCTTGTGAAGGAACTAGAAAACAAAACATATGAGAAGTGGTGGAGGGAACTGGAGCTGCTTAGGTTGGAGAAAAGAATGCTGAGGAGAGACAGCATCACTCTCCTCTCTGCTGCTACCTTAAATGAGATTGCAACAAGGAGTGTACTGGTCTCTTTTCTCAGGTAACGAGTTATAGAATGTTAGGCAACATCCTCATGTTGCACAAGGGGAGATTTAGACTGGTGATGAGGAAGAGTTTCTTCACTGAAAGATAGTTAGGATTGGAAGGGACCACTGAGTGATATGGTGGAGTTGCCATCCTTGGTGGTGTTTGAGAGATGTTTGGGCATGATTCTTAGCTACTTGGTTTAGCACTGGACTTGTAGTGTTAGGTGGGGAACTGGACTTGATTCTTGAGGCTTTTTCTAACACAGTGATTCTATGATTCTGTGGTTCTATGACATGGGATAAACCACAAAGGAGCAGCTTTCATGTATTTGCTATGCACAGAGTTGAAACTGTTGTCCACTGGCAACATGTCCCAAGAACGAATTTAGGTGTCCCACAGAAGAGGTGCTTCTACCAATACCATGGCATCATCCCACCTCACAAATGACACCAGGACAGCAGTTAGTACACACTTTAGCCAATGCAAATATTCACATAGATTAAAGGATGATACTAAAATGACCCCATTGCTTGTGGGATGGTTCTCTTCCCCCTCTTGTAACATACATGTTAAGCTGCAGAATGTCCTGAGAGGCCATACTTCCTGGCTCTTCTTTTAAGGGTAGATGAATAAAACAGGATGTGCCTTAAAGCTTTATCACCCATAGTTATTTTTTTTTCTCTCCAAAACCTGTAGTCTTTACAAGTCACAGGGTCACAAAAGTCAAATGTGTGTTAGGATTTAATGCAACCATGAACAGTCAGGCAAATGTCTATGCTGATTTTAAAAAGTGAAGGCAGAATGAAAAGTCCATGAAATGTTATTGAATTATAACTTTGTCTTATCTGAAACGTGTGGTAGTATGTAAGAAAGGGACATTGGTTCTATATGCACACAAATATTTGCAGTTCAGAAATAAACAACTTCAGACATCCCTTTGCAGTGCTGTATCTTAGAACACGACCACAATATTTATACACGTACAAATGTTCAGATCTCAATGGGAGAAAACTCCTCCAGCTCTCAGGTTCAGCATTTAAGCCATACTACATAATTACAACTTACTATCATACAAGAATTCAATACTCTATTATAATTATCTGTGTCTGTCAAAAACTCCAGGTACTGGAACAATACAACAATACAACAATGCAACATAATTGAAAGAGATTCCATTCTTATCTAGAAAATTGTCCAACAATTACGCTGCATACAAGTGCCAGTTCGCATAGGGGAGTTCAGACTATAAACTTTGACTCAGTTCAACACATCTGTTATTCTGACATGCCATCAGTGACTGGAGCTAACTATATATCTTAGCAACATCTGTTTCTGTGCTCTATGGAGACAAAATGCAGTGCATTTCTCAAAGATACTGAATTCTTTTCATAATTAGTACCAGTATTCCATCCAACACAAATATAAACAAAACAATTCAAATTTTCCAGTCTTAAATGTATATATATATTGGTAGGAAAGAAAGGACTTCCACTTACAATAGAAAAACAATGACTGTTTTGAAAATCATGACTTGTCACAATTTTCTAGAGGACACCTCATTTCTGGAAATGGTAACGTTTTTAAAAGAATTTTTAATAATTCAAAGTCAACAGTAGAAATAACATATGGAAGAATAACAGAAATTGTTACCAGAATGAAAGTAATGAATCTTCTGCTGATTCATAGTTTGTGATTTCTCCACCATATTATTCTGTCATCAATTTATGGATGAATCCTTTAATGTTTATTATATAGTTGAATTGTAAGATGTTTGTCAGAAGAGATTTCCACCATGGCAACACAGGAAATTAATCTTCTTTCATGGGTTACGTTCTTTATACAAGTGAGGGAAACAGTGGCACCTTTACGTACATACACACCCTGTATTCTTTTGTGAACTCTAGGTCTAATTCAGCCAAGTGGACTGGCAAGCCTACTGCTTAAAAATCCTAATGGTACTTGATTCCAAACCACTTCCAAAGAGTACAATATTGTCATGATTTTAACCTTCTAAAATCTCCAAATCCCTTCTCTGCAGTGAAATCAAGTTCTTTCACTTAAGACTATGACTGCACTGTAAAGGAATTTTCTTGGATCCTGGGGAAATCCATCTGCAGCACCACTGTCCTCAGCAAAAGCTCATTTACTTGCTCATTTGCACTATTTAGGTGGCAACTATGTGAGAACAGCAGCTGCTTCTGGGGATATTTCTACATCAATAGGAGGTTGAAGAAGTTTTTTCTTGTATTTGAATGGAGTGCAAAAAGGCAATGCATTGACTGTAGGATTTTTAATATTGCTCTATCATTGCAAATGGAGCTTGTAGTTCTTTAGTAGAGATTGCAGCATAGCTTGAAATGACCAAGCTTGCTTTCTTGCTCTTTTTTTCACTTGCTCTGAAATACTTGTGTGGAAATCTGCAAAATGCAAACTGACCTTTAAAAAAAACAAAAAACAAAACAAAAAAAAATCCAAAACCCCAACCAAACAAAAAAGCAAGCAAAAAAACACACATTATGAAGAACTGCCCCAGTTAGAAGATTATTAAGGGCTTAAAAACACAAGTTACTTCTATTTACATTTTCAGTTTGCAAGGCGATTTTAGCACATGCAGAAAGTAACTTGAAAAGAAAATCTGTGCTCCTTTTAGGTTTTAGGTGAAAAGATGGACTTACTGCCTGTTAAAGTGGTCACCTCTTTTCAAATGAATTCAGGACCTTCACATCTTTTCCAAATTATTGGCTTTGTCTGTAAACTGGAAAATACCAGCTAAGTCCACTTTTTTTCCACAGAAGGACTTTCCCTTGGAAAGCAGAGAGATGGGAAGTCAGGTAGCAGCGCTGAAGGTGTTGCTTAGAAAGTTTATCCAGAGTGCTCCAAAAAAATCAACCAAAAAATCACAATTAAAAGAGTTGTGATGCACACCTGTGAGCATGCAGATTGGGCACAGTGAGCAGCTAATGGTGGCACAGCTGTAGGTGCCAGTTTGGGGACCCCCTGGCAGCTGTGCTGCCAGGCTGAAAATTCAAGTGAAAGGACCTGAGCCTTACAGCTAGGTTGCACCACACAAAAGCTGCCACTGATATAAAGACCCCTGGGATAAGTAGAAAATGTGCAATATGAAGGCTATGTGATACCTATATTACAGTTTTTGTAGTGTGATCTCAATTTTCCAGAAAGCACACGAGTAAAACAACACTTCTGTAATAGGAGGAGGTGCTGATTTCACACATCTTACACATAGTCCGATGGTGCCACACTGTGGGTTTGTCTCTTCCTCACTGCTTTTGTATTTCCATCAGCATCCTTGTTGCAACAAGCTCTTTTGGTTTCTTCTCACCCCTTCAGCTTCCATGTGCTCCATCCACAAGGTTAACTTCTGCTGTCAAAAGTATAAAGAAAACATTTCTTAAGGTAAGAGCAGGAGGTGTTGGCTCCTGCTTTGATGGTGTGGGTGGTTTCACTTCTAACGCCTTTATCTTCTTGACAGCTTAGGGAGAAGGGGGTCTACAAGGCCATCAACGAGCTCGATATTCTCCTTCCCTGGATTCAGGCCTACATCCAAACCATAGTATGAGGAACAAGGAGGTGACTGACAACACATCACCTCTATATTAGGAACAGATCCTTACCCAAAGGGCCTGACAAACACCTGTGCTGGATGTACAACTTGCCTGGCAGCAGCTCCACCACCCTGGAGGAGAGGTCTTGTAAATAAAGAGCAGAAAGAGGGACATTCAAGATCTTTCAGAGTTCTCATGGCTGCTATGCCTACCTTCAGTACACAAGCAGCTCGTTGAACAGTTACAGCATGATGTGCTTCATGTCCTGCCCGCCAGCTTGTTGCCTCACAAGCAGCCCCCAGATGTACTGCGTGAGCTCACCTAGTAGTCTACCACACGGATCAGGATCTAGCCATGCCTTGTGTCACCCCTGTGTGATTTTGATTTAAAGTAATGTGGAACCCTTCAGAACCCCCGCTCCTAATATATATGTATATATATATATACATATGTATGTATATTAATGTATTTAATGGACATGTAAATATGCACAAGCCATTCTACATCTAAGGAAGAAAAAATAAGTACACGATGCTTATCATTATTATTAACTTAAGGTAATAATTGATACTTAATAAACATACTCCACTTAATGACAAAAATTTGGTCTATGACTCATGCATGACCTTCTCAAGTCACACACTCTAACTGAGAACACATAGTGCAGAGCACGTAATTAGTTGATTGCCAAATGGGATTGAAAATGGTTTGAGTGAGATTTGTTGGATGTTATTATTCAGTTGATTGGTGGCAGTTTCCAAAAGATCTTTGCTTAGTACAAGATGAGAATGGAGTTCTGGTTTTCCCACATTTTTAAAGACTTATGAGAAGAAATTATCTAGGTAAGAAAGACTGTCTCATCTGTATGATCGAACTGCCATAAGAGTGATATTCTGCAGAATCGCAGTCACTGCCCAGCATCCTGGCAGAAAGCATGAGTGAATCCACGAGTGAACTGTTTCTTTAGGAAGCAGAGCTCTGTGCTAGCCCATGCTCCAGCAGCTCCTTATACCTCCACCTCACCTCTCCCTGCTCACAAACCCTGTCTGGCTTTGCCTTTCTTATGACCTGGGGTCATGGCTGGCTTTCTCTTCCAGGTCCTTCCACAGCTTTGCAACACACTTTGTATTTTCTGATCGCTTGTGGCAATTTTAAATTAACGCATTATATAGATCATTTAAGAAAGAAACAGTACACCGTTGTTCTGGGAAACTGCCAGCAAATCTCAGCAGGAACAGCTTCTCTTAGCAATACAGCAGCTTTAAAAGCAGTTTTTTTATTATAACAAATGATCTCAGACAGGTTCAAGTGCTGATCTTCAATGAGAACACAAGGCAATTACTTTGTACTTATGTTTCATGTTAAGAGCCGTGCAATGAAGACATGAACTCTTCAGCACAAGCAATGAACTGTCATAACATTGGCTTTCTAGCTTTGTGTTCTAGCAATTAACTTCAAGCAACTGTATTCATTATATGTTGAAATATAGAACATTTTTCTGTTAAAGCGGATGCTCTTGGGAAATACCATTGACTGACTTAAGGTGCTGGGACAGCAACAAAAGTGAGAACCTAGATGCTTAGAGCTCACCTGTCAGTGCAGTGTTACACAGCACTTGTCTTTCACATGGTCCTCTAGGTGGCCTTGTGCTGACTTCAGGCGCTGCATTTTAGGGTAAACTCTGGAGATGCTCTAGGATGATTTTTATGTAAATGTATGTTCATAGGAGCTTGTTTCTGCTCACTGATTATTTTATTTTACCATGACATGACAGGTACTTGTTGATCCAGAACATAAATGAGATTATGTAGGACAAGCAGGTGAGGCCAGGAATGCTGCCTTCTGCCCCTCCTATCCCCCACGTAGGTCTGCAAAGCACTTTCTCCACTGCTCCAAGGAATACCAGATCCGCCTGAAACCCTGTGTATTTAGCAAACAGAATAGGATTTAATCTTCTGCTTTATAATCAGTAGTATGTTATGTCTCTTTTTGTTATATTATTCCACAATTTATTTATTTCTTATTACTAGAAGGAGTTGCAGAATACAACACAACCAGGATTTGTTGCAGTAAATTACCAGGCTGCTGCATTTTATCTGAGCGTATTTCATTCTAAGACAAACAAACTCTGAACAAAATCATTCCTGGCTCTGGGGAATCACCTCTGAGTTACTTGAATCTTACAGACTTTTTAAGTTATTATTTCTTTGCCATCTGGGGATGATAACACCTGGGATAGTCACAGGATAAAATGAAGCCTTAACTTTGCATTTTAGATTTGCAAGTGCATTGTCTGTATTTTCCACTGTGATAGGAAGGGAGGATAGACATAAACTCTGCACTCAGCACTGGTGTTTTTTAACTGGGGGTACCCAGAGCAAAATAACAACAGCTTTTTAAAAGTTTTAAAGTGGCTTGCAATGATTTCTCAAAGTGTGCTTTGCTGCTTTGTTTTTTGAAGGCATACAGAGGTGACAAAGAAGGAAACAGATAGAAACATTTGAAGTCTAAATCACAGGTGTCCAACCTTTCGGCTTTCCTGGACAGCACTGAGTGAAGAGGAATTGTCTTGGGCCACATATAAAATGTATGATATAGCTTATGTCTATAACTAGCAAAAGTTCTTTTGTTTTTTTAGATTTTTTATTAAAACATTAAAAAAGAGGGAGTAACATAACCATAAAACCTTGTTTTTGTGAAACTAATGTATCAGGCAGGTTTGATTCATGCAGGAATGCAAATCGACTTCCAAAACAATTTGATGCTCATCAATGAATACTTAAATATGAAACCTGCAAAATTAAGGCCTTTGTTTTACAGAGAATTGTTCCAGTAAAGGACAGATTAAATATGTGGGCCACTTAACTACAGTTTTGTACAGTGTCTGCACAAAAATTTATATAAAAGTATTACAATTAAGTGTATATATAACTATAAATTCAAAGTAATATGCTTGGATAAATGCCTATTGCCTTCTAAACCTGGACAAGTAAAGAAAACCTTTTTAGTTTTTCAGATGAAACTCTAGGTGTCACTCTTAGAAAACAAGACTCGTGTCGGTCCCAGTTCACGTTTGACTCTTAAGTTAATGGAGAAAGTGTTAGATGAAGTTTCGTAAGTCGTTTCCTTGCATGTAAAGCTGAGATAGATATATAGAAGATTTTTTTAAAATATTCCATTGCCACAATCTTAGAATTGAAATAAAAAAAATGTGAAGGAAGAAGGATGGACATCTAATCAAAGATTTGGGTTTGTAAATCAGATATGAATTTCCTACAGTCTTCTTAAGAGACCATCATACGTCACTTCATTAAGGCACCATTCCCATGTGGCAAATGGAAAAAATACCTATTAATTAATTGCATGAGTTACTTTTTCTTTGCTTTGTGTATAGAAATCCTCAGAGGGAAATTAATGTATGTATAGTATTATTTGTCGAGGTTGTGTAGCATGGCTTGTGCAATATGCTGTTTTGGTTTTTTGGGAGTAGCGACTCATAACGGGGAAAAATGGTATTTTGTGGCTGCTATGAAATGAGAATGAAAAATGTGTGGCTGTGCATTAAAATTTTCACTAGCTTGTAACCTCTTGAAAACACAGATCTAGTGGAAAGTGGCAGCTGTATCTGCACTTTTGGTGTTGCACAAATAACAGCAACAGTCAGCGAAGACAATCATTTCTATCACATGTAAGACCAGTTACAAATTGACCCTACTTTCCTAGGTTTACTTCTCTGAAGGGCAAAATCTCAGACCAAAGACCATTTCTTAATGAGTAATTTCTGCTGTAGCCAGAGCCATATACAGCATGTTCCTTATCCCAGCTGGAGCCCTGAGGTGGTATTGAAAATAAGTCCCCAGCATACATTGTGATTGCTTCCTTCAGAGGGCATTGGAAGGAATGCAACTGTTACTGAAACACAGAACAAGAATGGACATTGGACAGTGATGTAACTTGTGTCAAACTTGGGCATTTGGTCACTATTTCTCTAGGCCCACAACATACATCAACATCCATAGTAGCCTCCTTATGGTAAAGACATGTGGCCAGAAGAGAAATGCATGCATAGAGAAGAGAAATGCATGCATAGAGTTGAGCTCTAGCGGTTAGCAAGATGCCTCTCAAAACAGCCTCCCGCAGACCCTGAACCTAGATATAGCTCATGTCAGCTTCCCCACCAACACCTACACAGCACTAGGTGGAGGAGAGCCGAGAAGGGGGAGGATCTATGCACAGGCAGAACTGTTACTGGAAGGGAAAGGTTACGCCAGTGCTCGCACAGCACATCTGTGGTCACTTCACAATGTTCCCAATCTCCACTCAAGCTTCTTTTTATTGTAAATAATGACTGCCACTGTGGTATTCACTTGTGAAAACCAGCAGGAGCTGGAGGGTTTCCATGCACATGTTCAGAGAACAGTCTCACCTTAGTTCAGATTTCACTTTAGTTCAGAGTTCACTTTAAAATCAATACTTTGCTCAGTATTTCTATTCTATTGGCTCAACTGGAAGAGAGATTAGGAAGAGCAAAGGTAAGAAGTAGGTGTATAAGAAGTATTGCTGGTTGGAAAAGGAATGCAGTGGAAATATAAAACCACTGAGTGAAGCCAGAGACAATCGTGGAATAAAAATTCTGGCAACATATGTTGGGAATAAATTTGAATGCTAAGCTGCAGAACATTCTGGATCATGATTTTTCAATCCTATGGATGACGTAGAAGCTCTGAGGGGCATCAGTTAACACAATGCCACAGGGCCACTGGTTAATTCAGGTTGGCTGGGCCTCCCAGAGGCTCCTGGTTCAACCTCCTGCTCATAGCATGGTCATCCAGGGTGCTGTATCAGGATGCCCGGGGCATTAGACAGTTGAGCTTCAAAAACCTCTGATAGAAGCTGTAGAAATCTGACTTTGATATTTCTGATGTTTCTGGACAGGCTGAAATATTACAGAGCTGGATGATGTGTGAGCATAAGCAGTGAAGCTACGTAGCCACAGAAGTGCTTTTCTGTTGCTGACTTAAGCATGTCACACAGGAGCCATTTCTGGTGACTCCTCAACCAGGATGGCCATTCTTGTAGCACAGGTTAGACACTAAAAGTGCCTCAACCTCCCCTCTGACTGGAACTGATAGTCACTGATGCGGACGTGACCACCAGCCCACTCCTGTCTGCTTTCAGCCCTGCTCCCTGCTGTGCCTCTCCTCCTCACCCCAGCTCCTAGTGATCTTCTTAGGGATACAAAGCCTCATTAAGCTATGAAAATCACAGAATCGCAGAATTGTAGGGATTGGAGGGGACCTCAAGAAGAGATCATTGAGTCCAACCTCCCTGCAGAGCAAGCCCCCTACACCAGGTCGCACAGGTAGGCATCCAGGTGGGTCTTGAATATCTCTAGAGGAGGAGAAACCACAATATCCCTGGGCAGCCTGTTCCAGTGCTCTGTCACCCTTACTGTGAAGAAATTCCTTCTCATACTGGTGTGGAACTACCTATGCTAAAGTTCATGGCCATTTCCTCTTGTCCTGTCCCCACAGACCTCTGAAAAGAAGTTGGCTGTGTCCCTTTGAATCCCACACTTATATAAAGATTATAAAGATCGCCTCTCAGTCTTCTTTTCTTAAGGCTGAACAGACCAGGTCACTCAGCCTTTTCTCATAAGAGGTGCTCCAGGCTTTCGCATCTTTGTGATCCTCCACTGGACTCTTTCCAAGAGATCCCTGTCTTTTTTATACCAGGGAGCCCAGAACTTGATACAGTACTCCAGCTGAGGCCTGACGATTGCAGAGTAGAGGGGGATGATCACCTCCCTTAACCTGCTGGCCACACTCCTTTTAATGCACCCCAGGGTCCCCAGTGGCCTTTTTGGACACCAGTGCTGGCTCATGGACAACCTGTCATCCACCAGGACCCCCAGGTTGTTCTGCACAGAACTTTCCAGCAGGTCATGTCCCAACCTGTACTGATACTTGCAGCTATTATTTCCCATGCACAAGACTCTATGCTTGCTTTTGTTACACATCAAATGTTCAATGCTTTTGTTAAATCTCAAATCTGAATTGAACATGTCTTACTGGGAGAAGATATACAGAGGGAGGAGCCACCAGAGGAAGATGGCATTGGAGTGCCACGATAGTATCACTAAGGTTGGAAAAGGCCACTAAGATCATCTAGTCCAACCCATCACCACCATGCCTACTAACCATGTCCCTCAGTGCCACATTTTCACATTTCTTCAACTCCCCCAGGAACTATGACTCCACCACCTCTTTGGCCAGCCTCACCACTGTTTCTGAGAAGGAGATTTTCATAACATCCAACCAGAACCTTCCGTGGCACAACTTAAGGCCACTGCCTCTCATCAGATCATTGTTAGGGCCACAAAGATGGTGAAGGGCCTGGAGCATCTCCCCTATGAGGAGAGACTTAGGGAACTGGGTCTGTTTAGCCTTGAGAAAAGAAGGCTGAGAGGGGACTTGATCCAGGTTTATAAATACCTGGGGTGTGGGAGCTATAGTGGCGAGGCTGGTCTCTTTTCAGTAGTGCGTGGGGACAGGACTAGGGGCAATGGGCTGAAACTCCAGCATAGGAAGTTCCGCACGAATGTGCGCAAGAACTTCTTTACGGTGAGGGTGACGGAGCACTGGAACAGGCTGCCCAGGGAGGTGGTGGAGTCTCCTTCTCTGGAGATATTCAAGACCCGCCTGGACGCCTACCTGTGCGACGTGGTGTAGGGAGCCTGCTTTGGCAGGGGGGTTGGACTCGATGATCTCTAGAGGTCCCTTCCAACCCCTATAATTCTGTGATTCTGTGATTCTGTTACCTGGAAGAAGAGGTTGACTCTCATCTTGCCACAGCCTCTTTTCAGGTCATTGTAGAGAGTGATAAGGTTCCCCTGATCCAAGACTGAAGAATCCTGGCTCCTTCAGCTGCTTCCCATACCACCTGTACTCTAGAGCCTCAGTGTCTTTCTCATAGTGAGGAGCCCAAAACTGAACACAGTACTCAAGGTGCAAACTTACTACTGCTGAGTACAGGAGGACAATCACCTCCCTGGTCCTACTGACAATAGTGTTTCTCATACAATCCAGGATGCTGTTGACCTTCTTGGCCACATACGTATATTTTCTTGCTCATGTTTAACTGGCTAATGTCTAATACTCCCAGATCCTTTACCTTCTTGTAGCTTTCCAGCCATTCTGCCCAATGCCTATACCACTGCATGGGATTGCTGTGACCAAAGTGCAGGACCTGGCACTTGATCTACTTCTTCAAGCTCATACGATTGGCACAACTTATTGATCCAACCTGTCCTGATCCCTCTGTAGGGCCTTCCTACCTCAGGCAGATTGACACTTCCCCCCAGCTTGGTGTCATCTTCAAACTAACTGTGGGTGCACTTAATCTCCTTGTCCAGATCATCATTAAAGATATCAAAGAGGATGGGACCCAGTACTGACTTGGGGAGCATCACTTGTGATAGGTCACCAGCTGGATTTAACTCTATTCACCACCACTCTCTGAACATGACCATCCAAACAGTTTTTTACCCATCTTCTGATTTACCAGAACCTGAATGGTATGGAAATTTCATCTGGATCTTACGCAACAAACAAACAAGCTGAGATCTGGTGGGTTAGTGGTGGCTGGATACATAAAACTTTATTTCCTTCCAAGGGTTATGCAGATTGGTCTTTGCTTTTCAACCAGCCTTCTGGTCACTTATCACAATTTTTTTATCTGTAAGGTCTCTGAGACCTTCAGACATGTGATTTAATACTTCAGTTTTGGCCTATTAGTACGCATCTCTTGTTATCATGAACTGACTGGTACTTTTCCTTCCACTTTCCCCCCACGCTGCTTGTTTTAAGTTATTCTGGTTCTTTTGGTGCAGTCATGCTTTCCACCGAATTGATGACAAGGAAGCAGTGTCCTTGGAGAAGCAAAGGTGCAGGGCAGTTTTGTTTGTTTGCTCGTTTCTGCTGATGGTTCGGTCATAGGTTGTTACAAGAGTTTGATCCTCATAGGTGAAGCTCAGTAGACCACACACATTGTTAATCAAGCATCATCAATTCTTTCTGCTTTTTCCCTCTCTGCAAGGAAGAAGAAATGATATGTGCCAGCCCAGCCTGTTGCCCCTAACCACAAGCAAAGAACCCACTGACGTCTCCTAGATAAACCTGGTCATGCCAGCTTAGATGTTTTCTCCATTTCTGTAGAGCAATCAGGGAATAACAGTAGCACTTTCCAAGTGATGAAGAGAGCTCAGCAAGATAAACCACAGGCGTGGTGAATTAGTCACTTGATAGAGCATTTACACTTGAGCCTCCTCTCTGTGAGGAAAAAAAATTTGTGAATGAGAAACCGCACGCTGTCAGTGGAAAAGGCAGCCTGTTTTTCTACCCACAGCAGAGGAAAGAGCACTTCACGTAAAACTCAGCACGATGGCTGGCAGATGAAAACTCCAAGCCAGCGGACGACCGCAGTGGTGGCTGGAGGAGAGCAGCCCACGTCAGCGTTAAATCGAGAGTTTCTTGGGCAGATACCCGGCCTTGCCCCTGATGCTGTGAGGTTCCCATTGTGAGGAGAGAACTTCAGCACGGAAGATGATGGGTCATTACCCCGCTTCTAAATTTTAAGCTATTTCTGACCTTCTGGGGCTCCTTTTCTGTAACTAGTGAAATAGAAGAGGGTTTCTTGTTCCATGAAATACATGGGGATTTTAGAAAAAATTCTCGTTTCACTTGAATGAGCAAAACCAAGGTTGTTCAAAGTTTGGATTGTAAATGGTTACAAAGAGGGGGCGGCAAATCATGTCAGCATCTTGTTCCCTCTGAGACCTACAGCCTGTACTTGTGTTCCCTGTACTCTCAAAAAGCCCTGCTGACACTAGAAGATGACTGAGGAGAATATCTCAGTGATGTGACTCATGCTCAGCTTATAGATACATTCAGCACAATCTGCTTTCAGGCCATGAAAAACAAGGTGCTGGTGCAGCTCCTTTTATAGAGTGGAAAACAAAATGAATCTTTGAGGGAAGTTTAATAGGTGGAAGGGAAGAAGCCATACTAGTTTCCTGGGACCTGCAATGCAAGAAAAACTGTTTTCCAGATCAGTGACAGTAAAAATACTTCAAAACTGTTACAAACTGCCCATGCGGTACAATGGCAAGAAGTGCATTTGGGTGCACTCAGTGAGCGAGGACAACTAAGAGGATGCAGAAAGATGTTTGTTCTAATTTCAGCATGCGGTTTCACTATTGATTTTTCTGTCTGAACCAAATTTTCATTTCTTTGAAAAACTGAAATATTGCAGAGGGCCTGAAGAATGTAAACATGCACTCCATTATAAACAAGACATTAAGGACATAAATTCAATCTTGTCTGTGAAAGGAAAAATAAAAATTGGCTAGACTGCAGTTCATCTACATAAATGACCTTATAAGAAACAACAGAATTCTCCAGTCAGACAGAAGAAAACACAAGAAAGCCTTACTTTTTTCACAATTGCACATTGGCATTATTCCCTTCTTCCTTCTCCTCTACCATACTTTGTACAGTTAATTCTCACAGCATCCATGTTCATCACAGCATTCCCTTGATGTTGTGATGTTTTCCTCCTCCAAAGGGTGCTATCTCAGATTCTCTGGACTAGAATCCACGCACTTGGCATGGCAGTTGTACAGTCACATTTCTCCCTGTTTTATTAATCTCACTCTTGAGTTTATTAAGTCCCTCTTAATTCAGTCTTCCTGGTCTTTAGTGGCTGATTATTTCATAATTTGTTCTAAAGCCTTGTACACCATTGTTGTCAGGTAACATGCTTGTATCTGCCTTGCTGGTTGTTTCTCCCTTTCTTAATGACAGTTGTTACATTTACTGTACTCCATTCTGACAGCTGCTATCACTCATTTGATAGTTTGATTAAGTTTTCTCCTTACTGAGATTGCACTTTTACATGTCTGTGTATTCATTTCCCTGATGAAAGAACCCCTAACTCCACCTTCTTGCTCCTGCTTTTGCTTTAGAAAGGATAGGATAATTCCAGTCACTGCCAGTCATCCTGACTTTGCTTCCATAGTCATGTGTTTGCTCCTATCCAAATTATCTTGCTCAACTACTAGCTTTGTATTAAAAATTGAAATAAGTTGTCTATTTAATTTTTGGGCTATGCTATATACAATCACACAGCACAGCTTTAATTTCACCCTATTCCAACCTCACTTCTTTTTGTATGATCCTCTCGCTTATATGGTGATGGCATGTTGTGTTGTTTTTTTTTTTGGTTTTTTTTTTTTTTATGTCTGACTTTGCTGTGAATTGAGAAAGTTCTAAGTTGCATCAATACTTTCTTCTGTCTGTCAGGGCTCTTCTGTGTTACTGCTGTTCTTTAACAGATGGTTGGGTTGTCTGCTCTCATAAAAATAGGATCATAACCCAGATTGGAAAGGAGTAGCGGAGAAACACGGATAGATCTTTTGCTGAAAGCAAGGCTATGTATTACGCTATATAGAGCCCTGTTAAGTGGAGTTTTGAATGTTTGAAGAGATATTTGACCACTTCTTCTTATTAGATTATGGTTAGATAATCCCAAGCTTTCTCATTTGTGTCTGGAAAAGCCTAGTTCCTTCAGTCATTCTTCATAAGTAAAGACCTCAAAGCCCCTGATCTCATTGGTGGCACTCAGTTGTATCTTCTTATTTTCTAGTGTATCTCTTAAGATGGGAACAAACTAGATGCATTGTTCTGGATGTGTCCTGAGAAGTACCAAGCAGAACAGGAGGCATTACATTGCAGGAGCTGCTAACTATACTTTTGCTGATACTGCCCAGAGCACAGTTTGCTTACAAGTAGTTTAAGGGTGCAGTGTTAGTTTATGTTCAGCTGTCCACAAGAATTTCCAGGTCCTCTTTGAAGAGCCATATTCCAATTAGTCACAATTTTTCTTTTTTGTTTGTTTTGTTTTGAGGTAAATTCCAAGTAATCGTGCAATCCTGACTTGCGGAAATTCCAGTTTTTCTTCATGTTCTCCTTCCCTTTAGACCATCTGATTAGTTTCATTAACTTCTCAAAACATTTCTTTTTGAAACGAAAATACATTATGTAACTGTGAAGTTATAGCTTACGTAACAACATCCTGCCAGAGAACTGGGATCTCCTTTAATGGTGCATTTCCCAATACTATTTACCCTCCCTCTAATGTTTTATTTGATTGCATTTTACCTTTATATAGCCATGGTATTGGATAGTGGAGATCCTACAGGACTCCAAAGGAATGCATTTTACAATGATTTTTTACCTAGTCCCATTTTAGGTTTCTATGATATTCTTTCAGACTTTTTGACTATTAGTTCCTTCAGTGGCATACAACATTTTGTCATCATCCGTTTGTTTTTTTTTTAACTCTTGGTTTTCCTAAACTTTGTTGTCTGTGCTCTTGGCATGACCGCTACTTCACTATTACACATTTTTTATTACTTCTACTGCATTTATGGAGTCACCATAAGACTTTCACAAGGACTTTCTAAATGCAGATCCTACCCAGATATAATGTATGCTGCAACTCAGAAGGAACAGAAAAACAACATAGATAAATTTTTCTTTCAGCCAATCAATACTTCATTATCATTGACTCTTTGACATAATTTTCCTGCCCAGATTTACTTGGAATCAGTGACATCCAGCAAGTTTCTTATGAGTGTAATTCAGTACAGAGATTATGAAAATTTAAAAATGGGTTCCTGTGTGTGTTCATCTGTGAGAAGATTGATGAGTACTTTCAAATATGTAATAACTTTTTCCACATATTCCTTTCTGTACAGCTGTTTGTCTCCTTGAGACTGATTATTCTGGTTAAGAGTCTATTACACCAACATTTTAGATTCCTGCTTCCCAATGCTTGGAACACTCAGTGCTGGTGCTTAAAAAAATCAAATAAGACATTAGAAACTGCTGAATGAGAAATTCTATGTGTATTAGCAAAAGGAGTAGAACTGCCCTCCATTCAGTAAGTCAGAAACCTGATATTAAGAACCCAACTGCTACACTGATTTGTTTTGTATTTATTTTCAGCCAGCTCTAGTTTGGGTCCATGGCTAGAACTCCCATTAATTATTAAGGAGCTTCTGATAATAAATTCCCATTTTATTCTGTCTGAAAGATAGTAGTAGCTAATCTGAAAGTTCTTTGGACATTTTTGGAACAACTTTCTCATCAGAACCAGTGATTCTCTAAAGGAAAATTCTCCCACAGAAAGGAGAGAACATTTGAAGTGTGCTAATGAAAAAGAGAGTTTATGTGTTTGAAATTTGAGCTCTTCAAAATAGAAATTCAATATGTTTGCTTTTGAAAAGCTTTAAAATGATTCCTGACTACATGGTATGATACTACACTGTAGCTAATGCCTGGTGTACCATAGCTCTTCTGCTACTCATATTCATACTAGACAGATTAAAATAAAACAACTCTAGGTACCATGTGATAAAATCTCTTTAATTTTGGCTCACAAACAGCCATATGGTTTAATTTTTTGGTAGTCTTGTGTGGAGGTGGGACCTGAACTTGGTGATCCTTGTGGGTCCCTTCCAATTCAGGATGTTCTATGGTTCTTTGGTAGATATAGAATCAACTGATGTGGCACAGCAGAGGCAGAGGCAAAGGCAAAGAAGGATGAAGTAGGAGTCCAGGGCCATGTACAGATTAATATGGGAGAATAGGATTAGTTTGGATGGGAGACTAAATCTCCTTTTGTAATTCTTCATGGGTTTTGGAAGATTGTCATAGACATCATGTAGGCTTCCCAATATATTAACAAATCCTTAAATAACTGATGTAATGAATATTATTTCACAACAACCAAGTACCTGTGTAAGGAAAGTGATTCTTCCCCTTTGATATTCAACAAATACAGACATTTAAAAATACCAATCTATGGTCTGTGATTAGCAGAAAACCTTGCTGTTGCTTAACTGTCAGTTGTAATGAAAGCTGTGAACCTTCTGACTCCTTCTCAAAATAGGATAAAACTTCTGATTCTGTTCAAAAATTACCAAGGGGAAAGGAACTGGCTTCTAGAGAAACAAGTTTCATTTCCTCAAAAAAAGAAAGATTAGCAAACTAACGTGCATTTTGTTCTTTTCCAGCATCTCTTTGTTTTAATGTCTTAAATTTTATTTTATTTTTTGAGGGGAACTTGCTAGAAACTTCAAAAAAGCAACAGAAACTTAGTTCTCCCATTTCTCTATATTTCTAATACTTATTATTAGCACAATTTCTAATTAAATCTCCACATCTCCTGGGGCTGATTAGAGAGTATCCATTCAGATCACTTTATAGCTGTTAGTTCAGGTCTAAGATATGTGACTTTAAACTGAAGTGCATCTACACATGACCCACAGAAGCTCTTTTACAAGTCTTATTTCCTGTGGAGATAGAGAGGAAGTGTACTTAGGGTGTGAAACATTTCTTTAGTTTATTTTTTTTAGCTCCTAAGGAGCAGAGATCTTGCATATTTCTCTTTTCAGTTTAAGTTCTGAATCTAACTGGAAACTCTTTGCAACTAAATTTATCTCAAGAAGTCCACTTATAAGTAAAATGTCATCTGTGGATGGATTGCGTATATGCTTGGATTTCTGGTGTGCTCATAACTGTTCTGGAGGCAGAACAGAAACAGGTAGGACCAAATCATCATATTGATTTGCTTTCTTTTTCCTGTGAGTAGAGGTGATTGGTTTTCTTAAGTCACGCAGTTTTGAATGGCACTAGAGAGTAAATTGGGCAAGGGGAATCCCCGCTAAACTGTCTCCTGGATTGTTTTAGAAGAAAGGATTACATCACACAGAAGGTTTCTGCTACAAAACTTCCTGTGGACATTTCCAAGAGGTGACGAAAACAAGTGCCCGCTCTGTAGGTGGATTTGAAATATTTCATGGATATTTTCTTATAGATTCTGGAAACAGATCATCAGCTTCCACCATATGCCCACATCTGAACATTTGTGCTTATACGTGCACGTGTTAATTAATTATTTTTTAAAATGCAAGGAATAATGTGAAAATGACCAGATTTGCCCCCAAAATACTAATTTATACTAATATTATATTGCACTAATATTTAGCTTGGGCAAACGAATGTCAAAGTACAGCCAGAACTTAAATGGCATTTGCATTTCTTGTTGGAAACTAAATCAAATGCCTCCACCTCAAATAAAAGCCAACAATTCAGACAACTGATATAAGGAAGAGGAATAAATCACAAAAACCAACATGTGAAGAAAACTTGGTAAACATACAGTCACAGAATCATAAAGATTGGAAAAGACCACTAAGATCCTCTAGTCCAGCTGTCAACCTATCATCACCATGACCACTAACCAAGTCCCTCAGTGCCACATCTCCTGGCTTCTTGAACACCTCCAGGGACGGCGATGGCTTCACCTCCCTGGGCAGCCTGTTCCTCTGCATCATCACTCCTTCTAAGAAGTTCTGAATGTCCCCTGGAGCAATTTAAGGCCATTACCTCTTCTCTTAAAATGGCAGGATCATAAATGCAACTGGCTCGTTGCAATGTGGAAGGTCTGAAAAGCACCTTAGGCAGATCATACTGAGAATGTGTGGGAAATATTGGATTGATAATGGAACTGGAAATCATAGCCCCCAGTTGAGTCTGCAGTGAATTTTCAGGAGAGTCCCTGTTATTTTGGGAGGTATTGCAAACTGGATGCAGATGACATTGATAGTTTTGAGACCTTGGCTGGTATTTACCCACCACATACAGCATCTAACAGACAACTGATCAGAGTCTAGCATCATTTAGACATCTCTCTTTGAAAACAAATGTCCCTCTTGAATATGCATTGTGAAGTACTATGGCAGATCGCTGGATGCAGAAGTTAAGATGTTTGGATCCATGTTTCAGCTCAGTTTTTGTATAAACATACGACAAAGACACATATCTATATATGCATTCAAAGAAAACAACAGAAAGTCATAATTAGAGAATATAGTCAAGCCAACTTACAATGGAACTGTTTTCTTAATCAATTAATTCTCTTCAAGTGAATTAAAGTGTTATGTTAAAACAAACATAAATATCTGTGAAAAAGCTAATGGAAATACTCCTGGTCTTACGGAGAATGCGGCTATTAGGGAAGAAGTAGGAAACCTTGCAAGATCATTTTGGGAAGATCTGCATTTATAAAATGCATATTATTTTATAGAAAACTTTACATCCAGCAAGTTACAAAGTGCCTTAAGTCTGGAGGTTGTACTGATAGCATTGGAATGATAGCATTGCATGGTTAGCATTAAAAATCAACAATATTAATGTTGTAGATGCCATTACTGCTTACAGAACTTAGGTGGAAATGTTTTTAAGTCCTTAGGAAGAATCTGTAAACAATTACATTAAAATAGTAATCTTTTTCCCATTTATTTGCCTTCCTACTCTTTAAAAATTCTTGCCTTCAATAATTTCCCTGCAAATTGATGATTAAAAAGTGCTTAGTAAATAATCCTAACCCCCAAACTCTAACAAAAGCCCCAAGATTCAAAAAATCACATCACATCACATCACTGAGGCTTTAGAAAGGAAAAAAAAATACTATGAGATTCATCATCTAATGCTCAGAACGGAATGAATCTCTAAAAGATACGTGGTGCTGAAAACAGAAAACTTTCAGGACTAAGTAAGTGTTTTATTCTTCTTGGAAGAATGAAGATGAGCTGGTGAAAATGGAAGGTTTTTTTGCAGAAAACCCAATAGATAATCTGAGGTTGTAGTACAGGAAGTATTTTAAGTAACAGCAGCCAACAGCTAGGCTGCTTTTCCATTGGTACAGCCTTAAAGTAAAAACAAATAAAATTTGGAATTATCTTCTATTTTATGGATAACAGATTTTTATTAGGACGTGGCTATGTTAAAGCTGTAGAAGTATGAAATAAAAACCTGTGCCGTTTCACTGTCATTGCCTTCTATGCTGCCATTATTATTTTCCATACTTCATTACAAGAAAAAACACATTTTATGACTGCATCTGCCTTTCTTGTGGCTGTTTCCTGTTGGTAATTCAGAAAATTTTTATCATGCATACATGCAGAGTGGGATGTCTTTTTTTGTGGAGAGCTGGAAAGAAGTTTGCGTCAACCTCTACCAAAGCACAAGGAACAAGGAGGACCCTTCAGTGCCCATTATATATCAGTGTTCTTGAGCAATCAGCACTATCACAACTTTTGTTGTAGGTCCTCCTTTCTAACCTCAGAATTCCTTACACACCTCAGTTCTTTCAAAGAAAGGGAGGGATGACAGCTTGTTTTAAATGTATTGTCATCTCTGCATTTCTCTAGAAAAATATTTTAATTCTGTTTCTGAATTTTGCTATTGCTTGGCCCAGAAAAAAGAGGATATATTCTCAAGGCAAAACCCTGGCAAGGCAGGAACTTGAATTCCTCTTCTTGTAGGGTGGTTGAGTACTCAGAGCACGAGGGGACAGTTACTTCCTCTTATTAATTCAGAAAGTCATAATTGGTGTTTTGTGGGGAAAGGCTCTCCCGTCTCATAAACTTCTTTCATCCCACATACCAAATTGAAATTCTGAAGGGAAGTATGATGCAAAAGTCTTGTGTTATTCAAGGTACCATGTTTCTAATTTATTTTACCTCACACTCTAATCGCTTAAAATAGTAACCATAAGTTAATTATATAGCTGGACATCTCTGTCACTGCTGGGTGTTAGTTTCCTCCACTTACCTTTCTTCAGAAGACTCATCATCTGATGTGTGCGAGAAATTTTGTGACAGAAATAAGACACCTATGATATTTTTTTTTTTTTTTTTTTTTTCCTTGATGCCAACTGTGTGCAGCCAGGTGCATGAGTCCAAAGGATCTTCTTTGTGCTGTGTTCCAGAATGGCACAATCAGGTTTTCTTATACTCTCAAACAACATTTCTAAAAAGTAACTGGAATGTGCAGAATATAATATTTGATTAGAAAATGCCAGATAAATTTGAGAATTTCAGAACTTAATCCCCTCTCCAAAATAATAAAAAAGATTAACTTATGGAGCCTTTCTCTATTGATTTCTATTCTTTCCTTCCTTCCTTCCTTCCTTCCTTCCTTCCTTCCTTCCTTCCTTCCTTCCTTCCTTCCTTCCTTCCTTCCTTCCTTCCTTCCTTCCTTCCTTCCTTCCTTCCTTCCTTCCTTCCTTCCTTCCTTCCTTCCTTCCTTCCTTCCTTCCTTCCTTCCTTCCTTCCTTCCTTCCTTCCTTCCTTCCTTCCTTCCTTCCTTCCTTCCTTCCTTCCTTCATTCCTTCATTCCTTCCCTCCTTCCTTCCTTCCTTCTTTCTTTCGGGGGTGGAGACAAATGTTAGTCTTTCAGTGTGTTCACAAGAGCTAGTTACAAAGTAATGAAGTCTGATTGCCAAGACATCCTCTTTGTAGATAGATAGCTTTACAATGAATAATAATAGTAATTATGTAGTGCTGGTATAAAGTGTGTAAAACTTCAATTACTTAGACCACTTACTGCCCCCCAACATTGTGGAGGAAGAACAGAAGGAACTACTTCTACCTTATAGAAAAGTAAAGCAAAGAATGAAGTGTTATGCAAGGTCAGAATGGGTTTTCCAGCCCTGGGCTGCTTTCCTTGCACAGTGGTAATAGAAAGAGATACTGAGTTTTAGAGAAATGAAAGTCTGTCAGAGATCTGGGCTATTAAGTGTAGTTCCTTTGTCACGACTTAATCAGAACACTGAAGAGTTCACATAAAATAAAAAACGAAAGGAAAAAGCTTTAGTCAGTGGTCACGGTGAAATCTGACATGACTGTGCAAGGACATAATTGGGTAAGTGATGCAAGGCATTGCCTGAACCAAAGGGTGTGAAACCGCAACTTTGCGTGAAGAATCAGAAGATTTCCAGGCAGCAAAATGAAAAAATGCTTTGGTTTCATTTCATATTGCTTTTGGAAGAGATGACAGTCCAGCTGTAACTGTTGAGCTACACACAAGGACCATTCCAATTACATGTGGCACAAGACTTTTCAGTACTGTTCTGGCATGTCTTTTACCTAGATAACAGCTAGTGCTCAGGTAAAGATCTTTTTATTAGTAGCAAACATTTACTCTCATCCAGCATGTGCTCAGTACATATGTACCAAGGAAGACAGTTAAAGAACTCTATGGTCTTAATCCCTTGTCTCTCTAGAAGAGGGGAGATATTTACAGGATATTCCATTATGTATGTAATGGTGCTATTAGCCCAGGAGAGGCAATGTAGAGGAAATGTCATTTCTTGAGCTTTCCTCCCAACTTCATTGCTCACTGTTCTTGGTCAACTAGAGAGACATGAGACATGGAGACCTGTTTGGATACATTGTGTGGCAACACAAAACAAACCATCTGGAAGCAAAGCAAAACTCCTAGGACTCGGGGGCTCTCACATTCTGACCACCTAATCCAAGTTGTTGCTTAGTTTCAAGGTGATTTGGAAAGGTGATGGCGTGTGCTAATAGCATAAAATATGATAAAAGCACGTAAATATTAACATGGCACAACTTATTCAAATGTAAAGAATTTTTTTTGTTAGAATACGTTTTCTGTCCCGTCATCAGATTATGCATTTACCATAGAATATTCAAATGTTTCTCTGATCACTGAATAGTGGTGACAAATAGAAGTACTGAAATAGGAATATTACTTTGAAGAAGGCTGGTACCTGGAAGTCAGATCTGAACACAGAAGATAGCATGACAAAGCTGTATGCCATGGATTTCTTCTTCTTTGCTATCGTTTCTCATTCTATTGTCTCAGTTTATGATACAATACTCATGGTGATGCTTAATGGGCAAAGGACCAGACTGAAACTGGAAGATATTGTCTGTGTTCCTAGATTTGCATTTACTAGATGCCGAATGATCATGAACCACCCCATTGCTCTTTGCTTCCATTTTCTGACCTGCAAAATTAGTTGTCTGTGGTCTTCTCTGAAATGCGATGAGAATCTAGTAATGAAATCAGCTATACAAATCCCCAGAACTTCCAAACAGTATCTACAAAAGGTGCACTGGAAAAATCCTTTCTTTCTGGTATTTCTTACTCCTATTATTCTTAAAAGCTCAACTTAGCATTCTGTTCAGTAATGGGAGATCAAAAGGAAGTAACTCTCCTGTGGATAAAAATGCACATTTGGTATGCTTAATACAGCAGTCTAACCTAATGCAGTGTAATCTGCGGAGAAAGGCAGTGTCACTGACTTCAACTTTCATCTCCTGGAATTATACCTTTTGCCTGATTGGTTCATTACAACAATTAATTGCATTCACTTATGTTGTAATTTGTTTGAGTAAACGGTTCCAAACTGTTTACCCTCCTAGCCTCACTTCTTTACACATACATAATTCAACAGAAAGCCACTATTCAAATTAAGACATGTGGCAAAAAGAAAATTAGACTTGATGACCCAGTCCCTCTTGCAGCGGTATGTTTCTGACAGTTTAAAGAGCCCCATATGTAAGAGGAATCACTTTCCATATGCTGTTGACATTTATTTTCCAACAGTTTGCCAAAGAATCTCCCCATTGGCTCTTGGCCAGTTGATATACTTCAGCACGTGTCTCTTGTCTTGTAAAGTTTTCTTAATTTTCCCATACATGCAAACCCATGTTAAGCTGTGCCACAACACGTATTTTGTCCTTGCTTGGTTTACAAAACAATCCAGGTATTTTCACATCACTGATAGAATCAAAGAATCATAGAATCACAGAACCCTTAGAGCTGGAAGAGACCTTTTAAGATCATCTAGTCCAACTTTCCTACAATGAACGAAGACGTACATAGCTAGGTCAGGCTGCATGGAGCCCGATCCAGCCTGGCCTTGATAGTCTGGTATTGCTATTGTGTTGCATGTGAGTTTGCTTTGTATTTCTAGCATGATTACTTTGATCTTTGTGCTGTGCTTTGAGGAGTTGTTGAATAGCCATGCTTAGCATTATCACCTCACCTCTGTCGCAACACTTCTGACAGTTCAGTCCAAGTTCAAGCCAATAAGGATATTGTCTAGCATCAATACTGCAAGTGCACTTACAGCCAAAAAATCAGTGCAGTACTGTTTCTGTTGTGAGATGCATGCCATCTTGATATGCTGCAGTTCCCAGGGAGTTCTGCATGTAGATTTTGGGCCTGTCACCACTGATGGGATTTGCTTCTTCTGTTGGCAAAATGGCAATCCTCTTTTTGCAGTGGTCATTGCAGCCTAGACTTACCCTGTTGGAAGGAGATCTTCTTTCAACCTGTGGATAAAAAAACTATTAATAGAATTACTAGCCGTTTCTTGAGATTGGAGGTACTGTCAAGTAAGGGACAACTTCTTGTAAGGAACATTTGAAGACCCATACAGTCTTTCTGGTGGCCACTTTGAGTCCCTTCTGTTTCTCATGGGCTACAGATATCCTCTGCTGAGGACTGTGTGAACAGAGCCCACATCTTCCCCCTTCCTGATCCTCTCTTGCTTTTTTCCTATGAGGTTCTTTTTCTTTTCCTCGCGAGTCTAGTACTCAACCTGCACTCATTTACTACAGTCTAAAATTACTTGACTTCATTATAAAGCTCTGCACAGTGAGCTTTTTTCAATCTAATGATATTCCTCAAAGCAGAGTTCAGTGCCCATGCAAGAACCCCATCTCCAACAGCCTTCAACAGATGCGTTATAGGGGTCTATACACACTTGGGGATCATTCTTTTTCTCTGATTCCACTGGGCTTTTTAAAACAACATATTTCCCATACATAAGTGAACTTAATACAGAGGTGGGGAATTTCAATCATTGTCAGACACAGATGAGTGCCTTGAGTAGAAAATATCCTGCTTTTGCAAATAGTAGGAAATCATAGGGATATTTAATATATCATTGCATCCACGCTGGAACCTCTTTTTCTCTAAGTCTAGTTTGAATTCAGGGTAAATAATGAGAAAGAGCTAGAATAGACTTCAGACTATGGAAAGAATGAAAATAGTGTTTCATGGACGGACAGCACTAAGAAGATTTAAAATTTAAAATGATTCTGATAGATGCCACAGAAGCCTCAGTGGTTACTTTAAAAGAATACCAGAAATGAGTTGACTGTTATACTGACCCTTTAACCACATGAGACGATTTTTCAGATAGCTTGTAAGAGTGTGCCTGAGCCACAAGGGATCCTCTTCAATCACTATCATAATTTCCCTCTTTTTCCCCACCACGGGTAAAAGAAACTTCAGAAATTGCCACGTAAATTTTACCATCTGATGAACCACTGAAAAATTTTCCAGGACCATGCTTTAAGAAAGACACTTTCGAGGGATTCCCTCAACCAACCAATAGCAAAATCTTATCTAACACTATCTTGGTTAAATATACACAGCCTGCGATGACGAAATAAAAAATTTCAAGACCAGGTATAAATACCACTGACAGGCAGATGAAGTTCACTCGTCTACTTTCTTCTAATAGAACATATAACTATTAGAAGCTGAAGCTCACTGAGCTTATATCTGCCATCTCCCAGAAGTTATCAGAGCATTTGAACTGAGCCATCACCAAGAAGATGACTTGCCAGACTTACAACATGTTTGTTCTGTCTGTCATTATGATCTATTATGGACATACTGCAAGTAGTCTAAATCTTGTTCAGCTTCAAGATGATATAGACAAACTGAAAGCTGACTTTGTAAGTATTGTCTTCTACTGCATTTCTCTTCTCCTTCTGCTTCTTGTGCTGTAGATACAAATGCAGTAGCACTGTAGAGCACTGTTTGTCCTAGATCTCAGTGTATATCAATATGCAGTATATGATGATTATAGAATTATTTTTTCTGTTACATCTTTTTTCTTTTTTCTTTTCTTTTTTTTCCTTTTTACAATAATATGGTCAGTTTCTTGGGTTTTGTCAGCTTTTGGTCTCCCACAAGTATGATTCAGTTTTTCTTTCAGTTTTTCATACTGTGACTGTTAATGCAGCAGTTTGCATTTATTTCAGGGATGTTCCACCTTTCACAAGATCTTCTCCCAGCTCCATTCGCTTTTGAATTCATGAAATATTTTATTACAAGAAATCCTAATGCAGTTTGTTATGAATGAATCGAGACTCCGTTCTATTCAGATGCAATTTACTGCCACTTTTACAACCTCCAGGCATCCTGATGTCTGTGACTATAGTCTGGTGTGGAAATGTTAAGTGATAGTACCTTTTTTTTTTCAGACAGAATTTTGATAACTTAATGACTGTAATAGTAGTTCACCTAACTTCAACTAGGAGGCATTGAAGAAATTCACAGCTGACTGCAGCTGGGGTTAGTCATAGAGATAAGAGATCTACAATAGCGGCATTTCATCTTAATCTTTCATCTTAATATGCCGTTGGTTTTGTTTCTATTTTCTTTAATCACATGAAAGTCATAGCAAGAGTCTGCTCCTATTTCCAGCTCTGATTTTTCAGAATTTTGTGCATGTGAAAGTTGAGATTTAGTAGTCAAAGAATCACTTCAGAGACGCGGTGTAATACTTTATTGTTCCAAATTGCTACGAGGCCAGCTGTACCATCGGCCTTACATCCTAAATTCATCATTAGTGCAGCTAAGAGATGTTTATACTAGAACATACAGAACTCGGTCTGAGAGATCCTGAGTGGTGGTGAGCCTCTGGCAGAGAAATTAAAAAGCTGCAGTCAGCAGCAGATGCTTGCTACTCTTCAGAGCTGCAGAGTCGGCTTTGGCAAAGTGCTCGGCACCAGGAGCCTATCAGCTTGTGGGCTTACTGTCAGCCTGCAAGCTTTCCCATTACACTCACGGTATTTAAATTACCAAGCAGACGAAAAAGGAAATAGCAGCTGTTGTGTATAAAAAGAAAGACAAAACACAGAAAAGGAAATGATTAAGTTTGCCCTTCCTTGCTGGGAGAACTGTATTGTTCTTTGTTTCCTAGAGCCTGCCACAGTGTGTGGCTAACACCTGATGGTTAAACTCTGACCCTGCAAGCCTCTTGATAGCCCACATATCACCATACCATATGGTAGCCTCTTACATATCCCCATATCTGACTGCGGGCTACTGGGCTATTCTCCAGTTTTACAAATGACAGTTTTATAGTATAGTTTTATTGCTAATTTCTCTTTGTTTCACATGAGATTTTACTGAGACAGGGTGAATACGAACCTAGAGGTGCTACCGGATCTGACAATGCCTAGCCAGCTGCTAGGCTTAATAATTTAGTTCTCAGCTATCAATAACAAAACTGACAGTGAACAGTTGGTAAAATATGGTGGTGAATGGCTCTGTTCTCATGAACTGTATCAGAAGATTTAACTGATAAGAAGACTAATGGGGTTTTTGTTGCTATATAGTCATACAATGTGATTTAGTGCTTAGATAATTCCTTTGCAAAGTAGTTCAGAATCCAAAGCGTTGCAATAATTACATATTAATGGTGCAAATATCACGCGTCTGTGCTTTTTACTGTTCATCTGAGTGGAGAACAGTATTTACCTTGTAATAAATAGTGTTTGTATAACAGATGCTTATGTTCTCTGTTGTAGAACTCAAGTCATTCAGATGTAGCTGACGGTGGACCAATTATTGTAGAGAAACTGAAGAACTGGACAGAGGTGAGTCAGAACCAGATGTGACAAAACATCTCATGTGCTCTGAAGGGCACTTCTGGTAAAAAGCAGCTCTGAGGCCAGTGTAACCAGCCTGGGCAGAGAGAATATGAGCAGAGGCGGCTTTGGTAGCATGAATATAAGAAAGCAGCCTCCTTTAAAACGCATCTCTTAAAGTTCAGTGTGCTTTATGCTGCACCATGGATTGATCCTGAGGTACAGCCAAGCCCAGGAGATGACTTACAGCATCTTCTTTGTCATGCAGTAACTTGGGGCAGAGAAGACCCTGGATTTTAATTTCCTTCATTTTCCTCTTGATGGTCACTCACAGACCTTTCTTTTTGAATGTATTCTTCAACAGAGAAATGAAAAAAAGATCATACTGAGCCAGATTGTTTCAGTGTACTTGGAAATGTTTGAAAACACTGACAAGTCAAAGCCGCACATCAAACACATATCTGAGGAGCTCTATACTCTGAAAAACGACCTTCGTGATAGCACAAAGAAGGTGAAAGATATCATGGACCTGTCAAAGCTTCAGGTAAGGCTCTTTGTCTGCCTCCAAGGCACTTGTGACCTTGTGTTTTCCAGTTTAGAGTCCTGAAGCAGGGCAGTGTTAGTTTAGTAACGTACCTGGTAACCCTTGGCTGGCTCCACTTGCGATGGAAAGTATAATGTTTCCACTGGGGCTGCTCACCCTGGGCCTTGCCAGTGCCTGGCACAGAGACAGTGGCAGCTGCTCCTGGTGATTAGAAATCGGGTTGGGAAGTTGTGCCTGGCACATCTCTGTGGGATCTGGGTCACCCAACTTGTTGGATGAGTGCTTGCGGTGTGAGCCACCAACTTCTGCTGATCCCTGTGCTCTGGAGGAGCTGGTGGCTGGTGCGTACCGCAAGCGGTGTCACAAACCAGCAATGACCACAGAGTGCCTCCGTTGCACAGCATGTGCTTGGTCTGTTACACTGCAAAGTAACAGAGAAGGCAGAAAACAGAAATCTGTGAAAAAGGGGTTCTTAGTTTCAGGAACTGGGCGGTAGAGTAACCGAAAGCTTCCAGTTTCTCTTCTGTGTCATTAGCAGTTAAGCCTGAAGGGTGGAATCAGTAAATAAATACAGCTCTCAGTGTGACCTTTGTATTGTCTGTTTCTTGCTCAAAACAGATGAGCGACTTGAGAATCCAGCGCAAAGCTGCGAATGAGCTGTTCAGCATCTTACAGAAGCTGGTGGATCCTCCGAGTTCCAAAAGGAAAAGAAGCCAGTCTCTGAGGCGATGCAATTGCTAATGGCATCTTATGACCTTTTGTGCTCAACTAGTTTAAATTTGACAATGCACAATGTTTATTTTTTGATTTTTTTTTAACTGAGCTTTTATATGTTTATTTATTAATATTTAAGTATTTTAAATAATTATTTATATTAAAAGAAAACAACAACAACAACAATGGAAGTATTTATACCTCCTACTGCTATGCAAGAAACGATTTTGTCTTAAAATCCTGTCTATCTGTTATATGTTTGTTGGCCTGAGAATACTGAATGAGGTGATGTTTACCAAGTTTCTGTGTGGAAATACTGAATTGACATTGATACTGTACTCAGGAAAGCCCATTTGCATCTGCTCAGCTCTAAGCATATCTAAATCCAAATCATGGAAGTAGATTAGCTTTAAGGTGAGAAAATGCACTTTTCTGAACTGGGATCTGGGTGGTTTATTGTTGATAATTATTATTATTATGCACTGAAGCAACTGAGAGGCCAGGCTATTTGGCAGCTCCAGGAAATGTGACAAGTTCTATTGCACTGACTTAACTTCAATGCACTTACTATGAACGTCTCTGTACTTTTTTTGTATTGAATGATCTAAGTGTGTCTGACATTAGTTTATTTATTTGGAAGTAGCAGTATGGAAGATTTTATCTCAAGGACTGTATTTTTGTATTTGAGTATTATTTAACGCTTTGGATTTCACAATGAAAGTTCCTTAACATTTGGATATTAAATAAAGATAAGAAGAAATTAATTAAGCATGCTTGCGCATTTATTCACCAGAATCTCTGTGAAAAAGTAGAATTCCAATTTTGCTTGATGTTGTCACAAAAGACAACCCTAAACAGGTCGATGAAGGTTTCGGTTTCTTCCCTCTGCCCAAGGTCTGGGAATAGATTTGGATAGTCCCAGAGTCTTGGGCTTAAAGAGGGGAGTTTGTGGGACTTTCCAATTTTCAGGTCCCAAGGCCGCTACCAAATAAACAATCTAGGGGCAGACTGGCTGAGCTGACTGGGAACAGGGCAGGCTTTCTTTGGGATTCCTGCCAACATGAGACTTCCAGTTCACACCAAGCTGAATCTGTAAGCTGGAGCAGAAACACATCGCTTTGCCCAAAGTTAAGTTGCAATAAACCCAATGGGTTTCTCTGTAATTGTTGCAGCCTTTTCTACTTCCTCGCACCCAGGTGTCTCCCCTGGTGTAAGACACCTTCATTCATGCCCCCATTTTATAGTCATAACAAAGTGACTCAGTAATCCTGGAGACTTGAATTGATTTTGAAGGAAACAGCTGTTCTTGTTTGTATTCATCACAGTCATGCATGTGCTTGTGACACACAAGTGATGTAATGCTGTGGGATTTCTCCAGTTAGTGGACTATGCATGAGAAGCCTCAGTACTCATTTAACATAGGCAATGCATCTTTCTGCTAGCCTCTAAAAACTGGCTCAAATAGCTGGCAGTTTGGGGGGCAGGTTGCTGCTCAGGCACATCATGTTGGATCTTCCCTGAGCCTTCCCTACCCAGTGTGAGTCTGTAAGACTACTTCTGCAGGGTGCTTAAGATAATGTGCATTCCCAGTTTAGCTCCATTAATGTGATAAATGCGCTGGAGGAGAACACCATAAAAATACGACTTCACAAGAGCATGTTTTTCCTCTCAATTGTGTACCATACAAATGAGGGAGAACATATTTAACATGAAAGCCTGTCAGATCTTCTTTTATATCCAAAGGACTCATGGATCTCCTGCATTGTTCCTCACAATATCTGACTAAGGAAAGCATTTCCAGCTAAGCTATATTAAAGTGCAAAATGGATTTTAATGGCTGCCCTAAATCTTTTCAAAGAGAAAACCAGTAGAAATGCTGGATATTTCTAGTAATGGTCAGTACAGTTTTATCCAGCAACACAGTCTGGGAGAGCTAACAGATGTGTTATTGAAATGGTATCATCTGTTCTGTGGTGGTTATAATTAGAAAAGGAAAAGAAATGATTTTTAAAAGTGGATAAAATTGATTGTTTCAGAAAGGTTGTGTATTTGATGCACCACTTCCTCAGTATGTTCATTCTGTCCCTCGTCTCTACTCCTCCACATCTCTTCACACTCCTCACTTTGAGCCTGATATTCACTCTCCTCACCCCACTGTGGGGCTGCGAGGGACAAGAAGAGCCTCTCTGCTCCCTCCAAATGACCCCTGTGTTTAGACACTCATATTTCACTCCACCACTGAGTTGTCTCTGTTGCAGGCTGAGCAGTCCTCAGCATGCAATTGTCTCCCACACAGCAGCCATGCCATCGTTTTGCTCTTTTCTATTTATTCTATTGATTGTTTTTGAGATGTTTTCCCATATTCTCTTTGAGATAAAGAGCCAGGGCCATACACCAGGCTGCAGTCATACTGTGCCGTAATGATTTCTGTTTTCTGACAATTCCTTTCTAATGGCTGCTAGTTTTCTATCTGACATCTTTGCTACTACTCAGACAAATCAATTTTTTTACAGAGCTGGCTGCTGAAATCCTAACGTCTTGTTCCTTAAACACATGAGCTTATTCAGCACCCATCACTGTGTCTGTAAAATGAAGATTGCTTTTGCTCATGTGTATAATTTAGTAATCATCAGCACTGATTTCAATCTGCCAATTTACTGCCTTGTCACTCAGTATTTTAAAATCCTGTAACAGTTCTCTGCAGCTGGACCTCCTCTTTGCTGCCCTGAATACCTTAGTACATCAGCAATCTGTATTATTCCACAGTTCACCCCATTTCCCAAATTTCAGATGGCCAAATTAAAAAGCACAGGCCCAGGCAAGCCTTCTCATGACTAAACTCGCTCAATTGCAAAACCTGTAAGCTGAGTCCTATGCTTTATTTCTTGTCTTTTAACCAGTCATGTGCTCACGTGAGGCCTTTAATTTTATATAACAGCTCAGCTTTGCTGGCAGCTGTACTATGAGAGTCAGTGGAGACTAGCGGATTCAAGGAGATGATGTTTTGAGTCTGCCCTGACTCTAGCTTAACAGTGAGGTGTGACTTCCTTTCACAAATGTCATATTTATTAATTTCTTGTGCACCACATTTATCCACAAGCCCACTCTGTCTCGAAATTGCATGGTATGGATGTCACCTTTACTGGCTTGCAGATTGCTGGGATTCCCCCGAGACATTTTAGATAACCGATAGCCAATAGGACCACTTTGTGTAGGTACAAACCTTGTGCCTACAGTTTGTAGTTCAGCTGTTTCACTCCGGAATCCCGCAGGACTCCTGGGTCATCAGTGTCATTTCAGATCTGTTCTACCCACCCCATTTCTCCCGAGTGACTCTTCCAGGGGTAACCGTGCCTTTATTTTGGTCTTGATCAGTGGGAGGTAGGGGAAGTGAAATGTCCAGAAAAGGGCTGCAGGTTGAAAACAACCCAAACCTGGCATGGGGTTTTCAGCCTAAAATAGCTACTCATTCAAAAACTCTCACATCTCTGCTACCTTGTATGCAACAGGGGAGTGATAACAGCAACTTCTGCAATGCATAGGATGTACGTAGGCTGCTGAAGTAGGTGAGGAAGAGTGTAATGGTTGAGCAACAGCAGCAGCTACAACTTCTGGGTGCATTTTGTTCTAAAGCAGCGTAGAGAAATACAACTCCCAGTTTTCCAGCTTCCTCTTCTTTTTTTTTTTCAGAGGTGCTCTCTCACAGTGAGCATATTCTTCCTGGGAGGGCGTAGTGAAGGCTTGTGCTGGATATTTCACTGCAGGTGTAAGCCGGGCAATTGCTTGATCCATGGCAAAAAATGGCCACAGCAGTACCATGGCCATACCATACCTGAGGGAGCTTGAAATAAAAAAGGGTTACAGTAGAAGAGCAGGACAAGCAGAAATGGTTTTAAGTTGAAAGAGGGAAGATTTAGGTTGGATGTCAGGGAGAAGTTCTTTACTAGGGGAGTGGTGAGGTCCTGGAACAGGATGCCCAGGGAGGTTGTAGATGTCCCATCCCTGGAGGTGTTCAAGGCCAGGTTGGATGGGGCCCTGGGCAGCCTGGTCTAGTAAACGTGGAAGTTTGGTGGCCCTGCCTGGCAGGGGGGTTGGAGCTTTGTGATTCTTGAGGTCCCTTCCAACCCGGGTCATTCTGTATCCTCTCCATGCTGCACTACAAATAGACACACTATTTGGGAGGTTTTACATAATTATTCCCACAGGAAAATATTCCTGAAAAAAATGTATAGTCTCTCTCCTGTGGGTTCATGTGCTATGAGCCCCAAATCGATGGCACTTGGAAGGAAAGCCATTCCACAACTCTCGATTTTATGTTATCCTCAGGCTGTTAACGTCACTAACTCTAAGGAAATTCCCCTGGATGCACTCTTCTTGTAGGCCCTGGAAAGTTAAAAGACAGATGTTACCCACTGACATCTTTCTCCACACTATGTGCAGCTCTCTCCTCCATCCACATTCACATCTCCCTGCATTAGCTGCTGATTCCGTAATACCACTCTGAGCTTAGTTAGATTTCTCTTCTCAAAGTCTGCATGTAGGTGTGGGCTATTAATGTTCTCAGGAGCAGGTTAAGACTTGTCATTTTATTTTCATCTTTAGATGGAGCATTAAGTAGAAATACTCTGTAAATGGTGCTTTTCCAGCAAGTTAAAATCTGCTTTCAGTGTTTTATAAAACATCCTCCCTATTTGTCTACATTTAGATGACTACACTACCTCAAGAAATCTTGAGTCTAAGTCGAATGGTGTAATTAACATAACAAATACAAACAGGAGTTGAAAATTTGGCTACAGGGCTAAACAAATGCTAGAGAACTCAGTCTGAATCAATTTGTTGCAATGTCCATAGAATCACAGAATCTCAGAATTATCAAGGTTGGAAAAGACCTAGAAGATCATCTAGTCCAACCATTGCCAATACTTCCCAGGTGCAGTTCTTCAGTGTCTCTTGTGAAAATCCAACCTGACATTGTTCACTTGACCTGTAGTTCTTCATGCAGGTGGTGTTGCTTGAGATTCCTGTTATAGGTTGGTCGATTTCAAAGTTCACAAAAATCAACGGAAAGAATTTATTTTTTTTCATTTATTTAAAAGTTATATAAATTGTGTTCTAGACATTTTGTATAAGGCGCTTATTTTTTTCCAGTAGTGGACCCAAACAATTGAATAAATAAATAAAGGAACCAGTATGGAAGAGGTTGTGACTTTAATACAGATATTTCATATTCATGATTTTATACCAAAAAGACCACGAGTCTTTTCTTCATTTGTTGCTTACATTTCCAGGCTCGTTAGTCTTTCATAACGCAAATTGAAAAGAACTTAATGCAAATATTCCCTTTTTACTAAGTAATCTCAAAACACCCTAAACATAAACACCTCAGAAACAGGAAGAATGTGGGCTGCTTTATGTAGTCAGAAAACAACGATTTGTCATGGGCTGCATTTAATTTGGATGATTGAGGCTTTCAGTTTGATTCCTCAGTTAGGTTTCTCTTACGGACACTCCAGATAACCAGGGAACACTTCTGACCTGGTGCTGGAAAAGTTTGTTTACTCACTGTAAAGCTAAGTTGTTCTGGTTTTGATTACAGATGAAAGTATTAAACTCCTTTCCCTCATTCAAAACAGTGGATGCACATTTGGAATAAAATGGTTGTGAGTTTCTGGAAGAGCTCTCTTTTAGTGAGAAGCAACAGAATTCTCAAAAATACTTGAAGGACCAGAAAACAATTAAAGATGTGGACAGTAGTTTACAGAGATTTGTTGAAAACACATAGAATCCATCTGCTTTATGTTATTCGTATAAATGTCGTCTTAGTTGGTAGATTAGCAGGGAATTATTTTATGACAAATGGTCTATGAACTAACAGATTTCTGTGGTTTCTTATTTGAAGCAAACAGTGCCGAAGGTGTGTGCATACTATCCATCTGGTGAAGTTCCTGGTATCTACCCTGCTGTTTTTTGCCTTTTGTTTTTTCTTTCCATAAACATTGCAAAAAATTATTTGCTTCTTGAACACAGCAGAAAAATACCTTGGTATATTTATGAGATGATATTTTTCACAAGTGGCTAATGACATGGATATAAATGGAAATAATTACTCATTTTAAAACCTCTAACCGATCTTCTTATCAAGCTAGCTTTTTGTTTTCAGAGAGTTCCTATGAATTCTAGAATGATGTATAGACCAACCACACAAATGCTACATGAACAGTTAGGAGAATTAAGACTCAGGCATTTGTGTCTCTGTCTCTAAAACAAGTTATACACAGAAAGGATACGAAGAAGTTAATTCAGCCAAGTATTTCCATCCAGTGATGAAGGCTGTATCCAAGTAAGTATTTACCAAGCCATTAAATAGCTTTAAAGTCCTTGAAAGCCCAAATTTACTGTCATTTTCACTTTTTATAGAAGTAACATCTATCAAAAGCCCTGTCTCAAACCAGAGGTGCTCTTGGAGAGTATGGAAGGGTCCATTTGACCTCTTAGTACTGAGGAGTAGCTCTACACTCCCTCTACCATTGCCCAATAGATCTAAGTGCTCTTGTTATCCACATAGCAATCTCTTCACATACACTAAAATTTGTTAGACAGTGTTTGACATCAATTCATGTATTTTCAATTTTGCTAGGCCACTTTCTGCTCTGAAGTGGCCTTTCTTATAAACTTTCCGAAACCATGTGAGTAAATGGCTGACATTACAGAAAAGGCATATTTCTGACTTTTCTGTCAGCCTGACCTACCCTTTCCAGGTCAAGGGGCTTGTGTGCATTTCTCTGCAGGGCATTTCTGAATGTTGCAGGGATCATAGGAAGCTCCGAGTCAGGATCTTCATCTGAATGAGTGCTCATCTCTGGACAGTATGAAAGATGCAGTGCATTCACCCTGCCCTCTTACTGCAGGGACAACTCAGCTCCTGCTGCTGTCTTTACCCTCCTCTGGTCTCATGCTACAGCTGAGCTTATTGGTTCAAATAGGAAAACAAGCAAGGTTTTGATCTGGTTTAACCTTCATCCTCAATCCTTGTTTCTGTTTCAAATTTCCATAGCTGCCTTGCGATGGCTTTGCATTGGGACGTTTTTCCTCTGGTCATCTGGTTCTCTTTCTCTCCCACTCCTGGGGAAGTTCTCTGATTGTTGTTCTCACTTGGTTACTTCTGGAGCTTAGCCTCCTGGAGTGGATTAACAGGGACCAAACCCACCCCTTCTTATATAATCATGGAATAATTGAAGTTGGAAAAAAAAACCACTAAGATCATCAAGTACAACCATCAACCCCTCATCACTACACTCACTAAACATTGTCTTCAGAGCCATGTTTGCATGTTTCTTGTTCTGCTTTCCCTGAGATGTGACTCCACTAACATTGGCTGGGCATACAGGAAATTTCTATCAACAGATGACTACTGCACAGCTGTTTGCATGTGTACATAAATATATGTATATAATATATGTATATATAAATATACATACATCTTAGTTTTCAGAAAAGTCTCTGCCAGCTCTTTCTCAGCACTCCATTTCCATGCTTAAAGAAGAATGTGGATGATTCAGCCACACAATTTGGTAGGTTTTAATAATACTTGATATTATGACCACTCCCATTTCACCCTATTCTTTACTATTTTTTTGCATTCACCTCTCCTCTAGATTTATGTAACACAGCATAACAGCTTTTAGTTGGGACAAAGGTGTTGTGAGCTTCTAACAAACAATATTGGCAATTTCAATGAATCAATACTGTTATGCTGTCATCCTTCCATCTTTCTTGGTATCCATTAATTGAAGAGGCTCTTACTCACCCACATAAGAAATAATGAGTCTAAAAATTAAGTGTGGGAGTTCTACTTCTTGTCTGGCTACATCTTCCCTGTAACTAATTGGTTTTATCTTCATAGGAAAGTCTGTGGTTTTTGCTACTTTTCACTGTTATTTTTTTCTCCCTGGTAGATATTCTTAGTTTGTCTCTAATTTAAATGAGTCCTCCTATACAATGCCTCCCCTCTTGTAGGAATATACAAAGGCATAGATAATAAATTCAGCATCTAAGTAGCTTTTTGTCTTCTAAGATACCAGACAGACACAGCTCCAATTTTTCACCTCCAGTGAGGACTGAGAGGTGCACTGGTGTTTACAAATGTTTGACTTGCTGTCAGACCAAGAAGAAAGATGAATTTCCACTTCACTGTAGTCCTGCGCTGACTCCCCAAATAACTGCCACACAATGCTTTATCCTACAAGGAGATGCACACACTCACACAACTTGCACAGATAATGTCTTTGCAGTGGCAGAATTCACTTATGTGCAGCATCTGGATAACACATTTGAGTTTTAATCATAGATAAAATTGTTGCAAAGGAAACACAAGCTTTCATGAGTTTGAGAAGGCTGTGGTGAGAAGAAGAAAAATTCAGAGCTAGAGGTCCAAGCCCAAACCCCATCTGATGTTCACCCGGGTTTAAGTATTGCTTCTTTGCTTCAGAGTGCCAGAAACAAGCCACATTTTCTTTCCATCAGACACAGAACTTTAAGAACTGCTGAACAGCCTGGATAGAAGTTTGCTGCTGGGCTGAGCAGCCAAGGCCCCGCCAGGAGAACTGCATGCAGTGCAGCTCTGACCCCCTCCTGCCCCCGGCTTGCGCAAGCAGCAAAACAACAGAAAAGCTAAATATAGACTGTGAGATGGAGGGTAACCACTACCATGGCTCACAGAGAGCTATGTCTCAAAGGAGACACTAATTCCCTGCATCTCTCTAATGCACAGCATTACATACCTGCTGTTGTTGGACCACTTGTGGGAAGAGGTGATCGAGATAACTGCAACGGTTCTGAGGTGCGGGCATTTTTATCAAGAAGAGAAATGAATCCCACTCTAGTCTTGATCAGATGAGGTCAAAGCTAAGCAGTGAGCACGGTCTGCAGCAAAGGAGCAAAGAGTTCAAACATAACACATTTAAGAGGTACTAAAACCTTCCTATTTATGTGCTGTTTGGTGTATCTATTTGTATAAAAAAGGCACTAAACTAGACAGAGGGCTATTGAACAAGTCGTCTTGCTGACTCATATAGGTAAAGAGACAACAGAGTAATTAAAGTACGTGGGTACCAAAGAAACAGTTTGTGGTTACTTTTCCAAGATGTTAAAGAGCAACAGTGAGAATGAATTGCTAATATCAAAGCAAGGATAATCATTAGAGCAAAGGGGCAGAAGAATATTTCATTTTGAATTCTAAATTATTTGAAGGCCGTATCTTCTGTCAACTATTTCTTTGCAAGAAAAAAAGTATAGGATCATAATCTCTAAAAATCCCATTTCAGAAAATAGTATTGAAATAGATATCTCATGTGACAATTACAGATTACTCAGGCACCTCTAATACATCTGCAATGCAGATGCAGAAAGGCAAGGCACATTAAAATTACAGAGTGGGCTCTCCCACTTGAAGAATAAGGGAAATATGGCTGGAGGGAAATGTGTTCAATGGCTAGAAGGCGAAGAGGAGGCACCGCAATTGCAAAGCAATTGCAAAGGGAGCATTCATCCAGCAGCTGTGAGCAAACAGAGGAGCACATCTTGAGTGAGTGCACCCAGGGACAGGGAACCATGGGAGAACAATGTTGGGTGCCCTCCCTGGGGAACTAGAGGGAGCAGCCCAAAGTTCCAGGGTGGCAGACTGATGCAGGCTGATTGCTGTGTTGCCTTGATTCCTGCAACTGAGTAATCATCTCCACAGATGAAGCACAAACCAACTTCAGAAGCCTTCAGAGAGTGTGTGTGCACGAGCTCTGCAGCATGTACATTCAGTTTCTGCTGCCTTGGAAGAGGTTGAATTAATTGCATGTTTCTATCTAGCTACTCCTGTCCTTCCTTTCCTGCTAGTAACTGTTTTCCAAGGAAGATATTTTTTGTAAGTGAAAAGCTATCTATGTTGGTTTTCCTATGTTTAATAATTGATAGTAATGATGAAATTTATGCCTATAATTTAATTGATTTTGTATTTTCCTGGCTGGATTACTTGTGCGGACTTAAGCTAGAGCAGCAGTTATACATATTACTTCAGCTGAAAATGACTCATTTTCATGTTCTTGAACATTTACTACCACAGGGTTGGGTTTCCATCCAGAGTATACTCATTTGCTGAGCAAACAAGATTCCCTAGAGGTGACAAGCTGAGTTGCAGAAGCCATGGGAATCATTTCATTAGTTTTGCAGCATTCTGATGTTTGTCAGCTTGCATTGTGTAAAGCCTAAACTTTGTGCAAAAGCTTATCTCGCAAGACTAATTTGCCTGTAAGTTAGAATATGAAGTTTCCCAGATGGAGACCTTGATAACAGCATTTCATTGTATCATCTTTGAGGAGAAAAATAAAAACTAAGCTTGTTCATACTTTTCTTTGTTAAAAGTTGCTTACACAGTAGGGTTAAATATTTAACATTACACTCACAGTTGTCTCAGAAAAGCAAGGTAGGTATCTTAATGTAAAGGTTAAAGAGGCTAGTATCCAGAAGAGAAATGCACAGGTACAAAAGGAACCCTAGGAGGCTTGCATTTCATGCTCCAATCATCTCTTGATTAAAAAAAGTCACAGAAAATAACACGGGTTTACTGAATTTGTTATTTCAATTGGCAAGAAAATTTCAACTTTTTATTGGTAATATTTTTGGAATTCCTGAGAGAAACAGGTAGACCTCTTCTTTTCCACTTATACAGACAAATTCAGCTTTTTAACACATTAAGTTCCAGCTTAAAGTACTTAAGTCTTTTGTATTTATGCTTTAGCCTTGTGCTGTTGGGGAATATAATCAGGATATGTCACACAAGGCTTACCAACTTCCCCATAGCAAAGGCTACATCCCACAGCAGATATGGTGGAGTTCAGTGATCTTTAAGGTGTCTTCCAACCTGTGATTCTATGATTTTCCTTGAGTCTTGAGCATATATGAGGCTGTGGAGTCAAAGACATAGAAGAGATCAGTGCTGACTTCATACTATGAGCACAACTGCCTCAAAAAGCTCACTCTTTATCAAGGGAACAGCTACCAAAATTTTCAAGAAAGCAGATGGAAAATGGTAGGTTTAGTAGGGTCCAGGTAGGTCTCACCAGCTTGAGTGTACACATTTGTCTGAGCATCTTTTGACAGAAACATGGTAGCCCAGAGTTTGAAAGACCAACTTGAAACTGACACATGGCTCTGTAAGACCTTTATCCCAAAAGTAAAGCCACTACTTGCTGATAATTTGTACCAAATCAACAGGAAACCGCTGTCCACATTCTCATATAATTGGAAACTGGATGCCATCAGGTTCTAAAACCGCTCAAGTCTTTTCTTAGAAATTATATAAAACCTGATATAGTTCAATGTGTGAAACATCAGGAAAAAAAAATGGTCTCCAGATACAAGACATCTCTGCAGTGCACAGGAAATGAGAAGAAGGATAAAAAGCCAAGTGAGTGCATACAGGTAGATATGACATGAAGGAAAAAGGGAAATTTGCTGAAGGACACAGTGGTGATGGCCACATGGCTAATATCACACAGTGCAAAAAGTAAGATTAAAGCATTATGAATCAGCATAGTCAAGGCAAGACTGCATTGCTCCAGCCCAGGAAAAGAGTGCAGGAGTAGAGTATGATGGAATATGAAGGTAAAATAAAAACTTGGTTGACAAGGAGAAAATTATTATTCCATTTGACCACTAAGTGTTGGCCATTCATGAAGAGATTTTAGTTTGGGTCGAAACAGGTAGGTTCAAGGAGTGGAGTGGGTAGTCCCCAGAAGAGATAGTGGTTGAATGCCTAGCTGTGAATAGGATCAAGAAGAAACAAAAATGAGAGAGCTAGACAGCCAAAGACTAAAGAACAGGAGTCTTCAATGTGACTTAAAAACCCCCTGCAAAAAGATGGGGCAGATGATGGGGAAGACCAACAGTTTTACACAAACAGATACAGCTACATGTAGGGATGGGGAACAACACAAATGTCAAGACAAAAAATGGCAGCTAACTTTTGAATGAATTTAGGATAGTGGCTATAAGTCTGGTCAGAGAGGTCAGGAAAAACGGAATAGTTACTCCAGTGGAGTGTGGGAAGCAGAACACGGATCTATAATTTGAAAAGGTAAACACTTTCAAAGGAAACCAGTAGACATATATGAACACTGTATAATCTCTTCAAATGTCATTTTGAAAAAAAATCTGAAACCAAATATATTAGTTCTCAAAGGAATTTAACTGATGTGGCATGAAACAATGTGAAGAGTATGACCAAAAAAATATCAAATAAAGATATCTAAGAATGGATGATAACTATCAACTGAGGTGAGTAAAAATGAAAGCTTAATAGCGAAGGATAAAGCCATTGAAATTCAAAACTGATTGAATCAGATTTATTGTTTGTTCATTTCAGTTGAGGGTCAGTCCTATTTTACACATTTAGCCCGTGGCACAAGGACACTGCTAGATCTCAGACTGCATTCTTTTAAATGGTAGCTCTGCATCCAAACTGTGGAGGTGTGTTTTTTGTTTTATCTCTAACCACCAAATTGTGTTTAATGGAGGTTGCTGGTATTGTATGAAACCATTTATTTGTTCCTTTCAGTTCTGATAAAATGCAGTACAAATCACTTGTGTGTGCCGGTCTTCACTGGGTTTCATCTCATGACAAGGAAAGCAAAGGGTCTGTAGCTCAGGAAGGTGTTGGAGGCAACTCCATCCTTATCCACACCAGGTTACAGTTTTAAATGGCTTTAGACCACTGCTATTATTGGAGCTAAACACAGTCAGGAATCTGGAAGTTGCATCCAAAAATCTCACTGCTTGCAAGGTCTGGGACGTCTTGGCTGCTCATACATGCCCATGCATGTATATGTGCCATATGATGACTTTGTCTGGGATTTTTGCTACATAGCAAACCTAGAGAATTCTCCTACAAGCAAAATCTCCTGACTCTCTGTGTCACTGAAATAAAGAAACCCACATTCCCGAGCAGTCAGTTGTTAGATATAGCTCCAGGGAAATGAAGAATACTGGACTACTGTCCCACGCAGCCACAGCCTCTCTATTAGCCCCATGTGGGAACAGGAGCCCTGTTCTCTCCTTGGCCCAGGGTGGCCCCTGACGTTATGTAAACCAGTTTGAAAGGTCATCAGGACCATTACCATGGATCTCTGCTATTTTAGGCCACAAAACACCACCATTTAAATAAATGTGCATTTTTCAGGTGCTTTTGCATTGTGAAAACTGAGCAGAACCAAACTGCTCAGCAGAGATAGCTGGTACATACAGCACCATACAGATTATTTCTGCGCAACATCTGTGCAACAACAAGGTGAAGCCCAAACATGCTTATCAAATCAGCACATATCACACATTAAGCACTGCATGGGGTGACATAGTGGGTCCTCCGATTCCTTTATACCAGCCAGCTTGGACACGAGCTGCCTCTGGGCAGTGCTGTAAGCATGCTGTCCTCAGGCAGGAGAGGCGCTCCACTAATCCCAGGCTGCAGAGCTCAGTATTATTGTTCGTTTCTATCTGCCGGATTACAAAAAAAAAAAAAAAAAGGAAAGCAATTTGAGGAGAGATTGCTGTCTGACAAAAAAAAAGAAAAGCTTTTGCATTTTCCTGACTTCTTCAGTCAGCCCATAGGAAAGGAATGAGCAAGCTGAATCTTCCTGTCATGCAAATGGTGAATACAGGGACATATGGAAGCATTCTACATAGGAATGGCCATTTGATAAGAGTGCTGCTAATTCTGATCACCTTCCTTGGAAAGGAGAAAAAGAAAAAGCATTTTGTGCACCAGCCTTATTCATTGTATGCATCACGGTAGGGAATTTCCAGGCCAACTTGAAGCCCTACAGAATGAAGATCAAGATGTATATGGTATCTATTATTCGTATCTCATACTATCTATACCTCATTGCAGCCACTTCTATGTAAGTCGTGTAGGAATTCCCTTTGGCCTTAGGGGCTATGCCTCCAGAAGCCGCACACATTGCAATGAGATAACGAGTAGGAAGCCGCCATCATGTTCTTGCTCTTGTATGTAGCTTAGAGGGATACACAGAGCGAAACAAACCTCTTGCAAGCTCCTTTGGAGCTGACTGATCACTGAACATCCCCACCCATAACACTCTGCAGAGTAGCAAGGCTTTTTGCAACAGAGGAAAATGTGTCTTTAAAATGATTATTTGCCACGTGCTTTTTTTCACGCTTGGTACAAATTGTGCTGAGACAGTAGCCAGTCCATCTGGTATGATAAAAATAAAACAATTAAAAAACAAAAAATAAATCAAATCAAACAATATTTCTCATCTGTGAGTGACTTGCTTAGTTTCATTTTGTATTGCTAGCCCACAGAAGGTTTACAGGAAATTTCAGCTGGTAAAATGTAAATTTACCGTAATTGTGTATTAGCACCAGATGCAGCTGACCACAAGATAGTGCTTTAGAAAAAATAACCGTTCATACTAGCGGGGCAATAAATGACAGGAAACAAACCTTCCTGATGCCACCACTGTTTTTTTTAAGCTTGTGACTCTCAGAAAAAACAAATACTATACTCCAAAAGAACACCATGCATTCTAAGGACATTCTCACAAGCAAAAGTTAAGTGATAGAGAGAGATGAACTGCTTGGGAAAGTTGTGTGCTTGTTTTGTAACCTTATCCTGTACCTCTCTGAGGTCTCACAGGAGATAACCTGTTAAGCTGAATTTGGGATACTCGTTCCCCTTTGTCAGGGTGGGGATGTGCTCTTCTCTGCCCTTGGAGCATCAGAGACACGGTGCCATTGGAAAGCAACAAGTGGTACTCTGGAGCTGGAATCAGAACCAAAGCATAAACCTACAACTAGGAGCCCATATTATGCAGAGCCCCTCTTGGCCATTGCAAAAGATGCAATCTTTGACTTGTGGTCAGCCAGTACTCTTCAACAAAATGCATGACACCACTGAGCACGATAATGGGAGATTTTGGGATAAACAACCACAAGGTCTTCATCTGAAGGCAGCCTCAGGATGCTGGCAGCTGTCTCATGAAATCACTGCAGACTGTAGGAATCTAATGCCTCCAGAAAGAAATCCCAATGACAGTAGCCTGTTTTGGTCTTTCATAATGTACTGGTAATCCATCACACTGCTCCCTGTGGAAAGCAGGATTTCCTGACAGTCATAACACTGCCCTTCCAGTGCAGCTCATCTGATTTCTGTCTTTTCTGAAGGTGTTCTTCCACTGGCCCTGCGGAAACAGCGCAGCCTTAATGAGCAGAAAAAAACAGCAGACCTGACTTCAGCAAAACACCAAGATGAACTACATGATGCTTGTAAGGAGCTGAGGAAAGATTAGCTGAGTCAACATATGGCACACACGACAGAGATGTATTGAGCCTGTAGGAGATAAGAACACACCAGGCAAGGGCACACCATGCAAAGGCTGGTGGCAGTTTTTCTGTCTGTATAAGACTGATCAACCCCAAGATATTCCATAGAAGAATAACTGAATAAGCACAGATAAATGCCACCTGATCATAGGAAGAGGCTCCACCAGCCAAGTGGGATAAGAAATGCCAGGAATGACTTAAAACAGTTATAGCTTTAGGGGATCTCCTTCCAGCATGCAAAAATTTCTCACCTCTTGCAACAAATGAAGATATCTAAATGTAAATATCCAACTTCCTCCAAAATTTGTGAAAAAAGGAAATCCTTTTGGGACAGTGCTTAATTGGAAGTTCATTTTGAAGTCTGGGATAATTTCTGAAACAGAGGAAAAAGATTCTTATGTTCTCCGGCTGATTTAGATGGACAAGTTAACTGCAGCAGGAACTTTTCACCCGGTATCTTCAAGTTGAGTTTCAGTTCACAATATAAGAGCTCATATTTCAAAGAGGAAAAATAAGACTGTCTCAAGCAACCTTAGTGGTAGCATGAGTGTGTACCAACTAACTGCAAAAGGGCACTCATGGTAGCAACTTGGGTTTGCCGAATGTTATTGAAGAGCCCTGTATCTCAGTTAAACCAACTGATTATACTGGAAAGTGATCCATTTACTTCTATAAACTTTGAATCAGGCCCAGAATGAAGATGCAACAGGAACATTAAAACATTAAAATGGAAAAGAATTTGTCTTCTTATTTTTAAACTTAAAGGTGCTTTATTTGTGTCATAGGCATCGGGTATAATTAACTCTATGCCTAGGCTTATGAACTGATTCCCTCCAGTCTCGTGAAGCAATTTCTTTTTGGTCAGTGTGCTGTTTTCATGTTCGGATGTTGCTTTTCTTGGAGAAAATTCAACAGGAAAAGCCATGGTTTTACAGTAAGCAAAGTCTGTCAAACATATCTCTATAAAAGCTAAAATAGTTGTAGGAAGACTTCGGGTATTTTTCTTAGATTATTCCCAGTGTTTTGTAATCATTCTTCAGTAATACTCCATAACTTAATTACAGACCAGCACATAAAGTATCCATAACCCACAGTGATTCACCCACTGTGAGGGCATTCAGCACCCCCAGCCTTCTTTCAGAGCTATTTTAAAAGTCTCCAGCTGATTCTGCAGCTTGCAAAAACCACCACAGATGATAAAAAAATCATCCACATGTGATCACAGATGGTTATAGGCTGGATCAGTGCTTGCATAAGTCAGTTTCAACAAGATATACATGATACACTTATTTAACATACCCTTCTTTAGATGAAGGTGTGAAGATTCTCACTGAGAAGAGTAGTAGTTCATAATGCATTCCTGAAAGAGGAAGTGTTTGACTTTCTTACTGAAGAAACCCAAAATTGTGGTTGGTTTTGCAGATACTTCATTTCCTTCAAGGTGAACCACATTAAAATTCCAAAGACTTTTGACCATTCTTTATCACACACTAAATCTACAACACCTTAGAGATGGGATTTTCTTTAAGCAGACATGCTTTAGGAAACAGAAACTAAATGTTCAGACACAGCAGTTTTCTTTGCCAAGTTTTACATCATTTTTCAGGATATGTTAGGGATTATCACTCCCGTTTTTTGAAAGAGAAGTGGAGATAAAAAAGGATATAATAATTGATAAAGTAAATAGAAGAAAATTCAGCTTACTTTAATTGCCCAGGATATTCTTGTCCCATAGGTATATAAAACCGATAAACAAAGTGACTTCATATTCTTTCTTAATAAGCTCGCATCAAATTGAGAGAAGAAGTTCCCATGCAGAAATAATAGCCCAGCGCAAAAGATTAAGATGAGCTCGCCTTCGACATGTACTGTCATTAGCAGTCTTCTACATAAAGGGTTAAAATACATCTGAATATATCGATAGTCAAAGCTCCTGGAAACAAGACTTTCTTTTGTCCCAGTGTTAGTTTTATTCTTTTTAAAAAATCTCTATTTTGAGGAATAAGTGTTTAAAAGTATTTCTGATGTAACTATATCCAGTGCTTGTTTTACTAGAAACTATACCCATTTTCTTCCTAAATGTTCACATATCTGACTGCTCAGATTCTAGATCTGACTGCTGTTTAAAAGCCATCTCAAATGTAATCGCATCTAAAGGCAACTGATATCCATTAGCACTTCTACCAGGAGTTTATTTGGTTCAAATAATACTTTTCCCTCTTCTGTGCTCACATACAGTGAGCAGTGTATACAGACTGCTATTGTCTGAACATATTCTAATTTCAGCATAAGCAGGTCACTCTGAAATAAATGCTTCCTATTTATCTCTGTGGAAACTAGAAGAGATACACAGTAACACTACCTATTTGGTAGAGCAAATAATCAGATACAAAACACTATTTTTCAGCACAGTAACCACCATTGGCTATTACATTCAGAGTAAACCTTGAAACTCCCTTGAAACTGCATGATCTGAAACATGCATGCTGTTCAAGATAACAAGGCACCACTAAGCTGACACCACAGACTGGGAGTTACTGAGATATTGGGGAGCAGGGAAATTAAAAGTACATCTGAACTTTAATGTCAGTATAGAAATTCTGGCATGGCACTTAGGCCATTTTGGCCCTTGTTTATACTTACTATTTTTAAGATATAAGACTCACAAAAAAAAAATAGGTTCAATAAGTCACAGACACCACATTTAATCCCAACTTAGCAATGATCCTATTAGTATTTTCTCACATTAACACTTTGCCACTCAGCCCTCGTTTTTAAAGCCTAGAACATGATTAAACAGAGCCAATGAATGCAAGTAACATTATTTCCTCCCTCATAATTTTAAAGTAATAGAAGAAAATTAATTGACTGGAATGCAGAGGTCATGAAGTTAGCGGAAAACAACAGCAGAGAAACCACCAAAAAGCAATTAGACTGAACCAAACAGTTTTCTAGCTCCCTCTTTAGGACAGAAAGAGAAAGCTGGAAACATATCCTATCTGCAGCATTTAATTTCATTTCAAGCTCTCTGGAATGAAAACAAGTGAAAAGAGGTCTTCCAGATGCCAGTTGTAATTATTCCCTTCTGCAGTATTTGTGAAAACTTTCCGGGGAATTCTTCTGTGATTTTTATAGAGGATGAAAACATAATTTACTTCTGCAACTTTCCCATGTTGCTACTTCGTGTATTGTAACGCTTTCACTTCTGCTGAAGCAACAGCTGAGAAATATGCTAGAGGTGTAACTTTAACAGCGCCTGAATTCATGCACGGGGCTTATGCTTTCCATACGGATTCTGCTGGGCTGAGACTTTTTCTTTTCCTTCTTTACTGTAAAGCAAGACCACTGTGAAGAAGGCAACCTCTGTTTAATCCTGTGTCCCTTATTTGTAGAAGAACTCAGGTACAGCAAGAATAAACTCTTAACATGAAATGGGGCGCTCACTTCCTGTGGTTACACATTCCTCTTTGTTGAGAAGCCCAGCAGTCATTTATACCTTCGTGGCTGTACCAGGTCATGTATGACTGGGGTGTTTCCTTGAAAATTGCCTTGTTTCAGCTTACTCATCATCTGTTTCACTGAAAACGAGTTCCTGCCTCATCATCATAATAAAATTACTCACCATAAATTCAAAGGCTTTGGACTAAAGCAACCCACAGGTTAGCAATTGCAGAATTCACCTTTGCAGAAAGACAGCAGTTTACTGCAAAATGAAAATACTGTGGTACTTGCTGTTGTCATCACCACAACCGTTACTGATGTTAATTTTAAATGACTGGATCTGAGTTCTCCTGCTTTGCATTTAATGGAGCAGGATGGGCCCTATGAACAACACAGCTTTCCAACCTCTTGCACAACCTCTTATCTGTAGATGCAGGGAAGCACAGAAGTACATTCATACCCTAAAGATTCACTTCTCACTCCATTGGCTTTACTGCACCAAAAGCTGTACAAAGCCAGCTGAAATTAATGGCTGTTTTCCTACTGATCTCAGTGGCCTTGTGAGCGAGTGAGAATTGGATCTTCTCAGGAAACACAACCACAGGAAAAAGGTTTTCTGAGTATTTGTGGTTGCACAGGGAACTGTGGTCTGATCGTCATCTCAGAGTAGCTCTGCAGCCACCTCAGTGCAACACAGGCCACAGGCTCTGTATTGCTGCACAGCATCAGGACTTAACTTTGGCTGAACAAGCCATGATGTGCTGAAAGCTTCGTTTTCACCTGCTTTAGCCCTAACAACATTTTTTTTTTTTTTTTTTCCTAATGACCAGGTATCTATACCTAAATTTGTTTGAATTTGCTCATCTTCTGATAATACAATGATAGCTTTGCTTTAGGCAGGCGCTGAGTGTCTGGGACTCTACCATAATGACTTGTGGAGAAATACAGGTCTGATATAAAGTCACAGAATCACAGAACCACAGAGGCTGGAAGGGATGTCTGGAGATCACCAAGTCCAATCCCCTGCCAAAATAGGTTCCCTATGGTAGTCTGCACAGGAAAGTGTCCAGACAGCTTTTGAATATCTCCAGACTCTGCAGCCCCTCTGAGCAACCTGTTCCATTGCTCTGTCATACTCACAGTAAAGTTCTTCCTCGTGTTTTTATGGAACTTCCTGTATTCCTGTTTTTGCCTATTGTCCCTTGTTCTGTCACTGCACATCACTAAAAAGAGCCTGGCCCTATCTGCTTGATTCCCATGCTATAAGATATTTATAAACAGTGCAGATAACACCAAGTTGAATGGTGCAACTGATATGGCGGAAGGAAGGGATGCCAACCAAAGGTACCTGGACAGGTGTTGCACTTGGTTCAGGGCAATCCTAGATATATATACAGACCAGGAGATGAACTGATTGAGAGCAGCCCTGCTGAGAGGACTTAGCTATCATGGTAGATGAAAAAACTTAACATGAACCAACCGTATGCATTTGCTGCCTAGAAGGCCAACAATATCTTGGGCTGTGTCAGGAGAAGGCCAACAATATCATGGTAGGTAAAAACCTTAGCATGAACCAACAGCATGCACTTGCAGCCCAGAAGGCCAACAATATCCAGGGCTGCATCAGAAGAGGGGGGCAAACAGGGAGAGGGAGGTGATTGTCCCTCTCTACTCTGCTCTTGTAAAGCCCTGTATGGAGTAGTGTGTCCAGGCTGGGGACCCCAGCACAACATGGAGCTGTTGGAACAGGTCTTGAGCAGGGCCATGAGGATGATCAGAGGGTTGGAGCACCTCTCCCATGAAGACAGGTTGAGGTAGCTGGGCTTATTTAGCTTGGAGAAGGTTACAGGGATACCACATTGTGGTCTTTCAGTACTAAAAGGGAACATATAAGCAGAAAGAAATCAATTTTTGGGTAGATAGTGGTAGGGAAAGGGCAAATAATTTTTAAACTAAAAGATGGGAGATTTAGATTAGATGTTGGAAAAATTTTTTCACTGGGAGAGTGTTGTCTGTCTGGAGAGGTAATGGATGCCCCATCCCTGAATGCATTAAAGACCAAGTTGGACAGGGCCCTTGACAACCCGAACTGGTAGGTGGTAACCCTCTTTTGTTGGGGGATTGAAAGTAGATGATGCCTGAGGCCCCTTCCAACCCAAACTATTCTGTGTTTCTATGATTCTGTAACAGGCAGAAATGTCAGCTGATAGCAGATAGTGATTAGATAGTGACTTCAGGATAGCAAATTGATGATATCCATTCCAGCACTAATGTATAATCTTGGAAAAATCTAATGTTAGCAAACAGAAGCCACTTTTCAGCGCACAGTGCCTTTCTGATCAACTTTGGATTTTTAAATGAACTCCCAAGCACCACTCAGTTATTTTAAAGGTGAAAATAGCAAAACTATTGCAAACTCAACTCTGAGCTACTAGAAGTGAGAGACAGATGTGCTTTCCCATATCTAGAACACATGACTCAAATCATTATTATCTGCTTCTGAATAAGAGGAAAAGGAGAGTGTTTAGTTGCTGGTTTTCAGTTTTTCATCAAAACCCCCTTGCTGAGGCGTGGATCCAGAGATGCAGCTATCCTCTCCACCTACATCTCAGGGCAAAGCTGGGGCAGAGTGGATTGGGCAGGAGGCTCTGCTGGTTCTGCAATGCCTGCTGCCTAAGGCTAGGTTATCAGGTGTGCCCCGAGCCTCTGTTTTCCTGCAGAGAAATCTTCCTTTGCAGGAAGCCCACAGTAAAACGTGCTTAAGCCAGGCTTCTTACTGGATAGGAATGAATGGGAGCTCCCTGGGCACTACATGGTTCCCTTAAGGCTTATTTTATGCATGTTTTTGCACAGACTATATCTCTCTGGCAGTAATAAAGATCAGTCAGACAGAACGGCCTCTGCGGTAAGGCTAGTCCCAGCAGGCTTTGTTCACTCATGGAGTGAGTCAAATTACCCATCCATGATTTGTAAAGAATATTCTTAAAGTTGCCAAGACAAGGGTACACAGGTTAGGAGAAACTGACTGGTAAGGTATTATCCCGTGCTCTGCAAACACAAGGTCCTAGGAAGGAGAGAGGGAGCCAGCATACTGCTTTCAATTATTGTTTGCTGCTGCATCACTGAGGTCATATCATACAAACACGGTAAGAAGCTAACAATCCTCACAGCTGCTCTGCAGTGTAGATAAATGTGATTTCTCCACCCTCCCTTCTCATTTTTACACACTGGAATCCAAGGTCAAAATATATTGTGATGATTTGTTATGCCCAGTTAACAGTGACCTTGTCTTCTGGGTTACAAAGTAGTGGCTCTTTGTGTCTAACAGGGCTATAAACCATCAAAAAATTCTTCCACAGGGAGAAGTTCAGCAGTGTAGATGTTAGATAGCATGACCTACTCTGCCCCAAGTGTAGCACTTTTGTCACACAAGTGATTCCTGCACTTTCAGATGGCAAATTGTAAAAAGGATTTAATAGTATTATTTCACTGGGAATTAGAACTTCACAGCAATGAACTTACTTGGCGACAAACTGATTTGTTGCTGTTGTTGTTGAAATAAAAAATAATCATCATTATATTTACATGTACAAGTGAGAAACAAAGTACAAGCCTAGTTAGCAATAGCTGATCTTGATTTTTGAAGAAATGAAGATTTCTAGCCTTTGCCTACGTTCTTTTTCATGTGCAGCTTCTTAAAGCTGGGGATTTTTGAATACTCTGGTTTCTGTTGGCATTTGTGCGTATATAAGTGAAAAACAACAACCTTGATGTAAAAGTTGTGAAATTCATTTAAAAAATTTGAAACTAACTCAAATTAAAAAATACCAGGCTAAAGTTGAGCTTTGTCAGTTGGTAGATATGTGCTTTGTTGAAGCCTTCTAAAATGGAATTTCCGCAGGTTTGGCAGTACTTAGGAAGAAAATGATTACTTAAATAGGAAATATTAGATCCTGAGATGATAATTGTTGTGAAGCATGGCATGCCATTTCCCAACACTCATTTTCATTTTCCATTTTGCGTGTATGGTTTGTCCCTGTGCTGTCATTTTCAGTACATTCCTCTTTCATGATGCCTTTCTTCCTGGCAGTATGTTGGCCAATTACAAAGAGTTTCTAAGTGCTAGACATTGTTTGCAGCTATACACCACATAAATCTCCAAAAATACTGTAGTACTCTTTGAACAGAACAGTGAAAAAATATTTTCCTTTCGTAAATAAGAAATAAATCATGAATATCACACTGCTCAGACAACTTGTATCGCATTCAATGTCTTAAAAAGAAGCTTCTATTTATTTTCTATTCAAATGGTTTATAAGCAATACAGAACTCATGGAAACCCCAGGAAGAAAACAACTATGGTCTGTTCCTTCCTATGTTGAGATGGCTTGTATTGCCATCTGATTCAGGTTCATTCAAAGACCAGGAAACTTGTATCACCATCAAGAAGAGCTCTTTTTTTTCTGGAACAAACTGGAGATGTGATGAGCCAAAATTACCTGTCACATTGCTGATCTAACAAACAGACTCCAGTGTGTAAGGGTCATTCTGAAACATTTCCTCTGGAGGAGCATTCCTGTTACCTGATTTGGGCTTACCTGGAGTCAGTTCTTAATTTGGTTCAGTCCAGCAGAAGCAGAGACCACACTCACCTGCACAGCCTCTCATTGCAGGGGTTGCATCCACAAGCTGAATCTGCCTAAGAGTGACATTAGAAGTGTGAGACACATCTGCTGTTTTCTCAGTGGAAAGATGGTATCTCTTTCACTTGGAGAAAAGCATCTAAGTGATCTGCCCAAATGTCTTGAACTCTTCAGTGCTATCTAATTCTGCTAGTCTTGTTGAGTTCCATGCACTGGATGGGGTGAAGGGGTAGGTGCTGTTTTTGGTGCCCAGGTGCAAGTCAAGGTCTTGCATTTCTTCCTTGCTCATCATAGGCTATGAAGTATAGCGCTCAATGATTATATGAGATGTGGAAAAACCAGGACTTCTTCCTCTCATTTCTGTGTTCCGAGGAAATCAAACTAACCTTGATGTAATACTAATACGCTTTCAAAGGCAGCAAGATAAAACCAAAGCAAAACATTTCCTGGAACAGTTCCCCCTGTAAAATATTAGCTCTACGAATATGAGATATGGTATCAGGCAGCTATCTTCATATGCTGTGCTTAGTCAGATACTAATATCATGCTGACCGCTACAGCCAAAAGAAAGCACTGATGAACTCCAGTCCCTATTCCTGTAGTTGCTTTTTCCTTCCAAAAGCTTAGCTTCCATGGGAGAAACACTTTGGAAGTAAGTCTGAGTTAAGCAGCTGGCATGCAGATATTGTCTAATGAGGCTTACATTACAAGCATGACCCCACAACACTCTGCCATAAAACTTCTTGGCTTGTAGTCTTTCAGACTGATCTATTTGTGAAACATGTGATCAAGAAGTCTGCCTCGTACCAAGTGCTAAGGTAGTGGTTCATTACTGCTGGAGGTAAAATCACTTCAGTATCATCATCTTGATATAGGGTTAATATAATCTCCTTTTCTGATGGGAAAGTAAAATCCCACAAAGAAGTTAGGAACAGTGTTTTCAGAGCAAGAGTTGAACACTGTGCCATACAAGTGGCTTAAGGCTATTTTAAATACCAAAGGGACTACTGAGTGATTTTCAGATGAGCACCATGACTCCAGCAACATAAATGGGGCAAGTGGCCCACTACCATGATCATTAACTACACTATATTCACTATCCAGCACGATTGGTTTACACAGGTGAGCTTATTGCTTCCAGTTTCCTAGGTTTCTGATGCCTGGCCTTCCAATTTAGCTAGTATTTTTTAACAAATCCTCAAAGGATGGTGAATCCACCACCTCCCTATGGTATAAACTGTACACTATATGGAAAACACCATATTCTTTGAGAAGAAAGATTTCCTGTCCCCAAAACAGTGAAATAACACAATCATTTGACTGAACAGAGAACACTGTGAGAAGAAAGTGTGCTGACTTTTCTTTAATTTGAAAAATGTCCTTATTTTTTTTAGATCAATATACAGATTAAACTATACTGTTTACACACAGATGATACAGATTGTGTGGATTATATATTGCATGAACCTACATCCGTACAGGAAAAAACAAACAACTATCATTAACATTGCTAATGGTAAATGAGTATGGAGATGAGTTAAAAGTATTACAGGGATAATTCTTAAGCTGTTGTGAGCTTTACAACCTAAAAAATAATTTGGGAACATAAAACTCCACTGATTCATGATTTTCTAATTCATATCATGTTTCAATCAAGACAGAAAATGAAACTGATTTTACTTGTTACATCTGACACACATTCTAGAATACCTTTGTTTCAGTGTAATTATCTAATATCTGTGGTTACGGCTATAATTTGTAATTTACCTCCTACTATCTTTTTAATAGTAACATGTGGCTTTCTTGGTGTTTCTGGGTTGCTTGGTGCCTACAAAGCTTTATCTTCTATGAATCTGTGAAATCACTGTTCCTCCACTGAATTGTTGTTTGTGAATACTCTTTATAGACAGTAAAACATAAAGATCTGAGAAAGGAACAGCCTGGAGCTCCCTGACATCTGTTGAGCTCTCTGCTACTTTCCTGCCATCTAAATAGACCTCTCTGGTGGAGGTAGCTCTTAAGAGAAGTGTACAACGGCCAAAAAGAGGCCCTTTCTATTTCTGAAATCCTTTTTCTCTGTTTATTTCACTTTTTCCAGCTTCAATTACAAGGGAAAGAGTGCTCTTACAAGCAGAACTCTCCACTGTGCAGCTCAGAGCCTTCGTCTGTGCATCACCTTACATGACCTGAAAGGATCTAGGTGAGAAGATTAAATCATGCTGTGGTCTGTTTAAAGATTATCACAGAACAGATATATAGGCAGAAGAGAGACAAATGACTGCTTTACAGTTATCCTGAGCAGTAGCATTTCCTACTTGTGGAAGCTCGGCCTTATTAAATTTAACATTATTTTTTAGTTTGGTGTTTCAATTTACTATGTTTTTAAGAAATGAAATTTATTTAAAGAAATCCCAAAGCCAAGAGTAGTTCTTACAAAGCTTCAAAAGCTCTGAAGAGTGAGGCTAAGCAGAGTTACAGTCTTTGGATCATGACACACACATTTGCCACATGAATCTATCTTCATTTTTTCCAGGGGACACCAATTCCTTTTCACAAAAACCTGATGATGGGACTGATGACGGCAAGTCAGCTTTGCCTTGGCTAAGGCATGGAAGCCAGACTTTTTTATGACCTGCAACCAAACTTTTATCAACGATCTAACCACTTTGTAACCGCTCACTTGAGAGGAATAATAAATAGCACGTTGAAATACTTCCAGAGGAAAGAAAATAAGAAAGTAAAAGGTATTACAGAATGGTGCAGGTTGGAGGGCACCTCTTGAGGTTTTCTGCTCCAACTTCCCTGCTTGAAAAGGGACATATAGGGCAGGTTGCCCAAGACTATCAGAATCATTCAAGTTTAAAGTAGTTGATGAAGTTGACTATGTTGCTTCCGAATGGTTTGTAAACAGAGGTTTCTTCAAGTCAAACACTCCATCCCCAAATAACACCAGAGATTAACAGCCTTAAAAAATTTTGCTCTACCATACTTCAGTGGAAAACTTTGAAGAAGCTCTGAGTGATATTTACTACACACCAACAAGGTATAAATGCAGATTCCTTTTTACTGTGTGTTTCAATCATCTTCTTGGCCACTATGAAATATCTGGAGGGTACATGCAGAAGGTGGCTACAAATTTTAATCCTACCTCATTCTTCCCAAAATTTAAGCGTGTTTTAAACAGAATATATATGATCAAATTTATTTGGTCAAAATTTAAAGTTCAGTGCTTTACAGTTTACTTTAAAACTAGTTTTGCCTGTTCTTCAGAAGTTCACTTTGTCAAAGGATATATTTGTCATCAAGAACAGTACTGCAAATATCTTTAATGAGCCAAGATGTGCAGTCAGTTATCTAAAGTGCCCAGGGAGGTTAATGTATAATAATTTCAAAATAAAAATGCCTCAATAAAACCCAAATACTGCTCAGTCTAGAGCAGCTTCATCTGATTAAAAATCTGTGGTTGTTGCCCCTTGGTTGAAATACTGGTCAGAGATGTGATTGCTACTAAATGAAACGTAGAAGTCACAACAAAGTACGAAAGCAAAGCCTTGGATTTGCTATTGAGCCAATTTTTTACAACGATTCTATTTTCAAGGAACTGATGAGGTTCTTCTGTCTATGATATAAAAGATTTTTCAGGTATTCTCTTGTCACAGCAAACACTCCCCATATTTAGTTAACTAAAATCTTATTAATGATTTTCTGTTCAGCTATGGAGTATGGGATTTTCAGACACTGACTCAGATAAATTGTTTGAATTTGTTATAATGCAGTGTAAGAAATTATTGTTATTAAAGTTAACGAAAAAACTATGAATTCATTCAGAGTTCAAGAGTTTCTTCCCATTTCTGCCAAGGAGAATAGTACTAGGGACTAAAGACGTGCATCCTCTGTTGTAAAGAATTTTCTTCCTCAGAACTTAGGCTCTCTCCAGGCCCAGCACAGTGGTGCACAAACTAGAAGCCCTAATAATTGCTCTATCCTGACGCTGAGTTGAGCTGCCTGGCTGATTTGTGCCACTATGCATCCACCAGATTTTTCCCTATTTCTCTGATGGTCAGCCCCATCCCACCCAGCATGTGTTGCAGGCCCATGGCACAGGGACTAACATCTACTGTCCTGATGAAGAGCACCAAAGCACAAGTTCAGTAGGATGTGTAGACATGGAGGCTGCTGTGGGATCTGGCTGGTGAGATATGAGGCTGATCATTGCTCTGGTGGGGTGTGGAAGGCTTCCTGTCCCTCTGGCACTATGGCATCCCCAAAGCAGAGGCCCCTGAGCTAAACAGAGCTGAAGTATGAAAGAGACAGATATTAATTACCTGGTATTTTGGCAGGCAAAAGTGAATCAACTATCTGCAGCCTTGGGTGCACTGAGAGAGGGAGGGCAGAAGATCCCACAAGAGGTTTTTGGAGGGAGAAGGGGGTAAAATGGTTTAAATTCTTCTCCCAGTGAAAGCATCAGTCAGTCAGGTGGAAAGTGTCCAGGTTAAGCCATTTATGGCACACGGATGTTTTGGTTTTAGGATTAGCTAGCAGAAGTGTTAAATTATTTGCTGAGATTATACTGGCAAATGAAAGTGTGACAATACTGGCCAAGACTGTCAAAAGTGAAATGTCACTGCTATGTAGGTATGGTACCAGAAGAAAAGTGGGCAGAGTGAAAGTACCTAAGGAGAAGAAGAGAAAAAAAAATAAATAGTGAAAAACAAATACACTGTGTTGCTCTTGACATTTTTCAAGTTAGATTCATATAAGATCATGAGAAGGTGATGTGAAATTATTTTTCTTCTTGACATAAATTCTTTGGGCAATGTGGAATATTTTAGACTTTTGCCCTCTGTCTTACAGCCAGCTGGAAGGGACTATGCCCACATCTTCTGCTCAGTGCCCACCTTGTCTTTGCAAGCAATTGCCAGATAATGAAGCCTTTATAAAAAGGCAAATCTCAATGTTATTAACAAAATCAAATTAGAACACTTGGCAGTAAAGTTGTTATAGACACGTGAGTACGTATACATGCATATACATATACATGCATATGCATACACACCTGCAGTAAGAACCACACAGCATTTGAAGTGTATTTTTAAAAGAATTTTAGCAAGAAATCCATCTGTTTAACTCATTAGTCCCTCTATTTCTCTGCTTCTTAGCAAGGACAGTTTGCCTCCCTTGTGCCCTCATCCTATCTATTCCTACAGTCACCAGGGCTTGCATCTGACTGACAGCTCCTATTCATGGTGGCACTAGACACTCAACTGTTGTCCACTGTGTGGTTGTAGCACATGTGAGAGACTCAGGGAAGTTGAGGATGCTGAAAGCTGGGCTGGAAGACGTCTGCTTTGCTTCTATGAGTAGCACAGTTAAGCTGGTCCGAGAGGAGATTGAATCTGGGGAGTGACATGGAAGAGATATGGGGAGGAGAAAGAGTTAGTAAGGATATGGTGGAGAAATGAACCTATGCAGCAATGTCAGTGGGGTCTCCCAGTAAAAGGTCAGTGAATGATCCCTCTGAGCCCTTATCATTAAAGAACCTTGAGGTGTTGCATTTTCTGGATGGGCTCCCAGAGCTCTAATAGGAACTCTTCTCAGCATCTTAAGACTGGTCCCATTTGAAGATGAATTACATATCCAGAAACCCTGCAGAACAAAGCTACAGTTGCAGAGTTACCATGTTTGCATTTTGCAAAGCATTGCTTTTATGTGATAAGAAAGATCATTTCTATTTTAGGATCCTAAACCATATGAAAGTTTCGAAATAGCATCATAGTTAAATGCACCTAGTAAAGATAAAAATTAAAAAGCAGAACATGCATAGAAATAGAAACAAATACAAATGCAGAGAGCCTCATGCTAACATAGCTTTGCTAACATACCATGAAAATGGAGAGGACATTAAAATAAAGTGCTGCCATGAGGTCAAGTCATTATGAATTAGAGTGGATATAACATGACCAAAACTAAGTATTCACATCAGATGATTCAGCAGTCTATACTATCCTACATCTTCCAAAACCTGCTGATTACAAACACACCTCAACCTTTGTTGTTTCAGTTGAGAGACATAGGAAAGTGGCTTATGCACCTCTGATTAGAATCAAGCTTTTAGAAATGAGTGAGCAATTACTTTTGATCTAATGCCAGCACATATTTGGTTGCAGCCTTATCTCGCTTAGAAGATTCATATCTTGCAACACATCTGGATCTTATCTTAAACAAGCTTTTTCCCTAAGCTTAATTAGTCTACTGCAGACTTGCAAAATAACTAATTCCAGCCACATTTGAAGTAGGTTTTCAAATTGCATTTGCAGTGGTAGATAAGAGACATTCTTGCTTATAATGATAGTTGCTGTAGAAAGAAAATACAGCTGGAGCTAAGAAGACTTGTGGATTAAATAGAGGGTACAGGGTGAATCTATGATTATAAAACAATGGCACCATGGAAGCATCTATCTGACTCTTCTAAATATAAAGGTTCGGAGTTAAGTGACATGTGGCAGTATCTAGAGAAAGTGATGAGTATCAGGTAGTAATTGACAGTTTTATTTTTCCAGAGGTGCTTGATGTGTTCAAAAGAGTCTTTCTGCTACTTTCACGTATGAATATGATCAACAGGTAGGCCCTATTTCTGTCACAAAATCTTCCTTAAAAGATTTCAGGAGAAGATATGAAGGGTACACAATATAAAGAGAGTTTTATGCTCTGGGGAAGTAAATCTCATCCTCACAATGTAGATCCTCTGAGATTTCTTACTGAATGCTCTTAGGTGAGTTTATAATCAAAGCTGGGACCAGTTCCACAATGATGGGGCTAAATTCTCAGAGCAAGTCTAGTTCATAAGAACTGTCTTACAAAGTTCCATCAGACCAACATGAGAATGATGAGCTAGGCTTTGATGTTTTGGCAATGGCCACATTACAATAAATACTACATACCTTTAGGACTCCATTACTTCTGATATGATATGTTTAGGAGTTCCTGTTAAAAACTGTATATGAGTTCTCAAAGGTATTTAAAATATTTACTTTTCAAGTTTACCATAATGTATGTCCAAACTATTTCAGTGATTTTAATTGTCTGTAAGCTAAGCAGTTTTCCATCTCGGTGTGTGTCAGAGTGCCCCATCAATAGCTCTTTTCTTCAAGTCTGATTCAGATGCTTTTCACAGAATCACAGAATTGCAGGGGTTGGAAGGGACCTCAACAGATCATTGAGTCCACCAGGTCTGCTAGAGCTGGTACCCTACAATAGGTCGCTCAGGTAGGTGTCCAGCCATGTCTAGAATATCTCCAGAGAAGGAGACTCCACAACCACTCTGGGCAGCCTGTTCCAGTGCTCTGTCATCCTTACTGTAGAGAAGTTCTGCATGTTTGTATGGAACTTCCTGTATTCAACTTATAGGTTTTTACTCTTTGTCCTATTACTGTACACCACTGAGAAGAACCTGGCCTCATCCATTTGCTTCTCACCTCCCTTTCCTCAGGTGAGTGTTTAGCATCAACACAAGGTTCTGTAAACACATTTGCCACTTGGTGCTTTCCAAGCTTTTGGAAACAAAAAAGCCCACCTGTTTAGCAACTCTGATTTTAAAACTCAGTAGCAAGTCATGGTAGAAATTACAACTACATAGTGAATACTTCATTTACCAGCCAGACAATCCATTCAGGTAATTAGAACAGGATGTATCTGGGGAGTACTGTCAATACAAGATTGCTCCAAAAAGAATTCAAAGCTCTAAACTCTATAGATATGTGGGCAGAAATTGCTGCCTTCACATGAATAATGAGTTCTTGAGTCAGAGTCCACAGGTAAATGAACCTGGGGAGTTGTGATGTTTTAAAAGTGTACTAGACTAATACAAAAGTTGTCAGGAGCAGCTTTAGTTGTACAAACACATCTTGTTTATTATTTAAGAACAGAAATCCCTTCAGGCAAAATATACCTCAGTACTGATAACATTGCTGTCAGGCTTTGGATACAGTTGTTCTTCTCTGCCTTACCCAGTTAGCCTCATTTATTTTTCCCAAGCAGATGCCTTGTCTGCATTTTATGGTCTTAAGTCTGTGATGAACAGTGTGTGAAACAAGGATTCTGTGACTTAGAGTCTAAGAAATGGAGCCAATGCAATGAAACACAGCCTTTATCTGATAATTGGTACCAAGAAAAAAACAAACAAACAAAAACAACAGCTAACTTATAGATATCTAGTGTGGTTATAAATGTCACAGAAACAGAGGAGCTAGTTCCAAGGCCCCTTCCATAGCTACTCACTCCTTAGAGCTAAACCAGCAGCTTCTGTGGCCTCTTACAGGAAAGCATTTTGAAGTTACACTTGAAGTGATTCCCTCCTTATTGTCCTTGACAAAAAGCCACCAGAAGAATTGTTTGCTGGTCACAGCTTCTGAACATCATCAGTGTGGTTTACAGCAGTAAAGCTGTCATTAGTTAACATTCACATCTGACTAACACTGGTAATGATCAGAAGCTGTTGCTTCTTTTTCATAGCTGTGTCCTGTGACCAGACACACACAGACCTCATTGTGGAGTCATTTGTATTTATAAAGATGTATTAATAAATACTTTGTTATCTAAAGCTGTCAGCTAACGAATGCCCTATTTAAGCATAACTTTGAAGTTGAGCTTCATAAAATACAGGCCTGGGAAATCACTTTCTTTTACCAGCTACAGTAGGCACTCATGTAGACACAAAAGGAGAGTCTACTAATGAAGAATAAGCAAACTGTGCTCGAATGCTGCTTGCTTCAGAGACATGTTTACTTTTTGGTGTGACGCTTTTAACACCTAGTTAAAACTGTAAAATCAAACCACCTGCATATTCAGCACTGATACCTTTAAGGAAATACAGTACACACATTTGAGTGACTTAATCTATGCTGCTGCTTTGAGAACAGACCGCAAAAAGGATTGTTTTATAGTGGTTTTTTAAAGCTGTATTAATTCTTAGTAACCATTTTCAAATGTTGAACCACAACCCACAGTTAATTAAACTGGGTCAAGTATCATTTTTTTCAGACTACAAATGGCAAATAACCACGCTCCACTTCAGCAAACCATGTCCTGTGTAAGTGCAATATCTCTCTCATCTCTCAGGGTTTTATCATTCAATCAATCATGATGCTATCTAAATACCTTCAGAGCAAAACTGTGTAGCAGCAATAGCAAACTCCTGGACAAGCACTGCATGAAGAGGTCTCCTGGATGCTCTGGAGCTTCTTGCAGGGAAATGTTCAGTTTAGGAAACATGTGTGCATATGTGTGCATGTATGTGTGCTTGTGTGTGTGAAAGGATATCTGCATATTGTAATTTTTTCTTGCAATGCCTCATCCTCCCACACCCCAAGCATTTCAGGGTGCTTGTTTTGTTTTGTTTTGTTTTGTTTTCCCCAGTAATTTTGCTTATAATGATGCCAAAACCATTCTTTCACATGTGTGGAGATGGATTTCATCCTATTATCTCTGTAAGCATTGATTAAAAAGTGCTTCTTCCACAGCTTTTGGGCACTTATCCATGGACTTTTGTGAATTCAAATAAACAACAAACCCTTTTAACATTTGGTCTATTTTTATCCCAGCCAGTTGCCAGTTTGCAAGTGCTGAATACTTAGTAATATAATCTGAGATCTTTCCTTGGGCAGAAAAAGAACCCAAGAGCAACAGTTTGGGACTTGCAGTATGTTCCTAGAAAGAAAGGATTAATCAGCTAAACATCCATGCTGATTACCCAGGAGATAAAGATCAATGATTTGAACAGATGAGTGTGTTTCAAAATCCGTGATATTATTCAAATGTCTTCCAATTGCTTTATGTTAGATCTTGTGTAAATGTTAAGTACCTCTCATCTTATTTTAAAAAGAAATCATAGATTCTCCCCATGGAGTAAAGTGATCAAACAATTATTAGTAATTCCTTTGAGATCTTTGAGGAGAATAAGCAGTTAAGTAAGTTCAGTATTAGAAATGCAGCAACCTTTAATGCTGAGAGATGTGGAAAGCCTGCTTCCTCTTTCACCCTTCCCTTGGAAAGAGCCTCTGCAGTAATTAGTACCTGAAAAGTCTACAATCAGTACTAGAAAGTCTACAGACAGAACTTTTTTTCTGCCTATCAACAGATTGCTAGAGGGAACACTGAGTATGAACACATAGGAAGAGTAGGGTTTTCTAAATCAAACACTTGTTTTACGTGAAAATACAGCATAGAACAGTTTGTGGACTGAAGACTTTTGCTGGTGCCAAGATTAGAATTATTGATATCTAAAGCATAAGCAATCTATCAAATCCAGATAGCATGCTGGTCTAATCTAATCATTAAGGCAATAATCAGTAAAGCAATACTTCCTTTACTTGCATTAAAGTTGAAAAAGAACCAGAAGCAAGTATCAATAAATATTTTTTGGTTCCCAAAGAAGGTAGCAGAGGTGATGGAACTAGGTGATCTTAAAGGTCCCTTCCAACCCAAACCATTCTGTGATTCTATCATTTGACCTTAAGGCCAAGACATCTGGAATCATAGTAATTTTCAGAGATGCTGCCTGTGGCTTCTAAATGGTTTGTTCCCACCACATTCTTTTCATACTTTTCATCACGCCCTTCCTCCTTTCTCTCTCAGATGTCCTCAGGCAGTAGATAGTCATCTCAGGGGGGCCAAAATGCTTCTGGGTGCTCTGCCTTTAGGGAACGATTGGTCTCTTTGGTTATGACTCTTTAGACTCTTTAGAGGAATACTTCAAAACCTGTGTCGTCTTTAAGAAACTGTCCTGCTCTGTGCTGTGGCTGTCCTGAAGTGCCACTAATGGTGCATGAAACCATGATTCACAGTTACATGTGGTGTTGCTTTTCACAGTGTAGATAAACCTACATCAAAATCTTCATCTGTAATGAATCTACAAGGAGTGCAGTCTTCTATGCTGTACAGGAGTCTACAGTGGTGATCCACTTAGACAACAGACATTTAAGTGGATAAATTAGTATTATTTAAGGGATATTTATCTCTTTCCACCAATTGTACAACAATTTAAAGAACTTGAACTAGACATGTAACTCTTAAACAACAAACAATAGAAACAATAACATAAACAGATTCACCAAATTTAGAAAATTATATGTCATAAAACCAGTAAAGCCAGATGCGCCATTGGACCAGATGATCTCTTTTGACATTCCTCCATGTGAGAAAAATCTTAATTGCCCATTCTTCCCCCAGGTAAGGTTCATACTTATCTTAACAGTGTCATTTCTCAATTTCATTTTGATAAACAAAGAAGATTTTTTCTGATTCTCTTGAAGTTATTCTCTGTCATGGTTATTTTCAGCTTACTAATACCCTAAAGAAGTATGGGCAAAATATTAGCTCTTATCAACATTTAATCTGGAAGTTAAACCACTTCCCTTCCTTTTCTTGATAATTTTTGACTTAGAAAATCTGAGGACCATTATATTAGCTCACTGAAAACTTACACTCATTCTACAGATTTAGTCGGACTTAGTCATCACTTTCCAAGATGCGGTCATTTTTCTGTAGGTCTGAATTTCTTAGATTACATGTATAGATTTACACTGGCTGTGTTAAAATACATTTAACTTAAGTATACCTTCATTATTAAAGCCAGATTTATATGTGGTCATCTGGGTTATTTAGCCTGATATAGAGCATGGCCATAGGATGACTTCAGCATCTTCTTGAGAATTCTTGGTGGAATGTTGTACTTGAAGCCAATACTCGTTTCACTCAGTGCATACTACTAGCATTTTATAGATCTGTATTTTATCTAAAATATCAAATTATATTAAAGTCAGACACTAAGGTTTGCTCGACAGGCTCCATTTTCCATAAACTGACTGGAATTATTTGCATTCTTGTATTTAAATTTGTTGATCTCAACTCTCTTCTGAACTTTTCATTTGGGCCAGGCACAGGGTTAGCCTCTGGTTACCTCAATCATCCTTCCTTGCATTTTTCTGTATAAGTTCAGTATCAACACTTTACCAGACAGCATCTCACAGTAATTCTCAGGAGTATTATGATTTATCAGAAATTATCTGTGGCACAGAGGTTTGTTCAGGCAACTCCTTTTTGCTTCCTTACTTATTTATTGATTGGAAAATGCTTCATTATCTTCATGCAGACAACTGCACCATCCCCTCCCCATGGAAACAAGACAGAAACCTTTTTCTGCACCATTCCTGAACACTTTACAACCTCCATCAATTAAATTGCTTGCTTTCATGTTAATAATTATATATTTTGCTGTATGGAGTCTGTTAGACTTCCTGCATTCTTATTCTCCAAATTGTAATGGCCTTAATTTGTACAGATTACTGTCTGGCATCCTTCCTTATGTATATGTGTGTGTGTGTATAAATGCTCCTTACAGCTGCGCTATTACAACAATAAACCCATAAATATCTGAAAATGTTCTGAGGCATGATTTTGACATAAATGACATTTTCATAAATGTCACTGTTCAGTGAAAGAACAGTAAAAACTCTTTAAGTGAATCAGAAACCATTAGGACATTTCATCTGGCAGCAAGCAGCTGATGCATGCATTTGCTTCGCAGAAGAGGAAAATGCTGCTCATCAGGCAGAGACTGGCAGTACTGCACAATCCCAGGTCACATAGACATCTTAAAGTCTCAGTTCTGCAATCCATCTCATCCCAGTAAGAGAACAGCCTTCTCATGAAGGTACTGTTATGCAGCTCACTGCCACGCAAGAGAGCTTGAAGGGCCCTTGAGCTGCTCTCTATTCATAGGGTAAGAAGACTGACTCATAGTCATAGGTTGTTTTCAGGTCATGCTCAATTGGCCCTCCACTGTTTAACGAGGTGTCTGCCATCAGTTCTTTCAGCACCCAGTTTGAGATGGATTTGTGGTCACTACCTGTATTAGAAAGGCCTTTAGTATAACCTGTACTATGCTCACTATCTGCCTGGGCAAGGCGCAGTGTGCTATGGCCAGGCTGCAAGAAGAAGCAGAGGTGAAGGGGAACACACCATTGCAAACATCCAAATGGATGGATATACACTCTTTTGCAACTGAGATTTCACTCACAGTTTTCTTTAATGGAGACACTGTGCTATTCTTAAGGAAGCCTTTCAAGCTTTAAATCTGTTTTCTCATCAGGGAACAGATCAGGAAACAAATCAAGTTGCTTGAGGCAAATCAGTGTCTGTTCCGCACTGGCCTAAGCATATCACTACTCATTACACCCAGCTCATTTCATGATCAAATAAAGATATGATTCAACATTCAAGTGTGGAAGGACTTTAGTAGGGCATCTTGTGTTTCCCACAGCTCCAGGCCCTCAGATGGCAGTGCTGGGTGCATAATCTATGCATGATGGATGCCACCTGTACGGGTGGGAGAAAATAACAGCTTTTATGGTATGTCCATTCCCAAGCACTGCCTTTGTCAGTATGAAATCTTGCTGTTCTTGCTACAATTTGTGGCACATCAGAGATGTTACTAAAGTAGTGGTGAGCTTTTCCATATTTCCTTGAAACTTGTTCTTCTCTCCCCACATATGGTGTATGAGTTGTCTCAAACTTAAAAAGAGGATTTCAGAGAAGGGACCACCTGGCTTGCTTAACTTGTCCTCTAAAAACACAGAGAGTCTGGCAAAGAAGAAACCCCATATCTCTAGGAAGATCTAGATAATCCTTTGCATTACATATTGACTGTGTGACAAGAGGGCTCTGAGAAACTGAAATGCAAATTTAACTAGGCCTAGTTGTAGTACAGATATATTACACCATCTTCACCTGTGTTGGGCAGGCATAACACTGAGCCCCAACTTACAGTCAGGACTGTAAGACTTGGATGTTTCCTATAGTTTGTCTCCAGCAGTTCATCTGTAGGAGGCTTATCATTATGAGTTCTGTGGAGAGTATGACTTTCTCCTCAATGCATCAATGGAGCCATCAGGGATGCAGGGCTTTGGCTGGTGAGATGCAAACACTCTGCAGACTCTGTATCGTATGGAGTGCTGCTGGCTTCTAAGGGCTATTTGTGTGTTGGAATGAGTGCAGATCCATAGGAGCAACCAGGGAAGGACATAGCTTCAGCTATTCTCCCTGCTGACCTAAGGGGCCCATTGTATCATAGCCCCACATTATAGCACTCTTGGTGCATCCCTCCTGAAGACTTGGAGGCCAAAAATACTTCCTAAATCTCCTCATCCCATGCTGGAGATAGGATCTGCCTTTTAGCTGGAGATATCTGGAAATACAAGGTGGGGCAGAAATTTGGGCACTTTCTTCTCTTAGTTAAATTATCTGTTTTCAGGGTTAATGGCTTGTGTTCATGGTGACTGCAGTGCCATGGAAAAAACTTGCTAGCAGTAGAAGTCCCAGCCTCCTAACATCAAAACCCTTTATGGCAGGTGTTCTGTCATCTTGCAGGGGAAAAAAACCAACAAAACAGCTTCATTTTTCCTTACAGAAAACAACCATGTGGAATTCAAACACAGCCTGGCCATCTGAGAAAGAGGCAACTTGCTGCTGTATAACTGTGCTTGAAATCCCTCTTTCTGACAGAGTAATTACATTTCCTTCTTCACTGCCAGGATAAACATGTCTAACTTGAGAGGGTTTATTCTGCCTGAGATATGATACAGTAGGATAAGCTCCACTACACTGAACAAGCAAAATGACTATTCACCAGGTGGCACTGCTGCCTGTCAGCAAAACAATAAAACAAGGATAACCAGCGGCCCCCGTGCTACCAAGAGCTTTCTCACTTCTCTTACAAAATCACAACGCCTGGTACAACTCACAGACTCTGCAGTCCCTTTGAAGCTTGTATGTTTCAGGGTTATCACAGGCTAATGCTTTGCTTCCTTATATTTTTCTTTAATCTCTGTAAGCAAAACTCTTGGAAATTTTTGAAAAGAAAGTTATTAGACCCTCAGTGAAACATGGTTTATTGCTTGACTTGTTAATATGCACTGCCCTCTTGTGATAAAATGAGTTTTCAGTGCTCTCTAGAAGTTCCCTTTCTGTTTTTCCTTTCTGTATTTTCCTGGCGTTCCTGGTTTGGGTTCACCTGCTTACCTCCTGCCTTTTGTTAAGGCTTTTTTCCTAAGGCAGAAAAGGTCCTTCTTACAATTAAAAGGATGAAAGAAAGGCAGTAAAAAAGTGTAATCAAAATGTTCTCATTGAATATTTCACTCTTTTACACAGCTACACTCTTTTAAATTGCTTCTCAGATTGTTATGCTGAATGTATAGGAATCAGATATGTAGATAGCAATTACTCTAGAATAAAATGTGGGCTTTAAAGGATGAGGAGAGTACTGAGTCAATAATACTTATTGGCTTGTTGAAAAGGCAATGTTTGAGGAAAAATATCACTTTGTAAGACTGGTATGCAGCAATGTGCTTATCTGCATTATCACCATCAAAACAGCTCAGAGAACAAGTCCAGATCTCCAGGTTACTGCAATAGAAAACTGTTGTGATAAACACAAGAAGTCACCTCTTAAAAGCTAGGCGTAGCCAGGAAAGCCACTCCTTAATGAAACGTGGGTGCAAAGCCATCACTGCCTGAGATGGAGAGGAAGAAGAGAAATCCAGGCAGGGTGACATACCACCCCAGCAGAAGAGACTGGGACATGGAGGAAATACAGAGGGATCTTTTACCTTAAGTGCCATCTGGAAAAGGATTGCCTCATTCTGTGTTTTGGGTGATGTGAATCAGATGTATCTCACCATAGTCTGCTTATCCTCCAGATGGAAATAATGCACAGAATGCATGAGTGATTTCTCCTTTCTGACTGTGTTGTCTTAGCTACACAGACAGAAATGGATTTGTGGATTTTAATTCCTGCAATCAGTTGCTTAACTGATTGCTTTCCTAACATGGATGGCTCTATAAACATCATCCAGTTGGGAGGAGTTTGGTCTGCTTTGCTCTGGTATTTCCATTTCTTTGAGTTTTTCATATTTGACTGATTAATATTGTGTCCACCACTGAAGGACCAAGAATCTTCTGAACATCCTACCATGATTCTGAGCTTTGGGGACAGTTTCCTGAGTGGAAAGATGAACTAAAGTTTTATGATTGACTGTACAAAGTTGGATGTCAAGAATTTCAGAATCAAAGTTTTTGCATTATTTGCTTAAAATTTTCCATGAAAAATAGTATGTGAGCTTGTAATTAAAGGCCACACTATTCCTGATTTGCTGAATGGAGAAGAGAATTCCCCAAAAAACATGAAGCTGACAGAAACCTGGTTGGATTTTACAGCCTTTCTGTTTGTTGAGATATTTTATTGCAGTGCTACCCTACATATAAGAAAAGCTAATAAATAGAAACCGTATTGATTTCCCTGTGTTGAGATTTTGAAAGCTTAAGTCACAAGTCTGATTTTCTGTCTCCGTTCCAAATCACAGAACAGCAGAACTCATCGGAGAAGAAGTGATTGTTTATTTCCTAATGGCAAATTAGGGAATATTTTTCCTGACCTAATTTTTCATATGAATAAATTGCATTAGCCAAACCATCCAAAAACATAGATTCCCAAAGCAAGCATCCCACATGGCAAAATTGCTAGAAACTGAAACTGTGATTCTCCATGGGGAAGTGTCAGGCTGTCACAAATGGAGGTCCAGCTGTCTATCATGGAGAATAAGCAAAGCATTCAGTGATAACCTGCATGTGTCCCATGCTTAGAGGGGATCCATTTGAATGCTTAGTTTAACCCAGCCTCTACAAGGCCAAATAAATGTTATGGTGCTGCTCATTCCTCTAGATGTCTCATGGCTCAGAATAGACAGTCAGGGCCAAGGAGCATAGAAATTAAAGGAGGTGGAAACCTACTGCAGCTGGGTGCCATCTGTCCCAGATGTGCCCTTGCAATCAGCCTGCTGGGCTCAGGACTGGGCGCGGGGATACAGACTGTTAGGAAAATGGCTATGCACAGCACGGAACTGATCTTCAGCATGTGAAGTACTTCAGTTGGCTTCCTTTTCAGTGAGACATATCTCCTTTCTCCTCTCCACTGTTTCTAGGATAAGAGCCTCTTGACAAGAGTCGCTTGTGCGTGCACTTGGAAGCTCCTGGTCAAAAAAACTAAGGAAAAGAGGGAGAAGACCTACACAGCCAAGACTTGACCATGTCAAAACCTACAGACTACATCATGGGTGTCCAGTGTTTTGGCTTTCTTGGGCTGCAATGAGTGAAGAGAAATTGTCTTGGTCTGCAGAAGTTGCTATGAAAGTAATGCCTCCTATTTATTTCAGTGGAAACTACAACAGACACAAAGAGCACAATAATTTACCTCTGATGTTCTGGGTAACCACAATAAAATAGAAGGCATTACTTTCAGAGCAGCCCTCATAAAATATATAACATAGTTAATGTGTACAAGTAACAAAACTTATTTTATTCATTTATACTTTTCATTTTAAATAAAGAGGGAAACAAAATTCTGAAACAAATGGGATATTTGACCCTGTTCATGTGAAACTAATGCATCAGTCTGGATCAGTGGCAGCAGCTGCAGTTGCTAGTGAGGTCTCAAGGTATTCATCAGATTCTTTGATGAAATGTTACTATTCCTGTACACTATCCTTGGCAATTGTTCACAAATGTGCATACTGCCAAAAAGCAATGGCACGAATAAGGTGTGACTGTGAAGCAAATATATATATATATATATATATATGTTTATCTTCTGCTAAGAAGAAAAGATTATGAAAGTCTGGTAAAGAGACACAATCAGTTTTTTGAGATGAATATCTGATTGCAACTTTATACATTCCTTGATGTATGATTCTGTTTGAAAATTGATTAATTTTTCGCAATCTTGAAACATATTCTGAAATCCCTTTATCAAAACAGAAAGCAAGTCTGCATATTCCTTTATCAAAATGGGAAGCAATTATTTGCCATCACTTGAGTCAGAACTGCACAGCACTGCCCTCCCCACGCCCTGGTTTCAGTTGACAGTATTAATAGCACGCTGGTTGTTGCTGAGTGTACCACAGATTACTCCACAGTGAAGAGCCACAGCCTTTATAGTGTGAGGAAGGGGGCAGGCCACACTGCCAGCCACGCCAGGCTGCATGCATGCAGACCATAGGGCTGTGGGTTGGATATGTCTGGCCCACATCTTTCTGTCCTTCCTACTACCTGCTAACTTAGAGATTATTCAGGATCAGAATATCCTCATTCTCCTGAGGAACATATTTAGGATGAGCCTTCAACACCTGCATCATGTTTGGCTCCTCATGTCTCTGATTTTATGGAGCTACAGTCAAGACAAACCCTGTGCAAGTTACAGATGTATACAGAACTCAACAAGTCCGTACCACTCTAACTTGCACTCTGGACTTTCCTTTCCACTAAAATTAAAGATTAATGCTTTTTTGTTTGTTTGGGGTAAGTGATGGGGAAAATAAATAAATAAATAAATAAATAAAGTAAACTTTGAGAAAAATATGGCTTGTAAGTCTCTAAAGAATCCCAAATTCAGCCTTGGTATTTTTGTAGGCATTGCACATGTGTAAGTGTGTAGTGACAGGAAGAGGCAGCTGTTCCTTTCCCTGTCTGCTCAACTTTCTGCAGCAATGGGATTCAGCACTGTCTCCCATCTCCTCACAGGGATGGCAGAGCCAGCAGGCAGCCAAGACTCTGTGCAGGGAGCTGAGTAGCAGGGCTGCCTTTCTCACAGGCACCAGGGTGCTCGCACATCCCCACAGCCTGCTCACGGGCAGGGAGCTGCCCCAGTCCAAAAGCCAAGGGACCCCACATGCCAATTCAGGGAAGAAAGCTTGAGAGAGGTCACCCAAGCCAGCCCAACAGCAGCCCCCAGTGTGTGCGGCAGAGCAGCTAGTGCCTCAGTTTCAGTTCATCTGATAGCTCATGAAACAAAGCTTTATGTTTGGAGAGGAGCCATTCCAACAAAAAATTCCTGACTAGCCCCATTAGAGTCTGCTGCTGATGTAAAGCCATCCAGGGAATGAAAAAGTTCTGGCCGTTTTCCTCACAAATGTGGGTTTATCAGGCACCCAGTGGCATTATTTTTTGTATATGTTAGTGGGTGAACCTACAGCCCATGGCACAACTGACTATGTAAATTGGTGAAATTCCATTTCTTTCTATATTGTTGGCTAGGAAACAGATTTCCTTCCCACCGATACTTGGTGGCTTGGTATGAAAGCACGTCCCTCCTAGCATCCTATCTAGGTTTGTTCAAAGAAGGTCTACAGGGATGGAGGAGGGTCTGGAGGGCAAGATGTATGAGGAGCAGCTGAGGTCCCTGGGTATGCTCAGCACAGAGCAGAGCAGCTGAGGGGAGGCCTCACGGCGGCTGCAGCTTCTCACAGAGAGTGGAGGAACAGCTTTGAGCTCTGCTCTGTGTGACAGCAACAGGGCCCGAGGGAACGGCATGGAGCTGTGCCAGGGGAGGGTGAAAAAACAACATCCTAGCTTCAATTCTGTTTCAGCTTTTGGTTTCCAGCAGCACCACTATAACAAGCAGGAAGAATCACTAGGAGCTTGTGGAGCTGGTGGCTCCATGCAGCTACTGGGTGCTTTTGCTGGCCAGGCAATGAGCCGCACAAGCCCTGGGACCCCTGGTGCCAGCACAAGGAGTGGATGATCATCTTCATCCCAACATCTGCACAAGTTGGTCCTCTACTAAACTTGCTCCTATCTTCATCAGCCATCCCAGCCCTCCACTCGGTCAGGATGAGCAAGTGTTTCCGTACAACCATCACAGGTTCCCTCACACCCACCAGCATGCGGATAAGTGCCACAGGGCAAAACGCATGTGTAGGGTGAGCCACAGTAGGAGTTTCTGGCAAAAGTTTTGTGTGGTTGGGGGGATGATGACTTCAACACAGCCACACACATGGCAGCCCTGTGGGGTATCAGCATCATGGCACTGCAGCAGCATTTCCCCAGGCTGCCCTGCTCTGCTTTCCCCACTACACAGAGGGTGAATGAGATTTCCTGGAGCAGCCCATTCTTTGCACTTTGCAGCAAGCCCTCTGGAAGCAATGACTCCCTCCACAGTATTTTCCTCCTCCCGTGGTAAGAAGGGGTGGAGTGACGTGGGGCTTTGTTCATGTCTCTCCAGGCACCTTTCTGTTCTTTAAACATTGCATGAGTTTCCTGGGCTTGTCAGCATTTTCCTATGACTAAGCTGTGACCGCAAAGACCCAACACATTTTCTGCTCAAGTTTTAGGCCTAGAGCAGGAAAGGGGTGTTGAGGCTTTTGGTAACAAGTGGGTATGGTGGTGGGAAGGTGTGAGAGAGAGTTTCTAAAAGTTGCAGTGGCTGAGCATGCAGGTACTCTGTATATCCAAAGCAAGGGGTTAAGGCGAGAAACCTCTGGCAGCCTCAGTCCTGGCCTGCTCACAGGAGTCCTACCCTACACTTGCTGCTCCATTAGCATAAACTCACATCTTGAATTATGAGTTGATATTACCCAATCCCTCTAACTCTTCTACTCATTAACCACTTCCAGTGTGGCATGGTTTTTACACGGTGTATTGTCCCAGAAGCATGATTGTTACATGGGGGAGCTTCTACTGTGCTGAACTCCGCTGTTTGCTTTGTTGATGCAACTCAGTGCAACACCACCCAAGGGAGACAGAGAGATACGGGCTGCAGAACTTGAAAAGCAAACTGCTATTTTTTTTTCTTCTGTTAAGGTGGCAGTACTTGCAGTACCTAGGAGTATGTGATAAAACAAGGAGGGTCATTATATTTTCCCCTGCAGACATGCTTGGGGAGTAAAATCAACCCTGACACTGATTTTGCGAGTGCTATGGGGATTATGCATGGAGGACAGTGGTGTATCCCCAGACTCGTTTTTTTTCACTCTATACTGTTGTGTAAGAATGATGAGCTGCTCTGCCTCTATCCATAGAGATAAATTGGCACTGTTAATAAAAAGTGGAACAAACAGAGCTGTTTAGTTGTCAGCTAGATTACATTTTATTGAAAGTTGCAACATTAAAAATGTTACCCAGATGCATTAGGGGAAAAATAAAAAGTGATGTACCTTTCAAACACAAAAGAAAAGCAAACTTACAGGCATCCACAGTGTTATTTCAAAAAAGCTAAATAAATTTCAAACAAATAGACAAAAAACAGAAAGAAAGAAAGAAAGAAAGAAAGAAAGAAAGAAAGAAAGAAAGAAAGAAAGAAAGAAAGAAAGAAAGAAAGAAAGAAAGAAAGAAAGAAAGAAAGAAAGAAAGAAAGAAGGAAAGAAAGAAGGAAAGAAAGAAGGAAAGAAAGAAAGAAAGAAGGAAAGAAAGAAGGAAGGAAAGAAGGAAGGAAGGAAGGAAGGAAGGAAGGAAGGAAAGAAAGAAAGAAAGAAAGAAAGAAAGAAAGAAAGAAAGAAAGAAAGAAAGAAAGAAAGAAAGAAAGAAAGAAAGAAAGAAAGAAAGAAAGAAAGAAAGAAAGAAAGAAAGAAAGAAAGAAAGAAAGAAAGAAAGAAAGAAAGAAAGAAAGAAAGAAAGAAAGAAAGAAAGAAAGAAAGAAAGAAAGAAAGAAAGAAAGAAAGAAAGAAAGAAAGAAAGAAAGAAAGAAAGAAAGGAAACCCAACAACAACTGGCTAGCTAAATAAGTAGACAACAGTTTTACCTGCCAACAGACTACCTAGAGACAATCAGTTAATCCACAGAGTATAATGTAGGAAGGTAACAGCTAAAGCTGACTTTTGCGTTGCCATAAGTTGGGGCAAAATCTGCCATATGCACTGGAGTGAGTCCAGTGTTGGGTCAGTGTCCCATGCTTCTTCAGTTCTCAATAAAGACCCGCTGCTATAGTCTGGAGGGACAAAAGTAGGTCTCCAGAAGCTTTTAAGTAAGGCAGTGTAGTAACAGCTGCAATGTTAATGAAAATGGTTGGAAGCGTTCTGCAGAGACTACATATGTAAGTCATCAAAGACTGCACCACTCACTCACACAGTCCTGCAATCCTGCAGTCCCTGCAGACTGTGAAAGGAAAAAGAAAAGAAAAAAAAAACAAAAAAAAAAAAACGAAAAAAAAAACAACACAACAAATCAAACTAAACCAAACAAACAAAAAAACAAAAAGCAGAACAGAAAGTCTTTGGATCACAATATAATAATTTATATGCAATTTTAACTTGAATTTTGGCCAGAAAGAAGCTACTAGAGTGAGGCTTCTGTAATGGTTTTGCAAAACAGTGACTAGATCAAGCACTTTCTGGGTCATGAATAAACCATGACCAATAAATCACTACAGATCTGTGAGGTGTGTGATGAATCCCTAAGGAAACAGCATTATCTTCAGTGGATACCTTTAGGTTAAGAGAGTAAAAGCAGGATTTGTCTTTAGTTTGCTTAGAATGTATTAAGTTACCCCTTTAAATCTTGATAACTTTCCCTGTCTGAATGCACTTCGTGCAAGAAAGGACAGTAGAGGAATAGGCAGCTGAGGTCACCTCAAGGGTCTGTCTGGTGAGTGTTAGGCCTGTGGAAGAGGATGATGGCACAAACACATCCCAGGTTACAGAAATGGAGAACACACAGATGAAACGCACTTAGCTCCATCCTTTGCTGTACGTGGCTCACGTTCATACGCTTTGCAGACACTTTGCTTCCACCCAGGCCTTCCTGCACCCCTGTACGATGCCTCCAGCCATCATCTTGTCATTTGTTTAAATGTATTTTGAGGTGCATTACCAGAGCTGCACGAAGTACTCAAGATGCACACTCACTGTGCATACACATGCTGGCAATTTGGGGTGTGCCATTTTCTGCCCCACACTTTTCTTAAGAAATCTCAGAATTGAGTTTGACTCTTCATGGCTCTTGACAGCGTCGACAGAAATTTTCAGAGAATTTTCCACAACGATGTCAAAACTGCTTTCATGAGCAGCAGTGTTTAAGGTCATCTCATATATGGTTTTTCTCCTATAAGTGCATTTCCCAGTGCTTATCAGCTTTTCTTGTTGGTTATCAGCTTATCAGCTCTTTTGCTTATTGTCCTGTCACTCAGCATCGCGAGATATGATGGGCACCAGAGTACAGAAAGGACATAAAACTACTAGAGAGTGTCCAAAGGAGGGCTATGAAGATGGTGAAGAGTCTGGAGGGTGAGATGTATGAGGAGCAGCTGAGCTCCCTGGGAGTGCTCAGCGCAGAGCAGAGGAGCTGAGGGGAGGTCTGATGGCAGCTGCAGCTCCTCACGGGGAGCGGAGGGGCAGTGCTGAGCTCTGCTCTGTGTGACAGCAATAGGGCCCAAGGGAATGGCATGGAGCTGTGCCAGGGGAGGGGCAGGTGGGGGTGAGGGTAAGGGTCTGCACCAGAGGGTGGTGGGCATGGAACGGGCTGCACAGGGCTGTGGCACAGCTCCAAGCTGCCAGAGTTCAAGGATAGTTTGGACAATGCGCATGGACATAAAGTCTGATTTCTGGGAGGTGTTGTGTGGAGCCATGAGTTGGACTTGATCCTTATTAGTCCCTTCCAACTTGGGATATTTTATGGTTCTATGATTCTTTGATATTTTTGCAGGTCTCCAGAATGAGCTTCCAGGACGAGTGATTTGGTGTCACCTGCAACTTTTGCCACTCACTATTCCTTGCTACTTCCAGATCACTCTGCATTTCATAAACACTATGATCAAAGGGCTGGACCACCTCTCCTACAAAGGAAGGTTGAGGGAGCTAGGCTTGTTTAGCCTGGAAAACAGAAGGATCTGGGGAGACCTTGTTGCAGCCTTCCAGTATTTGGAGGAAGCTTACAACCAGGATGGGGACTGAATTTTCACATGGTCTGATATTGATAGAACGTGGAGGAGTGACTTTAAATTACAAGAGGAGAAATTTAGGTTAGATGTCAGGAAAAAATTCTGCGCTCAGAGAGTGTTGAGGTACTGGAAGATGTTGCCCTGAGAGGTTGTGGATATCTCATCTCTGGAGGCATTCAAGGTGAGGTTGGATGGAGCCCTGAGTGACCTGATCTGGTGGTTGGCCCATGGAAGGGGATCAGGGATGAGATGATCTTTAAGGTCCCCTCCAACCTAAGCCATTCTGTGATTCTATGATTTTACGACATGCAGCCAGCCTGAGGCCAGGAGAAGCCCACTTTTGCTCCATCCATGGAGATGTGCACAGGTGCGCACACACGTACACTGGTAAATGCAGAGATGTTGCTCTTTTTTTGAGCAGAGAGCTTGAACATTGGAAATATAACTAATCTGAAGTGCCAGAATGTTGAATGTTGAAACAGCAGCTTTGCCTGAGTCAGCACTGCAGGCTCAGGCCTTTTGTGCACAGATAAGCGGTTTCTTCTGGGTGCAAATCAATTTTGCTTACCTTTTGGCATGAACTGGTGATCTCTATTCCCTGTTCTCAGAGACAGGGAGAACTTTCAGTATTTTGCTATAATTTTTTTCTTCTTTTTGATTGAGTGCTGGCCTATTGCTGAGGAAGATCCCCATAGAAATGAAGACTTGCACTTTGACGTTAGTAACACCTGCTTGCCTCTCATTCTGTGAAGAGCCGACTTGCTTTGCAAAACGTGGTGGGAAGCCTGTATAAAAAAACAGGAAATGCCTTCAAGCTGCTGCTCTGCAGTTGCTCATCTCACCAGATCCTCACAACTGAGTGAGGCACTGATGATCAGCAAGATGTTGCATCATAATTTGTGCCCAATTTGTTTTCTTGAATTGGTTAAATTATAAGTACATGTTTTACATTATTTCATGTTGGCAACAGCCAGAGGAGTCCTAGGACTGCGCTGGTACCCCATACTGAGTGGTGTGTAAGGACAGAAGCAGTTGTGCTCTACTCTGGGGTCCATAGGAGAAGAGATGTAAGAGGGAAAGGTGCCAGATGGCAAGAGGTCCCCAGCAGCAGTCTCAATCTCACTCCAGCAGATGGCAATTCTTCCATCACAGTATAAATCAGAGGTGCCCTCGTGGATAGAAGAATGAAAATGTAAAATAAAATAAAATAAAATAAAATAAAATAAAATAAAATAAAATAAAATAAAATAAAATAAAATAAAATAAAATACATAAATGTGGGTCTTATGCTGATTTAATGTGATATTGGTACATCTGTCTTGCGCATGGGTGCCTGCAATGAAAACAGGAGACATGGGCATGAGCAGTACTGCATCTTTAAGACTGTAAGAGCCACATGGATGCGGTTGGTGCTGGCTGGATGGGAAGCATCCCTTCTTGGGTATCTTGGGATAAATGCCAGTAGCTCTTGTGCGTGGGGCTGAGGGATGTTTGGTACTGAGTGATGGTGATAACCTCACTGTTTATGTTCCCTTTCAGCGTGTGCACAGATGCTTTCTCTGTAATGATGCTCTCTGAGCCTCATTTGCTGAGGTTCTTGGTGCTGTTACATCCCCTGATTCAGCGGTTGGTATCCCTGGTAGACCAAGATGAGCACAGAATTTCAACTGCCTCTCCGGTTATGTCAAATATTCCTTTACTTCTGCATGAGGACCATTTCACTCCTGTGCTTTGTCCCTCTGCAGTGTATTCCAAGACAAGAGCTCAATGTCTGAAGAAGCACATGGACAGCTGTTATTATGTCCAGTTCCTCAAGGAGGGCAGAGCAAGGATGCTTTGGTGCTGCCCTTTCCTTCAGGGAAAAAAACACACCATCTCTAGAGACCTCTGATCACATTTTCCTTTATGCTCCCTTTGCAACACGGTCTTCAGCCATTGGCCAAGAAGTGAAAGTAGGAACTGAAACATTGACTGAGATGAGGTTGTACTGACAGGCTACTGAAAACAGGCATCTGGACAGATGGACAGATGGTATCAATTGATTTAACTGCAGTGCTTAATGGGGGAGTAAGTACAAGTGTAAAGCTAAGTCAACTTCTTGTTTAATTTACTGGCAGCAATAATTGGTAATACATTCCAGTTAAACCAGCAACAGAAAATATAAAGTGCTCTGGAAGGGCTTTGGAAGGAAAAGTTGTAAAGCTGTGAACATTAAGAAACATATATATGTGTGTGTGTGTTTATATATGTATGCACATCTAGAATATGGTAAATGAAGACCGTATTGATATATATTAACATATATATCATATATGCCATGTACATCATATGCAGTATAATTACTGTCAACAATAACTGATAATAATAATTACTATTAACAAGTAATTATATGCAGAGGTGGGTTTTATTTGTATTAACTAAAGCATATGTAAAAATTTATAAAACCAAGCAAGTGAAAGCAGCACTGCTATTGAAAAGTACAAGGTTGAAAAAAGGTCAGAAGTGTGGTGGAGGAGGGGCAAAAAGGTGTGAAGAGCAGAAGGTAGGAGAGGCTCACAGATGTGTTTTGATGCATCCTGAGGCTGCTGGGTGTCCCAAGATGTGGAGAAACAGTGCCCTGACAGCCAGCTGGGCTTAACGTGGGTGCTGAAAGTAAACCAGTGATGCAGCACTGGGGCTGCACTCCGGCAGTTGCTGCAGTAGCCAAGAGGTTGTGGATGCCCAGCTCTTCTTAGTGCCAAACTCTCAGGTTAGAGCTGAGAGGTTTTTTTCTTTCAGACAGCTTTGTCCTCCTATCCATATGGATTTTATTCTCTCTGTGCCTGTGTTCATGCAAGAAAGATTTCTGAATTACTGAGAAAATCATACAGATAGAATAAACCGGGCGAAAACACCACCTGCTTGCTGTGTTGTTGGCTCTGGCATTTATGTGCTACAGCCTCCAAGTAGCAAGAATTACCATCCAGGGATGGGGAAAAAACAAATGCTAGCTGGCTTGTGGCATTTCCATACCAAGCAGAAGATGTGTGCAAAGACCCTGCTCTACGGTGTCAGGGCACAGCTGGTGTGCTGTGAGCTACCTCGTCACTTTTTTCCTCCCCGGTCCCTCATTATGGCAAGCAACTGTAGTAAAGTCTAGGAAAACATTATCACTATTATTAATACAGAGATTTCTAAAGCATATGAAAGGAATCAAACAGCCACGTGTCCAACCGCACTCACCCTGAGCAAGTGTATTTCAAAGGATGATTCATTATCCATAGCATATTGCAGAGTTGGCTTTGATCTACAACCACCACCAAAAGGAATCTATTGAAGAAGATGAAACAGAAACTTCTTCCTGCCTCACTGTGATGTGTTCTGGACTGGGAGAAGCCTGGAGCTACCTGCTCAGATGCTGGATGGGTAACTGCCTGCCAAACTGGATGTCAGACAGAAAATACCCTGGGCCATCCAGCAGCAGTGGTACTCAAGAAGCCTGGTGTCTAACTTCCTTCTGTCTGCTATTAAACACAGAGCAGTGCAAGTCCTGTCTTGGTGTGGGCCTGATCGGGTTTCTCCTCTCTTCCAAGCCCTCACTATTTCATTAGGACTCTGCCATATGTAATGATGGCAGACAGATTTTATTTAAAATGACAAGAGTGATAAAAATGCAGCACTCTGAGATTTCCTCAACTGGGAATGAGACATACTAGCACTTTGTTCTGTGCTTTATTTCTCCTGACTTAAATTATTCTTGATGGCATCTCATCAGAGCAAGGTGTGGGGCAGAGGAGGGGTGGATGCAATCAGGCTTTGTGTGAAGAGGTCATCACTTGCTATTGTATGCAGATCAGGAGGAAGTTAGCTCCTAGCAGAGTAAGGACTGATCAGGAATGAAGAGTTGGGGAGGAACTCCATAGGCAAAATGTACTCAGGTGACATTCAGGCAATGTGACTTACCTATGCCTCTGATCAGAGCGGGGTACGTATAGACCAGCCTACAGAGATGGTCACATTGTATTTAGTCAATAATTATTGGTAAATATAAATTTTTTTTTGTTATTAATTCCACAAGCAAAGTCTTCTCTGTGGACCTATGTACTGGCATATCTTAGGCAACCATGGCATTTTCTCAACCAATCAGATGGAGCAAGCTGGGTTTTCTTGTCCTTTTCTTTTTTCCATGATTGTTTAGCACATGTTCAGAAACCTCTCCTACTCAGATATACCGTGAATCAAACATCATCTCCCTTGCAGACCACTCAGTCTCCTACAGCCAGTATCAGAAGAAACTTCATCCTACAGTCCATCCTCATGGCTTCTTACACAGACCAACGTTCATCCTACAGCCCATCCTCGTGGCTTCTCATATAGACCAATTTTAAAGTGCATCTTCATGTTTCTGGCTGCTTGGGCTTGATCTGTTAGGTGTGTGCCTCCTTTAAAATGCTGATGTGTGTTGGTCAGGGTTTGCAAAAAGATGTCATGTAGAGAACCTTACAAATACTTAGATGCTGTCTTGTTGCGCTTATGGCGATATTTCTGTTTCCTAAAGGTATCTTGGTCGGTTTAGACACGAATGACTTGGCAGCATTTCCTCTACCACCTTCCAGTTAGGTTTGTTCTCTGTAGAAGGACAGCCCAAACAATTTCCACCCAGAGTGTTCTTATTTTGATGATATATTGGAAATCTATTTAAATGAAATCTTGCAAAAAATAAAAAATAAAAAAATACATCTGTTCTCTGAACATTGTTGCTTTTCATTGAAACAGTAATGCTAGAAACTCCCCAGATTTTCATCAGCTGCTGAAAAACAAGTAGTTTGTAAGCATTTTAAATGGAGGGAGTTTTTATGAAGAGGCAAGGTTTCCTATGGAAAATTCTAATGAAAACAACATTCATTTTACTGCCAAAACCTTCCGCAGAAACTCTCACTTTCCAATCCAGCATGATCTCAACATCCCCCACTCAGGAAAGCGCATTAGGGAATGCCAGCCTGGGCTCCACAGGAGCACGGCCTTTCCACGAGAAGATTCCAGGTAAAGCTGTGGAGCAGACCTGACTGTGGTTTTTGCATGAGCAGCAGTTTCATAACACAACACCTGTAACTTGAACAAACTGCCTCAGCTGTTCCAGTGCTGTTCTGCAGTTGGCCAAGTGCCCTCACCTCATCAGCCCAAGTCTTCAGCCCCAGTACATCCAAAAGTCAGGTCTTCTGCAGGTCTTTTTGTTTTCTTTCCCTCAACCACCACCTAACATGCATAAACAGAATAGAACTTTTGCAAAAGCACACTGCACCATTTTCTTTTCCCTCTTTATTATACATTATTGCAAAGCAAATTGCATGCACTTTCTTACAAAAATTAATTTGAGATTAATATCACATATTGCTCATATTTAACAGCAATGTACTCATTGCCAGCCAGCTGTGTCCAGCTCAGCAAAATTCCAAATTGATGCCATAAATTAACTGGAGGGTAGAATGTGTTTTGCGGCTTACAAGACGAAGGTATTTCTCTAGGCATCTGTTGGCAGGTTCTCATGGAAAAGCACAGTATGTAGAAAATAATGAAGAAATCAGGATTCAATTAATAATGAGGTTTTTTAAAATGCCACTGCTAATATGCATATGAACAGTATCATTAAGGCCTGGTAAGATCAAATGGAGACCTGCCTCCTCAGAAACGATCCCAGCTCTGGGACTGCCAGAGAGTTAATAGTCTATAATGCACCCTATTCATGCTCTTAGATTAGTCTGTCAAAGACAATTAATCAACATACAAAAAGCTTTTTCTTCTCAAAATAGAAATGTATACACATTTAATTTGGTAGGTGGGCATTACTGAAATTTTGCAGGAGTATTCTTCACATATTTTGTTGAAGTGGGACTGGGAGATCAGGCCTGTCCAACCAAATCCACAAAGCACTGAAGGTCACTTGGATCTGAAGGTCCACAAACCCGCTTCTGTTTGCTTGAAGTTGTTTTTTAATATGCATACAAGCATTCACTAAGGATATTTGTAGAGACTGCATTTGTTAATGCACTTTTAATCCTTTGGAAAACATTTTATAAATGCAGTAGCAATAAACATGCAGGACTGTATTCTACCATCATTCAAACACAGCTAATCTCATTGACTTTAATGGCACTGTATCAGCATCGCTGAGGGCAAAGTTGTGTGCTATTCAGAGATCTCATTTTTGGAGATAATTGAAAACATCTCCGAATAGAAGGACACAGGATTTTCCATTAGGAATTTTTCTATCATTATATAAAATATTGCTCGATAGTGTGCAGTTGATTTCATTATTGCTTTCTTTTTTATGCTAAGCAAATTTATAGGCACTTTTCATAAAGAGAAACAAGAATGTAGTCTATTAGAGGAAAAAATAACAGAGATAATTGTTTCTTTTTTGTGCTGCCTCAGAGATGGTATTTCCTCACTGCAGGTTAATGTACGTGAATATGATGGACAAGAGTTTGACTTCACCCTTTCTGAATGATCTCGCGAACATTTACACTACAGTTATTTGAACACATTCACTCCTAATCACACGCAATCCATTGAACTGAAAAAGACCCCAGAAGGAGAAGGGCCTGGCTGTGGGAGGGTGCAGCAGAGCAGTGTGGTCCTGGAACATGCTTTCCTGTCACTGAATTTGCAGTCCCTCCTGCTTCGTGGTCCCCAGCATGGTGGCAGCACTCTCTGTGTGGCCTTCAGCTGGAGGTAATGGTGGCTCACCCAGGGCAGTCCCTTGGCTGGTCCCCCAAGCCAGTACCAATGTGTCCACCTTGTATCCATCATGCAGTGCTCCTGTAGGGGAGAAGCCTTGAAAACCTAAACTTCTCTTTTTTGTTTCGTGGTGAAAATTAATGCTGACATGTCAGAAATGCCCTTGGACTGAAAGTCACAGGCGCTGACCCTCTGTGGCAAAGGAGTTGGACTATGACTGTACACAAGGCAAGTACCAGCTTCTAGAACTGAAGTGCACCCAAATAAACTAAGCAACACAAACATGCTTTTGGTGAATATTTTACATTCACTTACAGTTTCAGAAATGTATGTTCTTTGTCTGAGGGTATTTTGGGGAAAGAGAAGGTTTTAATCAACAATTTGATCCTGCCAATATTTAAGTGAGCTTTCTCCTTTTCAAAGGTGCTGCATTCCCACTGGCTTAACATTTTTTGGAGCTGGCTTTTTGGAGACAGTCTAATTTCCTCTTAATACCTCTCACCGCAAGCAAAGCCACTCAGCATACTGTAAACCTTCCCCCATTCTCTCCCCCTCATCTTTTTCACCCAGCAGGGAAGCACAATGGGAGAGACTTGGAGATAATACAAAATTCTAGCAGCATTTGTTTCTTATTACATTTGTCCTTCCCAGAAATGCAAGTGGCAGCTTGCCACGAATGAGGTCCGCTCAATAATTCAGACCCCTTGTGAGCAGAAAGCAGCCACTGGAGCCATGATGGATAACAGCCTCATGTCAGATGTCAATGTTAGGTCTCCCCAGTCTATCACCAGCCTTTGCAGCCATAGATCATGATATTTCCTTTACCTGCCCACTGCCACTGGAAAATGGTAAAGGGCTTGGCTTGCATTAAATTGTTCATTTGCTGGAGTAGACCCTTCATCAGTGGAGGCCTGCAGCAGTATATCACTCTGCTTGTCCTGTGTGAGAGCTGGCAAAAGACAAGGAAGACTGTGAGGCAGTGTAGGCATGTTGGGTCAAGTTTCATCACACTCACTGTGGAAACTCCCTTGCAAATGCAATTGGAGAAACTCAGCTACAGCTTAAGAAACCTCTGATAGTTTTAATAATGGACAAAGCTGCCGAATTTCCTGAAAATATCAGTGTATGTAAAGTTCACACTCTTTCTCCAGTGCTTTTCAATGTCTGTACTGCTGTAGTCACAGCATTTATTAAATTAGGGCTCCCAGCATGGGAAAAGAGATTTGTCAGATAATGAAACTACAAGTAACAGGCTTAAATCTTACACAAGTCTTTGGTGTCTTAAACAACCCTGCTTTTGTTGTGTGTGGAAGGTTTTGTCCTATGTTCTTTATTTTTGGAAAAGACAATACAGGAAGCACAGCCTGCAAAACTCACCAAGAGAGATGCACAGACAAATGCAAGCCCAAGTACTTATAAAAGGAATGTAGTGGTGGTGGGATGGTTTTCACTGCTAGTGACGTGCAATACCAGGCTCCCATCAGTGATGCTTTCTTCCTGGGTTCTGAAATGAGTTTGCTTCCCAACAACATGTTTGCTACAATAGCTACTTTCTGGTTCCAAAGTCTGGTATTCCTCATCCTTGAACAACTTGAAGAGGTTACCTGCCCATAAATCAGTGCTGGGTAACTAACTGACAAAGGTTAGCTTTGTACATTTCCGAAAGGAAGGATAAAAGTGCTGAATGACTCTTGGGTTCACACAGACCTGTTGTTGGGACTTACATCTAATGAACTCTTGGAAAGTTCTGGTTTTTATTTTCCATTAATCTCATTAGGTTTAAAGCCTTCCAGACTCGAAGCTGAACAGAAGTACTAAGAAGACTCATATACATGGCTATTAGTCGGAATACCTAGAAATGAGAGTTCTAACTTGCAGAATTTTTGAGTTTCAGCAGTAATTTCTGCAAGATGGGCGCTTAAAAAAAGCTGTTGATAAAAACACATGGGCGAAAACAGAAACATTTGGTAAGGCAGTGATTCATTCACTCACCTGGTGAAGGGAATCGAACTTTGGCAATTCCTGGTCTTGTGCGTTAGGATTGTCTGCCCGTTTCTCTTTCTGTCCTTTTAAACAGAAATATTATGCTGAACCCCTAAACCCTTCTAACAACAGTTTCATCTGCAGTTATAGATTTCCTTGAAACGTTTTTCTTTCAATGGAAATGCATTTTCTGGTGAAAAGCATTTAATTGACAAGTTCCCATTAAGCTCTTGTTTTGACATCCTCTTCAAGCAGTACAGGTTTGTAGGCAGTGAATCAGAAAGAAACAATGAAGCGAGCATTTTATTTCCTCTTTCATTTTAATGAAGTTAAGAAAAACAGTTGCATGTGACAGTAATTACATATTTTATATGTTTGGCATCATTTTGAACAACAAGCCATAGTTTGGTTATTTTAATTATCTTTTTTCTTTTTTCTTTTCCCTTCATCTGAAAGTCTGTGGAACAAAAATCTACTTTACTTTCCTCTCTTTGAATTTTATACTGATAAAATAAAACCAAACGGCGAATTTTCTAAGAATCTCAGGGGAAAAGAAACAGAATGAGGTGCTGTTAACATGGAGCATTTGCACGTGTCAGTGGAGGAGTCATTCCTGCACTTCTGTCCATGTTGCTTAATGCAGAGGGTACAAGTGCATACGTGTGATGTGGCTCACACAGGTGTTTCTCTCCCATCTCTCCCATCTCTCTCCCAGCTGCTGTTGCGCAGCAGTTTTTCCCTTCCATAAATCTGCTCTCCCTTCATTGCTCAGGGCTCAGCTCTAGCCTCGGTGGGGCCATGCTGGACCAGCTGGAGCTGCTCTGATCTGACACAGGGCAGTGTTGGGCTCTGCTCATAGAGGCTACTCCTGCAGGCTCCAGCTAGTAAAACCTTGCCACATAAGTCCACTACACATGTTTAAGCATGACTCGCAATGATGTTTTCTGAACTAGAAAAATAAAGAAAGCTGTTGTGGTTGCTGGTGATGCAGAGGCTGTCCGTTAACTCCCCATTTCTATAATGCACTAAAAATGGTAGCTCAACTCAAAGTCACCGATTGCATTCGGGATCAGATACATGTTTCTATCTGCTGAAGTTCCATCTAACGCTTAGCTGAAATCTTTCAGGAATGTTATTCAACGTCTTCCTTATTCAGAATGGCTGACACCCTTGCTCACTTTGTTTTTGGTTTTGGTTTGGTTTTTGTTCTATCAATAGGGACATATTTTTCCTCATGTTTCAACTAAGCAGCACTGAGTTGTGTCAGTCAGTAGGATTAGGAAGAGGACATCCCAAGCATTGTGTTTGCTGACTTCTGACAAGCCCTCGGTGTATCTTCCCACTGTGGTTTCCTCTGTGACTTGGGAAATTCCCCTTTTGGAGGGATGTTGGGTGCAGATACTTTCAGAAAACACCGTCAGCACTCCTGCAGAGCTGCAGGAAGGAGGGAGGGACTCGGGGGAATGCGGTAGGGGCCCGGAGCACTTTTGGTAACATAGTTGCAGTATCAGCAGCAAGACCATTGTCAACTACAGGAAAAAGACTTTCCATTTCCTACCAGAGGTCTCAACAGTGAATGGTGTCACTGTCACGAACACCTGTAACGACAAAATCAGCCTGATGTACAGAGCTCGTTTGGGACAGTCTGAAGCAGAACCCACTTATCAAGATCACCAGCAAGGCTCAGGACATGGCTGTCCTGTCACACACAAGCACGGGGAGATGTCGAACACCAAGCTGCTGCTTTAGATAAGTTTCAGTTCTGCAATGGAATACCTACAATGAAGTAATGGCACAGAGATGTTAGAACATGAGCTCAGAGGGTGATACAACAGCCTCCACAAAGACTTCTCAAATTGCTAGAGGAGCTAGAGGGAACACAGGGCATTGACAAGTAGCTGGCATATGCGGCACAGGACCTGCCATTGTAGCACATGGAGAGTGTTTTATTTCCCCACACAGTCAATGGAGTCTAGAAAATAATCTGGTTTGTTTGGAAGTAGACTCTTAATGGAGAAGACAGCTGCTGGCTGTACCTACAGGGATCTGAAGCACCCACCTCAGATATAAATACCTAAATGTAGATATTTTAGCCTTCTAGCCCTTGCATTATCAAGAAACATGAGAAAGCAAAATATCTGCACACCAAAAGTAATTCCGCCAGCTTGAGTCAAGCTGCTGCCAGAAGCAACCTCTAAGGCAGCAGGACCAAAAGCTTCCTGAAGTTCCCTAGAACTGCTATTGTCTCTTGTCTCCCACAGGCAGATTCTTACCAAATCAAATCAAAGGAATAAATCCAGCAAAAATAACTTATTCTTGAAAAGACATCCACAAATATTTCATTTGGGTGGTCCCGTTAACCCAGATCCCACAGTACTTGCTGAACCAGCTTATTTTTTTCTGGTATGCACCAAGCTCTACAAGAGGAGCTGGGTAAAAGATTCATTCTGAGTGGCTGCAGTTCTCTTCCAACAGGGCCCAGGCCCAGCGAGCAATCTGGGTGTATTACAGAGGGGCTCTGTACTGCTCTTAATTCATCCCTGGTGTTGATGCTAAGGAAGCTCAGCTGCTCCATGCCTTTTCTCCTCTATCAGCTGCCCACACCTGCTAGTGGCGTGGTCTGAACCATCACATGTTTTTGTAAGCAAGTCTCTGTTTTGGAGGTAGAAGAGGAGATTCAATCCAACCAGTTCCAGGGAGCACAGGCTTTTTTTGAGTCTGCGGTGGCAAAAAGCTAATACCCTGTGAAGCAATAAAAGGGTATTTTAAAGGAGCTCATCTGGGCTAGACTGTAAGCTGATTTATGAAGGCAGGTGCCATGTGACTGTGTAGCTGCTGGGTCTGCGGCAGAGCAAATTTTCAACATTCATTGTTGCCTTTGTGTTTCTGTGTGGGTTTTTTTTAGCGGTCAAAGTAGAAGCACTGTGCTAATAGGAGGTTTAAATGGATTTGAGCGGGAGTTCAGAATTCCTGTGTAATCCAAAGGCATGCCAAGCTAGAAAGCCTGCCAGTACTGAGTGCCAGCATAAAGTTCAGCAGACAGTGAAATGCTCCGAAAAGGCAGAGAAAAACCCATTGTGAAGTGTCTGTGGCACCTGCTGCAGTGATGTCTTCTCCTTACTGTGTTCTTGCCCGTGTGTTATGGCCACGCTGGGGTTGCCCATGAGTTATGGCCGTGCAGAGGAGTCACGGTGCCTACATCTAAACATCTGCATGGGGTCGTGTGGGCTTCTGTGATTCAGGCAGTGAAAAACGGCGGTGCTGTATTTCCAAACAACAGCTGAGCTCCCCTGTGCCAAGGTGAGAACGGCTCTGCCCGGTGCAGTGTAGCCCAGCAAGCAGCCATATTTCAGCAGTGCCACCTTGATCATTTCTCCTACACGGAGGCTGATAACTACATTTTGTGCTATTGCTTTGCTGCAGGAGCTACACATGCATTGGACAGCAATACGACATATGGCAGTCCATGGATGTGCTGGTTGCAGACACACCTGTAGCCCTCTCCAGCCAGGCCAGACGTGTGGGCCGGTCGCAGCAGGAAGCGGAATAGCTGCTTTCACATGTATCCGAGCCACTCTTGTATGAAATACTGACACACCCCCGGCCCTGCCAGCCCCAGCCTGCAGCAGCCCTGCCTGGCCCCTACCCCCACACCGCTCATGGCGATCCCGGCCCACAGTTGCGGCCGCCAGGTGGCGCTGCACCCGCGGGTTCGATGTGGGACGCAGGGTGAGCTCTGGGCACGGCCCCGGCTCCGCCCGCCGCTCTTGGAGCGACTGCAGCGCTGCTTGAGGCTGAAGTACGGAATAAAAAGCTCTACCTTTTTCCTCAGCTCAAGCGAATTCTTATCCTGCGGCCTCACGCTGCCCTGCAGACCCTCATCAGGCCCGCAGCCTGCCTTGTAGATGGTTGAGTTTAACGCTGCGACATAAACAGCCAACAGTCAGGCAGGTGCTGTGTTTATGACAATCTCAGCTGCAACGTTTCTGGCCCTGCAGCAGCAAATGACCTCAATCCTCACAGTATTCTGGTCACGGCACTGAAGTTTTTTAGGCAGTGAAGACTTTTCCACAGGAGCAACTCCAAAATAATAATAATAAAAAACAAAAACCACAAGCATATATAAATTAGAATGTTACACACATGCCTCAATATCATTGCACTGAGCACCGAGAGGAACTACGCCGGATTGTAAAATCTGTGCTGGATTCTTTCTTCACCTGAGCAGTACAACTGAATGGAAGAGTTGCTAAGAACAGTGACAGTTTTAATCAACTACCACATGTGTTATTTCGGTAGAAATATGATCTGTGGTTTCTTCTGACTGGAAATAATGCCTGAGTAGGGAAAAACGGCAAAGAACAATAAAATAGTTAATGATTTTATAATCAGGCATGTGGAATTTTGTACGTTGTCCCCATGGGGCTGCAGTTTTCTGTCATGTACTGATACGTTTAACAATGGATAACTAAATGTGCAGCTATCTAAAGTCACAGGTCCTTAGCAGTGCTTATTGGGTCCCATGATAATTCAGCTCAATCTGAGAAGGAGATAAAAGCCATTACTGCTGGGAAACACTGACTGCAACTTCACTCTGGGCTGAGGTTTGTCTCCAGCTGAAGAAACTTGCTTTTGCCACAAGGAGCTTGGTTCAGCTGCCCACACATGGGTACCTGGTGCCATTTGAGAGTCTCCTGAGACCCCCAAGTGTTTGCTGGTATGCCCTCTGCTTACAGAACACCAGCATCCTGGGCTGGACTTGTCATTATGGCGTGTATTCAGTGACCCCTCCCATGGCATCTGTGGTGTGAGATGCTTCCTGATGCAAGGCAGCACACCTCAATCCACTTATTAGGAAATGACGATAAGTAGGTGATGCTAATCACACAGTAGCGGTCAGCCCATAAATCAGTTGCTTCTTTCCTAGGGTTAAAAACACCAGGCCTTATTGGGCCAGTCCTACTGTCCTGCACTCCCTGACTTGAGCGGCATCATTATCTTGAATAATGTGCCCAATTAAAGTTGTCACAGCACCCACCTCCCAGCAGACTCCTGGTCGGGAAGTCCAGTCTGGGAGCCAAACCACCATCTTCCTGCAGAGGTCGGATCCTGTCCCCAATGACCTGTAATTTTATCTTGACTGATGGTCCTTCCAAAAATATTTCAGCAGCTGTAAAAGCTGAACATCTGGCCATGCAAACTTTCCTGCGAGCGTTGCCTTCTGGAAGCAATAAAGATGGACCAAAAGCAATGTGAGTGCTCTGCTCTGCTTAACAAATTGCTGTTTCCAAATGACTGAGCCTGTTACTTGCTGTCTTTATTTTGGAATGAGGTTGTTCCCACTAAGGCTTGTTTATGGAAGGCACTTTGGAAGGAAAGTCTTACTGTTTTCAAACGTGCAAATATGAAGTAACAGAACTAATGCAGTGATTAAAACATCAAGCAGTGCGTGTCACGTAGGATTATCCACTGCACACTCAGCTGTTCTCTCCAGGATGGTCCTGTGTGGCACACAGATCTATGCCACCTTTGGCAGGAAGTGGAGTGTTAAAAAGAGAAGGTGAATGGGATTTAGGAGAAATACACCTTTGCCAGGGAAGGCTAATGATGAACCCACAAAGGAATCCAAGCAGGTATAAATCAACCACAAACCAATAAACTGAGATGGAGGTACCAAGGAGAGAAACTAGCTGAGCAGAACTGATCTGCTCGTGGGATTCAAATGTACTCACAAGCCCAGGAAATCACTAATAAAGCAAAGCCCAAAGCTATTGGAACTTGGTTGGCAGTCTTTGGGTGCTTTCTGCCTTTTGCAAGCTGTTTTAAAGTCCAATGATGGGATATTTGTTTCACATTAATATGAACCAGATTGCTGATTGTTTTTCTGCTAGTTTATTAGCCTCTTTTTTTTTTTCTTTTTCATGGAGGTAATGGAGAGGGAGATGGAACACATCATAGTGGTACATGAAGCACCAGCAACAAGAGGAACCAGGAGTGTGCAGTCTGAGCATCACTTCCCAGCTTGGCAGCAGTGCCATGAGAGAACACTTACATGGCATTGCACGGCAGCAGAGGAACGTGAAGGTCAGCAGTCACTCACATGACTGCTGTGGAGGAGCAGAAGTAGCCATTTTGAAAACAACCCCAGTTACCACAGGCACCTTTAAAGCTCCAGTAACAAAGCCCCCTCGAGTATATTGTTATTTACATTGTAGGGGAGTTTCCAGCCAAGACCGGATGACTGGGCAGCCACAACTTCAACCTCATCACTGAAATTGCCTTCCTTCATTTCCAGTTGCTTGACATGGTAAACGATGGCAGTGGTTTGTATTCACCTGTAATTACAGGTTTATCTCTTGGGTAGCAGAATTACCAATAATCCCAAGACTGCACTTAAATCCTGAATCATTCATTCCTGCAGTTGTTTATTTCTCATTCAGCAGATGGATGGGCCTTTTCTCAAAACACTTTGAAATGCAGGACTTCCCCCCCCCAAAAAAAAGGTCTTTTTAAAAAGACCTTTGCTTTGACATTTTATGAATATATTAAGCCAGGTGACGGTCTAGATATACACAGGAAAATTGGCTCAGCAAGATGCAGCCAGATTATTTTATGCTGGAGTAAAAAAAAGGTTGCCTCAATCTATCAGATAAACAGAATGTCCTTCATATCAAACATTGTAGGAATCAGAGTTCTGAGCTCAGCAGCAAAAAGATTACGGGCAGGCACTGTTTCAGCTTCATTAATAACAGAGTCCCCATTAGATGAAAGAGGACACTACAAGGTCTGAAAATAAATACTAGAAGATGAGGGAAGGATGCTTTAGGAAGTGGAATTAAATTGTTATGAAATATAGGGGGGGAAATTGCAGACATTCTGAAGATCATCTATAGAAATCAGTTGCATTATGTTGGTTACACTTACGAGTTCAGTGGAGTACGTTTTATTAAAAAACATCTTTTCCAACTGCTTCTGTTTGATGACTGCAGACCAACCACTACTTTGCACTTGTTCTTGTAGTGGTGAAGTTGTTCAGCAATATAATGCATCATTCGTTCTGCTGAGAAACTGAATTTCCACATCGTCTCATGACAAAGGGCTGCAGTTGGTGTCAGATTTGCTGAAGGGAAAATAGTAGGCAGACAAGTGTCACTCCAGGTGCTATTCCCAGGGCTGCACTGTGACAGAAAATAATGCTGAAGCATAGGTGCATGTGAATGTGGGTGCTTCTATGGAGCACCGAAACCCGACTATGACACACTGTTTCAATTCACCCTGGCACCCTCCTTCCAGTCTCTGCTGCCTCACAGCCCATGGGGAGACACCCCACCTTGTCTGCCCCAGGCACCAGCCCCAGTGTGCTCAGTGGCGGAGCTGTGAGGCTGTCTGGGAAGTGCCGAGCGATGCTGGTTTGGGGATGACATTGTTCCTCTGGTGGATCATGGAAGGAATGAAGAGAGCTTTATGTCTAATATTACCTTGGACTGACACAGTTGGCCTTCCAAACCAGCTGAATGCTTCTTTCTGCAGCTCACTATTTGTGCTGTGTGGGAGATGCACTGTCGCTTCATGCTTTCCCTCTCATGACTGAGCAGCAAACATTTATGAGAAGAGAATAATAAACAGAGAAGCATTTCATCTCAGGCATGAATTCTTAGATGAATGATCACTCATGCTAAAATTAGCAATACTCAGAAGGACATAATGAATGTGCAGCAATTGTTCAAATAGTTTCCCATAAGAAATACCATGAGTTGGAATAATCTGAATCCTGCTCTTTTCTTTCTTAAAAATCTGTGTTAAATATTTCTTCTGCCATGCAACCTCAATATCCTCAAATGGCTTATGTGCTAACCGATCAATGCTTATCTCTTTCTCATGAGAATGGTTTATGATTTGTAGCACCACAACCATGAGATTCCAGGTATTTAAATATGGGGCGCAGCCTCCATGTGCTTTTGATTTGATATCCATAAGTAGCATTTAGAATAGCAGAATGATGATGTTTTGGAAACATCAGAGCACTGAGCCAGGCAGAAGACAGGTTGGATGCTCCTGGAGGCAGTCTTGCGCTCCAGGCTGCCTCTGCTGTGCTCAGCCCCATTATGTCCAAAGGAGTGGCAGCCAGAGGAGACCATGTGGCATGTCCCAAGGCCGCCTGAGGGTCATCACTTCACAGCTCTAAAGCAGTTAAGTGTTCATTTATAGCCCACTTAAACCATAAGTATTCCCAGATCAGACATATAGCATTTTTAGCAGGGTACTGCATTCCTCTCCATAAGTTATGCTCTTTGCTTGCTTCAGCTGCACTTTCAGACGGTTATCACATTGTCCTGCAGAGTTGTAGGGATGTGAGTGCACATACATACACCACTGTATATGCCTATGGAAACACACATTTTTCCTTGTGTGGAAAAGGACACAGCCTGCTGGGGGAGAAGACTGCAGTTTGAAGATAAAGGTGCTGTCTGGGATTTGGAACCGTATAAGGGTGCAGATCTTCCTGTGGGAGTACTCAGGAACCAGCACTGCAGCATCTGCAACCTGAAGCCACTTGGCAGCAGGACTGGCAGATTTCTGCAGCTTAAGAAGTATGTACATTCAGATTTTAAAAGCCAGTCTCTCCTAAGGACAGACAGAGCTGACATTAACCTCTCACCTGCAGATTGCTCACCCCATTTCGTTACAGCATTTGGCCCTGATGTTCCATGGCCTGCTCACACTGATAGAATTGTCTTTGTCCTGGCACTATGACCCTACCTGCCATAAAGCATGCCAGAACTTACCTGCCTCTGTGTAACAGTCCATTGAATTAATGTGATCCACAAAAGTCAACTTCCTAAGGAAGACCTTCTTACTGCCTTCAATTACCTGAAAGGAAGCTGTGGCGAAGTGAGGGTCAGCCTCTTCTCCCAGCTAACAGCAATAGGACAATGGCCTTAAGTTGTGCCAGGAAAGGTTCAGGTTGGATATCAGGAAAAACTTCTCAGAAAGAACACTGAGGTATTGGCACAGGCTGCCCAGGGGGGTGGTGGAGTCACCATCCCTGGAGATGATCAAGAAATGTGCAGATGTGGCACAGATTGACACGGTTTAGTGTGCATGGTGGTGATGGGTTGCTGTAGTTTAACTCAGGAGGTGGCTGAGCACCACACAGTTATTCACTCATTGCCTTCACTTCCCAGTGGGATGAGGGAAAGAATCATGGGTTGAGATAAAACTATTTACTGAGATAAAGAATAATGGTTATGACTATGTATGTATATATATGTATGTATGTATGAATGTAGATAACAAGTGATGTGCAAGGAATTGCTCGCCACCCCCCCACCAAAGTCTGACTAGCCTTCATGAGCAGCAGAAGGGAGGCAGATGAACTCCCACCCCCTTTAAAATTCCTTCCACTTGATGTCATATGGTATGGAATATCCCATTAGACAGTTTAAGTCAGCTGTCCTAATTCTGTTCCCTCCCAGCTCCTCGGGCCCTTTGCTGAGAATGGCCTTGGCTCTGTACAACGCTGCATAGCAGCAACTATAAGCAGTGGTGTGTCATCACCATTGTTTTTCTCCTAGAACCAAAACAGAGCACCATACCAGACGCTCTGAAGAAAACAATTCCATCCCAGCTAAAAGTAGGACACGGGCTGAAGGTTGAACTCATCTTCCCCAACCTTAATGATTCTATGATTCTGTCTGGTCAAAGCACGTGTGAGAGAGGCAACTCTCTTCAGTTCAGCTGAACTTTTCTACCTCTTTGCTGTGATTTAGCACCTGATACAGATGGTTCCTCCTTAGAGCACATCTGTAAGCATCTCTCTTTAAATCCCAAATTTCACAAGATGAAATCAAGCACTGGTCTCAGGTTCCAGGTGTGAGGTGGGAAGACTTTCTACAAACCCTTCTGTAACATCATCAAACCTCCATCAAATCTCCATATTGGATGGTGCCTGAGGGCTGAGGCTAGGCTGTAGGCAAAAAAGAAACATCCCAGTTTGAATTTTGATCCCACTGAAAGGACTTTAACCTTCTGCATGCATGTGCCTCCTCAGGAAGAAAGCCAAGGGAACATTCACGTGGTCAGACCTCTTCTGGTCTTCTGGCTACAACAGGGTCCTTTAAAAAAACATATGCTTAATGTCTTCGTCTGTCCTTTTTCTGTGTGTTTACCTGGATTAAAGTGAAGAGCTGAGACAGGCAGGAGATGAGCTGTAACACCCCGAACAAGACACCTCTCCTCAGGATGGGCATTTCCCTCAGATAACCCCACTGAATCACTGACAGAGGATTTTTCCAAAGCAGCACAGACCTCTCAAAATAAATTAGACCTCATAAACACTTTTACCCTTCATGACTTTGCACAGCTTATATTAGTTGCTTCAATTCTTCTGCTTTCAGTTTTGCTGTAATTTATTATCATCAGGAATATGCAAAACATTTCCCCCGGTCAGCCAGTTAATGAGTGTTAAGCTCTACTATTGGTTGTGCTGTGCTGCTGTGTGCCAAGAACCTCAGCTGAAGAGGTAAGACATACAAAATGTGTTCCACCTGAGGTAAAACAGAGAGCTCAAACTGGCAGAAATCCACTGAGTTACAGCAGAGTGAGCACTCAGTATGATATTGCTGTTGCAGGAATGGCTGCGAAGGACCTTAGAGGAAAGCTTTACTTGTACTCTCTGTCTGGAATAGCCATTTGGGTCAAAATATCCTACAACTTGGTATTTCATTTATTTAATTATGGTGGAAGTTGAGAAGCATTCCTTGTGCTATCCCAAGAAGAAATCTCAATTGTATGGGAGATTGGTAATCACAGCCTGAACCTCTGATTAATCAGCTGAGGCAAGTATGGGGTCAGCTATGGGAGCACAGGTGAGAGTGATGTAGCTGTACTCCCAGGAGGGGTGGAGCTCGACTCCATCCCCTCTGAGACCTCATTTAAGGGCTGACTCCCACTGAGGCAGCATCTCTTGGAGATTGCTCACCAGTGAGGACTGTCTCAGCTTCTTCAGCCAAGGCACCACCATTGGTGAGTTTTCCTTTACTTATATTTACTTATACCTTCTGTACATTTGTTACCATCTGTATATTAATAACCAATACACTCAATAAAATGAGTTAAATATTGTTCATGGGGCAAAGGAACTCTCCCATTTCTTATCTCCTTTCTTATATGCACTGGGGTCACTGGGAGCTGCTGGTCATAGAATCATAGAAGTATCAAGGTTGGAAAGACCAATATGATCATCCAGTCCAACCATCGGCTCATTCCTGTGACTGCTCTAGACCACGTCCCTCAGTGCCACATATCCACATTTCTTGAACGCCTCCAGGGACAGTGACTGTACCACCTCCTTGGGCAGCCTGTGCCAGTGCTTCAGCGCTCCTTCTGAGAAGACCTTTTTCCAAGCCAACCTGAACCTCCCTTGTTGCAACTTACTTGAAGCCATTCCCTCTCATCCTGTCACTGTTGCCTGGGAGAAAAGGATGATCCTCATATTGCCACAGCCTCCTTCAGGTGACTGTAGAGAGCATTGAGGTCTCCCCTGAGTTTCTTCTTCTCCAGACTGAACAATCCCAGTTCTGTCAGTCGCTCCCCATAAGACTTGTGCTCCAGAACCTTCACCAGCACCTCAGAGCTTCTGCACAGACAGAATCCGTTCATCTTACTGCAAACAACAAACAGAAGAAAGAAACTGTCATCACAGGAACACAGACAAGTGAACCTCTTGTTCCTCATCACTTTCTAGATTTTTCACAGTGCACTTCTTCATAGGACTGCTAACAATTACTGAGGAACAGTGAGGATTATACAACAGTGGAACTGACAGACAGACACCTGCCTGATGGGGAAAAATCACCTGAATTAGTGGCTTTTTGATCAGATCTGCTGCATACCCAACACATTTTGTTTGAATTGTGTAGTAAAAAAGATGCGAGAGCTCAACCTACTTCCAGCCATCCAGTGTGAGCTTCAGATATTTTATTTCCATGTCATGAATGATCCTTCAGCTGCATAGAAAATCCCGGGCCGATTGGTTGCTTTACAGAAACTGAAAACATATTTAGGTAAAGTGTGGCTGTGTCTTTCATTTTCCTGGGGTTCACAGTTGCACCTTAAAAAATTAATGTCTTGCAAATAATGCTAACATTTTCTTCATTCTCTCTCATATAACAAGAAAGATCACTGAATAATTTATTTATATATCCCCTGCCTTTTCCTAAACTGTGTTTCAATGATGAGCCAAAAGGCATGATCCCTGACCTAGCATCACTGCAAACCTTTCTCTCACTGACCTTTGCTGTCCTGTGTTCTGAACTCAGGTTTATGTCCAACTTTGTTCGACCCTTCCCTATTTGCTTATGATTTAGGTATGACCTGGTTTGCCTCTATTTGCATTTACACAGGTGGTGATGCACATAATATAACAAACCTTGCTGGCTGTGTGTTCCATTTCTCTACTGTAACCCTTTGTACTGACGCCATGTAAACAATTACATGCTTGCACATGGACAAGTGTTGAGTTAGAACAAGACAGTTCTTAATTACAACTGTAAGTGAAATTCTCAAAGTTGGCCACAGATATTTTTTATTGTAATTGGTTGAAAAACACAGCTTACTTTTAAGGGAGAGAGCAAAACTGTGAGGATTTATAGCAAGGCTTTGATCAGATGTGGATTTAAGCATGAATTACATTCATGCTTTTTGCTGGATCTGTTCTTCCTGCCAGGAACGGGTGTCCAGCATTCACTTTCTCTTCTGTCTTCACCTACAGTTTGTGTTTATTATTCAAACAGACCTCAGAGCTTTGCTGAATTCTGCAAAAGCCCTCCACACCTCCCTTGGATGCACCTGCTGAGCCCTCCCCATTCTCTAAACTAGTGCTGGTAGCAGCATTCAGTTTGAAATGTGAGTAAATAACTACAGGGGAGTGATGCTGTTGGGGACTGGGAAGGACCTAGAAGCCAGGCAGACTCTGGCAACTTCACAGCAGTGCCAAGCTGAGGCATGTGTCCAGAGTGGCCATCCTGCCAGGTGTCTCTATGTATTGGAAAATATGTTATGGAAAGTAAAATATTTTAATTAATGTTAAGCAGCAGCCAATTAGAATGATTTTTAAACAATAAAAATCAACTGGAATTAACCAGGTGTTTTTATTTTTGTTATTATATTGTAACTATTATAGCTATTATATCATAACACCAGTAATAATCACAAAATAGTAGGGAGATAGCAAAAATAATTTGCAAAGCCGCATGTTTGGCTGCAGTGTGAGATACCACGGCAACTTACATGTTTTATTTCAGATTGTGGTGATGTTGCACATAAAACAATACAGAACACTTGTGTTAAAAGGTCATTTTCCTGGCCGGGTGCTACTCTGTGCCCAGAGCTCATACCCACCCTGCAGGGCAAAGCTGTGTGGAGATGGATACAGGCAGTGGATGGACGGAACAGAAAAATCATAGAGTCATTAAGGTTGGAAAAAAACACTAAGATCATCACAGGTCTGGGGAGAGAACAAATAAAGATTCATGGACTCAGATTCAGTAAAACTAAGACATAACATTGGTAGCATTAAAAGCTGATATGGCCAAGTCTCCATCTTCTGACAGAGATACCAAACCTGAATCATGTATCAGTGTGTACGCACTGGAACTGTACGTCAAGGAATTTATTTTAGATGGGCAGAGCCTGGTACCAATCCCACGCCATGAACACCACAGCCCTGCTGTTGCTCAACATCTGCTGCTCGGCAGGCAGATGCACTGTGCAGCTACACGGCTTGAGCACCATAGATCCTACATAAAGGCTGTACATCACACCATAGATCCTACATAAAGGCTGTACATCACACCATAGATCCTACATAAAGGCTGTACATCACTCAGCATACACCTTCAGAAAGTGTGCAAAGAGTGGAGCAGCCAAGAGAGTGGCAGGCTGTTATTTTGTGTCTTCTTTATTTTTATTGATCTCACTGTAATGGCCATGCTTGCATTACTGACAGGTGAAAGTGCTATCATTTGCTGTGTTTCTCTTGTGATGAAGGCTGAGAATGTGTCTTGGGACAGAAAAGCTTTATCTCTAGCCCTGATGAGCCTCCTTTCAGAGCAGGCCCTTGAAACAACAGGAGGTGGCTGTGGGTTATTATTAAGGTGAGGATGAGACCAGCCCAAATTCTGGTAATGTGGAGGGTCCCAAAGCCTCCTTCTCTCTTTGGTCTAGTGTGAACCACAGCTCAGCAAAATCCAGAGCCCAAGAACAGGACCAACCAAGAGCACATATGACTGATACCTACAGATGTACATTCCTTCAGCACTGCTGGCTTACAGAGTGCTTTTGCTGGGTGTGTAAGCACCAGCATTGAGCATGCTGGGATATTAAACTGCTGATGAGTAAAATATCAGCACAGGATTTATTCCATTTTTCTGTTTCTGCCTCCAATGTACCCACACCATATGTTTATAAAGCTCCTTCCCACAGAGGTTTATCTCTAGCAGCAGCTAAAAGCTCTTCATGGCTTCTACCAACTTTCATCTTCATCAATAGTCCAGCCCATTGGAAATGTGTATGTTTCAGCCAGGTTATTCTTCATCTTTTATTTCTTCAAATCACAGGGCCACAGAGCAATTATCCTGGACTTATGGCATTTCTAACCTGGTAAACACTGGGAAAGTGAAGGCCATAGATCTGATTTCTATCATAAAACCATTTCTGATTCAGGAGAACTGCGGAATAACAGCCTGGCAATGCCATTTCTCTTGTAAAGGCTCCACCTGTAATCTGAAGGCAACATTTGTTTGCTCTGCAGCAAGCTACAGGACAAAAACACCTGCAGAGAAGACATGGTATATAGTCCTCACCTTGAAAATAGAGGGGTAGTGCAATGGTCCTGCATTAGAAGTCAGAAACCTGTTGAGATCGCAGCACACTCAGCACTGGCAACCATGCAGGGTGCGTGCCATGAGGACAGGCAGCTGCAGACCATTCCAGAAGGATGTGCCAGTGCCACAGCTTGCTCATCCCCTCTGCTGGGGTCCATGTTGTATGGTGGCTTGAGGGACACCGTCCTGCACTGCACCCTTCCTGTGGCAGCAGTGCCAGCAGCTCTCCTAACGCTCATCTCCAACCATCAAGAGGAAGAGGAGGCAGTGTAGACAGCTCCTGTAAACTGACCTAAGCACAGATGGCTCCTGTAACTGGACCCTGAGAAATAAATCCATTTTGAAAGTACTGATTGCCACCAGCAGTTGGGAAATGAGCAGTTATTTAGCAGGCAGAATGGGCCACTCAAGGCAGCCAACACATCCAGCCCCATGGGCGTTCGTAACCAGGCTGTATTTTTCTTTTATATTGCAGTCAGTGGTGAAGGAAAATAAAAAGCAGTTATATTTTTCTGCAGGTGATGTGTGCAATTTGTTTCTCAGTGCAATGAGAAGAGTAATGTGCCACCTGTGGCCATTCACAGCTGTGGGGCACTAATTAACCCCGATGATTAACTGGTTCACTTTGACACCTAGGCTGCTTTTCTTCACCACAGTCAATCAGCATAACACATGAAATCTGTAATGTCTGCTTAGAAACGCACCCTTTTTTATATGCTTTAAAGGGAGGAGGATGCTTTCAGACCTATCACCAAAGACACAGTTTTCTGAGACTTTCCTCTGGAGCACCAGCAGTGTCAGACCTCTCCATTTCCCTTGCTGCTGCATTAACTGGCTATTTCTTCTCAATTAGGGAGAAGAAATCAGCTGGCATAGTCTGTTCTTTGTGCAACAGACTGAAAAATATCACATTATTTATTTTGGATTAACTGAATGAGGCTGGAAAGATTCATTTCTTCTCAGCCTGCTTTGACAATGTAATTCTTCACGTGGTGTTTAATTCTCCAAGCTGAAATTAAGCTAAGTAAATGTAGGAAATCTGACAATGTCTGCAAGGGAGGTCAGTGCCTGAAGGAGTGGCCCCATGCTGACTCCATGCATATCACCAGAGGCCACCCCTGCAGCCCAAGGCAGCTCACCTCTGCACAAACCGTTGCTGGTACCTGCTCATCTGGCTTTGTGCTTCTTATAGAATTGCTTCCTCCCCACCATTTCTCTGCTTTATCACACTTATGCTGAAGGCTGGGGCTTTGGAGAAAAGTGCTCACAGCCCCTCCTGGCCATACACCAGCTGGTCATTTGCACACCTTCTCAGGCTTGTAGCATCTCAGTCATTATAGAAAATACCGACCTGCCCTGGTCCTTGGACAGACCTCTGAATCCTCATTCGTTACACTCTTCTGGCTGGATACTAAACCTCTATTAATTATTTCTCGAGTGCAGGTTGGGCAGCCAACCTTACAGCAGCTCCAAGAACATGTTACTGTAGTCTGCTTTTAAAAATAGCAGGGGAAATGTGGGGTCAAAACCCCTACTACCCTTACTGCATCTGACATCTTTTGCTTTTCTGTTTTTTTCCATCAGGCTTCTGACATGATTTGGGAAGAAAATAAGGCCAGTCTGACATGTTTTGTTCTTTAGAAATCCACACTCATTGTGGCTTTTGGTGTTTATAGATAGCTTGTTTCCCCAGAAATTAAATTTGGGCTGATAGATCTATGGCTTCCTCAGCTTTCCTCTGTTAAAATGTATGAAGTAAGTGTTGTGTTTTCCAGTGTCAACAATCTATTCTGTCCATCTCAACTTTTCAGTGGTATCTGTTAGTGGCTCTGAACCATCTTGAACATCACCACATTGGTTTGGGCTAGCAGTAGCATAAGAAATTCCTGCCTCACCATCCTATGGCATTTCCTGCCTCCCTCTCTCTCTACACACTGTTTCTTTCCCACTTTTTCCTGCCCTCAAGTCACACTTAGGACCCTCCAATTTGTGCACATAAAGTTATTGCTGAGACCAGCCTGTAAACTGAGTCAATGCAATTCAGCCAGTTAAAAGATAGCCCTCTGCCCTTTCACTTGTGAAGGATTATTTAAACCCAAGGTGTATCAACCATCTCATGAAGCAGAAATGAGCAGCGAAGAGATACTGCTGCTGAGCAGCTTCAACACTCCAGCTTCCTGCAGCCCCCAGGCGCTCAGAGGAGAACGTTGCCAGTCACAGACCATCTGAAAACAGCTAATTTAGCTAAGATTATTCTCAGTGTTTAGACCTGCATATTTCCTCTTTTCTCTGACCTTGGTTTTATTGGTTCTCAGAATACAATTAGTGAAGACTTGGATGTTTAATTGCTTGCATCATTCAGGTTGAATATTGGGAGAAATTTCTTCTCAGAAGTGGTGAGGCATTGGCACAGGCTGCCTGGGGAGGTGGTGAAGTCACTGTCCCTGGAAATGTCCAAGAAACATGGAGATTATACTGATGGATATAGTTTAGTGGGCATGGTGAGGATGGGCTGATGGACGGATCTGATTATCTCTTCCAAGCTTAATCATTCTGTGATTCTATGATTCTCTGTTGCAAACTTCAGCTCCTTGCTGAATATTAGAATCATACAATCATTGAATCACTGAGTTGGAAGTCCAACTCCCCTTCAATGCACAGGGACACCTACATCTAGACCAGGTTGCTCAGAGCCCCCAACCAGCCTTACCTTGAATGTCTTCAAGGACAGGGCTTCCACCACCTCTCTGAGTAACCTGCTCCCGTGCTTCACTAGAGAACTGGAAATGAGTCCAAAACTACTAATGAACCTGCATCCAAGTTTGCAACTCTACCTGCAGTTATAGCTAAAAGCATTTTTGAATGGAGTTACCAGCGAATAATCTACTGAAATTAGTCCAGAAGGGAGCAGATTGACTGTTGGACAGAAACCCAGATTAGGTGCTGGGAGAAAAAGGTCAGTAGAAGAGAAAGAAGCTGTCTATTCCCGTGCCCAGTGAGCTCTGGGGTAACATGTTTCTTTAAGCGCAAACCCACATTCCTTGTTCCCACTGCACACACCTGGACTATGTGCAGGAAGGAGCTGCAACTAGTGTGGAGCTCACAGAGCCAAGGCTGAGCTATGGTGAATCAGCCCTTCCAGACACAGGTTGATGCCCTGCCAAGCCAGTTGCCAGAGCGCACTGGGATTACTGTGCAGACATCCTGTCTGCCACTGCCAGAAGCTGTTTGCAAGTGGCTGAGGGCACTAATCTGGGCTAACTGTGCTTCCAGATAAGCCAGATAGCAAACTGATCAGGCAGGGAGCTGGTGGATCTATATCTGGTGTAACTGTCTCATTGGGAATTGACTGCAGGCTGGTTTCTGAGAAATCTGCATTAACTGGACCTTAAATAAAGTAAAAACTCAGCAAAATCTGAAGAGAATGAGGTTCCTCAGGTTTGGTTTTGTGAAAGCATAAATATTAGCTTGTTTGTTTCAATTGCATTTTGCTGCAAGATGATCTTTTGATCCTTACGTCAGAAATCTGTTTTAAAAAGGGAATGAATAATGCATATTTTGCATTTATGGAACACATTCCATTGGGAATCTGAAAGTATTTTGGGCACACTGAAGGGTAAAAGCCTTCCAGTAGATCTCAGATGGAGGTAAAACTACATCACAGGCATCTTACATATGGCAAAACAGACCAGTTGTTCCAGGACCCACAGGAGAATCTGCACAAAGCAGAAAACAGCACACAACTCTTCCCAGGTTCTTGACATTTTCTGCCTTGCTTCACATCAGCACGCTGCTTCTCTGACATATTTAGATTGCCATATACTACTTCATGTATTTCCAGATGATAAAAGCTAATTCTCACCCAAACAAATGACTTTTCAATCTTTATAAATGTGGAAGCAGGCAGCGCTTCCTTCAGATGCCATGCAGCAGTTATCCTGTTTGGATTTGTAATGGTGTAATCCCATTGGGGTGTGGAAGTAGCTCCAGAATCAGGCCTGATTATAAATACCCAGCTGACTGCCAGGGATGCATTTCAAGGCAGCTTATGCTGGGGACTTGTATGCTGATAGAAATAGTTGTAAGCAAGAGTCAAATGGTGGAACATATAAATGACAGATCTGCATTTGTGAAGCTAAACTGTGCAGCTCTAAGCCCATTTTCTGGCCTGAAGAGTGCTACTTGCTGCTAGAGCGGCTCCTCATGTGAACTCAGAATGGGGAATGATGTTAATTCACAGAGCTCATCCATATTTGCACACTGTCAGCCTTAAGCTTGGGACGTTGTTGTACCAGGAGCATGTTTTAATCATTATGAGATGTATAGCCATGAATTCTTCTGTATACACTCAACAGTACAAACCCACCCCAAAGATGGAGCTACTCTGTTAAAATCTGCACCAGAGCCTTCACATTCCCTCTGGTGACTCAAGATCCATCTTTAAGCTCCGTGTTGCATTTCTGCCCTTGTTTAACACGAGACAAAGAGCAGGAAATGCTAACTGGAACATTTTCTTGTGTTACCTCTGAAAACATTACACATTATATAGCAATCTGCTTCTTACACAGAGACACCTGAAAGGAATTTTGCACAGAAAAATGAAGTCATTGAGGATATCAGCAGCTGAAAAATGAGGCAGATTCCTATTCAGCAAGCCAACCTGGAGACACTGGAGCTGATGTGTGTGACTTCTCCCCTGAGCTGAGCTCTGCTTTTCTGAGCGTGCTCTGAGCACAAATCCTGCCAGGTCCCTCCCAGAAGTTGGCATGCAGCTGATGGAGAACCCCCTGGCCAGCCACTGAGGAGTGCAGCCTGCAGAGGAATAAATCTATTGTAGGATGCTCTGTCCTGGAAAGCAGCTCTCTGTGCAGAGCTAGAAAACCTATTGGTTGCATTTGGAAACCTGGCATGAGAGAGCAGTACACTATGAGGGCAGCTCCAAAAGTAATACATCCTACTATGTTGGTGGCATAGCAGTAGACACTGAACCTTCCCACCAGTATCCCATTACATTTTGTTGCTGTGTGACAGATGGCAGCAGAGGGGCAGCCTGATGGAATGGTGTCTGACATGGACGTTCAAATGGAGAAAAGGTGTGAAACTGAATTCCTCCACAAGTTAAAAATGACCTCCACTAACATTCGTTGACACCTGTTGAACGTTTATGGAAACCAAACAGTGGATGTGAGCACAGTAAGATGGAAGGTGGTGTATTTCAGCAGTGGCAACAGCAACAGTGGCTCACATCCACTAGTGCAGATGTTTACAAGCACGGTGTGCAGGCTCTTGTTCATTGCTGGTGAAAATGCAGAGCTAATGGTGGTGACTATGCTGAGAAATACTGTTTTGTAGCTGCCAATGTTCTCTCCCAAATAGTGTTGTTGTGCTCTTTGTATCTGTTGTAGTTTCCATGCAAATAAACAGGAGGCATTACTTTCAGAGCAATCAGTGTGCACTGGAAAACATAACAAGTAGTGCATGAGGGAGAAGTGGAGACAGAAATATGAATAAAACAGATTGCTATTTAGAAATACATGCTTACACACTATACTTGTGTGGAACAACATTTCCCCTGCCCCCATCAGGGCAATCAGTGCACTGGCAGGAGGGCTGGGCTCTGGTTGCTCCTGCAGTGGGATCCTGGCTCCCAACAGCTGTGCTGAGCCAAGGAGCCCGTATGGTCTGTGCCAGCACCTGAGCTGATAAACAAGATACAGGCTAGAGTGAAACACAAGTCCCTCCACAAGGCCTTTGTAGCACAGTCATCACTGCTGTGATTCTGGAGGTCTGCTCTTGCAAACCCAGTGTGCCACCAGCAACCTGGAGGAGACATGGGACTGCTTTCTATCAGCAGGACAGCTCTTCAGGTCTTGTAATTACTTCCCTGGGTAAAAAGGGAAAAATTTGTTCCTTTGTGGCTCTGATAGACCATCCAGTGCAGCACAGTTATACCTGCAGCGCAGTGCTACTGATAAGATCTGGATCATTACATTATTAGCCTGGTTTGAATTTCCATTTCAAGGGATTTTATTTGTTTTTTGGGTTTTTTGTTTTGTTTTGTTGGTTTTTTTTTTCCCATATCTCCCATATTACCACAGCATCAAATATATCAGAAAAAACTGCTGACTCTGAGGAGTTATGAGATGGGTGGGAGTGGTACCTCTTTAACCTCAGCCTCCAGTAAATCAGCACCCTGTCTACTCTCAAAATACTATATTCCTGATGAGCATCACTCATGGAAATTGGCCCAGCTATCACAGTATGTAGTCACACTCACTCGTTCGTAGCCATTTGTCTGGAGAGACAACGTCTGAATTGTTGGCAGCTATTTCAAAAAGCTGCTTTGGTTCAGTCCTCCCTCTCAAAAAACAGCGTTATTTCTGTTTCATCACTCGTGGAGGTGAGAGGCAGGGGCAGTGCTGCACTTCTAACAGCGAGGCCTTGGGCTGAGTTATTCCAGGGCCAGGCACATCGATCCAAAAAACTCCATCGTGGAGGTGAGAGAGGTATTTTTAATCCATTAGGATGCTAGTTATGATTACTGTATGAAACAACTAATCTCCTCTGACAGGGATTCAGTGTGCCGCGCAGCCCAGGCCATGGTGTCAGTAAAGCTGAATGCATTTCTGCATGGAAATAGGCCTTGTTTCCTTTATGGTGAAACTCCTCACATTCCCATCTCAAACCCTTCTCAGAGATGTAATCTCTCAATTCAGTCTCTCAAGTTCAGTGTTGTTCCCAGGTTCCTTAGCTGATGCGTGTAGCAGCTGTGCCAGGAGCGTTCCCTCTCTTGCCTCCACATCATGAGGATTGTAATGCACTGATGGTATCCAACACGGGCTCCCCCACAAAGCTAAGCAAGTTTCCAAGGGCTTTCAATGGAAGGTGACCCTGATCCAAACCTAAGGGCACTTTTTTGAAAATGCATGTTGTGTAAAACTTGAACATCACTTTGAGGAACCCAGTCCAGGCCTGCTTCCCCTCAGGCTGCCGTTTAGTGATGGGCAAAGATGGAGCCAGGACTTCTGTGCCCTCCAGTGAGGACTTGGGGGCCATGTACCTCTTCCAGTCCTGCTTGGGACTGAGACTTGGAGGACAGCGTATCCTTTGCACTTCATCTGAAACCATCGCACCTCGCAGCAGCTCAGAACTTCAGCATCCCTCTTCTTTGCTTGAGCAGGCTTTTGGCAAAGAAGAGCAGAACCTGCAGCACAGGTTCCATGCACACAGCTGAGGAGCAGGCCAGCTGTGACATGTGCTGTGTGGGTAAGGAAAGCAGAGGACAACCCTTCAGCTTGCTGCAAGATGTTTGGGTTCACCATCAGGGGTGATGAAGGCGACAGGGAAATGGAAGAACCTCCCCTCATCATGCAATGAGCAGAAGCATCTCAGCATGCAGGTGCAGCACAGCATCTTGTTTTGGTTTGCTTGCTTCACACCTCCTAACTTTGCTTGCCAGCTGCTGTCAGCTTTTGTACAGCTCCAAAACCTCACGCTGTCACCTCTCTGAGCCTACTGGCTGTAAAGGGCTCAGGTCAAAACCATGTGAAAGAATTGCGCTTTCTCAGGTCCCTCCAAACAACAAAAAGCCAGAAACCAATTTTCTAACTCACAGTGAAAAAGAGTTTCACCCCAAGATTATTCAGTTTTCTATAGGACCTTGCAACCAGGTGGCTTCTGTGGGAATGCATTCACAACTGTCTGTAGAACGCCAATTACTTGTAGCTCTTCTGTAAAGCACAGCTCTATACTCTGCATTTCTCCTCTGCCAAGTGAAGGATATGCAAAATGAAGAAATGCTATTAGGGCTTTAGTGTTTAAAATATCTTTTCAAAAATTCAGCAGGCATTACGTGTTTCCAGACAAGTAGGCTAATGCAGTCCAGCTGCAGAGAAGAGGCAGCCATCAGCTGCCGGCGGAGGGGATGGAGAGCTGGCATGGGCATGAAGGGACGTCAGGGCCAAGGGTGAAGGGCTGAGTTCACCCAGAGAAGAAAAGGGAAGACGAAAATCTTGGCTGCTGCTCCAAAGCAGTCTCAGACAAGAGGAAAGTCAGAATGGTTCTTCATCTAGAGCAAAAGACAAACTGCAAGGTTTTCTTCCCTCACTGCCAGTGAAATCAGTGACTCTCATATTCAACAGCAGGAAAACCAGCAGCAGAATAAACAGCGGACGTGTAGCTGGCAGTGCATCTCAGCCATGCTCACTGCTTCACCTTGCTTCGTGGGTGCTAAACCTCTTGTTTGCATGAGATGTTGCTACAGTGAAAGGGACAGGCTGCAAGCAGAGTAGGGCAGGAGGTGAGCACACTGTGCAGCCATAGGAGGTGCTCCTGCACGCTGCTGCACAGAACTCTAGGGCAGGGGGAAGCTGCTGCAGAGATGGAAGAGGATAAAGAGCAGTTTCACCACAGAAAGCACATCACTGTGTGTAGTTTTCTGAGCCCTGCAGCCTACCACAGGCCCTGCACTGCTTTTCCATGGCCTTTCACCTGGCTGCAGATGTTTGCCTTGGTGGCACCCTTCTGGGTGCTGGCCAGCTATCAGGATTAAGGCGTTACCCTGGAAATCAGCCCTTTTCTGGTTCACAGGGTGCGGGATCAGCACCTCTTTCTTCATGCATACACACCAAGCATGATTTCACCTGGAAATCTGTGCCTTGCTAGCCAGCACTGCTCCAACGGGGCTGTGCCAAGCCCTCCCCTGTGCAGCCTCAAGGGAAAGCAGAAGGCACAAGGAAATCTCTGAGGATGGGCACAGAAATCCAGATGCTTTTTATGGCTCTACTACAGCACTGGCTGTCAGAGGCAATTGGGCAGCACCATGCTGGGCTGTGCAAAAAAGCCAGGTGTTGGGCAAAGTACTGCAGCTCTGCAGGTGAGGTAAAGGCACAATCCAAATGCCTGGCACTGATATGGCTAGATTTTGGCAGTGGCTGCTGGAATAAACATTCATTTTATCTCAGTCACAGTCAGCAAATAGGAGTGCAATGGTGAGCCTGCACACCCCATCTGAGACCTTCTGCAGACAGGTGCTGACTTCTAATCCCAGCCCCTCTGCCAACACAGCTTGTGCCCCCAAAGGCATGGTGTCCATGGGCCAGTGCTCAGGTCATGAGGAATGGTTTTCCACAGGCGCAGAAACTTTCCGCTCAGCTCCCAGCTGCCATGGAGCAAATGCATCTCTTGAACATGCAAGACCAGGCTTGCTGTGAGCCAGGCAAAGCAGGGTGTCTTTATCAGCCCCATGCCCACAGTAGTAGCCAGCACCAAGGGCTTGCTCGGTTGCTCTGTCAGAGCTCTTGAGCACATCTAAGCTTGTTGGATGCAAGGCTTGGGACACCGATGTATGTCGTTCTGACCAAGGCATAGCAGCTCCTCAGCTTCAGCCTCTGTGCACGACTTCTGCAGACAGAGATTTCCCTGACCACTATGGTCAGCTTTGATGCAGTCCTTTTACTGTTCCACCGCACAAGCACTGCCTGCAGGCATTTCCAGTAAGGGAGAGTCATTTGGGAGGTAACTTGTTCAGTCTTCGTATGTTTCAGCTCTTCCAAAAATAGAAGCTTTCTTGACTAAGCTGCTGCCTGAGCATGACTGGCCACGCATGAGCCCTTTTAACTTCTTAGCACTGAGCCGATTATGCGCTGAAAGATGTGCATTAGCCTCATAAGCCAGCACTGAAAATCACCAATTTCCACATCGAAACATTGAAGCTTTATGGTCTGTAATTGATGAGTGGGAGTTTGTGAAGGATGTCAAGTGTTATCTTTGTTTTACTGTGAGTCACTACCAATGTTGGCAAGCGTAATGAAAGCAGAGGAATGCATTAGGGGCCAAATATTGTACTTGTTGCAGCAGAAGATACTCATCACAGGGATAGAGATGTTGTATAGCCTCATGTCCTTGCAATCTGATCACTTCCCAGCTAAGTGCTGTATCTCAAAGCTTGGCATGTCTGTGTATGGCTCACTTGGTCACATAGATTTTGGGACAGTTTTTAGTGTTACAAGTAGGACAATCATGCTGAGCTTTCCACTTACTTCTGGATGAAGATAGCCAAGCCATATAAACACGTTTTGCAATATGTATATATTCATATGTACCTTCCTCCCCCATCTCTACAGTGAGCAAACAGCAGTGTTTTTCTTACTGCAGTGTCCAAGGGACTGACTTCTCAAAGATATATTACACAGCTCAATCTGAGCCCCACTTTACAGCGCTGGCTTAGCCTACGGTGTACCACATGGGAGGTCTCTGTATGGGCAGGCTGGAGGGACACATCTGCAGCATGCCACTCTCTCACCCGAATCCAATGTGATCCCTGCCATGCTTGGCTGAGCTGGCAAAACTCCCTCATCTGCACGAATGTGCTCATCAGCTGCCCTAATGATTCAGGTGGCTAGATCCCCATAACTGTGGGCATTATTTCCTACAAATCTTGGTCGCTGTTCTTTTATTTCCTTCTAAACCTTTTTTTCCCCCAGAGAGATGAAGTTTTGTCAGACCTCTATTGGCTCCCATGGGAGACTTAGATGATGGACTCCTTTACATTCCCCCACAAATCTCACTAACAGTGAATATTCTTCTGCCATAAAATCTGTCTCAGTTCTGTCCCTGTGAATAGCCAAAGCTCACGTAACAGAACTAATCACCGATTCTGTGGGTGCCTTCTACCAAATGTCAAATGTCCTGAGCAGCTTATTGAGTTCTGTCTCCAATAAATGCTTTGCTCACCTACGGGAGAGCCCAATAAGTAACAAAGCACTAAACATAAATCCTCTTCAGCCAAAGCGTCAATATTTAAGTATCTCAATTTTTAATGCTGTCATTTTAATTTCATTATATGCATTGATTTATTTCAGTATGCAGGAACAAAATCAGAAACTAATTTAGCTAATGAGTTCAGTTAAGCTTTTCTTTTAAAAAGGCAATGGAAATTAGTGTAGGTCTGGTGCTTTGAAACAGTTCATTTTCAAGGGAGGAAGAAGTTGCACTCCGAAGAAGAGGCATCTTGATCAAATCACAGCCACATGTCGGGGCATTTAGGGACATTCACCAGAGTCTAATTTTTGTTTTTACCATAAGCTGCAAAGATTTGACATGACTGAATGAATTGATTAGAATCCTCACAGTCTCTTTGCAAACAGTGGTGTGGAGTTGCTAGTACAGTGATAATACTTAATCCCCAATTGTATCTATTTTAAAAGTCAATTTTAAACATATGTTCAGCACTGATATATTTCTCTGTAGGTGGCTTTCTTGTAGCACAGTTTGTAGTTTACAGCATTTCAGCTGATTTCCCTCTGGGATATCAGTTTTCAAGCTTTCTGTCTTGGCGAGGAAGTTAAAACTCCTCAGATGAACAGGTCAGAAATCGAGTCTGGATCACTCAGTATAAGTCAAGTCCATGCAAAAGCAGAAGCTAAACAAGGAAAGACCAGAGGCAGTCACATCCTATCTTGTTATAAGCACTAGAAAAAATTACTTCTGTCCCAAAGAAATGCAAAGAACCATGTCTCTTAGATATATATCAGAAGCCACTTTTTTGCCTATCTGTGTCTATCTATGCCCCTTGCGCTAGTTAATCTCTGGAGACAGGTAGCACCTACCTGGAAAAGGAAGGCAGCTGTCAGCCAGCTGGTCTTTGATTGTCTCTCTCCCCATCTTCCCTATCCACCAAAACCCAGAAGTTTTGGCATTTGGACTCTGGAGGAATCTAGGGGACTGTCAGTGGGATGCATGCGCTCACGAAAGGGGGACAAAGTGTATAGAGGGAAAATACTGGCACACATTGGGAGAGCACTCCCTGAGAAACACAACCCATGGATTCTGTCCATGAATGAGAGCCGTTGATGCCCTGAAGAAGCTCTCAGGCCTAAGTATACTGAGCCTGTTTGTTCTGGGAATATACCAAGATGGTGATGGGTAGAGCATTAAGTAAGTTCTTGAGTCTCAGAGTAACTGAGACACAAACAATTGTTACTCCAGACATATCTACCACTGTGGGGTATTTCTAATGGATGTTTCAGTTTCTACTGTATATCTTCATTTTTACAATTTGACAGTTTGTTGCTTCATTTAGAACAAGAGTTTCAGGCTGCTGCTGTCTTTTTGATTAAGTTTTCGTATGCATTATGCTTTCCACATGCAAGGAAACTGTGATTTTAACTCCCATATAAATAAGTGAAACTAAAAGGTAGGGAAATAAAACAGACTTCATCTGCGCTTGATGACTTATGAATGATATGTTTTCTCAGCTGTGCTCTTCAAGAAAACCATCACAGAGGCTTTCCAAACCACTGTCTTTTTTCAGGAAAATGTATTGAAAAGAAGTAACCAGATCTTCCATGAAAATACGTTCATAATTTCCCCTGCAAAAGACCTGCCATGGATGTGATCTTGAGCAAACCTGTCCCTGCCTGCTATAGCTTCCTTGCCATCATCGCTCTGTCTTATGCACTTATGCTTTAAGTCCCTGGATCTGGACTTCTCTATGCCATTTTCATGCACACAGCAAGTCAGTAAGCACCTATATTTTTGCTTGGGTTCAGCATGTCAAAGTCTGGCATCAAGGTATAAATTTGCTGCCAAAAGTAAGAGATACATTATGTTCATCTTGAAGTTCTCCTCCCTGCTTATTCCTCTACTTTCAGCAGGAAAAACAGCTGTATTACCAGAGCTTCTCTAAGCCGCTTTTATTGTTAGAGCTGCCATTAACTTTCATATGTGATCACAGAGCTTCTTCCTGATGGTGGACATGGTTAGTGGGCATGGTGGTGATGGGCTGACGGTTGGACTAGATGTCCTTAGTTCACTTTTCCAACCCTAATGTCTCTATGAGTCTATGATGTGGATATGGTCAAGCAGTTTATCAGGATGCTATGAAAAAACTACATTAATGCTAAACACACTGTACTTTCATTGTCTTTTGTAGGGACTGAGTCAGGGGAATCAGATCCCAGCAAATATTCATAGAATATGTTTTATTAATAATTTTATTGAGGGATTCTGAGCCATGCACCCAGCATGCACTGGTGGCCTTGGGCTGGGTGCCCTGAGTTTCTCTGTTCTCACAGGTTCAGGAGGAGCACCAGTGTCCAAGGAGTTTGCAGGATGCTGTCATACCCCTTCAGCACACACCTTTCCTCTCTTCAGCTCGCTGTTTTCTGGTGGCTGTTTCTCCATTCACATCCATAGGCATCCACAAGTGCCCACCACAGCAGTTCACACAGAAAGGGTTTTCACAATGCTTTGTTGCTCAGCACTGTCCCAGGTCATACCCCTGTTCAATACTCTGAGGACCCCTAAAATGCGGTGATGTGCACTTTTACTTGAAGAAACACTTCTCATTATAAACTCGTTTTTCATAAGCATAACATGTCCTGAGGTGGAATTTTTACATATTCATGATGATATCTTTGTTTTTACATCCTCTGGGGAGAGAGGCTTTGCCTACAATGGAAAGAGGGAGAAAAAAGAGCAACTCCTTTGCCATAGGAAAAAAAATAAAATGAAAGAAAGAGATATGATTTTTCTAGTTTCTTTTCAAAAAAGACACAATGAAATTTATATGCAATAGAGAATGTGTTGCTTTCAACTCTTTGAAAAGGTAGATCAACTCTTTGAAAGGGTAGATAACAGCAGGACAAGGGGAAATGGTTTTAAGTTGGAGGAGGGAAGATTTAGGTTGGATGTCAGGGCTTTGTTCTTTACTATGAGAGTGGTGAGGTGCTGGCACAGGCTGCTTAGAGAGGCTGTGAATGCCCCATCCCTGGAGGTGTTCAAGGCCAGGTTGGATGGGGCCCTGGCCAGTCTGATGTAGTGCTTGGTCTAGCAGCTGGCAACCGTGCATGTGGTCTGTGGCAGGGGGGCTGGAACAAGGTGATCCTTCAGGTCCCCTCCAATTGAAGACATTTTATGAAGGTTCTGTGATTCTATGAGGAGAGTGGCAGTCGCTTTGCACTGGGGAGAATGCACTTGAGGAGATGAGAAATAAAAACGACCCATAGCTCATCACATACAGCAGTTGAAGGCTTAGGCCAAGTCAGGAAGCTTTACTGAAAAAAAAAAGTGGAGGTAATCTGATCCTTAGTTAATTGAAGCAATTAAGGCAATGCCAAGCTGAAAAGCAGGTTTGGTTTCTTTCATTATTTAGCCTCAACTTTTACTTTCAGTGCATCCAGTTTCTGAGTACAGTGGCAATCACAGGCCGTGGAAAAGTATTCTCTGTGTAAATGAAAGGTATTTGATTGTGGACCAACCTACTGGTTTATTACCCATGAATGAACTCCGAACTTCCTTGAGCCATATCTGTAGATTATCTGCCCCTGCCCACTCTCTCCCCAGTCTGCACCTCCTGTGCAGGAGGCTCTGATCTCTGCCCTGAGTCCTGGCTGCAGTCCTGGCTGCTCCTGGAAGGGAACTTCTGCTTTAGGGAACTACCACAGCACACATCTTTCCTGAAGGACAGGTGAGACTGCAAAGTTGTAGAAATATGCAAGCTTTGAGCCCAGAGCCAGTATCAGCAGTATAAACTCTCCCCACGCAACCAACCACTTAGGGTTAGAAGAAAGGAAACTCTTGCTTTCCCAGCATTGTGAGGGACCACACCATCACAAGTTAGTCACCAAGCCTCCTGGCCAAGCTTTGCCCTCCTCTCTGCTTTTTGATTCTCCTGTGGTGGCCCTTCTCAGAGCAGCTGCTGGGATGCAGACTGAAGAAGAAGCTGGTAAAGGCCATATTCCACTTCTGCTCCTACAGGACGTTTGAGTGCTGCCACCCCGAAACCACAAGAACTGGAGTGCACCAGATTGTTGTACAGAAAAGAGACAAAGGGTAGGTTTAGTCTTATACATTCATCCCTGGAGACATTTGTGGCCAGGTGGGAAGGGGCCATGGGCACCCTGATCCAGCAGGTGACATCCCTGCCCATGGTGCGGGGTTGGAACTGGGAGGTCTTGAGCATCCCTTCCAATCCAACCCATTATGTGATTCTATGCAGCATAATTCTTTGATGTAAAAAAAAAAGTTGTTCCCTTGGGATACCAAAACATCAGCCATTCTGACTCTTACATTGAAGAAGAGGCTTATTCTTTCAAAACGGAGCATGACTATTTGGTGTCACACGAGAGTGACTGCAAGAGGATCAAAAAGAAGCAGACATAAATGGACTGTTTTTGTGGTAGTGACTTCACAATGGACTTTTTTTCTCCCCATTCAAATTCGGTCATGTGGAAAAGCGATACTCATGGATGACAGTAATGGGGAATTTATTTGTATCATATTAATTTATGAGATCGTTAGTGACTTGAAAGTGTGACTCATGCTGATGGCCAGGAACCATTGCAAGAGCAGAATACCAGCATATTCAAAGACGTTCTAAAATACAGTCAATGAGCAATCTCCGTTGGGCCTTCACATCTGCAGTTTTGAACATTTCTTCCAAACAAATGAAGGAAAAGAATTTATGAAGGGGGTAGAGAGAGAGAGGGGAAGTAGAGACAGAGAGAGTGAGAGAGTTACAGCAAAAGGAACACTACTCAGACTCTGCTAAGAGTAGAATGGAACTGTACATTAGACCTGGCATTGAGTGGCAATAGTAAGATTCACAAGTCTGTCAAATTAGCAGTAATTAATTCAGCCACAGGTTGGATTAATTAACAAAGCTCTTGTTTGCTTGTTTAATAGCTAAAGATTATGTAAAGGAAGCATACATAAAGAAAATACAGAAAACACACACAAAAATATCTGCTGGGAATACTGAAATGTTTGGGGGGCTTTTCAATAACAGCAAGGGTTGGGCTGAAGTAGGTTATGCGTTTGCCTAAAGTTAAGCATATGTCTAAGTAATTTGCCAAGTGGAGTCCTAAATACTCTTGATTCAATATTGTCTGGAGCTTAATAACTGCAGTCTACGAGGCACACATTCCTGCATTCTTCTTTCCCCTGTTTCCCTTTTTGTATCTACAGTATTGGCCTCAGCAAGCCCTGTGACTGAAGATCCACCAATTGACCACAGTTAACAGGCTGATGCAGATCATTAGGTCTCTGCAAGTTTTTATTCATTCTCAGGAAGAAATGTGCACTTCTGTTGCTATTGTTAAGTAATCACCAGGCTCACGGATAGGTGAGCACTGCAAAGCGTTACAGTAGATAACATTACTAGGACCTATTATTTCCTTTTTAATAGCTTGGTCAGTATTTTATGACAATGAAAAGGTTCACTACTCAGCAATAATAAGCTATAACTAACTCTTGCATGTAGCGGAGACTGTAAATATTGTGTGGCATCCATACGTTTCTAGACGACGAGCAGATTTAGAGATTTGAGCAGGGTGAAATACTGTTTCTATCTGTGATAGCAATAGCTTAAAGCCCTAGAAGATATATTCCAGATGTTCTGTGCTAATAGGATTATTTTATAAAACTATGGACAGAATTTAGGAGCAACACCCTCGTTAAGCACTTTGCAATCCCCATGTAGCTTTTATTTATTTATTTATTTCCATCTGAATTAATGGTTCTTTGGACCCCTGTTAGCTTCACCCAGTTGCCATAGATCACAAGAGAGCCATCATTTACTGCGAAGTGATCACTTCTTCATTTAGATTTCCAGGCTTCGTTATATATTCACGGTGATTCAAAGGAAGTGCACTAAATTCTTTAGGTGGAGTCTCGGTAGACTGAATGATGGTCATTTATAAGTTAGTGTAACAAAAGTGATCAGTGCAGTTTGCAAATACTCTCAATTTTCACACATGCACGTAGACATAGACACATAGAGTGTGTATTTTATGAATCTGTTATTTCTGTTGGTGTGCATACACAGAAACAACTATGATTCACACGCTACTATCAAAGCTGAAGAATAAAGCTGAAGAATGTAAAGGCTGACATTTCTTATTTATATTTAATTTTGAAGATGACGGCTGGATGAGCATGAATTTTTCTTTCAGTTTGTATTTATCCCCAAAGCATATTAAAAAGACAGTTTCCCTTCATTTCTACTTTGAATGTGTCTGGTGCCCTCAAGTGAAACCACTGACTCATGCTCCTTCAAAAGCCTCTGGGGATCTTTAATTTAGGAAACTAAATTCAAGACCAAATACTTGGCTTTGCTGTCTTGGAGTAAGTTAAAATCAAAATCTTTGGCCATAGGACTGTCTTCTCATAACACATTCCAAAGGCTGACTTTCTTTTTATTGGTCGGCTTGTAACACTTCAGAGCCAAGTATTTTTCCTTACATCTATTTGGTGGAATTAGAACAAAGCAGCTATATCTTACATGTCAAACACACCTTTGCTGCTGCAAAGCACTTCTGCAGGAAAGTCAGACAGACTATGTCTTCCAAGTCGTACTTGATCTCTTTGATTTCCATCACTCTTCTCCCAGGTCTTTGCCAGAACTGGAAAACTGAAATATGCCTATCACATAATCAACAAGAGCTGAAAATATGCGTTATTAATTTTAACTCAATGAAACTAATTTATTCCTTTCCCTTAAAAAATAAATACTAGTTGCAGTTGCACGGCGGTTCAAGTGTTGCGGTGGCTCTTACAGTGTCCCGTGGTTTTCAGCTTGTTCTATTCTCCAAGAAAAATAAATTATAAGAACAAAGAAGCTCAATTATTTTGCCCATCATTTTCCCAGAAGTCTTGTAGTCTCAAAGTATTAAAACTAGGACAAGAAGAAGCTTTCCCCTGTAAAACTTACAGTGCCACCTACTTCCTGGCAGCAGCAGCATCTTTACCTCTCCTACTTAGGCCAGTAATACAAAGGTGGTGATTAAGAATTTCCTTCCTAAGAGTAAAATGACCTGAATATCTCATCTCATGTGCAATCTCGTGAGATTTTGTTTAAAATAAATAAATAAATAATGCTTTATAGGTTGTTTTTTAAATATACATATATAGGTTTCATTTCTTCTTCTTTTTTTTTTCTTTTTTCTTTTTCCCTATGAGATTTCTTTATGTGCATTTCTTGAACTTCAGCAGCTATGCACATGTGGATTGATGCTTTAGGGAGAGCTGGTAGAAAACAGTATTTCAGCTCATTATTTTAACTCAATTAATAGAAACCAGGCTTGAATCATCCCTCCTGCCTTTCGTCGTGAAGACAAGTATATTAAACAGAGACAGATCATTATATATTCTCTATGCATAGATCAGAATGCTTAAAAATAGATTCAGCTGAGAAACATCACTTTATAACCTTATTTCTTCCAGGCTATGTTTGTTTACTGGATAACAAACCTCTCTGTAGAGTAGCTTGCTGAAATAAAATACAAACGTTCCATAAGCCCTAAAAGAAGCCCAATATAAATGAACTGCTGTTGGTTCTGTCAGTACATAAACACAGCAGTATGCAGCACATGACTCCAAACCTTACACCTTAAACACCCTTGGGACAGTGTATAGAGAGAGTGTGTAAATAGAATTATCAGCACGATTATGACAAAGATGTTAATTACAAATTTTCATGCTTTTTTATTTTTTATTCTTTTTAACTCAAATAACAAGCATGGTTTTCCTCCCTTTCTTTTTTCAGTCATAATTTACCCAAGGTCATCCATTAAAACACCGCATGAGTGGGGGATTATGTTTCCTAACTTCAGACACTGATAATCAAGATGTTGACAGTTGACCTAGTCATCCCAGATCCCTTCATGCTCAATGGAGAGAAATAGGCATGCTTTAGGGGGCAATTCATTAGCCTTATTTTAAGCATTTCCTTTGGGGTAGGTGAATTGAACACTTGCATGGGTGAAAGTTTTTTCTCCAAAGGGAACCTTGATGACTAATTCAGATAAGGATACTTACTCTGATTTTGGTAATTTCTTTCTCTAGGCCTCTGCAGCTGTGAAAAGCCACAGTTCAGGGTAGGAGTCCCTTTGGACTGGCGCAGAATGTTCATTCCTATGTTTTGGGTGGCTCCTGGGGATGGGCTCATCACAGAGACACAGCTCAAAAAACATGATGGTTGGTCATTTTCTGCTGGCTGATGATTTAGATTGGGAGTATTAGCTGAAAAAAAAAAAAGAGGGAAGGCAGCCAAGGGGAACAGTAGAGAAGAACTGTTGCTAGCATTTTCCTTATTTCTTCCCCTAGAAATTCAGACTTGTTGTGTTTGTCTCCCTAGGCACAAGTGCCTCAAGTTTTGGGGAAGAGATTATAGAATAAACAATAGAACAACTGGAACCATCCGTGAAACAGCTGCAAAGACAATGGCGGAAAAGGACTGCTGGGGACACACTAAGGAAAATCTTGCACTGCATAACCAAATCTAAGAGAATATTTCTGTGAGGCTGAAGCCATGATAACTCACCCCAGTCGCATAATCACATCCTTCCCTTCGCTTACTCTTATTACACAGATTTGATTATTCTGTCAGCAAATACCCTACATCCTTGAAATGGATGACGTGTTTGGAAATATGGAAAATGCCAGTAGGTTAAACATAATTCACATAAAGCTAATAAAAAGAACAAAAATAATTTACATATTAAACACAGAATTCTCATCTGCCAGAAGACAGCACGGAAATTGATCACTCACCAATACAGACTGAGGAAGTAGGCTGAAGAAGGAATTGAGCTCAAAAAGAGGACATAGCATGACTTTATCAAAAGCAGCCTGAATTTAAAAGGTATGAAACTGATAGGAAGAAATCCATTAGCTACAGTGCATCAGCACTTGTCCAGTACATGAGGATTCCATAGCTGCTCTGAAGAAATTTGTACTGATCAGGGCGAATTGCTGCTTATACGCTGCTATCCATGAGAAATCCCACATAACCTCAACAAGACAGGCACACGCTATGGTCAATTTAAAAATGCCTAGATAGATTATACCGTGAGAAGTTGAAGAGCAGTTCAGAAATATTAGCTTTTCTTGTTCCTGAATTTAATGGTTATTGTATCCTTAACTTGAAATGCTCTCAAAAGAGTTGTCAAGTGTTGTGTGCATGAACTCAGACATGTGGTTCTGCCAGCTGCACATTGTGTTTGCCTATGTATGTGTACATTCACCAGAAAAAGGATGAACTGAAATGAAGGACTTTGCTTCTGGAATTAAGATTCCCAGGGAGGGTCATTACAGCATACTATTGCTAGCAAGCAGGTATAGCACATGGGAGTATACATAGAAATGGTGCTCAAGTACCAATATTTCTTCAGATTATCTAGTCCTCATTGCACAGAGATTCTGCTAATAGCAGAATAGCAATTATGCCATCATTTTAGAAAGAAAAAAATGAGTCTTTTACTCTCAAAAGGCAAAACAATTGAAGTTGGCCATGGCTATCACACCCTCCACCACTGCCAGCAATCTCCAGCCATTCATATGTTGAGGTCTTATTCATTTCACCAGTTCCTGCCCTTGAAAACTCATTACAGTAGCATCAAAGCAATTGCTTTTACTGGTTTATGATGCTTGTCTGAGCTTTTAGCTGAAGTTTTCCATATGAGTTCAGTGTGTCAGACTACATGGCCACTTGCCTTGTAAGCTCTGCTGAGAACAGCTTGTCTGCTTCTGAGAGAGGGGTGGATAAAATGGGGATATTTGCTTATTGCAGAGGAGAAAAAAGATTATGGCAACCTCTTCAAAGCAGTCCCATGCCCTGTAAGAGACGGAAATTTACCAAGGTGACATTTCCTCCCTAATTTTAAGAATATCCATGTCATTTTAAGGCTTTTTTTTTCTTCTTTTTTTTTTTTTTTTTTCCCCTATACTGTTATCACTACCTTTTTTGACAGAACTATGATTCCAGCCTATCTATGTCTGAAATGGGAGCTTCTAAACAAAAGAAACTAACAATCAGCCACAGGGTAACACTTTTACATTTGTTTTCCTTCACTTAAGCACAAACTGCAGGGTAGGGATAGCCAATACACGGAGAAGAAGAGAATATGCTGAAAAGTGACAAACCCCACAGCAAATCCTATATCCTTAGTATTAATTAAATAGACCCTTGAATATAAACAATTTACAAAGGTAAAAAGTAGAGCTTTTACTTTATAGTGAATAACGTAATCAGAGCCCACAAATCTGGCCTTTTCAGTGAATGCCAGTCATTCATGTTCATGACCTATGATGCATGCAATATGCATTTTAATTTCAAGTGAACTTCTGAGGCACATCTAGCATCACCCCAGGCCCTGTCACAGAAACACACAGACATCTGAAAATAGTTTTAAAAGACAACACTGATGACTCCTTTCCTGTTACTGCTTCCTCTGATCAGACAACAAGGGAGGGAGGAAGGCAGTCTGGAAGGTTGCTTTTCAATTGCTTCATGCAGGAGTAGGCTGGGACCCAACACGTAATGAAAATGGATTTTAGAAGATGTGCAGACATTGGCATGTATGGATAGGGGTTAGAAAATAGGATGTATTTCTTTTGTTGTCTGAAGAATGTGGAAGTACATGTACTGGCAGAGGTCAAAGGAGACTACTTCAGATCCACTTGCTTTGTAATGGCACATAGTTCGCAGGAAGGGACTAACTTAAAGACCTCCAGGTTTATTAAGGACTCCTCATGTTGAAAGGTGCCACACTTAGGTTTCCTCCTTTCTCCCTCCATGGCCTGTAATCTAGACCTATGATTCAAGATAGGTCAGGGAGCTTCAGTAGCTGCCATAATGAGAATAGCTGTTGCTTCAGGCACTAATGATGTAGATCACTGTGGGTCAGGATGTGCTTTATTTAGTCAAATTAGGTCCACCTTATGCTGTATAAAAACCCATTGACACAATGTAAGTCAGGTTAATGGTTAAGCTAAATGTGTGCAAGAAGATAATAGAGGAAAAGTACTAAATCCATCAAACTCAGATGTTGTACCTAGAACTGGTAGTTAGTGTATGCTTAGAAAAGAGTTTACATTATGCTTGGCCAGGGTGACGTTTTCCCACAGTGTCCTCCAGCCTAAGCAGTCAGATACTTGTTGAACCAATATGAAGTGTAAAAGTGCCAAAGCAAAGCTTGCAGCTTTGTGCTGCACTTCAGGGATTGGGATTCCCATAGTATTCTACACTACTCCCAAACTAAGTCACTGAAGTAGATTATGGTACCACTCAGAGTAATTAGAAAGGCATTTTCAAATACTTCCCAAATCTGTGGACTTTAGTTTTTCAGAGGGTTTGAGAGTGGGAAGAGGAAAATATGGTTGAACCCAGGAAATGTTTTACCTCCCACAGTTTAGGGAAAGAGTTTGTGCAAGTGTTGACATACATAGCCCAGAAATGGATGAGGACTGCCTTTGGGTGCCTTGGCTTGAGTAGACCATGGAGCTTCTTAACATCAAAGTGTCAGATGTACCATCCCTCTTGGAGATGCCTTGATTTTCACCCATTTCCATGTCTGAGTGCTGCAAATCTGACCCTCTTTCAGTGTGGCTGTCAAGGAAAAAAAACACAGTGCCTTTTGCTGGGCCTCAACTGTCTTGGGGAAAGGTGAAGTTATTCCTATGGTAGCAGGCTCAGTAGTGTCTATGTCAGTGTCTGTAGAAACTGAATTCAGGGCTTATAGCTAAGCTTGTATCGTTTTATGCACTGTCTGAGACAAAATGAGTATTCTGGATGCAGCATGTGGCATGTCAATCAGTGCAGCCCTTGGCTGGGATCAGCCAAGGCAGATTCTGTTTCTGGAAGGGGGGGAAAGGCATGTTCTATCTCTCCAAAGGTTTCCCTACAGCTGTCATTCATGGCAGAGGGAAGGAGCCAAGCTGCACCAGGCAGTGCACATTTCTTGAATAGTTTCTGTACTGTCAACAGCTGGTGGCTTCAGTTCACAGCCAACAGGCTGCTGGAGCTGATCTATTTTGGGGCCGTGTTTGCTCCTCAGTCTGATTCTGGTGAACTTGCAGTCGAGAGCTCAGCTCTACCCTCAAGCTGTAGAGTCAGGAGAAACCTGTTTCCAAACTCTTTGTGAAATACAGTATATACTCACACAGAATATGCTTCCTTGTGTGCATGTCACCTCCACAGAAAGCCACTGCCTTGTACCTCCCGAGGGCCAGCCATCTTGGAGCACTGCCCAGTTGTGCTTTTGGGCCCTTGTTCAGAGCTGGTTCATTCTTGCAAAGTTCAACTGAACTGAAGTCTCCTAAATTTCACCCTACTGACTAAAACAGCAACTGAACATTTGACTGAACTTTCCCCTTCCTTTCCACTCAGGTCTGAGGGCAAAGGTTATTCTCTTCCTATATTTGCATGTGGACTTTAGCTGGCAGTAATGGCCCTGAGCAGACTGAGAGAAGAAGTGTGAATGAAGTAGCACAGGAGCACACCCTGCATTATAAAACAATGAGGTTTCCTATTATGGTTACTTTGCCCATGAGAGAAGCTTGAAGCCCTTCCCTAGCCTATCTCAGTCACACACCTAGATCAATTTTTCAAGAACAATAAACTTTCCAGTTTGGCACACCTGGAAGCATACATCATACAGAAGACATATGTCTTACTACTGAGCCACATGCTGCCATCTAACAGGGAAGAAGGGCTGGTGCTCAGTCCTACAAAGCCAGGAACGATTCAGGCATGCCTGAAGAAGACAAAGCATCTTTCTGATGTAATCTGGAGGCTTTGCTATTTGAAGCATAGCCTCCCTCTAGCTCTGCATGTCCCCAGACTCTTGCATTCCTAGTAAGCCCTTGCACGTGCAGGACTGAAGCCCAAGCCCACAGTTTGTATGGAACTGCAGAGCAGAAAACTATAGCTTGATTTGGCTGAATGGAGGCCTTAAAATCTCTGTGGGAAATATGAGAAACAGCAGACATGGCTGTTCCACCATAAACTGGGATGATTCATTTCCACACAGGGCTGTTTAGAGCAGAATAGGTTTGATTTGATTTGACAGGGCTCTTTCCAGTGCAAGTGGGTTTGTCTTGCTAAACTTAACAGAATGAGACTGACAAAGCATTTCCCTTGAAGTGCAGTTTTCTGAGAACATCTGGGTCTTAATTTGGATAATGCTTCCTTGCTGAACAGGATACTTTGCTCTGCAAACAGAAACATAGTAAACACAGGAGCCAAGGAGATAGCAGCTGGGGAGCAGTCAGAGCTCAGCCCTGTCTGGTGGAGCCGTGCAGGAGCCAGGTTTTGGCTCCAGCCATCAGCTGGGAATTTCATGCATGCCAGCAGCATCCATCACACAGGGGCTGCAGGACACACTGACCATGGCCACAATGGGGCTCTGTCTGCAGGCCTTAGAGCTATCTGTGAGGATCAAGTCCTTCCTCTCTTGTTCTTGCAGGTCTCAGCCTCTGGCAGATGCTGGGCTTTGTTCACAGGGACTGGCATACATGACATGATATGACCAAGTGTTTTACAAAAGGCAGTTTGGGTTCTGTGGGAACCTTTTCACCACCAACAACAACACTTCCCATTTTTTACTCTCTATTTGGTCAACACAGTGTCACCTAGAGATTGCATGGGGTGGGAGGTTAAGGGGCATCATGTTTCACATCTCTTTATGTTCCTGAACTGAGCAACTTTCTCTCTGACCCAAACATCTCAAAATGGATGTGGCTATGACAGCACTGGTGCAGTGACCCTGCTCCTACCCCCAGAGATGACAAGAAGTCAAGAGATACACATGCTGAGGCGATGACAAAGGGGCAGTTATCCGCTTACTCTATCTATCTCCCTTTTGCTCAGAGAGCACTGAATCTGCTTGTTTGTTACTTCACAGTATTCACTGGCTATCAGCACCAAGGCACATAAACACCAATTCAGGTCCTCTGGGGAAGAACACAACAGATGGGACTTTCAGAAATGCAGGTGGACTTTGCCATTAAGTTTCCTAATGCACTCCTACATGATAAGATGAAGGAAATAGCACTTGACCATACCACAAAGGCAATGAGACACTTTTGTTCTTGTGATTGCAGGCAGTCTTCTGCTAGCAGCCCAGCCAGGCCACAGAAGCAAGCAGCCACATGCTCACACCAGGTCCCTCCAGTTTATGGAGATGGAAATGGGACTGCCATTTTTTGATAGCAAATTTCCTTACAAAACAATATCAAGAAAATTTTGGTGTATCATCTAAAAAACTTGCCTAAGTCTCACCTGGTACTTCAAGGCAGTGTCTCCGAGCACCTTGGCCTGCTTATAGGCATAGATATTCCTGCTGGGACTGGCCCCATCAGCAGGTAATGGCACTGATTGTGTCCATGTCCTCTTGGCATGGTGACAGTTTGGATGGGCAGACAGCCACTTCCTCATGTGTTGCTAAGGGAACACGAGGAGACGAGCTATAATTACACCGATAAGCTGTGAGAGACAGACTGAGAGAGAGTAGAATAGGCATCTGTGACAGTTCCACTTTAAAAAAAAAAAGATAAAAAAATTATCCTATTTATTGCTTTAAAAATCACCAACAAGAAGGCATCCAAAACATTTCATGCACCAGCAGATGTCTGAAACGTAAGTGGGGTCTTTTTGTGTGGAACTATCAGTGGCTTCTTAAGGACAATGGAATGAGAAAAGTGGTAAATCATGCAATTTATCCCAGTCACCAGCAGCTCCTTAGAAATAAATGCACAGAATTGGAGCATTTAAAGGAGAAGATGGGGAGGGAAGTGTCAGTTGGTGGAATACAACATTATTAGGGCTATATGGCATCTGGTCTGTAGAGTGGCTTGAGAAAGTCTCCTCCTCCAACACAAGTTTGTGGTGCTTTGCCAAGGGGATCCCACTGTGTTGCCATGTCTTTGCAAGGGGGAAAGCCTCTCAGGATAGCAGAGCACCCTGAAAGTGCTGTTGTGCTGCATTCCCACCTGTGAGCTCCCACTGGCTGGTGCAGGCCACCCGGCCCCATGGCTTCATCAGCATTGGATAAACAATTAATTAGTTACTAATCATTATTCAGCAGTCTTCACAGCAGCATGCTTATCCTTTGATCTAAAACAGACCCTTTCAGGATGAATCCAGTCTGTTTCTGTAACACATACACTTCTGCACCATACAATGCAAATTACAGGGAGGCTCTTGATCTGGGAGAAACTGAGTCACTCGCTGGTAAGTGCCTGGATTAGTAGCACTGTAGCAAAGAATGAGCTAATAGGGAGGGGAAAAGGAAGGTGAGAAAGGTTAGAAGGCAATTAAAAATATTTAACAGTAAGAAAGTTCAGTGGGAGCTTCTTACTCCAAAGGGACTGCACCTCACAGAAGAGGTGGTGCAATCCTCCCCTTGAGAGGAACAAAGAATAAATCTCCCCCAGATGCTAATACGAAATAACTATTGAGTGTTTGGTCAGATCAAATGAGAGCTCAATAGATGCAGGCCTGCTGAATTTACCATTATGGTAGATGACCTTCCAATGCTACGTTCTCAGTGCATGCACATGTCTGTCATTGCAACAGAAAACAACAACAACAAAAAAAAGGGCAAATTGAGCCCTGCTGTGCCTCTGCCAGACCAAGCAGCAGCACAGCAAGGAGTGTGGCCCAGCATGGCTACACCCTGCTGGGAGCTAGTGTGCTTCTCTTGCTGTCAAGCACATGTATTCATGTGCACACATTACTTAATTACGGACCCTAATGAAACATGTCAGTACAATGCAGTTCTTCCAAATTCCTTTTAACTTAGCCATGCTAAGTGCTCAGGGTGAAGCTATTCCGAACAGTTCGCATAATTCTGTATGTGCCGTTCCCAAGAAACGCTGTGTTTTAAACAGTATGAACTGGACCTGAGCTAATGAAGTTAAACGGGGCTGGCAAATGATTGTGAACTAGACGTGATTTAGTAAATGTGTCCTGAAAGAACAATATTTATGAAGGCAGAAATCTAGCTTTGTGCACTTTGGGGAAGCTTTCTGCAAACAGATGACTTTGGCTGCCAGGATTTCAGCTATCACTCATGCCTCTCACACAAGGACCTTCCTCCCTGAATCATCTGTCTATACCTGAAACCCAAAACTTTCCCTTCTCAACACAGAATTAATGACTGCTGGTGAAATCCAAAGCAGCTTCACAGGAAATAACAAATTTCTTTAGCCTCATTTGTCACCTTTGAGACTGAGCGGTTCACATCCACTTGAACCCACATGACATCACCTTTTCTCTCTGGTCAGCTCTGCTTCTCTCCCCCTTGTTCCCACTGACACGTTTCTTACAGCTGGTTAGTTTCTGAAAGCCCTTAGTTCTGTCAAGGAATTCAGATCCCACCTGAGTATTTGCTGGTTTGACATTTCCATACCCGTTTGAATTCCACCTGGGGCTCAAAGCAAGACAAGCAGCTGATGGCTGAAGCACATTAAATTTCAACCTAGAGCTTGACCAGGTCCCTGACTGGGACATTTCTTTCTAGCACTTAGAGAAAACCTTTACATTCATTGTTTTTTTTTTCCATGTGAGATCCGTGTAAGTGAAAATAATTTAGGCAGAGGCTGCCTCACTGGAATGATGCCCCAGAACAGCTGCAAGAGGACTGTAAGCAAAAAAAATCTATGTAGGAAAGCACATACAGGTGTGTTTAGTATTTTGTCTAGACACATAGGCTTCTTACGCCCACCAAAGTAAAGAGCAGATGGGTTCATTGGCTTCACACTTTTTATGACTGATTGTTTGAAGCCTCATTTATCAGCAAAACAAGGGATGATAAATCTAGAGTGCCCTCTTAGATGGTAATGGTGGGTGTGGGAAGTGGATTGTTCTGTCTTGCTCCCCAGATCAGTTCTAGATATAGTGGGATTAAAAAAACAAACACATTTTCAAGTGTGATGCTTTTAACTGCAATTGAAGCCACTGGAAATAATGCAGTCTTTCTCTTGATTTCTTCCTAAGATAAGTGGACAAAAGTAATATCTCAAAGACCTACATTTTCTCAGCAAGTATTTCTATTATCCCTCCTCTCAATCACAAAAATGCAATTCAGTGTGCTAAACAAAGACTGTTTTTAGGCACCCTGGACCACTGTGAGCAAAGCAAGGCTAACACTGATTGACAAAGGTCTCCGAGGAGAACAGATCAGTAATGTACTGTTCTTCCAGAGCTGAAAAACCTCTCAAATCCCTGCCTGAACTGGAAACAAGTGTTGCCCAGGGTGGCTCTTTTAACAGCTCTTCCAGTGGCAGTTATCAGATAAGGGGAGAAATTTCAGATTTTATTTCCTTGGTAGAGAAATGGAAGTTGAGATTGCATTTGTTCACTTATCTGCAGGGAGAACGGCAATGCAAGTGACATGGAAACCCAGACAGACACAGACAGAGATCAAAGAGAGTAGCAGCTGGATACCTGACACAAGCCAACACTTCTGAGCAGGGCAGTTTCTGATCTTCTGAGTCAATATGCCAAGGGAAATGAGAGCTGAACAGTGACAAAGGAAGGAACTTCTCTAACCTCCCTGAAACATCCCTCCCTCATCTCTCATTCATATCTCACTGATCAAGGCCTCTGAACCATAAATCACCGTGCACCAGACTAAAGGTTTTCCTGCTCAGGAAACGTTGATATCTCTGTTCGGTCTTGTAGATCAAAACACTGTTCTTGAAAGACAGCTTGGCATACCTGGCTGCTACGAAGTGTTCATCATTGAATGACTTTGTGTTTCCAGGTGCAGGGCAAGAAAAATGCCAGGGTGAGCTAAAGGGCACTAGTTGCACTAGAGCAAGTACATATTAAGATGTGTGCATGCATATATCTTCAAAATGCATGTTTATATATCATTATGTGTGCCCTAGTTATGTCTAGTGAGAAGCTGACCAGCACTGGAAGAAAAACAAGAATTATTTGCCTTGAGCTGCATCAAGTTCTCCTGCCTGTGCTATGCACACTGCACACGGGACTGGAGAATGAAGACATGGACAAGACCACTATAACGTGCTGCTGCTAATAGGAGTAACAACTGGCTTGGGCATTCCAGACCCAGAAAAGAAACACAGGAATGGCTAGAACCTCCTTTTTCCTAGTTCAGAGAAAAAATAAAATAAACATCGCCTCGTCTGCGGGTCATTAGTGCTAAATTTCTGCCTGTCTCTCCTTGATGTGCTGAGGCAATCAATCTCCACAAGGGGATTTCCACCAAATTTCTCTCCTCAGATATCCTTGCAGTGATTCTGCCCCATGTGCTCTCCCTAGAGACTGTACCACTGGGTTGACTGGTGGATGAGGGGAACGAGGGGAATCCTAGATCCCAGTTTAGCTCCTGAGTCAGAACTATGTCTTGCAGGAGTCACTTGACCTTTGGAGAGAGCTCACAACCCAGGTGGAAAATGGGGAAAGAAAAATACAGGGCATTGGTGTTCAGAGCCCAGAAAACCCACTCTTCTGGACCAAGAACGGATGTATGTTTCTGTTAAAATAAGCTATGCTGACCAGATGAATTTGGCTGCTACCACACACTTTATTGATTTAATAGTTTAGGATGCTTTTTCTTGTTTAATAGTCACTCAGTGTAAGGGGGACTGTTGGTTTATAGAAAGGAAAATACCTGTGTTAATTGCAAGAGAAAGGCCAGCAGCTCCTAACACTGCATGTTCACTTTTGTATTTGGGCTTTTAAAACACAAGGTGAGTCCTTCTCTCATCTTCAAATAACACTTCATGAAAGTAAAACAAAACAAAAAACAGTGGAGCTGTTGTTGTTCGTATTATAATGGCTGCCATAATTGCATTTAAATGCAATGCAGTCTTGCTGATTAGTTTACCTTCGACTTAAACAAGAGGGTAAATAAACACATAACAAGAGCTTCATTTTTTCTGTGCTGTAATTGCAGATCACCTGAATTATTATGGGGAAGGTATATGCCAGCTAAATTACTTTTCGTTTTATCGCAAAAATAAGAAAATGCAATTAATTTCCATACAGGACCCTCTGAAGGTGGCATGAAGTCAGAGCTCCCGTAAAAGCTAAGTAGATTCAGACAGGTCTCTGTGCTCCAGCACCCCTCAAGTGAAGCTGCTATTCCCATGTGCCCACTGCTAAATATAGCAGCCTGCAGCAGGCTGGCAGAGAGAGCTTCTGCTGCTGCTCCTCGCTCTGTGCACTCCTAATATGGCTGAGCACCACAGCTGGGTGTGCGCTCAGGGAGGAGCCGGGTGGGTGAGGGGGGTTCTTCCCCACGTCCCTGACAACATCATAGGAAATGTAGCAGCCGCAGTGAAGCTGTGCTGTAACCTCTTGGTGCCTTGGCTGCGGATCAGCTGCCAATGAAGCCAGCAGGCTTCTCACGAAAGAGCACAAGTGTGCGATACCGAGTGATGCCGATGTCCAGTTGACACTTGTGTCAAATGTTCCCACTTGTCCCCTGTCTCTCACAGCCGCAAACCGCACAGAAACATCTGGTTCAGGACAAGAAGGGATAAAGAGCTGGCAGGGTTTGCTGTGGATGCGTTATAGGCTCATAAATGGAAATGTAAAGCAACATGGAGGTCACGGCAGTCACCCTCCCATCCCAGTTTTATGAGCAGAATGAACCCTGAGTACAGTGCTGGCTCATATATCTCTGCAGGGTGCTGAGCTGTGGGGGCCATGGAGGCAGAGCCTGGGAGATTATTCCAGAGAGCAACAGTTGATTTCATCTGTAACTATTTGCCAATGTTTTTATTACTAATTTTAAAACCTTTCCTTCATGACTGTATTAGTTTAGCAGGAGTCCCCAATGTGACAAACCCTGGAACTCCATCAACAGTGCTGCAGGGAGGAAAACGGCCTCTGTGTGAGTTTGCTTGCAAAAAGCTTTAAATGTGGCACAGTCCTTCTGCTAGCCCTCTCCCGTTCACTGTGCATTGTTGCTCCAAAGCCTACTCTCCAAAGTGCCAAGCACCTTCAGCTCCTTATAGGTCTCTGCTCCCTCTGACATCCACCTGCAGACACCAGGAGCTCTGCAGTGTGTGTGCTGGACTTTAAGCCCCAGGGCAGTGGTTACTCAAACAATAAAGCAGCCCTTTGGGCATGCAGAAGCACTCATTTACACACTTCCAGCTCTTTGGGTCTTCACGGAGAAATATATTTTATAAGGCTGTAGTGCACATAGGCCAGTCTAAGCAGAATTCATGATGGAAAAAACACGGAGAGAGAAAATTTAAAGAAGTTGTAAAGCATATGTTATTAGCACAAAAGTGGGGAGGAGAAGGAGAAAGAACTTGTTTGGCAAAACATATACTGTTTAGAAATGAGTCATTTATAGCATATTGTAACCACTCATTCCTTTCTATTGATGTAGGGGAAGAACCAACAATGCACAGAAAAACCAAAGTCATTTATTCAGGTTGCAGTAGAGGAGATGGATTCTAAAATCTTTGGACCAATGACATCTCTAGTAGGATCTAATACACAGGAAAGAATTGACATCTCAAAAACAGTTCTGTCTGTGTGGCTGTTGTGGGTGGATAAACTCCTGTATCAATGTAAGGTAAAGGCAGATGGGAACTTCCCACAGGAACATCTCACAGTGTGTTAGAGCTCTGGTGAAGCTGATGGCAGAGCTCTCATCTTTTTTTTTGATGTGTTTCATTTCCACTATTAGTGATGCATGAAGCAAGCTAAAAATGCTGATAATCACAGGTTTCCTGTTGCTCAGGTTCCCTCAGTCAATACTGCGAGTGACAAATGCATGTTATTTATAGTCAGAATAAGCCTGTAGTTACTGTGCATGTTTCCATCACTGTAAATGGAATAAATACATTGCCCTGCACTGCCTTGTAAATCCTCACTGCAGCAAACTCCTCTTCATACACTGGTCCATTCAACCACCTAATACTCATCAGTAATAAATCAGAAGAGTGATCTAGAACACCTGCCCTCAGAAGGTAAACTGAAGCGGGCCACCAAAAGAAAAAGATGCAGAACGGAGTTATTGCTCTGATATGAAATGCTGTACTCATATCTCTGGGCAATGTGAACTGATGGAAGATAATCACCCCACCTGCTTCAGGCTAGCTTAGATAAGAATTTAGGCAAATCAGAGTATGTAAGCTAGAAAACACAAATATACCCTCACGCAGGACCTTTCTGTTGATCACTATATCAGCAGCTTGCCTTCATTGTGCTCTACACCATCATTCCGTTCTCATGTGAATGCCTCCGTACTCAGGATTCCTGGCAGGTCAGAAAAGTCTAACTTTATAGTTATATAAACCACAGATATCTATATCTCACATTAAAAGTATTTTGTTGGATTTCGGGTGTTTATTTTCCTTAGATAGAACCTCCATAAATATGAAAAATCAATTCAATGTACTTTTGAGAACATTTAAACTCTGAACTTCTGAGTACTTCATTTCATTCTTGATTTCTTCCTCAAAATTTAGGCGGTTAAAACAAACGAACAAACACAAAAGATGAAATATGACGTTGTCACCAAATCCAGGCTATACAAAAAAGACAGATCTGAACATCAGCCTGCTCTGTTTTTTTCCAGGTCCCAGGCTCAGGTCAGAGTGCTTCGCATTGCTACCTGGAGCTGCCCAAATCCTAGAATGAGGGTGATGATCTCATTAGGCAGCACAGATCCCAGCAGACAGAAATTTAGGCAGAAAGGTTCCCAGGAGCAGATAGCAGTGAGTGAGGTGCTGGCCATGCCCTGTGCACAGCCCCAGGCTGCACCAGGCATGCACCTTGCACTAGGCCAACATGGAGCAAGACTGAGAAACATCAGGGTCCAGTGTCTTGCTCAAGGGCACTGCTTTGGAAGACGCTGTCTGGAGAACTCATCATGTGGGAACTGAGCTGATGGATTCTGGAAACTGTCAAAAACATCCAACCTCATTGGCAAAGGCAGGTGCTGTAGGGCCATGGCTGCACAGTCATGGCCTGTGGATGCACCTCAAGTTGCTCCTCTTGCCTGTCTCTTCACACCCTGCTGCCAGGTGGCCTGCCAGCTGATTCTTATCCAGCACTCTGTCCTGGCTAGGTTCAGAGAAGGAGAGGAAATTACACCATCTGGATTTGATGAAAAAAAGGCATAGAGCAGAATATGTCACTGGCATACTGATGGCACAGCAGCTGAGCCACAGCTGCCACGCACACACTCAGCAGGATCTGTGACAGAGAGAGGCCATTGGGGTGCACCTCTCAGTTTATTGACAGTGGAAGAACTGAGTTAATGACCAAGTCTTGCCAGATCCCGTCAATGAAGGCAGGGGAAACTCTGTGGTCAGTTTCGTCCAAAGTTGTTGGCTGAGAACATGGCTGTCTGCCATTTTGTTTTAATCCATCACCTGTGGCAAGAAGCCATGCTCAGAGAGCACCTCTGTGTCCTAAACACGACTGCAGGAGGACCGAAGTGGCAGCTCAATACTGTGCAGTGCTGCTGTGGCTCTTTAGCCTCTCCTGAGAAGGAATGATGACACTGAGGCAGTAATTAGAGGAAGATCAAGACATACTGAGCAGAGCCCTAAATAGTGCCTGTTTAAATGTACCTCTGCAAACATTTACAGTTCCCACCCACAGCAGACCAAGGCATTTACAGTTATCTCTCTCCTTTTACAAGGAAGATGTGCTTGACCCACAGCCCCTCCACTCCCCCTACATCTTCAGCACTGTAGCAGATCCTGGTACCAGTGTGGCTGCAGAAACGCTCATCTTGGCAGGAGCTGAATACCTTGCCCAGCACAGAACCTGTTGGATGAAGGCTCAGTGGGGCAGCACCCCACAGGGCTGCTGCAAGAAACACGAGCACTGAATGCTCATTCATGAAGCAGCTGAGCATTTTGACCTTGATTCTATTCCACCCTTACCTCTGAAGCATAAAAGACACCCTGTGTGAAGGAGCCCTTGGCAAAGGCTTGAATACACAGACTCCCACATTCTTGCATTTGGATGGATGTACAGTCTGGCTTTTTCCATGTCAGAGACAGGCTGTCCTTCAAAATTAAGGCGATTCATTTCAATTCAATCTATATTAAGATATTCCTAATTAGATATTACATAGATATAATCACCAACTATTCTTTCTACCCCATTCAGATGAGCTGAGACTTTTACTGTGAAAAATCATGTAAATACTGGGATAAAAATCCTTAGCCCACCTGTGAGGCTAGATACCCTGCCCTGTCAGCTCAGATTTCTCCTGTGAGGAGGATCATGGAGCACTAGGAAGGTCATGCTGATTGCCCAAAGAGGGGGTCAAGCTCTTCTTTCAGCTGCCCTCGGTTGATTCTCACCTTTGGGATGTGACATACAGCTGGGCTGGCACACTGAAAATCCGCACCAGCAATTGCATTACTACAGATAAGGGAGCATGTGTGTCAGGCCAGAGAGGCCATTTTTTACCTGATAGACTCGGATTCCCATTCTCTCCAGAGCTGTTTCCCAAGATTTACATTTCTGAAATGTGAAGTTTGGGCATATTTTTTTAATAAACTGGGCAATTACTGTAACTACAGGAAATGCAGGTGCTGCCAGCCAGCTCCAACATTTTGTGAAGTAACAGTGAAAATCTGTGATGCATTATTTATAACCTGAAGAGTAATGAAAGGCTGCTCAGGCTGAGGAGTGAAAGACAAGGAGAAACCCAGTAACAGAAATGGACAGATGAGTTCAGGTGCAGATTTATGAGGCAGCAAAGGAGAGGGAAGGAGAAGGAATGGTGGCTAAGGAAGCTTTACTGCACTATCCCTGTCTGCAAGTCCGTGGCACAGCTCTAGCAACTCAAGTGTCCTGTCATCTGAGAAGATGGAGAAGGGATGAACAGGTTGACAATAGGAGGCACTTCCAGAGTTTACTTCTAAAGACAAGGGACAGTTTTCTAATTTCAAGCCACAGTGTGTTCATGGCCAGTGAACACCATTCATGCTGTTAGCCCCATTTTTTTCCTTCTCAGATCTGCTCTATGTATATATTTTAAACAATAATTTATCCTGAATTTCTACTGTTCTTTTATGGCATAGCCTTCAGGTTTTGATGGCTGATGGTTGTGAGAGGAGAAGTGCTTTAGCAAGTTCTCTACACCATCTCAACAGAGGTTTTACTTCCTTCCCCTGAAAGACATGCAGCAAATCAACTTGCTGTTAGTTAATACTTCTATCTCATATCTGCGATATTCATTGACAGTCACTACTTCTGCATTTATACCACCAATTTTCAGCAAATCCTACTCTAATATTTGTCTTCTAGTGACTTCAGCTGCTCCATTGTGCTTTCTGTCTTCCCTGTAATAGCTGGTTTTACATCCTGCACAAGTAGGTCAGGTTCCTCTATTTTGTTGCCTAGGTGCCTTGTGTTTATGCGTGCAAATATTTCCATTGTTTCTCTGCGATCACAGCTGAACTTGGGCAACAAGAAGTCAGTTGACATGGAAAACTGTTAATTTATTTTGCAAGTAAGATATATGACTGATGAAGGTAGATAGTCCTAGAAAAAAGGTGCCAGTTTGTCTTGTTACCATCTTAGGGATAAGTTGTTTCATATACTCACAGCCTGCAACTGGCAGTCTCACTTCTGGGATTCATAAATGAAGAGAAATCCAATGCATTTGCTGATGAGGCTCAGCTGGGAGACAGGGGACTGGCAGACACTTAACCTTATAGCTGATCACTCTAATTTCAGTCTTTAGGGTCATGAACAGCATAAATCAAGGAGTCTTAAAGTATATGGTAAAAGAAACAGACCTGAGCGTGTGAGCGTGTGTTTGGTGCTATATCACTGTTCTGTTACAACTGTTTAACAACCTTGCAGAAGTCAGTCTGCCAATTTCCAATTAGCCCAACAGAAAAAGCAGTCTAAAGAGATTAGTTTGGTCTTTCTTTGTTCCTTTCCCATCTCAAAGAATAGTTACAAGATGAAGCAGTTCTCTCCCTCACATGCTACCACTGGTAAAACTCATCAGGTTGTTTACCTCAGTTACCTGTTACCTCAGACCCTTGAGCAAACAATGCCATCCTCTTGGAAGATTTAATGTGCTGCTCTTTGGAGCCAAGATATGAAGGCAGAGATTAAGGCCAGGTGCAGAGCAGGAATGCTTGTCCCAGCCAAGGCACCAGGGCAGTGGGGCTGGTGTCAGCCAAGGAACAGGAGTGATGCAAGAGGCCCTCCTGTCTCCTCTGGAAAACTGAGTGTTGCTGCTCAAAGCCATGCAAAGTCTTATGTAAATGGTTCTCTAAGGTGGATACTACATGAATAAGGTCTAAGAGAGGGTGAGAACAGGCTTGGCATCTGCTCAGGGCAGTAAAACAGGGTGGCACTCCCTGTTTGGCACCCACTAATGCTCTGAGAAGCAAGATACATGGCTCCTGTTGGAACTGTTAGAAAAGCAGGGAAACCTTCCTGCCATCAGGAGGGCTGGGAAGAACCTGGAAATGTGACCCTGTGGGCTCATTCCAGGGATCAACACTGTCCTTGAGAAAACCTCCTGCAATCTGCAGAGTGTTGCTGTTTGACAGTGGCAACATCATTGTTCCAGGGCTGGCTGGAAGGATTGTCTCAACAGAAAATCTTGCAAGGGCAAGTGTTTGTTTTGTACTCATTGCAAACTTTTTAAATCCCCATTCAGAAATAAGCCTTTGCATGGCTGTTGATAGAAGAGCAGCCTACCTTGTGCTTGTGCTTACATACTTACAAGTAATGTATCTTTCCAGCTAACCTTTTTCTTCATCACAGCTAACTTTTGCTTCCAAGGAAAAGCAAACAAACATTTATTAGGGTAAGCTCAAAAGTGTCTTTAATAAAAGAGAATTTGAGATAAGCTTAAGGCATTTGTATAAATACCAATGATGTAAGTGAATGAAAAAGACAGTAATACGAGATTTTGGCCTATTTTATTCAGCTCTCTAGGGAAGTTCTGTAAATATAGTGCTCTTTTATACCAAGCCACTGACATTACATTTATTGGATGTAATAACTGCTTCTTCTTGCCATATGCAAAAATCTCAGCAAAAGCGAGGCTTAAGGACCAGGCTACACTTTTTTAGTCTGTTTCAAGAGACAGCTCAGTGTAACTACACTGCAGCATAGGTAAGTAATTACTGTAACCAGAAGGTTAATCTTCATTTGGTTCAGTTTTAAAAGTACATTTTGATATGTTTTTGAAAGTCTAGCACAAGCCTATTAATATTCTTTTTTTCCACAGACTACACAAGCTGTCCATTTCACACACACACACAAAATGGGTAAAAGCAACCTAAATTGGCACTATATCCACCAGCTACAAGAATAAAAATTGAGTAATTTGTTGAAGATTGGCTAAGGAAGTGACAGGCAGATTAGAAAAACTGTACTGCAGGCAGGAGGCAGTTTCTAGATGGAAGTTGAATAAACCTTAAATTAGGAACTAGCTAAGTGTGAATCAGAGTCTGGGATCAAAAGGGGACAGAAAAAGGAGACTACTGGTATAGCACGTTCATATCATTTTAGTCAGGCCAAGAGGATCTGAAGGCAAAAGTGCAGTGACTGATTGAGGAGGTAGTTAAGTATGAGCTCATTGCTATAACAGATACAGACAGTGGAGAGTAACAGTGCACAGGGTCCCCACCAACTGTCACCCACAGATCTCACACCTCTCCGAGGCCCTTCGAGAACAGCAGCACACAGATCCCTGTGCAAGGAAGGTACAGACTGGTTCATCCATGGACAAAAATCTCTTGCATATTTGGTGAATAGCGTTCCAGCTGCTGGTAAACATTCCTGAGATTAGCAAGCAGAGAAATGCCCTGCTATGAAGTCACAACCTCATTGTTTGCATTACATAAATAACTGAGTGTGGTGTCAGACCAGTCCTTAAGATCTTGTGTTCTTGATTTCCCTGGAATAACATCATTTCCTTTTTCCTTACCCTGTTGCAGAGTTGTCATTTCATTGAAGGATTTGGGGGGCACAAAATCTCAGGTACAGCAGCTTGCAATAAAGACACAACCCATCCCGAGTCAGCCATTTAATCACAAATTGAAGGTTCCCTTCTGAAAGCAACAGAAAGCAGAAAGTCTCTTGGTAAGTAGTGAAAAGCAGAACACGGGTAGGAAGGTCTAAGGGGAAGAAGCTGAATATCTTTACAGGACAATTTGAACCCCAGGAATTTTCAAGATGGGATTTTTCTCTCTGGGAGAATGAGCACTAACATGTAGAGTCTCGTGCAAAGAGTCCTTGAAATTATTTGGATACTTTTGCATTAGCGTAAAGGGAAAACCTTGAGGAAAATATTCTGAACACCTGCAGGAAGCTTAAGGTCATATAGTCACTTGGAGACTGTGTTCCTCCCACCTGGCTTTCTCCATAAACAAAGCTAAACTGCCAGCAAAGCTAAACTTTTTACCTGCACCATTGGATAAGACAATTGAAATGGAGCCCTTCTCTCACGTGGGCTGGAAACCTGCTTGCTGTGTTCACAGCTGCCATTTCTGAGAGCCAGCAGCCTCCATCTACAGCAAAGAGACATGGGGCAGCATCACAGAGCCTGGACAGCATATACTGGGGCACCTGCAGTGCACTGAGATTGGTTTCACTCCCTTTTCCTATTGATTTATTTGTTTATGCTTCTGAAGGAAAAACCAGTAACTCCCATGCCTTGCTAATGAATACCCTGTATTGGAATACAATATTCTGTTTTCATGCTGTCTTGCATCGTTCTGCTGTTGACTGGGTGGAAACAGAGTAAGGGGCTCTCTTTACCACAAACAAATCAGCTTTTAAAACAGTTTTAAAAAGAGATCACAATTTAAACGCTATTAAGTAATAATCACTCTGTTCTTCTTTAAAGCCTTTGCTAATGTAACCGAAGGAGATCTGGATGCAGCTCTGGGAATCTGTTTAGCAGAAATCTTTTGAAGGCTATGGAAAAAGAATAGCCCCAAATGTCTAGTGTTTGTGTTTTGTTTTTTATCCAGTCATCTCTACTTATGATGAAAACACTTGGAAATAAGATCTGCAGTTCTCCCATTCATCTTTTCTTTTCTAGTCAGCTTCGTCCCAAACAACGCAGCTACCTCTTGTTGTCCATATCCTGGTAATTTTGGCTAATGGACACAGGCTATAAAGTAAAGAAGGAGCCACCTCCAGAAAGCAAAATCATATCTGCAGCGATCTCCACGTGGATTTCTAGGCTTAAATACTCACTGTAGTGTTTCTTTCATTCAGCCTTTCGCCAGCTGCAGTTTCTAGCTGGATGCACCGTTTGCTTTCCAATGCACACAGCTGTAAAAGGCTGAGCACAGCTGGGCTGATGACTTGCACTCTCTAGTAAACCAAATCTCTCCTTCTGTGGCAGCCCCAAGCCAACCAGGCGTGCACAACATTTCAGTAAAATTCAAAGCAGCAAAAAAGCAGCAGGAATTTTTTGGTTGTGCTTCCCTTACCACTGACCCTCAGCATCCAAAATCATCCCCGCTCTTTCTTTTTTGCACTGCTGTTTCTGATCTGTTGCGGGCTAGCTGAGCTGAGCAGCACTCTTCACTTATTACATCCATCCTTGCTGTCTGTCTGTCCCTGCAGCTGCTGCTGGGGAAGATGCTCTGGAGACAGTCTGTGCTGGGTGCTGAAGGCAGCATCCCCACTTCTCTAGACCTGTGAGAGCTGATTAAGAACCTCCCTCCTGCTCCCACAGTCACTTCACAGGAGATGAAAGTGCAGCCACTACACAAAACATGTGTGTCACTATGCAGTGAAGGCTTTCAGAAAACAGGGAAAACCCTTCTGAGGCTGACTTATTCTCTGCGAATTGCTATTTGCAGCCTGCTCTACATGTAGTCCTGCAATCCTGTCATGAAGTGCTGTGAAAGAGGCAGCGCTAAGCAACGGGAAGACAACACACAGTGAAGGAGCCCCAAGGTTGGAACCAACTTCCAGGCTGAACTCAGCCTTTCCAGCTTTCGAGGAGCTCTGAATTTACTCACACACAGATTAGTAACCAGGAGTTATTCTTAAAATGGCTTAAAGTTAGCAGAGCTCAAGGTCTTCAATGCCAAAACAGAGCTTCCCATCCACAGCTGTGCACGCAAACGATGATAAATCAAGCTAGCTATTGTTTCTCCAAATCTTTGCTGGGACTAAGAGTGTGTTTTTGAAAAATAAAAGTCTGGAATTTAACAATGAAACAAAACCGGCCCCATTTCAATATTTGTATTCATAAACCAGAAACAAAAATGCACTTCCATTTGTGCACTGTTGTCTCCCTACTCCCATAAAAATTAATGAATATACATCAACTAGCTGAGCGATCTGTTTTCCAAGGCTTGGATTTTGGGCTTAATACTGATGTGCTTGGCACCAATTTAGAAGTTATTTGGATGTTCAAGCTAGCCATTTTCCCATTATTTATTTATTTATTTTAAAGCAATGTCCCAAGCAATTATTAATGCTCCAAGGAGAGGCTGAACTGCTTTAAAAATCTCCCCAAAGAACACAAAAACAATGAGACTGTTACACTGCAGAGAAGAGCTCGCAATGGCCTTGCCCAGGCTTGTTTCCTCACGGCCCCTTAGCCTGGCTGGACTGCTGCTCACTTTCTTACTGCTTCATGCAGCAGCTTGCCTCGGATGCTGTGTTCTAAAAGCTGCTGCTGCAGCAACTGTGAGTCTCATACCAGAGGCTATGTTTTTATACTGTATTTTGTACCACTTACTGAGAAATAAAGAGTTTGCAGTTTGCTTTGTATGTATACAAAAATTTTGTATATAAAAAAAATAAACATTGAAGCAGATGGCTCATTCCTTATTGACAAGTTCCTGGGCTCCCTGCTGGGAGGGTGGAGGTGGAAAGTACAAGGAAGGAAACATCAGCTCTGCTCCTTCAACTTCAAGACCCTAGAGACTCAGCAAATTAGTCCTACAAGCCAGAGGGCTGTCCCAGGGGGCAGAAGCAGAGCAAGAAAACAGTTCTGAAGAGGCTTCTTAGTAAGGAAAAACTAAGGGAACCAAGAGCTGTAGAAGAGGAATGTTGATGGGGCCAGCATTTGCTGCCCCATAACAGCAAGCCCCTGCAGAAAGGCTGAGAAGCAGATGGAGGCCTCTCCTAGCTTGTAGGACCCGTTCCCAAAACAGTCTGGTCATGGAGCCATATTCCCCACCCCATCTCTAGGATAAATGCACATCTCACATGAACTTCAGATACGTCCCTCAGGTCAGCTGTCTCCTACAGCAGGGACACAGCCAGTCCTTAGCTTATGTTCCTGGCAAGAAGAATTGCTCCATAAACAAGTGCTTAAAAAACAAGCGGCAGATTCTCTCCTCCTTCTGCACATAGCTAAAGTAAGTAGCCTAATCAAAGACTGATTATGAGATCAGTTTCCGCTCTGTAATTTAATATATGGTGCAGGTAATGGGGCGTGCTGTGCACCATGTGCCATTGCATGCAAGCTGATTGTTACATGTCCCGCTCTCAGCACTGCATTTCTCATTGCTGGGCAAATTCTCTTCAGCCTATGGGAGATGGAACAATGTCCTTATTCTGCCTGTAACAAAATGCATGTTCTGAGCATATAATTCACAGTTCACAGGTTTGGAAGACCAGAAACCTGGGAGGACCAGGCAATTTCACATTACCGACTGTGAAAATGTCAGCAGGCACACAGTTTGTTCCATTGGCATCTAATAGGGTGGTTGAACACAATGATTTAATCACCCAAGTGATAACCCTTATTATATCGTGTAAATTGTGGCACAGTTTACACTATGGCAGGAGCAGGAAGGCTATCAGAAAGGGAAGATAACCAAAGCTGTGTTTTATTTGAGCAACGTTCTGAGCAAAGAAAAGAATGCAAGGAGCTATATTAACGGGAAATATTTGAGGTTGCTGATTAGAAATGCACAGTGAAATAATATGACCTCAGCACAACACTGGCCTGGTACACTGCTGTCTCTTCCTTCAACATCACGACCACCATAAGCATAAAAGCATTAATATATACATAAGAAATATCATAGCTAGGACCATTTTTTCCATACTTCCTTCCTAACTCCTGCCAGTGACCTCACTGGTTTCACCTTCCATCACATCCAACACAGCTTTCTGTCCTCCCTCCCTAACTCCCTGTCACATTGTCATAGTATCATAGTATCATAGTATCATAGTGTTGTGCGAGTTGGAAGGGACCTTAGAGATTATCTCACATATGGGATTGTATTGGTCACACCATAACCAGGAGCATCCCAGTCACCCAAGCCTCCACACCTCCCCCAAGCTCTCATATGTTTTTTTCTCCTTATCCCCTCTCAGTGGGCAAAACTGCATCCAGAGCTCACTGAGGCAGCTTTCCCCCACCCGCCTCAGAACATGCTGTCACCACAAACTGTCCAGAAGAAACAATCTGAGGAAGGATGGCCATGCAGCGAGCAGGCTCTTCCACTCCCAAGAGAGGAAGAAGGTGTTCGTGCTGCCCCTCTTCCTGCTTCCTCCTCTTCCACACGTTGCACATACTTCAAAACTGAGATGGTTTCCTACACATCGCACAGTGAGATCTCTACCATGACCAGCTTTGCGGGTAAGCACTGCTGAGTGAAACTGTTCCTGGTAGAATCTTTCTAGTAAAGATTCATTTTTAGTAAAGATTCATTTCTTAGCTTAGGCTAAGAAAAAATACCCCTCGCCTTTGACATCATCTTTCTACCTTGATCAAATTCCTATTAAGAATTTCTATTTCCTTTAACTAGTGCCTATGAAAGACTTCAGAATTTGGAGTCACAACCAATGCTGTGGCACAACACTGGCACATGTGTGTATGTTCACCTGTATGCACATATTTAGACTCTCAATATTTAATCTCACGGATTCTTTTACTAAAAAGTAAGACCTGGTTTTAATAAAGATCTCTCAGGAGAATTCTCCAAGATTACGCATCAATTTTAATACTAATTTAAAAGAACTGTGACCTTTCAGAGGTTCACTCAAGGGCTTATTGCATTTTTTTTCTATCTAAAATGAAATTGCTTTAATTTTAAGGGTTTATTGTTGTTATAAAGATGAGGAATGGGAGGGTACAGTCAATTGCAGTACAGCAGAATGCAATAAATATTGTTTAGTGCAGAAACTGAGTAAGGTGACCGACCTACAGACTTTGAAGAATGAAAAGAGGCTTTTCCAGAATGAAAGAAAAACAACTTGCAGAATTTTCCCAGTCTCCAAAAAGCTCCAAAGGAAAGGAAGGACAAAAGCTTTGACATCGAGCTGTTCTGTGCGAGCAGGGCCCCAGAAGCCATACATGGTTCCAGCAAGCTTCACAGACATCCTGCTATCAGCCTGCCCCAGGTGTGCTTGCGGCTGCATTACTCAATTAACATATGCACCAAAGTGGCTCATTAGATTTACAAAAATGGTTTGTCAGTTATTTTTCTAAATTCAATTTTCTTTCCTCTTTCCTTAAAAATCCAGGACTCTGGGAGGGCTGGGGCAGTCCGGCAGGAAGCCAACAAGGCCTGCATCTCTGCAGACCATTTCAGTTGTCCTGTGATGTTGCTCACTGGCTCTGGGTGACCAGCTTACTTCTTCCATCGAGGCTGTCCGTGGGCACACAGGGGAAAAGACATTCATATACCCTGGGAAGTCTCCCTCACCTAGGAGAAGGCCAGCCTCAGGCTGTGCCTTGACCTCACCTCTGGCTCTGGATGTCAGCACTGCAGCTGCAACCTGTTTGGGGCAAAGGGAAGGCTTTCACTGCAGAATGCCAGGGCTCGGGAGCTGCAAGCATGTCTGTTTAATGAATGCTTCATACGCTGAGCAGCTTGACTCTCTGATGTCAGCACTCATTCAGTGCAGAGGATAATAACTTGCAGAGAAGACAGCCACTCCTGCCAAATCCAGCAAAGTTCCACCTCCCCTTCCATACGACGAGTACAATCCTATATTTTAAAAATCTCATCTGTCGATCAGGGTATTTACTGTGCTCTGTATTCATCCCCAGGGCTTTTGAGCACTCACTTATCAAAGCATTTGCCTGTAAAGTGGGAATTTAATTCTGATCTTTAAAGAAAAAGGGGAAAAGCTTAAATGGCAGGCTGGATTGCAAACAGGACAGAGGCCTTTACTTTTTGGACTGCCATCTAAAATGAGCAGCTTGCAGAGGGCTTGGTGAAAACAACCATATCTGTGGCAGGCAGCTGCCTGCATTGCAGCAGGCACCTTGCAGGAACTGTGAAGGGCTGCAGTTGTCCTCTTGCTAGTTCATTCTTAGGGAGGGACGTCTTTGAGCATCACTGAAGCTGCACGTCTAGCTCTACTACAGGGTGCTGGAGGGCTGAGCTAGAAATTGAAAGGCACTACTCAGAAATGCAGAGCTGGAGCTTTGGCATTTATTTCCCTGAGCTCAGCCTTGGAGTCAAACAGCACAGAAAGAGCCTTGAGAAGGGATGTTACAAGGAGCAAGTTATCATCAAAATTGTTAATGCTTGTTTCCATTTTGAAGCATGAAGTTCAATTTCCTTCTCGCACCTCTGATATAATTTTGCAGCATTCAGCACTCTGTGGCGAATGCTGATATATAAATAACTAATTAGATAAGGCTCTGTTTATCTGAGAAAGCCACAGCCTTCTGAAGGCAGAGCTCGGGCAGCAGTAGATGTATAATATGCTGCTAGCTTTTAAGGAAAGCCAGGCTGAGTCCCGTACTGCTTTGTTGACTGAAGGCATACTTTTCCAAAAAAAAAAAAATCAATGCTCAAGTTGGATTCCTGAGTCTGTGGTTAAGCTTCAGAAGTGCAGCTGGGTTGTCAGCCTACCAACACCCTTGAAGTCGGCGCACATTCCAAGTGTGCTGGAAGTCAGAACAGTTATGCAGGAGCCAAGTGCTGGCAGCATGGCCAAGCTGTCCAGAATGCTTGTCAGTGTTTCAGAAGCATGCAGGAGGCCTTAGCTGAAAATCTTAGCCAAGCCTTGGGCAACCACCATGTTTTAATTCCCTTCCTTGTACAAGAAGCATTTCAGTGAAGAGTGTGCTGTGGCTTTCCCCCGTCCCTGCTTTCCCAAAGACATCCATCTACACTGCTGATCAGCCCATTGGGTTCATTTTCCACTAATGTTTCAGATGAATACATGGATTTGACCCTGAGACTCCAGAAACAGAGGGTGTGATGGGAAAGGGAGAAGCTGGAAATGCACCAGTTGAAGTACTGATAAAGAGAAATCAGGCATCCATCAAGCAAGATTAGCCATATATTTATGTCACAGAAAGCAGGTTTTTCACCCCCAAAAAGCAGTCTTGAGAAGATCCACCTCCAATTATATGCCCTCCCTGCTGTCAGAAAAATTTACACTCAGTAAGGGGAAACATTCTCCCCTCCCCACTTGAGGAATGTATTTCTTATGGAGATGATAAACGCCTTTCTTTGGATTGAAGATGGTTGCCTATTTTTTATATTGGAGGTTGACAAGCCAGCAGCCGAGTCTCCTTCCAGTCTTTAAAGACAGGTTTATGGCAAGAGGAGTGCCCCCAAATGAAGGGAAAAAACAGTTGGACTGCAGAATCTACGCTGGCATCTGGGGGAGTCTATAAAGATCCTGCATGTTCACATAATTAAGGTAAAACTATTGTGGTGAAGTTTGGTCCAAGAAGGCAGGTCCAATAACCTGCAAGATGAAGTGCGTGCTGTCGTTAAAACAGGCCAGAATTTGGTGGTGTGTTATTGCTGGCACACCTCCAAAGGGGAAATGAGAATACTTGTGCTCTGCAGAAGGTGGACTAGTGGGTAGTTGGGTTTCACACCAGGTCTGCAACTGTTCTGTTCCTTTGGCTGCACAGGGGTGTGTGTGATGGGGTAGGGAATGTATTGCCTGTGCCATGCTGACTTAGGGCTCGTGTTGAGCCTGATGGATGAGACAGATGGGCTGGGAGAAGGGTCTGTGTCATGGAACACTGGTATGGCAGCAGTTGCTGGAGCTTGGTGAATGCAAAGAGCCAGTCTCTGGTGCTCACAGAAGGTGCTGCGATGACTGTGCTGGCAAAGGTCCCTTCCAACTCGCACGATACTATGATACTATGATGATGAAAGGCCTCCTCTCCCCTTAGCAAAAAGTGAAACTCAGGACAGGCACAGCAAAGCACTTGTGGCTACTGGCCAGCATCCTTTGAGCCTGTCTGGAAAGAGCACTACTGGTCCAGAAAGGGCTGTTTTTTCTGGTCATTGCAGCCCTTATCATCTTTGTTCAGCCTGCTAGAAAGTTGGACAAGCTGTTCAAATGACCTTGGCAGCTCTGGGGTACAGGTGCCATCACTGGACTGAGACCAACCATTAACTTCAAACAGTCCAAGAAGCCTTTATAGTTATAAAACCTCTAATTTCACTGGTACAGACACAGCAAATGGAGCCTGATATCACACTGCATGAAGATCTTTCATCCAGCAAATTTATCCAGGCAGTGTACATGAGCTGCCGTAAAAGAAATTCCAATTAGGGGGGAAAAAAAGGACAGTGAACAGCCATCATGAAGAAACACTGGAGCAAGTGACCAGAGAGGCTGGGAAGTCTCCTTCCTTGGAGATATTCAGAGTGCAACTAAACAGAGCCCTAAGCAACGTGATGGAAGTTTTCCCAGCTCTGGGAAAAAGGATTGGATCAGGTGATCTCCAGAGATCCCATCCAACCTTAAAGACTCTGTTATTGTGTAATTCTTCTAGGATTTCTTAAAGAATCATGATAAAATTGCCTGTGCTTGAAGTTGACTGTTTGGGGATAGCGGGGCATCCCTTGACTCCTTTTAATAGGTTCAGCCTTAGCAAATGCTTATCCATCCCAAAAGCAGTTATACAGTGAGAAGGTCTGTGGTAAAACAATCGTAATAAAACAAATAAAAATGATGCCACTTGAGAGAATCAAGTGTTTTGTTAAAATATACTGTTATAGAGTTTGAACACTGATGGGATGCTATCTTCAGTGCTGTATTTGTTGTGTGAAATGCCTCACATTACAAAAGAGGGTAGAAAGGAGAGGTTCATAAAAGGAGGAAATTACTTCAGATGTTGTATTTGGAATGCTGAGATGGGATTCCGCACGAGAGGACGTCTAACAGCCCACCCACCAATACAAGGTGTGCACCTCTTACTCCCACTCCAAAGTGACTGTCAAGAAATTTGACCAAGCAGAAATTCTGCCAAAATGTGGTTACTCGACACCTCTGGAGAATCAACATCTTGAAGTATTTAGTTTGGAGAAGAACTTAGGGAATATGAAACAGGCTCTGATATTTGCCATTTTCCACAATAGAGGAGGGAGGAGAGAAGGAATTACTCAGAATGAGAGGGAAACAATACAATTTGTTATGTCTGTGTACATCTTGACATGACGTGACTGATCTACTTACTGTTTGTTGCATACAGTTAGTGATTAGAGACTAGAATTTATTCTTGAAGGTGCCCTTTCAATCAAAACAAACGGTGCAATTGATTCAAGCCTCTGTGTGCAAATATGACAATTTATAGACACCTATTCAGATAGCAGTGAAAAATGCCATGCAGTTTTGATCAAGTGATTTTTTATCCCTACTGTCCATTGCTCTCTATTCTTCGCAGTCAGTGCCTATCACAACCCAAGTTAAGGATCAGCAAAGCAAGCATTACAATAGCATACATGAAATTATATGTAGGACTCATAGAGTTATGGTTAATAAATGCCTTGATTACAAAATACAGCATGAATTGTTCCTTGATGATGAAATCCAACGTAGCAGGGCTGTGCCACAAAGCTAACCAGGATCTTAATCTAAGCAGTTAAAGCAAACCACAGAATAGTTTTATTGCATTCACCACCCTCAAATGATTAAATTCAGTTGCCAAAATTATTGCAGTACTTAATGGACGAGAATGTCTTTTTTTCTTCTGCAATTAAAGACTCTTAGAAACAAAAGTTGCTCTTTGCCACTGTGTCATACACTGTTCCAGTTCCACCCATTATCCACTACTAACATCTCTGAACTGCATCACCTTAAATTATACCAATCCATTAAGCAGATTCGCAGTTCACCTATCTAAAATCGGTTTGATAAGTGAAAACATTTTAACACAATGAACTTCATAATCTTGTATCATTCCTAATATCATTCCTCCACTTTGCAACTTCTGCAAACAAGATAACCCAAAGCATAGGACCAGAGGCCTGGGGTTTGTAGCTGGCAAGAACCCACATAGTAGGGTAATGCCTACACTACTCTAAATGCAATTCAAATTCTCAACGCTAGGCTTCTGCTGCTTTGCAGAATTATTTTCAAAGCTTTCAAAATACACATCAAACTAGTCCTGGGGTAAAACTGTAACAAAGTGATGCTACTTGTTGGTGTTGGTGAGCACTCAGGTTACCCAAGACAGAGTGCTAGAATTCTGCGTGGCACACCAAGAACCTCACAGAGGTTCAGATGAAATGTGGCACCATGCTGCAGTACGGATTTATTGTCTCCTCTTTCAGAAGCAGCTGGAGTCATTGAGAGAATCTGAAGTACAGTTAAAACCACTCGATATCTAAGAGAGCACTTTATTAGATCTTTCCTTGTGGGAATCTTCTGTTAAACATTGGAAGTATAATCTATTGCCTTAGATAAATACGCAATAGGAATTGGGAGTTATTAACGCGTCATAAAAAGACTATTCCTGCAAGAGGAAATTAATTAGGAAAGGCAATCCTGAAGATTCAGTTATTTATGTGATTTTAATTTAGTTCAAATTCTAAACTAAACTTTAATTATATTTGCACCTAATTCACCCAGAGGATGAAAGGGCCCATTTAAACAAAGGACACCCTGGCTTCATTAAATGATTGCGAAAGGAACTAGAAATGGATGGTATTTTATAATATCGTTCCAAATCTCAGGGGATCTGCATCAGATATGCTATGTAACATTTAAGGAAATCAATTCTGGAATCCCAGTAAAGGGATCTATAATTACCCTTTAATATCTCAAAGCTCTGCCTTCCACACATGGAACTAGTCACTCCCAGGATCAACAGTGTGTTACACCGGTAACACATTCCTGCTCAATCCAGCAGATATCCCTGTCTTGGAGTGAAGTCTATGCTACAACTTAATCCTCGGTTTCAGAGAAAGTCATGGAAACAGTAACCTAACTTGACAAATACACAAGCATGAGCAACATTCATAAAAATTACTGCAATACTGAACAATTTGTAGAGTGGCCATCGTAGTCTCAGCACACAGGAATCAAGGTGAATACACATTTTTAGCACTAACGTATTAAGCAAATCATCAAAGAAGCTTGTTCTCCAGAGAATTAGACAAGCAAAATTACTTATCATAGGACCATAGAATCATAGAATGGTTTGGGTTGGAAGGAACCTCAAAACCCAACCAGTTCCAACCTCTGTTAAGGGCAGGGACACCACCTACCAGCTCAAGCTGCCAAGGGACAAACCCAGTTTGGCCTTGAATGCCTCCAGGAATGGGGCACCCACAGCTTCTCTGGGCAGCTCTGCAAGTACCTCACCACCCTCTGAATAAAGAATTTTCTCCTCACATCTAACCTCAGTCTTTTACTTTAAGGCCACTTCCCCTTGTCTTGTCACTATCTGCCCACATATGTAACGAGTAGCTTACCGTAGATATCGGGACATTACCTGAGAGCAGGCAGACAGCTGGTACAAACCACAAGCAGGAAAAGGGCTTGTGACACCCCAGTGCTTAGCTCCTCCAGCAGCAAGAGCAGGTGCCACCGGGGAGGTTTCTGTGGCAGGGTTGCCACATTTTTGATAGGCAGTCTCCAAAGTCTTCAAAGTGCCTCACATCAGTGGAACTTCATATGGGTAATGCCAGGCAGCCGTGGTGAGGACATTGGGGCCTACTGCCACCTCTGTGCCAACACCAAGAGTTGAACAGCTGATAGCACGAGAGTCCTGCATAAAAACAGAAATGGACCACATCCTGCAGCTGGGAAGTGCCAGTGTATATCCATGTGTCAGAGTCCACAAAGAACAGCCTCACGTGTCCCCACTGTGAGGGCAGGAAAAATTGTTCAACAATAGAGAGGTAAAACAAGAAATGGCCCCCACCCCATGCATGGCAGGGTCACGCCACCTTCCTGCACTCCAGCAGGACTATGTAGTTCTTTCCAGTCTTGTCGCTTGTTCTCTGAAGGGAGAGCAAGGCAGACAGCAGTAGACGGCAATATCACAGGAGATGGGCAAAAGCTGGTGCTGCAGTGCCTCATGGTACAAGAGCTGAAAGTTTCCATTCTTTTTCCTCATGCACATCTGCACAATTGTCAGTCAATGCAGGGTTTGTTGCACAAGAAGATGTGAGAGGAGCTCGCTAGTGTGTTCCCAGCATACAGCCTTGTGCAATGCTCTGCTCCTTACTCTGCTGCACGCATGGTCCGGAACATGCCCTCTTCAGCAACGGCAGCAGTCCCTTGCACTTTCGGTCTGAAAAGAGGTACACAGCTTTTCCCATGTCCTTATTTTCTGGGCCATACAACCACGAATGTACCACCAATTATGATAAGCATTTAACCTCATATTCTATGAGCATTTCGAAGCACCCAGGGGAAAAGGGGCTGGTTGGTTTCTCTGACTTGTAGGAGCAGCTGGGAGAAGCACCAGCATCCAGACACTGCCAGCCCTATCCTGTGTCACAGGGCACTTATGATGCCAGTGCTTCTCATCTGGCTCTGGAAATTGCAGTGTTACCGAAAGGAGGCTTTCATTTTTTGTCTTGAGAACATAAAAGCACCCTACAGAGTCCCCTGTGGTTTTTCAGCCCCCTTTAATGCTACCTGCATGGATTCAGTAATGAGACAACATTAATCCTGCGATCACCACAACTCACCAGGGTATTCTTCCATTTATTTTTGAAAACTGGTGCATTACCAAATACACAACTTCTTTTTTTTTCTTTCTTCTTTTTTTTTCTTAAATCACAGTAAAACCTCTGCACTTAAGAGCAAATATTGCGTTTTAACTTATTAGATCAGAAGATGAGAAAAGCTTCTTTGTGAAGAAGTGCAAGCAGGCAAGGGGAAAATGCAGGAAGAAAGAAGTAAGCTCCCTGCCTTTTGCAAGGTTAACACAAAAACAATCGAGCAAACAAAAAAGCCATTAAACAATTTAAATATGGTATTTTTCACCCTGTTCCTGTCACCGTATTATGTTCAAAGGAGAATTCCTCTGGATTTCTCTGCTACACATGAGGAAGGAAGAAGCACCAAAGCGAACACTGAACAGACGGTGTAGGGTGAGGTACCAGCCAGCTCCTGTCACAGCACAACAAACATACACGTGTTCCTGTGATAAGGGATCACCCTTTCTGCTTTAAAACACTTGATGTGCTTTCAGTGTGTCTTTTTGGCCTCACAGCTGTTACCTGCAGCTGCTTACATGGGTGTGTGCCATTCAAGTGGGAAGCACGCTTTCCATTTAGGGCAATATCAAAGACTCTGAGGGAAAGCAAAACAAAACAAAACAAAACAAAACTTCCTAGAGTTAGGGAGCACAAAGCTCACAGCCATGGCAAAGGTTTTAGCTGGGAGAGCTGGCTGTACAGCATGAAGGAGCTATTCCGGGGGCTGGGAGGTGTGCATGCCCAGACCTGTGGGCAGCAGTATCTCCACAAGGCAGCCAGCCACTGGCTGTCTAAATTTGGATCTCCTAAATTAGAGGCAGTTTTTGAAAATAAGAGCCTGGGTGGAAAGTTCTGTGCAGTGCATAAGCAACGTGCCATTTTCATGGGCTTGTAACAACTTACTCCTAAGCCAACTTCTTCTCAAATATGCCAAAAATACCCCCTCCCAGGAAGAATATTGCTATTTGAATAGCCAGAGTTCACAAACTAAGGTGAACAAAACCCAAATACAAATATCTGCAGGATTAAAGTCCAATATGTGGAAAAATAGTCATCTCGAGTTGGGCGAGCTCATCATTGCTTCACCGAGGTGAGTTCTTCTGGGCTTAGGATCCTGAATGTTAACCTCTTTCAGAATTAAAAGCTTCACAGAAGCACTTTGAATGTGACACCTAATCCACCCTGGCAACAACAAATGCTTATGTATATTAACCTAAAAAGGAACTAAAATCTTCATAGGGCTGGAGTTATAGCCAGCTAAAGCTTCTGTGCACAGAACACCCAAATCTAGACCTGTTTCTAATGTTTTCCTAAAAGCCCCATCTCCTCAAATGATACATACCCACGAGAGGTTCTGTTTCTTAGAGTAAGACAATGGAGACCGAACAGAACAAACCAGCCAGGTGAAATTTTGCTGTTATTTGTTTCTTATCCGCAAACAGAAGGAGGGGGCAGCAAAGTGAATGAGGAACAGCTGTATGCTGCCCACACGACGCAGGGCAGGTAGAAACAACTACATCCCTGGGGTGCATGGGGAAGAACTGCAACAGCAGCAGCAGGGAGAGACACATTGTGTGCTACATGCAGCCCCAGTGGGAGTGAAACACGAAGGCCGGCCTCAGCTCAAGCTGGAACAGGTGCAGAGACCAGGGAGGATGGGACTGGAAAGTCAGTTTTATAGATGATACAAATATAGCTTAATGGGGTTAGCCTAACAAAATACAGGCTGAGAGAGATACAATTACACTTTATAAATACGTTCCCAAATACTGTCAGGGCTGAAGAATCATTGAAGCTAGAAGACAATGTTGGCACAAGAACAAATAACGTGAAAAAAAAAGTCATCAACTATTTCAAGCTAAAAGCACATTTCTGACCATCAGAGAAATGGTGTTTTGTAAAAGCTTTCCAGCAGGAGCAGTAGGAGCTAGTAAGCTAAGTAATTTTATAGCAGAAAAGTAGTAAATTTATGTAAGGGAATTTAAGTCATGCAGTAATAGTGGGCGTCCTGTAGGCTTTATGATCGTGGAAAGGTTCTGGCTGTCACAGTTGGAAGGAAGGAAAAACAACAGATAGATAAACATAAACTCTGAAGGCTGAAATGTCTTAAGGCAATATAGTAACTTTTTTTAATCCCCCGGGTTTACGTCACCTGAATTGTTTTTTCAAGGTGCTTATGGCTCAGGCAGGCGGTAGCTCCCTGATACCCAAGCCCAGTGCAACAGCAGGTTGCTGACATCAGTGACAGAAGGAAAGCAGTCCCTTGTTCAGCACTGACTGCCCTCTCCCTGGGCCCTCTGTGCTCCCTGACCTGCCGTCTCCCAAGGAGTTGGCTCAGAGGACACCCCAGCTGCCTGTTTTGCTGTAGTTTTGGCAGAGGGGAGGAATCCTCATGCAACTCCTCGAAGCCCAGCAGCACCCAGCTCTCTCCTACCCTTGCCTAAGTGAGCCCACCTGAGAGGCTGCTTGTTGGGAGCAGGCTGAGTGGCCTCCGTCAGGTGGGGAAAGGTTTCTGCTCCACATCCTCAAAAAATACCCATGTACCCTCACCTTGGTTTCACACACACACTGTGCATAGGCTCTGAAAAGCCTGCCAGCATCTCTGCTTCCACACAGAAGGTCATAAATCACTGAATGGGCCCTCAGAGGGCAGCCTGGTAACACCTAGAGAGCCGTTGGTCATAATTTGTCTGAGTCAGTAGCAGAGGAAGAAGGAAATTTGGGGCTGAAAGTTATCTGCTGTGCAAACACACCAGCACTGCCTTTCTGGCAGCCCTGCCCGCATTGATTTGCTGCAGGCAATTCTTAATCAGCATATGAGGAGTACTGGCAGGAGTTACCTCCTAATTATAAATCATTTAGTCAATCAAAATACAGTTCCTCAACTATGCAAAGATCTCATTTCATCTCCAGAGCCTTACATGGAAAGAAAAATGGAAATGTACAGGGAGGAGGGAAAATGCTTTAGTCAAAAGTGACAAAAATGGAAGTTTCAGAATCCCATTTGTGGCATAACTTACAGCAACTTAGGTACTTGTCAAACTTAATTAAGACAGGCCATCTGCAAACACTCGTGAGAGGAAACATCACCCTCTTTCCAGCAGCAGAGCACATGACAGCCTCCTCACACCCCAACAAGCTCTGAGCTGCTTTGATGCTTCCAGCCCCCCACCCTGCTTGAACCGTTTCCTCCTCCTGCGTGACAGCATCACCTGAGCTTCACCAGAGCATCCCTGCCCCATGCCCACCATCAGGGATAACAGCACCTGAGGGGAGTATGGCCACTGTCACACTGATCGGAGTGCACAGTTCCTCACAGCTCCCATCAGCGGCTGGCAGGTATCGCTGTCACTCCCTATGACTGCAATCTTCAAAGCCCTTCTCTAGGAACTCGCAGCCTTTGGCAAGCAGTCTGCAGGCAGAGCCACCAGCTGCCTCCTGCCTCACTACAGCCAGGCTGTCCTGGGCAAAGCTGGTTTGCAGAGACCTTTGAAAAGGTCTTCCACATCTTTATTCTGCTTTGGAATTACCACAGTTGGGCAAGATGAGTACTGGGATCTTTAGAAATCCATTTTGATTTTTGGTGTGGGCTTTACAAACTCTGCTGCCACATTGACATTGAAGTAAATCTTACTTCTTACAAAACACATCACTACTAGACTTGAAAGCTGAGTTTGGTCCAAAGACTCAAGAATACAATTGTCAATTGTTTTAATTTTCTGATAAGTGCTTCTCTCCCACGTTATGTTTAATCAAGGTTTAATACTTCATTGCACCTCTCTCTTGCAGTGTATTGCAGCCAGGCAGGCACACCTACTTGCGCTCTGTGGGTGCTGTGCACAGGACACATCAGGTTTGACAGCCACTGAATGGGAACCTCTGGTTTTCCCAGAGCTGCCATCAGCTAAGAAGTAAAACTTTGACATTTGCAGCTACTCCAGACTGTATCTTTAGGCATGTTAAGTTATACATGGTCATGTGCCACACGGGGATAATCAAAGCAAAGCAAAGCAGTAAAAATACCATCTGCAAAAAGGGAAAAACAATTCTAGCCCTGTTAGCAGGAACGCTGTGTCTGCCACCCCCCACAGCAGTGTATGGAGCTGCCAGTCCAAAAACTTCCCAGCAGGACCTCTCCTTAAGTCCAGCTATGTCCCAAACCTCCGCAAAGATGTCATGATCTTGCTTTAAAAGTCACTTTCTTTTCTCTGTGTTAATCGGTGGACACAAGCTGTTTAATTCTGAGTAACTTAGCATTTCTTTTGTTCTTTGTGCAAAGGTTAAGGAACCTGGTTAAAGGCTGGTTTGGACACTGGAGCCCAGTAGTTGGAGATGAATGTGCATCTCCTGTCTTTTCTGTTTGGTACTAACCTAGATTTTCTGTTTAGCATTGGGAAAAAGCTGAAGAAACACTATTTTAACAGTTACAGTACTCTATCATAGATTCCAAAGAGCTTGACAGCAGGCAGAAATCCAAGGCTCACCACAGTCAGAGGCTGGAAAGTGCCTCTAAAACACAAACAAATGAACAAGCGCATAAACAAACAGACACGAAACCAAATAGGGAAAATGACACAGAGAAACCCCAGTTCCAAGAGTCACAGAGGATTTCTGTGAAGGAGCAGAAACTGATGCTATAAATGCCACTTTTATTCTCCTACAGTGTATTTCAGGGATGGGAGACTTCCAGCGCTGTCTACACAGGACAAAAACAAGGAATCTTCTTCCTCTTAAAACCTTAGGATAAAAAGCACAAGGCTATGCTTGCAGCGCATTCCCATTATAAACTATGCTTCTGAAACAAAATCCTAGAGAAAAGACCCTTTAGACCTAAAAAAGACTTAAAAGACCCACACTCAACTTCCAGACAACTGAAATCGAATGAGGTAATTCCTTTCCTTCTTCAGAAGGATAAATAGATACAACAGAAGCGTACAAGAGCTGGCAAGAGGGACAGGCAGCGAGAGGGGAGTGTGGGACATGCAGATTGGAATGAGAAAAAAAACATTTGAAAAGAGAGAAATAACATGAAAATTTAAAACTGCCCTTTTTCCTCCGAGGAACAAGGAAGTTTCAATCCACAAGGATTTAATTTTGAGCTCGCTGCACTTTTAGGGCTGTAAACACTGTTTATCTGTATTTAATCTCGATGCTTTTCGTGCTATCAAATCTCCCAGCTGCGTTAAGCAACAGCCACTGGAGTGCTGCTAAAACCCCTTGATTTCAGCCCATTGCTCACTTGAATCAGAAGGCTTTTCAATAAAACTGCTCTGGGCATTCAGTGGCATTACCAGGAAGAGAACGTGGATGTTACTCAGAAGACAGTTCTGCAGCAAGAAGTGATATTACACTGGATTTATATGTGAAGCAAGTTTAGAGAAATAGAGCCTGTCAGCTTTGTGCAATACATCCGCAGTATTGAGAGACAAGCTCTGAAAGGTCAACCTGATTGAAAAATCAGTGCAGAATTCTGTTTTGTTGGGTCGGGTGAGAATTTTAATGAGTATTTTTGAAAGGAACAAATAATAACTTTTAATTAAAAGGAACTTAAAGCAGCTTAGATACAAAAACAATCCACATTGCAATACTGAAATTCCTGGATGGCTTTCTCTACAGCATGGGGCAAAGAAAAACAAGCAATGTGTTACTTTCCAACTCCTGAGGAGAGCTTCAGAACCACGAGGTCAAAAGCAGTCTGTGGGCAAACTTCATGGCAGTTCATAGAATCATAGAATTACCCAGGTTGGAAAAGACCTTGAAGATCATCAAGTCCAACCGCAGCCTAACCAGTACCCCATCTCTAAAAAACCTCTGCTAAATCATATCCCTGAGTACCACATCCAAACGGCTCTTAAACACATCCAGGGATGGCGATTCAACCACCTCCCTGGGGAGCCCATTCCAGTACCTAACCACCTTTTCTGTAAAGAAGTTCTTCCTAATATCCAACCTGAACTTGCCCTGGCGCAACTTAAGGCCATTTCCCCTCGTCCTGTCACTTGTCACTAGTGAGAAGAGACCTGCCCCACTCTCACTGTAAGAACCTTTCAGGTACTGGAAGACGGCAGTAAGGTCTCCCCTCAGCCTCCTCTTCCTCAGACTAAACAGCCCCAGCTTCCTTAGCCTCTCCTCGTAGGGCTGATTCTTCACGAGCCTCGTTGCCCTAAGGTTAAGGCAGCACAAATGCCATCCTCCTGCAACAGGTAAATAACAACACACAGGCATCAGGAAGCATTCTGAGGAACAAAGACACTGCCAGCAATGGCTTCAGTGGGCTGGGACAAGGCCTTCCTATGTTAACGAAATGCCAGCACTCCCAACCATTATCTTTATGACCAGAGAAAATAATAACAATCCAAACCACAGTGGAGAGAAGTAAAGTAAGACATAAAATTTTATTCTGAAATGATCTCTGGCCACAACAATAAAATGTAACAAATATTCACTAGAACAGTCTTAACTCCTGTCATCAGCTGTACAATACATACAGTATCATAAAACTGGCCACTAGGATTAAAACCCACTACAACATCTTTAATGTTAAGTGGCAACAGCAGCATCTCACAGAAAATTATACATACATATATACACAGTCCACATTCAATCGTTTTTCACGTTTTCAGTACACACAGTTGCAGCATATTACAGTCACGTGTCTAAGTCGTTGCCCAATAAAAACCCAAGCTACTGCTTAGACGTAATTGTAGCAGTTCAACCGAGTAATTACAATTTGTAGCACAGATGTACAAGCCCCTAGAAACAATAATTCACAATTTTGTTGTTGTTGTTTGTTTCATTTCAATGCTACCATAGCATTAAAATGGGCAATATTCTAATCTTTAATGGCTGGGAAAAAATAATAATAATAATAATAAAGAGTTCTTTTTGTACTTATCCCAAATATTATCGATGGAAAAAACAATACTAAAAAGTGGAGAGCATTCAATAATCCACGCTCTTTCTTAAAGATTCTAATATTGCCCAATGCTACTTATATGTCTAAAGTGTTTCCAACATTCCCATGAAGTCATTTATAACTCCAAACCACCCACCAAGTTAAAAGTGGCTTAAGTGCCTTGCACCCAAATTGTAAAAATCCCTGGCCGCCTTTATAAGAGCCAGGCACATATAAAAGGAATGCACTTTGGTTCATACCAAATGCCCTGGGATTAAATCACACTATAAAACTAAAGAGTTTGAGGTAAATTTTTACAAATACAGTTGATTTCTGTCTAATGTCACCGTAACAAAAATGAATTAAAAAATAATAATAATTAATAATCAATTTGATGATAAAGTATAACCAATGAGGAAGGGCCATCTTTAACCCCTTAATGAGACGTACTACCAGACCAGAGTGTCCTTTCCACCCTAGCAGTGTGATTGCCTTATTGTTTCTATTAAGGCCTCAGTAATCTACAGGATGTTTTAAGACAGGTATAGCATTCAAAAATAGATTTCAACCCTACTATCCAGTGTTCAAAGGGTTAAAGAGGCCAAGATGCATGCCCTACAACATGGCATTTGTAACAAAAGGCACATTGTTAACACCAAGGGCACAATCCATCTTCTACTGTTGATCTACACATCTTGCATCACTCTGTTGTTCCAATACACTTCATTGGTAATGAACACTCCAGTGGTGCAAGAAACTGAGCCAAGTGAGACTGCAACCGAAGACAAGACAACACTGTGCTATTACTAAATCTGAAAATAGCTCAGACATCTCCAGACAATGGTAACATGTGAGACTAAGCACTGTTTCCAAGCCAACTTCTATCAGCCTAATTATCAGAGCCCTTATAATAAAATCACACCAAAGCAAGAGGCAACATTCCTTCCCCCCTCCCACCCACCCCCTCCCTTTTATACAGGTATAAATAAGCTACAATAAAAAGCAGCTACATAACCTAAAAACCTCGATGTAGCTCCTTCTTTATTATAGAGGAAATTCCACTATATTTGGGTTAAAAAAATAGCTCTGCAAACTATATTTTGGCCTTAAAGTTTCCGGTAGCATTTATGAAGAAGGTTGGTCATCATAAATGCATTATTGGCATTAAGAACTGGTTACGTGGAAAAGAAAATTTAGTGGTTTTAGCCCGTTAATGACCCACGAACATGATGAATGCTTTCACCTTCAATCGTCATGGAAGGCAGGAACATGTATCAAGATTTTCTTTAAAATCTATTAAGGGGAAGGTGATTCTTTTTCCATCCCTAACGTTAGTAACCCTACTTCTTAACTTTTGCAGATAGAGCTAAGGTAGAAAGGACTGGTAAAGCCAAGTAGTTGGTGGAGGAAGAAAAGAATCCCAGCTACTGTAGAAAAATACACAGTATTGTGTTCCCAGTCATGGGAGTCAGTTGTGAAAATTCATATATCATCTCTTTTCCAGACTTAGGATTTACGGACCATAACTTATCAGATATTCATATTCCAAAAGCCACTTTTCTTCGTTGTATTATTATATTTCATTTTTAACATGATTTCATACATGTTTATATATTGCACTTACACACATTGTATAAAGTTGTGAACATTGAACACTAAATAATTTACTTTGACTAGAGGCAGGAAACACTCTTTTTTATTAAAAAAAAAAGTACTAAAAATGGTTGATTGATGCTCTACTGTTTACAGTTATCAACCAACAGATGCTCAGAAACTATTTTTGGAGCTTCTTTAGGTGTCGAGTTTTTGGCAAGAAGTTGAGCGATATGTTTCCTGAGAATTCCGTCATTTCATGTTTCGATCCTTCCCCCAGTCTTACATTAAATTAGAAACAAACTAAAACAAACAAACAAACAAAATCAGGTTGTAAGTGGTAAATCTTAACGAACGTGTAGGAGAACTTAACCGGAAACTTTTCTTGGCCTCTCAGGGGACCATGCTTTAAGTGTTTTTAATCATTTGTACAGGTAACTTAAGATCTGTGCATATGTTTGCTTACAGTAAAGTTATTGAGGTTTTATGCAATCCATTCTAGTCTCTCTTGTTGTAACATCCACAAACCCTTCCAGATTATAGTCTACTTTCTTTAAAACTCCCTTTTCGTATGTTGTTTTAGACATCCGGTGTAGACCACAGCCATTGCATGTGATGAAATATCAATCTGCGATTCCCAACCGTTCCAGTTGAAAACATGCTACAACGTGTGAATATTTCTCAGGTAGGCCTAGACACGATTCCTCAGTAAAGACCATCTTTCTTCCAGGAATACAGTTCAAAGTAAAAAATGAAAAGCCAAACATCAGCACACACACACACACATACACACACACGTGAACAAATCTACATGTTTTTCTAACTGTTCCTTCAAAGTCATTTTCAGCTACAAATATCAAAGGTCAATTCAAATTCCAATCATTTAACTTTCCTTTGATACTTTGCCTGTATTATTAAATATCTAAGATGGTGTCCGTCAATTAAAAATCTTTCCAGAGAGGATCTCTGCGTCTACAGCTATGCTAATGACAAGTACTTCTCTACAGAAAACCATACAATAACATAGTGTTTGTCCCTACATACAGATTTGAACTGAAGTGTAAGTGTACCAAAGAGGTCACGATTGCTCAGATAGACGTTGTCAGAGGAAATACAAACAGCCTGTGAAATTCATGTAGCATTAACAGTCTGGAAGTTAGAGTATAAAACTGAAAAAATAAGCACTTCTGTCTATGTGATTTGGGAAGCCAAGCTGTGTATTAAAGAGAGAAAACGGAAGAGGAAAGAAATTGAGAGAAACCCAGTGTGAATGCTCAGTGTTATATACCTGAAAGGAAGTCCAGAATGTTTTGCTTCACCTGACTTCAGGTTTAAGAAACAACTTTCAGACTTAGAGGAACGGTCGTACTTCCATCGCCATTCTGACTGCCTGTTCTTTCAACTCGAGCACATGGCATGTAAGGTAAAAGTCACCGTAGCCCTACTAGTTCTTCTTTTGTTTTCCTCATTTGGATTTATTTTCTTTTTCTCATTATATTTAAATGCTCATTTTAATCAAAACCATTATTATAAGTTAGATAAAACATTCTGCAGGAGGTGACTGCATCACTACTAAGTGATCGCACTGCTTTTTTTCTGGGCTACCATACAGAAAATGACAGTATTTCATGCTACGGCTCCACTTCAGATAACTAGTTTACAGGTGCTTAACTGCATTCTCCCTGCAGTCCAGTCAGGCCTAAGTGTTACTGTTTGCAGGACCAAGACCCATACCCGTAAAGTCAGAGCCTTAGAAATTTACCCCAGTTGAAACTTACTATGAACCATGGAAGAGAAAGGTAATACCTTTGACACCACGCTGCAATGCATGACAGTCACGTTGTAACCAGTGGCCAGCCACTGATGTTTATTACTGTGTCACACTAGTTACAGTAAGGCTATTTGTACTGTAGAAGACAAACATTTTAAAAAATAAGTATAAAAACTTAAAGCATTGTCCCCATGTTTTTATAAAAACAAAATCAACATTTCTTACATTTAAAATGAGTGCCGAAAGATACAAATGAATAAAGTTATTGAGCAAATAAAAACGTATATCCGAGCTACTTTTTTTTTCATACAAATAAGGCTCAGCCACATTGTATCTCTCGTATTAACAGCATTGGGTTTTTCAAACTCAGCTAACGAGTTTTGGCAACACTGTTCTTTGCTGAATATTCCCATTGGCATCTGTCATCTGTGCCAAATTAGTCCTCAGTTTTGAAGCTGAGCTTGAAGTCGGAGGTAACTTGGAAATCGACGTTATAGCACCAGTGCTCTCTGTAATTCTCTTTGCTGAGGCCTTCTCCCCAGTCGGAGGCTTCGGCAACCGTCGCCTTAGCCAGGGATGTCGCAAAGCCTGGCTGGGTGTCATTCGGATAGCAGGATCCCATTCCAAACACTGTTTTAAAAAGTCAAGGAACAGGGGATCGTCGCACCCCTTTAATGCGTTACCCCATTCTCTGCTCTCTGGCGGGCCACGTAATTTTCCCCTCCGAGAGCGTCCACCGTTCAGTATTATAGAACCATCAGACAAGGTTGTGATGGTGCAGTAGCGGGGATATCCCTTAGAGCTCACAAAGTTTTTGGCTCGCTTGGATGAATCTAGAAGTTTTGGGGAAGGCATGCCCAACAGCTCGATCATGCAAGCCAGCTGGTCTCCTTCATCTTCTCCAGGTAAAAGTGGATAGCCAGTGAGAAGCTCCGCTAGAATACACCCCAAGCTCCACATATCGATGGGCATCCCATAACGAGCACCAAGGATGACTTCAGGCGCACGATAAAAACGTGACTGAATGTAAGTGTAGACACGCTGATGCTCATAACAACTTGAGCCAAAATCAATCACTTTGATACCACTTCGGCCCTGTTGCTTTAACAGAATGTTCTCAGGTTTAAGGTCACAGTGAATAATTCTGTTTTTGTGCAAAGCATCCAAGCACTGTAGAATGGAGTGGGCAAACTTGCGGACCAAAGGCAGGCTGAAGCCCTGAAACTTGTTCTTCTTTATTAATTCATACAGGTTCATGCTCAGCAATTCAAATGTCATGCAGATATGGCTACGGAATGTGAAGTTTTCCAACATGTGAATAACATTCATGTTGTTATCCTTATCTTGTTTCCGGAGATGCTCCAGAATCCTAATTTCTTCCGCAGCTTGGCGGTGGAAACGCTTTTCATTTCTCACCATTTTTAGTGCCACATGTTGATGCATCTTGTGATCGTAGGCTTTCACCACCTGCCCGAAGCTTCCTTTCCCTATAACTTTCAGGACTTCATATCTGTATGCAATATGATCGTGGGGTACTTGTATGTATGACCCCTGGTCATCATCATACCCGCAATTGTTTGGACCACCAATCACACCTTGCCGCTTCTTTGCATTTGGACCCAGAAAGTATATTTCGGTGTAGCCAAAAATCTCATTATGTTCAAAAGCTGTTAGTTTTTGCATGTATTGCTTCATTGCCTGCTCTGGTGTCATGACAGAGGTTTTCACCTTTCCTGTTCCATCTGTAGATTTTAAAGAGCTGGAGCTCCCCTGTCGTCTGTGAGCACTCTCTGACTGTCTGTCCTGAACCACTGGCAATCCAGATTTGCCTAGCGTTGTAAGTCCATTCGGCTGTGTTGTCAGAACCGTCCTCTTGTTACTATTATCTTCAAACAGTTGTTGAACCTGGATTTGTCCATGGCTACCAACATGGAGGTGCTCATTCATTGTGTGCTTACTGCCTCCAACCTAAAATTGAAAATAAATACACACCTAGTTAACAATTAAGGCATGAATCTTGCTTCATATTTATGATGCAACCCACCATCCTGCCTAAGCTACCTAAAAACTAAGTGTCATTATTAGAAGTCAGTTGTCTATGCAACTTAGAAATACAGCTTTTATACTATGATGCTGCTAGGTGCCATTATGTTTTCCAGACCCTGGTTTCTCAAATGCCTCTTTTCTGACTCTGAAACGTCAACAGCAAGAGAGTCCATGGTGTGTTACTCTGATAAGCTAACAATTCCCACAAGGAACCTTCAAAGCAACAGTCCTGTTACATCAACCAGTATACTCAGGGGATATTCAATCAGACCTTCACAGTATCACTTTTGTTTATGCTGGAGACAGATATATAATATCTTCTAGAGTCTACTTAGCTAAGGCTCTCCTTGTCACCTGTTCTCAGAAATCAAGATTTTAACTTGGTGAGTATCAGAAGGGCTGGATAAAATTTTAAGCTACGAGGAATGTGCTGTGATTTGCACGAGGAAGAAAAGAACCTGGACATTTCTGAAGTTCAAGTGATGCCATTCACTGTTAGCAACTGAGACAGTCACTATTTGGCAAAGCATTCAAATCAGTGAAGCGTAAGTATATCCTCCAGCACTTTGCCAAGCCAGTCTTGTAATGACTTTTAACCAAGATGAGATCTGGGACCAGATACAGACTTGAATGGAAAGTAAATCTTTGCCTTGAAGATCATGCACACAGCTTTATTTTAAAGGGATGGAAACAGTATTAGTTGACAGCCGTTCTTGACAGTTTTCACAAGGGAGAAAAAGCATTCAGCATTTTCAAGCAAAGGAACACTGTTAGTACTGGGGTGTGAAAACAGCTACTGCATGAAACCTGTTACTTTTAAGGCGAAACAAGAAATTTACAAGCATATATTTGCCACTAAAATAGCTGTCCTTAAAATTCTTCATTTGCTCTCAAGTAGAGGATAATTTGTCTGTCTTTTCTGCCTGGTCTTAAACAAACGTGGGAAGAATTTCCCTGCTGTCTCTCCAGCTGATTCACCAGCCTTAATATTTATGCCAAATTACTAACCCAAAGTTCACAAATACACTGAGACAGATGATCAAGCCAGGGTTGAGAGCACATTTAATCTGAACCTTATTTTTTCTACGTAGCTAAGGAAAACACATTCCCTGTTCACTTAAGGTTGTTGAAATTAAATCAGAAAATGACAGTTGTAGGCTGTGATGAGGCAATGAAATCCATGCTGCAAAAAGCCAGGACATACAGCGCACAATCTTGCACGCTTTTTGCTTCTGTTAAGGTATCACCCTGACATGGTAAAAATGTGCTTTTGTAAACCTAGCAAGGAAAAGCCAGATGGACACCAGCTTCACCTTTGAATAATATTTTGAAATCTGCAGCTTTGAAGCTCACGCAGTGTAACAACAAGAGCTCTCAGGGACTGTTTCTGCTGAGCTCACTGTTCTTCTGTTTCCATTTTGACTCATGTTGAATAACTGGTCCATTTTATTTCATCACTGCAGTCAGACTGCGTATGTTTATTTGCGGAGCAATTTCTGCTCACGCTCCCAAATTTGACTGATCTCACAGAAAGTGTTACCACACAATGACAATTCAGAGCAAAGGCACCTGTAACATTCAAGCACAGTGAAAGTATATGAGGATGTTGACATTAATTGCCTTCCTGGTTTGATGTCCCAAAGCACAAGGAATTAAATCATCAGGGGGACTTAACGAGTCTGTCATGCCTACAGGGAATTCCTTCAGGTCAAGTTTGAAGCACACTCCTGCAGCAGCCTCCTGAAGGTTGTCCTGACCCTATGAGTGCAGCGCTGACTGAACAGAGGAGAATTCAGCCCCAAGAACTGCTACAAAATGCACCACAGAAGAACCACATCTAGTTAGTAAGATGTGCACAGAGGCTCAGCACATGCAGGACTGCAGAACTGTGCTAAGTGAGAAATGCACAATGAAGCAGGAGAGTAACGCTACAAACTACATGTACCAAAGCCAGGAAAATCGAGGTACAAACATTTCTTCTGCAGCACTGGTTGACCAGCAAAGCAGACAAACTGTGAGCAGACAATACTAACGTGCAGGAAGAAACAGCAGAAGGCAGAAAACTGCTTTTAAGAATTTAACTAAGTGCTCATTGACACACTCCACACACTGAATTAATTTTGTGTTCACTGGAGCCACCTGTTTTCACAGTGAACCATCTTCTGCCCTTCCTAAGCACTGCATGTTTCAATAGATGGACTGCAGGATCCTTCAAACTTCAATTATTTGCTTTGTAGGAGGATTATGGAAAAAAACCAAATGTGTGCACTCTTATCTGCTGCAAACGCCTGCAGAGGTTCTTCTCCAAAAGGTATGTTTGCAAACACATTTCTCAAGTGTAAACTGTGTGCCTCTGCTTCCCTACCTTCAGGCAGCCTCAGTTTCTCTTTCCACTCCTGCCTTATTTACTTATTTATTTATTTATTTCCCCAAGCAGCAGAATGAAATCACCAGCATTACCCAGCTTCACCTCCAAGTGACCGGTTTGGCCAGTTTCAGTCAGCTGCTGCTTGGGAATGCAAATGCAGATGCAGACAGTAGCACTGGTTTTCTTTGTAGATGAAAAAACCACTAAATTAGTGCAGGCTCTATTCCAAAACTTGCGGGGGAGATCAGAGCTCGCTTTTCTTTCAAAACCTTCACAGGAGTTTCAGAGGTTTCAGATGCGTCACAGCAACAAAGTCAACATGAAAAAGCAGACCACCGTATCTCAGGGTCCTGTGGCTGAGGAATCACCGCCTTATCTTCTGTTTCCTATCTGGATGAGCAGAGGGTTGGACTCTCTCCAGACCTTTGCTCTGCGAATCTACTTCTGCCTACCGGCTGTCCAAGATTGCTGTCAGGTTCATACTTGCACTAATTACAGCTCCACAGGCTTTACCAGAGATGCTGTAAGTTCTCTGAACCACAGCTAATGGCCTTGGGAAGGCTACACAGGGCTACCACCTTCCTAGTCCCGTACTGAACTGCCCACGGTACACAGGAGCTCTACCAGCCATTCACCTGAAACCAGAAGCCTGAGAGGTTTATGATGCATCTCCCTTCTGCTGATGCACACGGGCCTGTAAATTCCAGAACCAGCAACCTGCACGCACTTACGCAGAGTACTTACTACCATATTTTATTGCCTGTGCTCAGATCTGTCTATGCCTTCTAAGATTTATACATTTTTATAGCACTCATCTTCAAAAACCTATTGATGCACATACACTTCCAAATAGAAAGTGCTGAAATACCAGCTAAGCTTCAATTCAAATAACTAATCCTGAATCATCCGGCAACATCAACTGCAAAACACAGACGTTACGATGCTTTTTTTTTTCACTCTCTAGGGTGTTTTATAAATGGTTTTGAAGGTACATGATTTTGCTTTAACTTTAGTTAGCTCAGTTTATGGAAGTGGATGGTTTGCCAGAAACATTCACCTAAGTTTAAAATAGAGACAGACACCAGCAAAAAACACAACCCAGAAATGGGCTTAAGGACAGAAGTAACCTACATTACCATGTCAAGATTACAAAGTCTTTACAATACAGTGGTAGCATAAAACTGACTCTGTCCTTCTAACAAAGAAGGTAAACTGACAACTCCCCTGAGGTACCGCTCAGCCAGTGCAATGGTCTGTCTCAAAGCCTTCTACAAGAACTACTATAGGATCCAACACCATGACAGCAGTGGACTTTACAGTACTTGCAGATATGCCAGTTTCAGCCCCACCGTATCTAACATGCTAGAGGTACACACTATCAGGTGTAGCACACTTCGTTGCATATTCTGTTGACTAGAGGCCCGAGCAAATGCAAACAAAAGGCCCTTTTCCTTGATAAATGAATTCAACAGCATTCCTCTGTTCAGAACTAAAAATAGCTGCTAATTAGCACAATAACGATAATGAAGGATTATCATAATGGCTTTATTATGAGTTTGGGTTTTATACACCAAGGAAGACTAAGCCCTTGTCCTAAAGAGCTTGTGCTCAACAAGAGCTATAGAAAAAACAAACCTGATAGATATTTTGCTGCTGTCACACACAGACGATATAAGCTTATTTTTCAAACACTAACCTTGGCTTTATATTGCAAAGATCTTCAGAGACAGAACTATGCTTGAAGAGTGATACTGATTGACAAATTCTTTTCCTCCTGCCTAGGCTATGTTGGGCACGTGGAGCGAGCCCAAATACTTCTGGGACACTCCCATGTTTCACACACACCGAGATCAAGAAGGACAGTCAGCACTCATGTGTACAAGAAATGTGCCCAGATGTACTGCAGTCACCCTAGGAGAGTTAGTTGCAAACTCCCCCTCCATAAAACTTTTATGAAGAAGAAGAAACACACAAAGAAACCTAGACATAGCAAAGTCCAGGTCAGGTCTATATACTTACTTCCGCTCAGACATGACAGCACTTCTGTGGCAGCTTCTTACATGAGAACAGCACAGTGGGCAGGTATTTTCTTTCTTATGTGCTATAAAGCAGCTTCATTCAATAAAAACTTGGAGCAGATCTTCAGGTAACAGGATATGGGAATCCCTGTTCCATTATCAAGTAATTCTATTATTATTGTTATTTACTTTCAAGACTAAGACTAAATGACGCAAAAGTATATGGGTGGACACCCATTCTTGGTGGCAAAAGTAAACAGCCCTGGCTGCAGGAATATCTGGGAAAAGCCTTAAAGAAAGACAGCACTGAATCAGGCACTGTAAATGGGCTGTTGTTACCGCCCTAGACAGGAGAAAAAGATCAAGATGGCTTTATTGCAAGGGAAGCAGGAAGAGTGCAGAATGCAGGGATATGTGCCAAAGAAGAAAGAACAGAGATGGAGGTAGGCAGGAGACAAAAGTCTTAGAGAGAGAGAGACTCACAGACGGGTGGGGATTTACACAAGCAGAGCAGCAGGCAAGCAAGATAAATCTCTGCTGCAGTATGTCAAGTGGCTGCAAGAACACCGTAATGAAACAAGAAAGAGCGAACAGGAAAAGGTTCCAGTCATCAAAACAAAAACTTAAGGCTTCAAAAGAGAAGGCAATGACTTGGAAAGGAAAACGAGAAGAGGTTGGAAAAGAGTTCACATTTTCCATCGCAGTCATCCAAAAAGATAAAGTCAAAAATGGAAACAAACAAGAAAAAACCTAGGACGAAGCCACCGATTTCTGAAAACAAACACAACCTTTCCCTGGTACAATACACAACAGTCTGCTTAGCAACAAAGGTTGCTGTGATTGCAAAGACTGCAGCCAAAACGTCTGCCCTGTTACGTGAAGCCTGTGTAAGACAGCATCTCTCTGCTTCTGCCTCCATGTTCTCCTATGCTCCTGCATTCTGCCAAACAGCTACACTAAAAAGCAGGAATCAATAGTTTTCCTAGAGGCTGGATTATACAGCTGCTGCAAGACATATGACAAGCAGTGGACATCTCCAGCTGGACGAGAAGAACTTTTTGGCTTAATCAAAATTTCCACCATAGTGTCCCTTCACAATCAGTGTATACACAATGTGCACGTGTGCAGGCAGCCATGGGCAACTGAACTGCCTATGTAAGCTACGCCTTCTGAAAGTCTGCAACACCAAAGAGAAATATTCATTTCATTTTTTAGCTACTGGAGAAGTCGCACAGGCACAACAGGGTTGAAAACAGATTAAGCAAATGAATACAGAAGAAGAAAATGGTTTAAGAAAACTGAAACGTTTATTTTTAAATACATTTCATTTGAGGAAGTAGTGGATGAAACCAACAGTTTCAGTCAGTGTCAGCTGAGGTCAGCAGGCCTGAAGTTTATAGAACGCTCCCATACCATACATAACCATTGTTTTAGGTTAAAATCCAGCAACCTGATGTCACATCTGATCCTTACCACAAAAAGTTCTGCTAGGCAACCACAAAATAATGCCCTAAAAAATCCAGAGCCTGTCGGAGGTATTTCTGTAATAGCACTCAAGGTAAAATAAAGACCAAGGAGTAGAATCTGTGTCACAAAGGCACAGCAGAGTCTGCAGCAGTCAGAACCCAGAGAGACTTGAAACAAGGCAGTATAATGCTTGATCATCCTTCAGTGCTTCCATAGGCTTTCTGTCTATATGCATATATCTATCTACAGGCATATATTTGCTATAGATAACATATGTATACAAGCATGACGATACATTTACAAACATACTAGAAGCAGAAATGCAATACTCAAATACTCCTTGCATGCTTTCATAAAGAGTTCATCTTTATACACACACGCATATATAGTGTATGTAGATAGATGATATATCATGCACACACAAGCCTATCTATAAAAATACCACAGTTCCATGCTACCAAAATTAGTCAGTAGTCCCAGACAGACGACTGGACCACTGCGCTTTCACAGATTCTAAATTAAGTCTGGGCTCTGTTACACATCAGCCCCTGCTATTAGTGGGGCCCATCTCTGCATGTGCATTTTCACAACCCATGCCATCAGTACAATGATTATTTTCTGGCTTAAAAGAAAAACGTAGACCACTTTCTCACTTCTCAAAGCAACCAGCACTTAACTGGAATGCAAATGTGTGCAAAAACCTACCTTTGGCAGTACCGAACAATTCAGATATACATCCTAGCTACATAGAGACACAGCGATGTTGACCTCAAGTATGCAGCTCCACCTTACATTTGCAGAATATTCATCATTCCTCTTGAAAACACCCTACATAAACTTGCATTTATTTATTTTTTTTTTAAATTTAAGCCAATTCTCTCTATAACTGGATTTGAATAAGATGCTTTTTACCCCGGAAGCTATACAGAAAGTCACTGAAACGCTAATATCTAAATGCATAGTTTCACCTTCCACTAGCCCATAATCACATTACCGTTTAAAGCTCTGCCATATGTTTACGAAGATAGTACGTGAGCATCCGTGGAGAACTCATTAATTCTAAGCCAAGTACGCCACCAATGCCTTTCAGGGTCAGTATGAGTTTTTTCATCATTTAAAAGGAAATGTATGCAATAAAAATGTCAGATATTCTGCATTAACACGACAGCACACAGCCCCCTCTCTCTCTACCCCGTCATGCCTTCAGGACAGAGATACCCTCTCTCATCCATATATAGTGGCATACTTGGGAAGTTCCATTCCTGGTAGATTAACTGGGAGAGGGAGATAATGTGAGATATCACAGAACCGGAAAATAACATCCTTTTCATAGCATCGGTGCTTATTTCTTTAGGTAAACCACCGCAGCAATAAAGTCGGATTCGTCCAATCGTCACCCCGGAGTACAACGACAGCTGTTTCCAGGGAAGACGGCTATCGGCCTGAGCTAATCAGAGACATCGGAGGAGAGCAGCCTTCATTCCTCGCCTCGGCTCACGCGACCCTTTAATCACAGTGACTAACCTCATTGCCAAAATCATGTCATCCCCAAAAAGGCGTTTACCAGAACAGCTCCTCGGCGTCCGTGTACAAGATCTAATTTGTTACCGACAACGACACGTAAAGCGGAGCGAAGGGGGGCTGCAGGAAGGGGGAGCCGCTCTGCAGCTCGGTTACAGACTGCCAGCCCCGTAACCCACACGCTCCTCCGCTCCGAGTTTGCAGAACCGACCCCGAGCGCCCCGTGGGGCGGGACAGGCGGCGGCGCTCCGTGGACCCCCCATCCCCCACCCCACCACCACCACTACCACTCCGACCCCCTCCCCGCGCCCGGGCTCACCGTGTGGGAGGCGTTGCTGGCCCTGAGCGGCGGCAATGCGAGGGGCGACGGCGGGCCGGTCCCAGCTCCTGCCCGGGAGACCCCGGCTCCGGCGCCCGGGGAAGACTGCAGCGGACGGCCGCTGTCCCCTGCCCTGCCTAAGGAGAGCAGAGGGGTGAGCGCGGAGGGCAGCGGCGGCCCCTCGCCGCCCCGTCCCGCTTCGAGCAGAAGCCATCGGAAGCCGATGGCCGCCGCGCTCGCAGCGACCGCCGGAATCCCCCCCCCCGCCTCTCCCCCCGGGGCCGCAGCATTGTTCCGACCCCGCGGCGCCCGGCCCGCTCCTTACCGGCCGGGTAGGCAGCGCCGGCGGCGGCGCTCGCTGAGGGTTTCTTGGTTAACATGGCCGCTGGAGAGGAGGGAGAGGAAAATGCATGTCAGGGCGGCTCTCCTCCGCTTCTCCTCGGCCTCTCTGGGCGGCGGCTGCCTCTCCTCGCCGATCAGCTACACCCAGCGCCCGACGCGTCCTCCGCCGCATCCCCCCGGCCCCGGGCCGGCCGGACACAGCCTCCCTCGGCCCGCCGTCTCCTCACGCCGCAGCCGCAGCAGCAGCAGCCGCGCCGCCGCCGCAGCCCCCGGCCCAAGCTCATCACCTCCCCCGCCCCCGCCCCGGTCGCCCCGGTCCCCTCGCGCGGAGGAGGGGGGCAGCAGAAGGCGGCCGGACAGGGCCCTCCTCCTCGGGCGGCGGAACGAGAACAAACAGCGCACCGAGGGGCAGTGCCCGCCCCGCCGGCCGCCTCCCCTCGCTCCGCTCCTCCCCGCCGACGCGGCCCCCCCCGCCCCCCGCGTCCCCGTGCGCTCCCCGCGCCCGCCCGCACTTCGCCTCGGTCCGCTCCCCGCGGGCGCCGAGTGGCGACGCGCCCGGCCACGCCGCCGCCCGGCAACCGCCCAACGGCCGCCCGCGGGGTTTGGGGGGGGGGGATGAGCCGTTGGTCACCCCCAGGTCACAGCCATCTTGGGGCCTGCCCTCAGGGGGTCACCGCCACAGCGGGAGGACGAAGGTGGCACCGCGGGCCGTGGGAGGGTCGGTGCGAGGGGATCGAAACTTCAACATGGCGGTGCCTTGGGAGAGCTTCGGGCGTCGGGCCGGAGCGGCCCGTGCCTCCATGCAGTGGGTGGGAGCGCGGTGGGGGCAGTTAGGGGCCCTGCTCTGCGCGCCGCGCGTGTGCCTCGCCGAGTACAATGCTTTGAATTCCTGGTTTGTCAGCTTGAACGTCACGAGTGCCAAAAATAGATAGCTGAACATTTGCTCAGCCCGGGACGGCGTCGAAATGAACTCTCCTGCCTACGCTCAACCCGCTTGGAAATCTGTACGGATCGCGTGTATTTTCCCTTCTGAAGCAGCCGGTGGGTCTGCGGGCCGACCTCCCTTCATCCCCTGCCGCGGGCAGACCTCCCTTCATCCCCTGCCGCAGAGAAAGGCAGACAAATAAATCTTCCCTTTCCCTGTGCCTGAGAAAAAAAGAACTCCATCCCTGCAGCCAGAGAGGAAGACTCGGCCTTTTCCAGTGCCACAGATAAATGTGTAAACAAAGACATTTCCTGTGCTGGTATAAAGAAATAAACACTTTCCTCAGCCCCTCCTGTTGCAGAGAGAAAACAATCCTACCTTTTCCCGCCCACACCCACCCAACCTTTTCCCTTCCCTGCAGCAGAAGACAAGCTTTGTTCCCCTCTATAACCCCCAGGTGTACCCAGACACCACAAATTTCCCTTCCCTTCACTGTCAGGGCCATAAATGCAGTTTTCTGGTGTCTCTTGGTGTTTTGCCATTGTCTTAACAAGCAGCACATCCACATCGAAAGTATCTAAATAACTTGCACCATCAGCGTTCTTTGGGAGATACCTTCCCCATTCAGGGAATGGCAGAGGAAAAGGTAACTTTTCTGGCTATCCTGAGGAGGGGAAGGAGAATAGCTTTGGTCACGTTCCAGCTAGATAAGAAAAACTAAAGTTGATGTCAGTCTCTTCAGAGGGCTTGCAGGATTTCTTACTTTGCCGTCTTAAAGGATGTGTGTTCTCTGACTATGAAGTCCCAGACAGCTTCATGTTCTGGGATTAGTTACACCTAAGCATCAAGATAAGAGGAAGCCTGCATCCTGTTTCAAACCCCTTCCAGCCAGATACACCACTCACAATTTGCCTTATATAGTTTGTTTGAGCAACCATCGACAGCTATCAAAAATTGGTGAAAAACTGTCTTAGTCTGTCGTGTAATTAACAACCTCTTGAGTCAGTGGGATTGCATTGCATTAGTACCTGTCCAGCTATTGTCTATCTAAAGCTATGTGCATGGTAAGCTTTCAGCATCAAGTCTTTAAGCTTTGGGCCTGCCTAGATGCCTCCCTCTACCTCTCTCTTCTCCCATCTGCAATCTGTCCTGCATCTGCTATCAAGGATTGTACTTCCTGATGGAGTCTGGAGGGAAACTCAGGAGGAGGGCAAAGCCCTTTTGATTCCCCCAAATGTAATACAAGAAGCTTCAATTATAAAGCCTCTTTCATGCAGGATTTAGGTTTATCAAGAGGAAGAACATGCTCATTTAATTGTAAAATACCTAGGCTGCAAATACCAATACCTTTAACAGCCTTCTGCAAAATCATAGGCACAGATCTGAAAAAGAAGGAAGGAAGGAAGGAAGGAAGGAAGGAAGGAAGGAAGGAAGGAAGGAAGGAAGGAAGGAAGGAAGGAAGGAAGGAAGGAAGGAAGGAAGGAAGGAAGGAAGGAAGGAAGGAAGGAAGGAAGGAAGGAAGGAAGGAAGGAAGGAAGGAAGGAAAGGAAGGAAGGAAGGAAAGGAAGGAAGGAAGGAAAGGAAGGAAGGAAGGAAAGGAAGGAAGGAAGGAAGGAAAGGAAGGAAGGAAGGAAAGGAAGGAAGGAAGGAAGGAAGGAAGGAAGGAAAGGAAGGAAGGAAGGAAAGGAAGGAAGGAAGGAAGGAAAGGAAGGAAGGAAGGAAGGAAGGAAGGAAGGAAGGGAGGGCAAGGCTAAATACTCAAAGGCAAAGATGAATTTTTTTCATTCCAAGTGTTATGCTCAGGAATCTGAAGTATGTCTCGCTGAGTGGCCACAAAACTTCTTTCTGTTTGATACTGGCCAACTGAACACATCGGCACTTTCCAGACCATTGCTATGTGTAGATGAGTTCAACAGACATTAGTTCCCAGGGCAGAAGCATTCAATAGACACCTGGCAGGAGAAAGTATACAGTGCTGAGAAGTCGGAGGGCAAAGTGAATCAGGGTTTTCTTGATCCATTTTCCTGCAACCTCAGCTTTTATCACCCAGGAGTGTGAGCTGATACCTAATGACAGAACATTAGTCTCCCCTTTCTTGGAAATAAATGTCCCGAGTATTGAGTGTCAGACTATGTGCAAGTGGCTTGTAAAGTAGTGTTGTCAAAGCACTTGTTTTTAAGAGAAATAATTTGAAAGTTGTTGTTTTTTTCCAGACAGGCACCTAAGCAGCCCTACAGCCCTAAGCCAGACTCAGGTTGTTCACCACAGTGGCCACCTAAAGAAGAGGAGGAAGGAGCTGGGCTGCAGGTGAGATCACAAAACTGCTCACTGCAAGGGAAAAGCAAGGAAGCATCTGTCCTGATGAAGCTTAGGATGGGCTGTTACAGGTATCGTCTTCCTGTGATGAGCTGTACAAAGAGTTCTAGGACAAAACTTAGCAACGCTCGGTAAAAATAAAATGGTTAAATCACAGCTATTGAATGAGAGAATTAAAATTCAGTTAAAAAAAAAAAGAAGAAAAGAAAAAAGAAAGAAAAGAACCAGAATAGTCTAGAACAAAACATCATATCTGTAAAATCTTATCCAACAGTATTCCTGCCCACATAGTACATTAAAATGCATTATTGAAGATAATACGCTAGTACAGTCAGAAGTACAGAGCATGCTGTGTTTCATGTGCTCTGCCTTGATTAAGGCTCTGCCTTGTGACCAAGAGATGCTAATTCCAAGCAAACTATAAAGGGTCAGCAAGGTCTATTTTGCCAGAGTGCCTTGGGACACAGCTCATCTCTAATTGTCCTATTAGTGCACTGTATCATAGAATCATAGAATCATAAAGGTCGGAAAAGACCACTAAGAGCATCTAATCCAGCTGTCAGCCTGTCACCACCATGCCCACTAAACCATGGCCTTCAGTACCACATCTATTTCCAGGTACAATGGCTCCATCACTTCTCTGGGCAGCCTGTTCCAATGCCTTACCACTCTTTCTGAGAATAATTTTTTCCTAATATGCAACCTGAACCTCCTAAGCATCACAGTGTATCTTCCCCCCTCCCTCCCCTTCCCCAGCCATGTCAATCTCTTTACTTCTCTAAGGTGGATGCTGGTTAGAGTTTAATTATATGGGGCTTTGGTATGTAGTAGGGTGGGAGAGTTTGGTCTGCCAGTCACCTGGCATCTTTGCTGCTGTGGTATTAGCAAATACTTGTGTGGTCAGCCACCAGGGAATTCCTGGCAGCCATGTGTATCCAAAGCTCAGATGACGACTTTGGGGGCTCCCACAGTGACGAATACAGCAGGTGCTCAGCACCTTGGTATGCTCTGACTGTTCTCACCTGGCACAGCTAACTATTTCGGTTGTAGATAAATGACAAGCACACTGAGCATATGCAAGGCTACTCAAAAATATGATGGGCATGGAGGAAGTGGGGAAAAAATATCCCGGTGTACAACTCAGAAAGTCTTGCCTCTTTTTTTTTCCCCCCACTTCCCTCATATTCTCATTTTAATCAGAATTTACATAAGAAGGAGAATCTGCACTCTCAGCTTCTTTTAAAATGTTTGAGAATCCAAGCCATTGAAATATGTATTATTTTCCCGTTGGTTTTTGTGAAGTAGGCCTTGCATGCTGAGCTTGAAATATTAAAACACTTAGGATGTGTCTCACCATCAAGATAGGTCCAAGTGTGTTCTCTCAGCCACTAATCTGTATTTTGAAAGGAAACCCTTCAGCCTAGCGAGTGGTTGCCTCAGAAGGGCCTGAACACAATCACCACCAGGGTCTCATTAATGTGTTGTGGATAATTTGGGTGTGAGCAGGGCTGAGTATACAACAATGCGGTCTTTCAGCAAATCAAGCTGAGCGCTGTATAGGCACTTGAGAACCAAAATACTGCAATCTACTCATGCAAGCAGTGCAGATGGGAAGCACACAGGTAGGGGTTCAGCCAGCACTCAGACTTGCACTTCACTGCATGGTACATCAGTAAGGTTTGCAACTCCTTCCTCTTTCTACCCTCTGCAGAAAAAAAACATTCCCAGCATCACCTGTGACTTAAAATACAATTGTATTTCAATACAATGATAACAAATAGGTTACATATTGAGCAAGAGTGCAGAGAATCACTGCCACAAGTCACTGTGTTAGTACATATTCATACTGACATGAGCATATATGAAGCGAAGCTGTCATGCTGGGTTCACATTTCTGTTGGCCTTTATTTTGGTGTACGTTCTGTCATGGCTAAGCTTTATTCTGTGCTCAGGGATTTGCTCTTTCTGCTATTTACAAACACGTAAGTCACTATATCTATTGCGGCACTAAAACAAGAAATGGTGTTTTACTGGTCAGTGAAGATACTCAGATCCTGTGAGTCTGCAAGCATATGGTAATTTTTTACTCTTACGCTAATACAGCTATTTTGCAGGAGATTATCTCACAATATATTTGTATTTTACTGCTGGTAAATTACACATTAAGGAAAATGTTTTCCCTTTTCCCCAGACCATGCCAAGGTTTCTAAGTGTCCGTATTATTTATTTTCTATATCCTTTCTGGATTCTTTTCATATTAATATTCATTAGAACATTAGACTTATTCCTTTGTGTAAACTCCAAGTATGCATAATGGGAGGAAAATGTTCCTGTTTTCCATTCTTGTATAGCCGAAGCAGTCCTGATGGAATCAGTGAAGTGGCATTAATACAAAACCAATCTTGGGGAAAAGCCTAACGGTGGCTGATTCTTTTTAGTCACTGACACACTCCTGTATGCACTCAGGAAAAAAGCAAACCTCTGCAACAAGAAAGGAAGGAAACACATGTGCCACTGGCTCTTCCTGTGTGGCCCCTTCCACCTCACCTGTGAAGCTCCTCCATTCCCCCAGCTACGCAAAGAAGGAAGATGTGAAAAACAACTTTCTCAAGTGTTGGTCTTTCCTGAAGGAGTCCTATGAAATAACTGTCACTGCAAGATTACTGTGCTGTTGATCATTAGGATTTCTACCGAACTATTCTGGAGATAAACTACAAGGTTATTAAACTCTGTGTCATTCTGTGAATTTGGTTTCCTTTCCTAACCACCCTGAAGATCAATACAGAAACTCAGTGTAATCCTTCGCATGTTTATCGTGGGCTGTTTCAAATGCATCTGTTCACACACAGGCTTAGTCCTGGCTGTTGAAACTCTGGTAACCTTTGTTCATGCAATTCCACATGTAAAACTGTAAGAGACTTACCATTAAAGGCTTTATGGCAGTCAGTTACTCTCCACAGCAGAGTTTTGTTGAAACTTAGACTTAATTCTATCAGATGCTGAGAGATTTCAGCTTTCTGGTGCCAGGGAGCCCAGTATCTAATAGGCTGCACTGAAATTGAGAAATTACATATCTCGCTCACTTGTGATAAAGCTTATTAATAGCACTAAATCACCACTCTACAAAAGTACAAAAATGAGACATAATTAAAAGATAATGGGCCAGAGGAACTCAGAATCAGAAAAAAAACACCACCCAGCTAAATTCTTTTCCTCACCTGGTCTTTCACTGGGCAGAGTATATTAATATTAAAAGGAAAATGAATCATTAAATTGATGTCCTGCGGCCTGAGTGTCATATTATTAACCAATATAATCTACTGTCAGGATTTACATGGTGATTTTTGTGTTAAACCACGAGCCACCTGCTGAAAAGCAAAATTAAGGCTACATGTTGGTAAAGAACTTTCTCGTTAAAATATAATCTGGGTTTGTTAGGGCAACAAGAAAAGAACCGACCTAATGTACTTAATTAAACCAAGCTCTCCTCAATCTGGGAGCTGAAGGTATCGGCTGTGAAGAGCTCTTCAGTTCCCCATTTCACAGGGTGCAAGCCCCATACTGACTCACTGTGGGAAAGCCAGACTACATCTGTTGAATGTGTGTAGTAAGAGAAGCTCTACCCATGCTTCCTAAGGATAGGATGCACCATAGTTACAATACTTTCATAATGAGCCTTAGAATTGCTCATAGAATCACATCTCAGCAATGTGAGAAGTATTTCAAGGGGTTGTGGTTTGAGTGGCTTTTGAGCAATGCTAAGGGATGTGCAAGCATATATTTACATTGAGGGGGGAAGTTCAGAGTGAACTCCCTAATAATCCCCACTGTACCTCACTATGAGTCCTTTAATCTGAAAATACCCTAAGCCACCTTGTCCCTCGTGTAGATTGCTGTGTGAATGCTTGGCGACTGAGTATTCAGGTGTGAAGATGGAGGGAAGTAAAACAGCAAATAAGTGATGTGAGAATGAAATGGAAGCTTTAACACTCTATTATCCTTTGTAATCTCCTTCCAACAGAATAAATACACACATTAACACACGAGCAGTTCACTATTGATTCAGAAATTTGTGATATGAAAACACTCTATAATTTGTAAAGTAATGAAGGAGAATTCCCATAGATGTTCTACAAATAGAGAAGAAGAAGGAGGAAGCCCAAGGGAACTCTTCTTTATGTGCGCTACTTTATGCATGAAATGAATCCCAGAGACTTCAAAAGGACCACTCAAAGAGTTCCACCTGTGATGAGGATTCAGGCTTTAAATTAGGGCACACATTATTTTCTTAGCTCTGATTTTAATTTGCAGAAAGGTAGGAGTTGCTAATTGTAGTTAAGTCCTTATAAACTGAGATTTAGTTACGTACAAAAATAGGTAATACCAGATACTTGGGGGTACACATCTAAATGTGACTAACTCATATAAGAAAATTATTGGGGCAGAAAGATAGGATCCTGTGTTCATTCCAGCACCTGGAAAACTATGCTGTAAGGAGATGTCAAAGCAAACAGACACAGCCACAAACGTCTGGAGTAGCCCTGATACGTCACCCTCCAAACTACACACGATAGTCAACTCAGGATTATCTCCTGGAGGTGTTACCTGCATATTCTTTCAATACAAATGTTGCTGTCATCACAGACTCCCCTTCTATACTGTAGACTAATGGCAAAATAACTAATTTGGGAAAGGTCAGTGCCGCTCTGTCCTTCAGCTCCTGAAGCTGTGCAACAAGCTACAAGCTACTGCATCTGCAGGTCTCACTGGGCCAGAGAGGCAGTGCATTACAGAACAGAAATTAAAGAAGAAGAAAAATCCTATTATCGTGGCATTACAGAGGGGAAGTTTTTAAAGGTTCTTCTTTGGAACATTACATGTGTAGCCTTTGTCAGGGTTTGGAACCAGAATGAGTATTTTCAAATAGATTTTAGCCTCAGTTTGGAAAGGCTGATGATCTATTTGTGCAAACAGAAAACACACGGTAAAACAGGCAATAAATACTTCAGAGAAAGGAAGTCAATATACAGGCAAAATGAAAGAAGATTCTGAAAGGCAACATAAAGAGGATGAAGCTGGAAAGCAAAGACATTATCATTTTTTATAAAGCTTCCTGGTAGTGCGACCTTTGTCTTTTTCTGTCTTCTCAGTGCTGTTTCCACTTATGCCGTCATGTGCTATGCCAACTTTTTGCTTATGACTTCTTATTGTTTGTTAGCTTTCTTAGCATTGTCTTTTGGCTAATGAGGAGGGTAAGGGTCAGCTGCAGCCCGTCTTGGGCTGGGGCTGTCCTTCTCTCAGCATATCGTGCCCCCATGGGGCAGCTTCTGTCCAGGAGTCAGTGTAGGTGAAGGCTGGAATCTTACTGTCTGTGGGGCATTCACTGGAGAAAGGAGAGCTGGAGGCATGAGAGGAGGTCTGGGCGTGACTGGTGGGCTTAAGTGTGCTGAGGAAAGCTTCAGGGTACTTTTGAGGGTGAAAATAGCTCACCATTCCTCAGTTTCTTGCCTGTGGGCTGTGTCTTACCCCTGCAGCTGCAGAATTTTTGCCTGAGGTCTTTGCCTCATGAAAGAAGCTGCAAAACAAGGAAACCTCGTGGAACGGGCATCCTGCAAGTGGCAGCATTTGGGTGAGAGATATGGGACCCTAACAGGTAAATTAAAGAAAAAAATAAATTTTCTAATAAGTTTACTTCTTGGAAGGTTATTTTTGTCATTTTTTTTTGTTCAATCCATATTTTATTTTATTCTATCTTCCATCAGTTTCTAGGTTCTCCCCATACTGCAGATCGATAGCCTTATGCAGTCAGCAATTGCAGGGGCACGTTTGTCCCGTATGCTTTGGTCCTCCTCTCCCACTGCTATGCCTTGTGTTGTCATGGAGGATTATAAAATCAGCAGCACCCTGGCAGCCAGGTTTTTGTGATTGCTCAGAAAGGCGTCACTGTGAGATAACCTGTATAGCAGGAAGTGCTCCGTTGTATGTTGACAAAAATTCAGAGCTTGCGAATGTAACGGCACCTCAGAATGGCATGATCAAAAAAATGAATTCCTTAACTACCACACACATAAAGATTCATCCAAGCAGCCAAAAGACGTCATGTGTACTGAAAAGAAATGTGTATCTTCTTCTTCAGGGAGTTCTAATGGCGTGCCAGACCGGTGACTGTAGCTAAAATGCAGTTTCAGGGATATGTGCTAAATGGTCTGTTTCTTAGAGGTAACGCAGGGCACGTGTGATGGGAGGTTACAGCACAGGTCTAACTAAGACATCTTCAGTAAATGGGAAAGCGCCAGTGAACAGAACAGAAAGACAATATGTGTTGCCAAAAACACAGTTAAAGCAATTGTTTTTCATAGGAAATGCTCCTCTCAGGCATTTTAGTGAAGCAATTCAATACAAATATATGCTGCTCTCTCTCTCTCTTTTTTTCCTTTCTGAAATAAAAATCTCTATTAGCAAAATGCCAGAACCACAGGAAGCAAACTAGAGGGCCAGAGGCACAGGAGCTGAATGAGTACAGAGCACAATCCTTCCAAGGATAGCTGATTTGTGTTTCTTTTCTACGGATATCATTTTCCTCTTTTGGCTTCTAGCCAAAGTCATAGTCACTACTTCCAAGACTTTGAGTGGGAAGTCCACGCTTCTCCCCAGCTTTTCCCAAATCCTGAAAGAACACAAAATATTTTGGTCTATTCTCCGGTGTCTTGTCATGGCATCCATTTCAGAAGGGCTTTCTCTTTTCAAGCTGAAAGTTGGAGGGCAAAGAAGTACGTACAGATGAAAATCATTTCTTCGTACGTGAATGTATTTATTTTTAAATGGGAAGGTAAATGATCTTATGTATCAAACATATCAAACATATCAGCTCCTTGAGAAGATGTATTCTGAGCAAATATTCATATACCATAGAATCAAGTGTGCTGTAAGGGCAGTAGTTGAACATAACAGATCGATCCCACATGCTCACTGCTAGGGAGCTCAAAGCGGTGGAGAGGAACCAGTTTGACAAGAAGACCATTCACAGTGGTTGTGATGTTGGTAGGTGTTAAGTAAAGCTTGGGGGGAAAAGACATGGCACCTGACTGCTTCATGTCTTTCATAGAGAAAGCTGAGAACGCTTACAAGTTTGCTACACAGAGTAGCGTGGAGAGATAAATAAACTTCCTTCATTTATTTTGACGTATCCTCATGAAAATTTGAACATTTTCTTTGCTACTGTGGAGAAAAAATCCTCAAAAATCTACATGAAAGGGTAACTGGAAGATAACAGAATATCTCAGCCATGAAGCATGGCCATCTGTGAACACACCTCCAGTTGAGCAGAAACGTTTGCTTGAGAAAGATGAAAACCTTCACCTCAAGCAATTGAGTCTCCCACAAGGAGGCCTTTTCACTTCCCATCTTCCCCAAGCACCGTGATGTGAACTCTTTGAAATGACAGTGGTAGCAAAGTAATAAAGAATTGGTAGAGCAGCCTGGGCAGACAGCATACCCTGGGGACATGGCTGTAGTTCCAGCAGCTGTGAGGAAGACATCAGCTTACAAAATAGCACTCAATGCAGCACCTCTGCAGGATCAGCACATGGAAAGAGATAGGGATAACTTGCAAAAATCCAGCCATCTACAATCAATGAAGTGATTTGTGTAAATTCTTACATCAGTTGCAGAAATAACACTTGTATAGCTGAGTGCTTAGAACAAAACTGCATTAGTCATTAATCTACAGGCATAAAGCAGTAGAAACAGGTACCTCACTAACCTGGACATTATGTGCTTGTTCTCACGTGTTGCCCTCTCTTCTGATTATGATGTATTTTAATGACAGGGTAACACTGAGGTCCAGCTTTCTTTAAGAGCAGGTTTCGAATATGACAGCTTCTAAAAGTAGATTGTTTTAGACACCTCTTTGCCTCGCTCTAAATGTAAATCATCCTTGCAGTATGCTTGTCAACTTAGACCAGAAAAGTCATACAAGGGTTGCTTGGTTTTTGTCTTTTTTCCACCTAGATATAAACAAACCTTGTAGAACCCTGAAAAACAGCAAGACTTCTGTCATCTTCAGTAGAGAGAAAGCAACAGGAGCACTATGCTTAAGCTCTTGTTTCTCACACGGATCACAAAATGGCAAGACTGCCATTTTCATCGCCTGGATAGACTTTGACTGTAATTTCCATTTTGATACAGGTCCTGGGGATGTTGATGGAACATCCCGGTGCTGCTTTGCTCATAGCAGAAGAAGGACCTGAGACGAGGGTGCCTTGGAAGTACCAGACATTATGGTAAACCCAGCATGCATCACATCCTGAGTGGAATACTCAGTGTCTGCATAATCCTGGTAGATCTTTCCACAAACGGGCTCTTCATTCAGCTTTAATTAGGAAATTCAATGTTGTTTCGCCGCTCCCAGCAAAATAATGCAAGATCAGAATTACCTTCTAAAATTCACTTCTTTAGCGTCTGCTTTAAATCAGTGATGTGATGTCCACTATCACTGGCCTATGGCAAATTTAGCCCGTTCTTGCAAAAAATTTAGTGTTGCATCTTTAAGGGTTGCACATTTCCTTTGAGACTGACACTAATTTCTGCAGTGCCCTGGGCAAGAATAACATGAGCTCTGCAAACCTCCATGGGGCTCCTTTCTCTGCGGTGCTGTGCAGAGAGCATCTTCGCACATCCATCACAAGCCCTAACCTTTCCTTCTGCCCTCAGCTGCCTGTGACTTTGCCCCCTCAGGCTGTGATTGCCCCTTCTTTTCATTCTTGAGGTTTTGCAGCCTTTGATGCTGTTACAAACAGTGCTGGAAGCCAGGAGAAGGGGAAGGATGTGGTAAAGAAAAGGATATGATGAGATTGAGAAGGAAAGTAGGGAATTCAGTGTTTGCCGTGGCCTGTCAGCAGCAAGTCAGGGCACAGTGTGGACAGGGAACTGAGGGCTGATGTGGTAGATGGATATGCTTGTGGAATAGCTGGATATGCTGGGAACAGGGAGCTCTTTGTGGGTAAACCGACTGCTTACTACTGTTAAGATTTCTTACTCAGTTTAGTAGTACCAAGGAAGCTTTGTCAGCTCCTGCAGACTTTTTCAGAACATATGGAGTACCCTTTTCATATGCGATATCAAAGAATCTGCCAGGCACAAACAGCTTCAAAAAGCAGTGATGACCTTGACTGCACAAGAATGGATTGATATCATAAATACTACAGAATGTGAGAACTGCCCTGGGAGACTCATTCTCACTTCTGAGGTGAAGGGAATGAACTATGTGGATCTCTGGGAATCTCCAGTCACACACGAATGACACACAAAGTTGACAGCTCTGCTTGGTAAGTCACATCTCCCTGTAGGTTTTGTGTTTCTATCCAATCTGTCAAAAAGACACAAATTCACACATATCGAACAAGATGGGAAAGGAGAAACATATATAGCTGCAGACGAGAATTAGTCAAGGCTGCACAACCTCTGATCTCCTCTGTTACTGTTTCATTCACCTTGCTAGTTCACCTAATCAGTGCTCTTACTTCAGTCTTGTACAGTGTTTGAAGATCAGCTGTGATATCCTCAGTGTAACCAATCTATCAGCTGGATCTAGATTACCCATTCTATTTTCAGCCTGCAGGCATTTTTTTCTGTTAGACAGTTGAAGAGCAGCTTCCAAATCTAGCCACCTCTTCACTGTTCAGTGTTCACCTTGCAAAGCTGCATCTCAATTGCAAGCCAGAGAAAAGGATATGAGAAAAATGCCGCTATTGTCAGAAGAGGAGACAACCACAGAAGTGGGTCAAGAGCATATTCCACAGCAGAAGCTCAAAATCTCAGAAATGGGTCAAAATGTAAATTATCCCAGAGCTCCCAGCATCTACCTGGACAAGCACCTATCCATTGGCACTCTGACTTCAAAGCTGTTTCAATGAGCAGGTTCATAGATATTAAGTTCAGACAGTTCTGTGGTGATCACACTGGCTGAAGTCTTGTGTAATACACACCTTAGGACTCAGTAATAAATAAATGTTTCTTTAAACCCCAACCAGTGATTGCAATGGAGCATATCTTAAAGAAAAAAATCAGTCTCATTTGCAATGGGAAGTATTCATCATCAGCTCTGTGTTGTATGTCAGCAGCTTTCCCCATTGCTACACACTATGACATTATTTCTGGTCTCAATTTGTCTAGCTTCAGCTTCCAGCAACTAGTTGTCATCTGAAGGTTCTCGTGCCTGATTTGGTTGCCCTCTGTTACCAAATTGCAGCTTCCCACATAGATAAGCAAAGGCCTTGGGCTCCCCAGCATACCTGCTGGAAATCATTTACGTGTGGTCAGTACACAGAAAGTAAGATTTACGATGTATAAATTCAATAAAAATAATAAATATCTCAATATTAATTAATACAACATTGCAGAATACGTGTTTATTTTTGTTGGCTGATTTTTCTTTGTTTTTCAGAATGAACATTAACTGTTCTTGCTTCTGGAGAACACTTTGTCACATTTTGCCCGCTGCTTGCAAATTGTATTGTGATTGCTGCTGGGTAGAACAACCTCTGCATCAATTGCAAAGATCAAGCTGTGGTGATTATTGAGAAAAACGACGCATGCAAAAAAAGTTATGCAAAAAACACCAACCAAGGCACCTTATTGAATCCGCCTGACTGCTGCCTTATTTTCCACTGTCCATAGCAGAAAATAAATATGGAACTCAGAAATTAAGAGTACATACATAAATCTTGCCTCCCAGAGCTATTAGCCATTTATTTCTGAACATAATCTGATTTATTTTTATAACTCTTACCTTGATTTCAAATGAAATGTATGATATTGCAACTAATTTCATCCTGGTCTCACAGCTAATCTACACTGCCTTTATACGCAACGTGATTTAGCTGCAGAGGATTGTTTTGTTCCAATAAAGTTATGGTAAAACTGATGATAATATTCTGTGTATTACACCACAGTGTTTCCCCTGAAACATGGGACCAAATGTTTCCATTCGGTTCTTCTCATGTGTCATGTCTGCTCCTGTTTCATTTTACTTCATCAGAGATTCTCTAGTTCAAAATGGCACCAGAGGTTTTAGGTGTTGTATTAAAACACAGCCAACTGAGACAAGAAACACTTTGCTGCCTCTGTCAGAGACCAAAAGTGCTACAGAACCTAGAAGGTGGGGCAAAGCCAGGCTCAGCAAGATTATTCATGTGACTGCCAATGGAACTGTATCTGTCCAAGTGCCTTTGTATTCCTTTGGATGAAATGAGTCATGCTCAGGTAAACGGTACTTACTAGGATGGAATCGACTTCTTTTGTTCTTGATTATTCCAAAACACTTCTGACAGCACAACAGTAAATTCAAAAGGGAGTAAATTCAATTTTTTGATGTTCAGGGCAGAACACTGACAAAGACATAAGTTTCATTTTGCTCAGGTTGGAGGTTAGATGAATTTTTCTTTAAGTCACTGTTTACCTGACCAGTGAAATAAAGTCTATGTTTACACAAGACCAAGTATCAGTTTAATATATATTTTGTGGGATATTTAATGTTTCACAGCCACACTTCAAAGCTATTGGGAGTAAAGCCCTATAAATATGTAATGTAGGTAAGGCAACTGCACATCACTGGGCGATGCATGTTGAGAAAATTCCAGACAGAGGAAAGAAAACCTTTCTGAATGCAGGGCCTGTCATAATACAAGCCAAGACACTTTTAAATAGGACTATACATACGTATATATACATATATGTATAAATCCATATATGTATAAATATATGTAAAAAGAGATTGATGCCAACATTGCCTGCCAGCATTGCCAGACAAGGTACGCTGAGGCCACTTCACAGGACTTCACATGAGTGTGGCGCTGAGGAGGAACCTTAGAAAGGCTATAATCATTATTTATGACCTTTTTGAGACCCCTCATCACTGCCAGGAGAGAGATGAATATAAATGAGAATGAGGCTGCAAGTGCCCACAGGCAAACTAGGGAAACATGAATGGAAATAAGGTACGTGGAGAAGAGAATCTAATGTGCCTAATACAGAAATTACAAATGCATTTCACAGCAGGTAGCTACGAATTAATAACATGATATTGGCTATTCGGTTGCGTTATCCTGACATAACAGGGAAATAAGGGAATATAACAGCATGCCCTGTTTGCTCAGGTTTTTCTCTTCATATACATCAATGGGACAGGCATCAGCAGAGCCCCAGGTGCAGACAGGTCCCACCAGCTGTGAGACTCCCTGCTGGAGCTTGTCTCACCTTAGGGCACAGGTGACAGCAGGAGTAGAGCACGATTCATGCTAACACTTCAAAAAGGGTTCTTGTCACTCAACAGGAAGATCCAGAAGTCTCTAAGTGAATCACTTCCATGTTCTCAGAGGATCTGAGTGTTTCAGATTGAGCCAGGCCAAGTAGTGGCCTGGCAGGCTTGGCAGGGGAGGACTAGGGGAGGCCCAGTCATCATGGGGCTCCAGCAGCACTCTGGCAGATGGTCATAGTATATCTGGGGCTGTGCTACCAAGGCACGGACCAAAATATAGTCAGGAACTGTAGTCTTTAAGTACACAGCTTGAAAAGCCTTCATTTATGACAGTGCATTTGCCAGAGTTTCCATATGATTGCCTCCAAATAGAAACCTCAATCTGAGGGCTCACCAAGGCAGCCATCCTTGTTGTCCATGGGCACAAAGAATTTACTTGTCTGCTATTACTTTCCTCAGTGGTGTGTAGCAGTTTCTTCTCCAGTGCACTTGGCAGTGGGCTCTGACATCTGGTATTCAGGTAAAAATATGTTCTGCACTTATGACATTTTGCTTGTTTGGGCTGTATAGGAAGACCAGAAGTTCTGCCTAGTGAAAGCTTTGGTCCAGCACACCCACAAATAAAACAGTTATCTACTAGAAGCAGTAGATACAGTGTGCCCCCAAATTAGAGATGCATAACTTACACATCAGACTCTTCAAAATGCAGAGGATCTCAAGGTCACACTAACAGTGGGAGTGACTACCAAGGAAATCACATCCATTTTGTATATTATTAAATTTCTTCAATAACTATGAACTAATCAAATAATAAAATCTGTCTCAGGAAGCTATTGCAGACATGTATGCATAAATGATGGTTGAGTTTCAGGTTATGGCTACCATATTTCAAGGCAGATTTCTTCTCAAAAGTGCAGACTGTGGAATTTCTTTCTCGTGGATCTTCTCACGCCAAAGTCTGTCAAGTTGAACAAAGTGGTACATCTCCAGGCACAAACAAAACTGACTGAGGAGCGATACTAGATTTGTCAGTGGAAAGAACCTATTTGGATCACAAGTGAACTCAGCTGTATAATGCAAAAATATTTGGCACTGCTCTTTATGAAGTGTGAAGGGTGTAAGCCGCTAAAAACTCAGCCTTGTGATTTTATGCAGCCCCTTTCTAGGAATGATCACAATTACAGGCTGTGGCGAATATCATATTGTAATTCTTCTGCAGGAAATCATTTTGTTTTGATTGTTTCTGGGTTGCTGAACAACACTGCAAAATTCAGTCTGGAGGATATCCTGTATCTTCCTGATACATAAGGGAAGCTGGAAGTGGTAGTCCTCTCTGCTAACACTAGCTATCTTCAAGTTCCCGTCTCAGCAGAAATTAGCCTTCTATTCTTCTTCCCTTGTCGAGAAAGAAACATTGGCATCTCTAAAATAGCTCTCTGGAAAGACTGTTCTTTGCAGATATCTCCAGAGTTTCACTAGGCTACAGACAGGTAACTCCCCTCGGAGCAATCTAACTGTACCACTCCCCTGGCTAAGAGTCAGCTCAGAGCATGATGAACCAGGAAATTTCTAACAGCGGTCTGAAGGAGAAGGCCGATTTATTTTTGTTTTGACAGGAATATCTTCCTTCTCGTGCATCGTGGATGACACAAAATAGACTGTCTGCAAATCAAAAACATTTCCAAATATAGCTTTGCTCTTGGCTGAGAGGTTGCTTGTGACACTAGACAACGGCATGGCTTCCAGCACCATTGGGACAACAGAATGAAATGTCTGCTGGCTGAAAAGTTCCTTGCAGGATTAACTCTCCAAGATCAGAACAAATTGAGCAGCCCTTTTTCTAGGACAAAACAGTTCGTAGTGTGCAGCCTTGATCAAACTGTATGTTTTTAAATTAATGACATATTTTCAGTCAGCTTGGGAGTTAGATCTCAGTGTCTATTTAGCTGGAGATATATATATATATTTCAGTGAAGCTGCCAGTTTGGTCATTACCCCTTCATTCATGAGTCAGCAGTGCTCTGTTCAAACTTTAACTTGTTTTTGCACATGAAGCCTCTGCCAAAGTTTCTGAGGATTGTTATATCTCTCACCCTTGTTTTTCAGGCTGGGCATATTGCATCTAAAGTTTGAGGCACATTTTCTGGGACAAGTTATCTGGGACATTTTGTTTCACTTAGTTTTCTGGTCTTACCATCTTTATGAGATGTTGTGTAAAGACTTGTCACAGCTTTGTGCACATAAGAATAAAGCTATCAGCCATCTCCCTGTTATTACATTTGTAAAAGACAATTCTGCAGGCTGCTCAGCTTGAGCTCAATATTTAAATGTGCTCCTATTGTAGGCAGCTATAAGCATTCATCACTTTCGTGCACTGCTTCCATGCGCAGAGCTGTTACTGCTTCAGAGCAGCTGGTCATGCATGATTATAAGCAGATACAGTTCTACTTTCATCGTGTCTTCAATCTTGATGTATCTGTCCTCTGCTGAAAATGAGTAACGTGGCTTCATGACAATTCGAGTGTCATCACACTGTGTTAACAAGGGCTTTGTATCAGCATTAGGAAGAAATGTGTTGACACCCTGTTTACAGCCATCCTCTGTGGACGTCAATAACTGATTATCCTTTCACTCACACCTATTTTACTTTGATGCAATTGCCCAGATTTTACAGGCACTTCTCTTTGGTAGACATCTAAGAAGCAAATCCGATTCAGAATTTGCCAGATCTGCCTATTCAGGGACCGCATATTCATTTAAGATCTCAGACTTGAAGAGTGCTTTTATTTGCTCTGTGCACAGTTGTTTTAAATGTACAAATATAAGCATAATCGTGTGTTTTCAAATGTAAAAACAAAACAAAACACAACAACCAAAACTTCTTTGGGTTTACAGGTATAACCACAACTCATAAGCTTAATAGTCATGTGAGCTGTTGCTTTTTCATTCCTGAGTGCTTAGAGTTAGCAGTTTGGCCTGCTGCGGACTAGTGGTTTGGCTTTCAGGCTCTTGGTATATCAGTTCTAGATTGAGACTTAAGATAAATTTCTTTCTTTCCCTTGTTTTATTTTTATGGATGGATTTATCGCATCTGGAAATAAACAGCAAAAATATAACCTCTATGAAATCATGCCAGCATTTCCCCTGTTCCTCTGCTGTCACTTCTTTCACAATCTCTGGCTTCGAAACTTCAGCATCTGTCAAGACATCCCCACCACTCATTAACCACCTGCTTATGTTATGGCTTCTGACTTGCCACTTCATCCCAGACAGGTGACACCTAACTGCCCTCAGTACCACTCCTACTCCAGCTTTTGGGGCTTCTGTCTTTCTTCTTGTAGATATTGTGTTCTCCAGCCACAGACATCTCTGACTTCACTGCTGTAAGGGTCCTTCTCTCTCTCTCATGTTGATTTTCCACATTCTCTCTGCTCTTATCACACCTTTACTCCCTCATCTCTCATCACGTTGGTTTCTCAGTGCATTTTTTCCTTCTTTCTTCACCACAGCCATCCAAGTCAGTGCCGTATTACGGCCCTGGAGAGAAACCTACAATGCTTCCCAATCATCCACTTTTTCCTACAGGGTTCACATGGTTCTTTAAAAAATAATAAATCGGGGAGGAGAGAAGGGTGAGCAGCTGTAATCTCCAGGAGTGCACCGGCCTCATTTCTTTCTCCTCACTGTCATATTTTTATTATCCTCGTCTGACTCATACAAACCACGCGTGTTAATATCATCTTCCTTGCACATCTTGCCAAACCCCATCAGCCCTCAGGATGATCCCTGCTTGGGATTTCCCTCTCATTTCAGTATGGTAGAACTCCCACATGTTTCAGCGTGCCTGTTCCCTCTCCTGTCCCTTGCACAGTAAGAAGGAAACAATGCCCATCAGCTTCTTCCCTGGGCCAAAATAAGCTACATGACCACGTGAGTGAGGAACTTGCAGGGCTCCTGCTGCAGCCTCCCTCCTGCTGCTTCCCCCTGCCAGCTGCTCAGCCAGCACCCAGCTTGGGTGTCTGTGCCCACTGCAGCTCAGGCACACAGACACACATTCACAGATGTGCATATATGTAGTTACACGTGTGTGTTTTACATCCTCGAGTTCATATGCATGTGTATACGTACACAGTCTCGCATGGAAACAGCTGAAGTCACGCTTCTCTCATTTGCCTCCATGAGGCATGCGAGCATACTTGTTTGAAGTGCTGGCAGGACACACCAGTTTAATCTGCCTGTGCCAAATCTCTGCTGGAGGAAAACTGCACTTTTGCATGTGAGTGTGTATGTTTGCATTGTACAGACTTGGCTGCAGCTGTTTTTTTCCAAGCACTTTTCACGTCATCCCTCTCCCTCTCTCAGTTCTGAGGCAAGGTTTGGCTTTCCATACCTGTGGGCAGCCCAGCGAGGCTCCAAACCCCACTGGTGCTGCCAAAACATGTTTTACTAATAAAAAATTCCTAAACATATGAACTTCAAGCGAAAAACATGCTTGTATCTTCTAGGGTCCCAGGTTTTTCAGAACACTCACTATGCAGTGGAGAAAGCCCAGCTGTATATATTACAAGCGTGTTGAAGGCAGCTTTAAAATTGTCATGCCTTGGCTAACTTGCTGCAGTTTTTCACAGGCACTGCTGTGCTGTGGGAAAGACAGAGGGACTCAGATGAGCATTTATTTGTGCAGGAGGCTGGGTGTTTCTCAGCAGCTCTGGCCTTTAGGCTGCTCCTTCACAAGCTTGACTCCTCGCCTGAGGCTGCCAAGGGGTGAGCCTCCTCCTCTTGCTTTTCTCTGTTCTCTCTCCCACATCTCCACAAGCCCATGGAGAAGCTCCACCCCTCCATTCTCGTGCTTCTTAATGCAACTATAAACAGTACTTCAGACTCTGCCAAACCAAGTTATCTGCATGGGTCATTTCAACACAACTTTTGTGCCAATCCCATTTTAACTCAGCCTGAATACTGGCAGCAACACTTTGCTTTCAATGGATAGCAGGAATGCTGCCCAGAAAGAATCTACTATTTCAGAAACAAGAAATGACTTAATGTTAGAAGGCTGATCTGTGAAGAGATGACTGCTCTGAGGAAACACTTTGTGTTTTTCCCTTGGCCGCAAAAACATGAGACTTGTCTCCACTGGATCTTAATCCAAAAGCATCAAGGTTTCCATACAAACTCCTCTATATAGAAACAGATGATATCACAGTCACTATCACCTTTCACTTTGAAATCCCAAGACAGATTCAAACTTGCCTAAAATATCTTATTTGAACCTATCAAAACCAGAAGAAGAAATGAAATGAATTGGACTGCCCTAGTTAATAAATCCATTTCTGTTACTACCAAAGCAGCCCTGACATCAGACAGGACACTCCCTTTTGGCAATGACAGTTTATATGCTTGACATCTGAGTCTTAGTTTTGCTCTCTCAACATGGCAACAGGCAGCTGTATCCCTGACTTCCAAACAAGCCCATACACTGAATGGTGGGCCAGCACTGAGATGCTCCATAGTTCTACTCTTCTCTCCTTCTCTCCTTACCTGCTCTTGTTTGTCAGCACAGTTTTCCTTTTGCAGCTGGCATCTCTATTCTAAGTGAGCTGCCAGCCAGGACTGCCCATTTGTCTGGCTGTCCCTACAAAGGTCCCTGTGCCTTCTGTTACAGATGGCTCTCATTTAATATCCAGTTCACTGTTGTAAATAATTAAAAGAGAATCCATTTACAGAAATCAACAATAGTTCTGATCACCTTTTGATCAAAGCTTTTATAGGTTTTGAAATAACTAGGAGTCACACCATGTGCCTATAGTCAATGTATACAACTCCTTATCCTTTGCCATTTCTCTGCCTGCTCCACCTTTGTCACATACTCCCCTTCTTCACAGTTATTTACAAGCCCCAGAAGATGAGAAAACCAGCTCAGTTTCCTGTGTGGGTACTATCTGAAGTGAGGGATCCTGGTTAGGATCAAGGCTTTTGCTCATACTGTTCTGTAAGTCAGATAAAGCACTACTGTTGGTAGTGAAGAGCATGGTATCGGAGTGAGGCAGCGATGACACCTGGATGGAATTCGGGTGCTTCTGCTCTCAAGCATGAACAACCTCAAGGTACCAGACAATTGCAAGGTAATCATATACAATCATGAAAGGAAATGACAGAACTCTAATGACACAGTCTTTCCAGGAATGTTTATGGAATGGAGGACTCAGAGGTCTAAGACAGCCCATAGCCAGAAGTGTGGTGGACAGGAAAGCGCTGCATGTCCTCCATGGAAAATTCTTGCCATGGGGAAGGTCAAGCAGAGGCAATGTACACAGATCTTCAGTGACAAAGAAAAAGGATTAATTACTGTGGTTGTCCATTTGGATATTTTCAGGGCTTTATACCTGAGGTAGATTTCATTGTTGGACTTGACAGGCTACTTCCAATAGAGGCTGCCAGCATGACCTCTTTTGATCCCATTGTATGGCTATTCTACACTCCATGAACTCTTGAAGTGCCATGTAGGCAAACAAGAAGTAGAGGAGCCTCAGCTGTAAAGTGTAGCTTTAGGACATCTATCTGAGGATAGCAGTTGAAATAACATAGCTCTACTTCAGTGATGATCTACTGGGAAGTGGGGCACTGTGCACACTGGAGGGCTGAGCATTAGACTGCTGGGTTACAGCGCTGACATTTCAGCTGTACTCCTGAAGAGGGTAAAATGTAAGTAAGATTAAAAGAGTTCACTCATTAAAATGACTGATGCAATTAACACCTGCATCAAAATACAAAAACTCTTGTTGGAAAAGGAAAAAGAGGTTAGATAGTTAACTGTGTGAAGTAGATGTGTTCTGATTGGCTGCTCCTGAGGAAATCCACCAGAGCATCCTGAGGGAGCTGGCCAAGATGACACTGAAGCTGTTTTTGATTGATATGAAAGAACTGTGGTAGAGCAGTGAGTGAGCTTCCGTGGGGCCAAGAAAGGGTGAGCCTGCCCCCTACTCAGTGTGGACCGTAAGTCACTGAATTATCAAGCCAGAAAAATGAACAATCAGACTATTTGTGGCCATCTCAAAGAGCCCAAAGCGGTGAGTAACAGCTGAGGTGGCTTGGAGAAAATCTGATCTCATCCAGCACAAACAGCCTTGTTTCACATGACAAGAAGTGGTCAGATTACTGCCATTTCTCAGGTTGCTGTTGTTGTAAGGGACATATGCTTGAGCTACCCCATTTGCAACGCGAGTCTATTTCTACAAGGAAAGGTATTCATTGATATACTTTCTTTCACAATTTGTAGGAGGTAAAAGGCACTCAGAGAACAGCTGTTTGGGGATTTTTTCTTTTTAATTTAGAGAACAGGATATTTCCATTCGTTGCAGCAAAGAGAAGAATAACCTGATCTCCACATGTAGTATTAAAAAAGATAAGAATAGGTGTGACAGAACTCTTAATCTACAACAAAAAAGGCCAGGCTGCATGGTATAAAACTGTTTGATCTTAAAGGCAATCTAGAGTTGGACTGTGCAATTGCCATCTTAAAGAAGCGATGAGACAAATACCTGCTGGGAGACACACTTATTCATGATGCTTTTTCCCTTGTTTTCTATGCTTTTCTGTATTTCAGAAAGGCTCATGACCTCTTCTAACAGTGGTGAAACAAGCAGGACACTTTCCATCTGAGGACTGAGTTGAGCTGCAGTTTAGGGAAGTCTAATTACTGAAACAGGATTCACAGGCAATATTTCCTGTCCGTCCTTCCTAGATTCATCTCTTAGCCCCAGCCAGTTCAGCTTCTCAGGCTTTTTCTTCCATGTCTAAACCTGGACAGCCTCATGCCATGCAGCACACGGCATTTAGGGTTGTTCTATGTTGCTTGGGTTGCCATAAATAAGGCTGAAGGAAGAGAGCATTCAGCGTGGTATAATGCCTGGGGAATGCAGCACAATGCCAGATAAGCACCAATCTCTCTGGATGCACTGGTAGACTCTGTGCCCACTCAGCAAACTCTGCCTGAGGAAGATGTCCCTGCCTGCTGTACTGGTGCTGCTGGCAGGGCAGGGCTACTGGCTGGGAGCCCTGTGCTCTCACCACACACTTTCAGCAGCCCTGTGCTCTCACCACACACTTTCAGCATCAGCTTCTTCCAGGCATTATGTTGTGCCAACACAGCTAATGAAAAACCTGTCTCGTAAAGAATATTTCCAAGACAGCTGTAGAGACTGAGAAAGCAATTTGTTTATTCTGATACTGATTTTCCCTATTATTATGAACTACTTTCCTCTCCACCAAGGTTAGTGTATCGTTTTCTGCAGAACAGGATCAGCTGAAGGCTGGAACACAGGCAGGGAATGACACGATTCTCTGGGGGCAACCCTAACAGACAAAGGTGTGGTAGAGCAAGAACTTGACCTTTTGCATCTATCTTCTCATTTTGTTGGGTAGATTTTTTGTGAAATCAAATCCACCTTGCAGGATTAGTTGGAAGCAGCCTCTGAAGATGAAGTAGTTGAGCATCTCACAGCAAATTCCATCTGAGAGCCATTCAACTTCTTTCCTACTAATTTCATGTGGAAATCAGATTGTAAAACAGGTAATCCATTTAAAATTAGTCTTTTCAGACTGGTCTTCCAGCAGAAAAAAGTGAAAGCAACTGTAATCCACGGGACCAGCAAAGATTCCGGTGGAGCCTATTGGAATTTCCATTAAGGAGATGGCAACTGTCCTGAATTAGCAGTCCTTGTCTTTGGCAGGGAGAAGCTCATTTTACAGGTACAACCCTATCAATTACCAAACAGATCATTTGAAAAGAGAGGTTAGTGGCTAGCATTTAGGTGAGAAGCGGTGCTAAGTAAGCTGGATAGAAGTGCTTTACAGAAGGGAAATGGAAAACACAGAACAGACTGTGCCAAGGGGGAAACCTGAAACAAGCAGCTGTAATCAGCAGCAGACAGAAATAATGACTTGTAGAGAGGTGGGAGATGCCAACAAGAACATTAAGTTTCCATTGCTTTAAGTGTACCTGCTTAAGGGCAGCCTCAGAAATCCCTTCTGGCCCTTCCACACTCCTAGGTAACAGAATTTCCCCCTCTGAACTCATTCACTGGCTTGGAGACCTTTCTTTTCTTCTTGCCTTCTGTCTTTCCAAACGTTTTAGGAAGGTTTCCCTGATGGGTACTCACACTATTGGTGCTGTGTGTGTTCTCTATAAGGAATACCAGAGTGCGAACAGCTGCATCTACTCATGGTATTCTCTGCTCTTCAGGCCTTCTGCTGATGACCTCTGCAGTACATGTGTTGAAATCTAAAGTATTTATACATCGGGGTGACACTGTTCTTCTAATTAGTGCAAATGATGTTCCATGTCTTTCATATCATCTCCTCTGAGACAGCATATGTGATCAGCTGTAGTAATAAATTTGCTCTCTCTCTCCCCTCTTCATTCTCTCCCTCCTTCTGCTATGCTTAAAGCTGGCTTTATTCTTGCCTGAAAACCCTTCCATTTAGCACTGTCACATTTGCTGAGTATCTCAGAGTAAAACTTGATCATGTTCTCCCCAGGGAACTGAGTAAATGTATTCATAATAGGAGCATTGCTGAAGCACAAGGAATAGTACAGTACCCACAACTGTTAAATTTGAAGCCATGCTGTTGAGTTTATTTAGGATCCCTCATCTCAGATGTTGTTCCTCCAAGCAATCTGTATGGCACTGGGCAAAGCTGGTCGGAAATAAAAGAAACAGAAGTAGCTGCATTAAGGCTTGTACTCTGGCAGGAGCTCAGAGCCCGGCACTGGTTTGGTGTTCCATGCACTGGAGCTGGAGCACTTCTGGCTCCCATCCAGGCCTGGCTGATCTCTTTCTCCTGGCAGCCTGAAGCTCAGCTCTTCCCTGGGCCCCTGAAAACACGGTGATCAAACCTGAATAAAATGAGAATCTGCTGTACACTGCCAGGTGTCATGGGTAACATTAAATTATCGTCCAACATTCCAAAAGGCCAAGATAGAAAATAAGCAGGCCTCGAGTGGATGCCATTCCATCTGCTCATTCAAAAGCATTTCATAACGTTTTCCTCAATGCAGTGTAAATACTAAATCCTTCTGCTAGGAACCTGCAGGCAGAGCTAAATAATCATATGTCCAGCTGGGTAAATTGAGGCACAAAGAAGGGAGGCCTCTGGTGCAAGGTCAGAAGAGTGCTTTGCTGCCTTCTCCCAGCTGCCCCTATGCATTGGTCCTGTGCTCCTGCAGCTTGCAGGGAGTGCTGGGGCAACCACAGCATCTGCAGGGTGCACAGGGTGGTCTGAGGGTACAGCTCTGCCACTGTGGCAGGTGGCACAGGCTGGAATAATGAGGTGGCCTTGCACGGCTGTGAGGCAGCCAGGACACGCAGCTCTGATGGATGCTGTGACCAGTCCTTCTGCTGTGGCAGAAGCATACAGGCAGTCTGGATGCTGATTTACAAAACAGTTTCAGCAAAGTCCTTTTTAAGGGCTGTAGTCAAACTGAAGTTGGGGTCCAGGCACATCCCTACTGGGTCCAGCACCCTGTCACCTGCACTGAGGACAGCAGATGGGCAGTGGCGGCTTCTTGGCCACTGCCAGCCCAAATCAGCTCCACATCCACATCCTTGGATTCAGTCACCACTCCATGGCTCTCCTTTTGTTTCTGCTTTGGAGTTTCTTCTGCCAGTGCTGGCTACAGGCAGTTGGAAGCCAGGCTGAGCTAACCAGCCCTGCAGGTTTCACTGTGTGAATGCTGCAAATCACAAAGAGTGGGGTGTGTTCCGCAGTTATCCTGAGCCACATACCCTGCTCCGCTGGCCACAGTCCTGACTGCAAAAATCACAAAGCATGCAAATGAAGGCTACTTTTAATCATTATCCCTGATAACCAAAAAAAGTCCCACACATGTAGTCATCCACATGGAAATGACTGAAGGGAAATATGCCTTGCATAAAGCAGCAGCATTGGGGATTCACTTGGCTTCATGTGTGCATATCTAAAGGCGACAGTGGCTGGAAAATACTCTTTCTGATGGAATTGATATTGTTCTGGAATTTGCTTCCAATTTAGCTAATTTCTCTTGGCTAATTAAAAAAATACATGGAAAGAGAAAAAAAGAAAAAAGAAAAAGAAAAAGAAGGAGGGAAGGAAGATTTCCAGTAAGGTCTAAATACCTTACTTAGATACCTTTGAAAAGAAGTGTGTCAAGTTATCATTTCAAAAGAAAGGAGTTCGATGTTCGGTTCAGACTTTCCAAAAAAGGCATAAGATTTAAGTTTGTAAGATAGTAAGTGGGGGGGGGGGGGGGCTCTAAAACTAATTTGTCAGAAAATCTTTGAGAGCGTGGCATAGTGATGATCGTTCAGCTTTCAGGGCTCAGTTTTGACAAGAAATTGAGTGTAAGTTTTCTCTGATGTTCAGGGTAAGTTAAATCGGCAGCTTGTTTGGCTAGCGGAAGAGATCTATGCAAGTGCATTGAACCTAGGGAGTTCATTCCAGCGTTGGAGATAAAGCCTGTGACTGTCGTTACAATGGGATGATGAAAATCTCGGATGTATAAATGAAGTTGGCAAAATATTAGTCACCTTGTGATTAGGGAGACCCCAATCCAGGCAGCCAGCATTTGGTGGGGACCAGAGAGTGATCAGACAAGCTGCTCTTAAACTATACTTTCCCTGCAACATATGGAAAATGAAATTTAGGGCTGTGTAAATAACATTTATATATATATATATATTTTTTATTTTTTTTTTTAATATTTTTTTTTTTAATATAATTTTTTGTTTCTGCAACTGAATGGAAAAAGCACACTTAAGAAATTACATCTTGGGTCGAATTCCAGGTTATCAGCTGTTCTTCCTTACTGAAACAAGACTAAAAACATAATTACATATTCACAACAGATTCTAGCTTAATGCAGAATCTCAGCACTGCTGAGGCTGGCCAGGCCCTCTGGGTCCATCTGCTCCACTCCCTGCCCAGCAGGGCCACCAGCACAGGGTGCCCAGGGCCATTCCAGGTGGGTTCTGAAGATCTCCAGGGGGGAGACCCCAAAACCTCTCTGGGCAGCCTGTGCTAGTGCTCCTTCACCTGCACAGCACAGAAATGCTGCCTGCTGCTCAGAGAGAACCTCTTCTGCTCCAGTTTGTGCTCACTGCCTCTTGTCCTTGTGCTGGACACCACTGCAAAGAGCCTGTCTCTATCTTCTTTGCACCCTCCCTTCAGGTATTTGTACACATTGATAGGGTCTCCCCGAGCCTCCTCTACTCCAGACAGAACAGTTCCATCCCTCTCATCTCCCCTCATAGCAGAGGTTCTCCAGGCTCTTTGTCATCATGACTGCCCTGAGTTGGACACTCTCCAGTATATCCATGTCTCTCCTGGAGGCCCAAAACTGTACACAGCATTCTATGTATGCCCTCATCAATACCAAATCAAGGGGAAGGCTCACCTCTCTTGACCTGCTGGCAATGCTTTGCCTAACGCAGCAAAGAATACCATGAACCTTCTTAGTGGCAAGGGCACAGTTCTGACTCACATTGAGTTAGCACTTGCCCTGCCATAGCTCCTGCTCTGGTCAGTCTCATTCCTTCTGCCATATCTGTCCTCACTGCCTCAAGTGCAGTCTTGTGCCTGCTTTGCTACTGTCCCAGGGAGCCTTCAGAAGTGCACGTCCCAGTGACCAGATACTTCCTGTGACTTGTCAGGTGCAGGCAGAAAAGTGTTAATACAGATTTCTTTCAGATCTTTAGCCCATTTTACTGCACTGATTTCCCATGCAACATTAATGGCTGAGTTACTTCTCTCTGCATTTCCTCCATCTCCTATTCTTGATCCTACATTCTTTCTGGAACTGTGTTGTCCCCTACCCTTTCTTACTGTGGTGTCAGGCACAAAGGAGCTCTGATCTCCTCAGATTTAAGCTCCGCTGTATCAATAGCTAATTAAAGTGTTTTTTCCATATTCAGGACCCTGTTACTGACAGACAGCACTGTGAAATTGCAGTGGTTTTAAAGAATAACCGACCAGACTGAACACATCAAATGTCTTCTGACCTGCTTCACTTTGCCACCCTTATCTGAACTGCATGGGTGGAATTTAGCAACTCTATTTTTAAACCTGTAACTCAGACGTTGACCTCTTTACTGCAGTCGCCCCCGGTTCCCTTTACAGTCCGAGAAATGAGAGGCACTTCTAGGGTGCAGTTTACTTGGCCTACTTTGGGGGTCTTCTTTAGGGCAAGATGAAAGGGACTCCAAGAAAGTCTCTTTCTCTTCACTGACTAGAAAGGGAGCCTTGACAGCCATGCCACATGCAGACAGTGTCAAGCTAAACTGAACCTAAGAGCTCCAAGGTGCATTTCATATACCATTGTGCATACTGTTAGCTCTGAATAAGTGTATTACACCTAGTGTATATAGTATGCTGCATGTTAGCATATAGTAAGTCACATGTGCACTGTATTCATATTGTATATATCCATAGAGTAGTGTGTGCACGCTCATGTATTACCAGGAAGATAATCAAATAGCTGTGGTTTCCACTGTTAATTTTTTCTTATCATTTCTTAGATGAGATCTCAAGTTATTGAAGAGTGTTTACACCAAAGTAGGCTGCACAGGGTAGGGTTTTGCTCTTGGTGAACCTTTGCATTCTTGGCTATTCATTTTATTCTTTAGTGCTCTTGTGACTTTTTGCATTCTTTAGTGTTTTTGTATTTTCTCTGCACTTCTGATGTTGTCACTCCACTGCCAGCCATAACATCAGCTAACCAAAATGAAGTCTGGAGATCTGATCTTATGTGCGGGACACTGGACTTTGAGACCTACAGTATGGAAAGTTAATAATCTGCCAGTGCCCTTAGATGTGATGGACAGATGCTGTCAGACACACACTGCAGCCAGTCATAAACAGGAGTTGAAACTTCCAGGTAGTGAGATTCTTTAAAAAGCCCTGAAAATGGAACAGCGGGTGAGAACAAACCCTGCAGGTAACACTTAGTGCTGAAGACATGAGTGCTTCTGAGGAGACAGGGCATACACACTCCTTTTGTATGCCCAGAGGGTAGCTCTGAAGGAAGCTTGCATTTTCCAGTTCAAGCCACTCTGAGTAGAAGTAATTATTTGGCTCTTTGTTTTCCCCCCCACTTCAGAATGCACCTGAGCAGAACCAGGATCCAGCAAGGCGAGGAGTCAGGATGGATCACATAGCTGAGGGGAGGATGCAGTCATGCACCTGAGCAGAACACAGGTGTCTGGAAGCACTCTCTAAGCTGTATAACTTCATAGCAAGGTGATGTGTGAGAATGGAATAGAATCATTGCCATGGTCACCCTGCAGCACCAGTAAGCTATTTGGTCCTGAGAGCAAATGCAGCAGTAATGCCTCTTGGTACAAACACCACTATGTGGTAGACAATTCCATTTGAATCTTTGAATTGGACTCTAATTAAATCTGTCAGTGGTTCTCCTGCCAAAGATCTGCTGCTACATCTGTGGGCAAAACCATATCAAATACCTTTCAGAATCAGTTGCTTTTTACTTCAGATTTATGAAGAAACATAAACAGGAAAAGAATACATCCTGCTATCTTCCCACCTAGGAAACAGTCTGATGGGCTAAACCTGAAACAGTTCAGTATGTTGGTAATGAGTCTAACTTTCTGTACTGCAGATGAATAATATTTGGATGTGTACCTCTTTTCCACCACAAATTGCATTAAAAATTCATGGCAAAATATTTATTTATTTCTCTTCACGAGAGACGTCGTAGCTGTTTTATTTTGTGCTCAATTAAGCCTGTAAAGTTATCCTGCAGCCTTTCATGGGCTGCAGTCCTGGCACTTTTCCATACCTTTAAAAGAAAATTGTCCCAGCTGTACTGCATTTCTGATTGAAAATCCCAGAGATCAGTATTCTCTTGGAGCACGCTCTGGAGATGAACCCAAAGCATCCATCAATAGCTCATTGCAGTTAGAAAGTGGGTTTCTCTTCAGGAACAGAAGCTTCTGGGGCTTGTCAGCATCCCCCCTTCCTATATACCCAGCTTTATGTGTGCTCTGTGGAAGATGAAGAGCTGGTTCTTCCACCTGAATAACTGCAACGCACGGAGCTGCAGAAGAGCTACTGGAAGGCAGCTCCCACTTGCTGAATTCTACCCAGTGCTGCACTGCCAAGCACTGAGTAGTCTCATGTGCAGAGTTAACAACAGAAGATAAGTCACCTTGGTGTCACAGGGCACTGGTCAAGCATGTGGATTTTATATCTCAAAGGCCTCAGTGAAAAATCGCATGATAAATCTTAGTAATAGGGAGAGCTGTGTGGTAAATATTACAGGTGAGAACAAGCAGGACTCTGGTTAAACTGGTTCAAATCCATGGATGTTAATAGAAGTTTTACATGGGATGCAGTACCTCCAGAGCAGATCCCTCTAACCACACAATGTGAGGCATCTTGCAGGGTGACAAGGGACTGGGCAGCCCCTTCCTGACATGCTGGATAAACAAAGTGATAGAGGGCACCTACACAGTTGCTCCTCTTCAGTGAACCAGCTGCCTGCTGGGAATAGCAGCAGTGCACACATGAGTGCAGGTATTGAACCCAATTGTGGTGTTCTCAGGCACACAGCACCTTCAGAAACATGCTTGCTCTGTAGTTACTGCATTAAGAAAGATTTTGTGGGGCTGAGCCTTCACACTGCAGGTTATTCCCATCTTGGAAGGTTCTTTTCATGGCATTACACAGGCTTTCTGACTCACCCATGCACTTTCAGGCTTACAGCAACCATGAAAGCAAAATATATGCAACTAGAGACAAAGGCTGGCCAATAGCACTGCAGTTGTTTCCTGTACCATAGAATCATAGAATCATAAAATGGCCTGGGTTGAAAAGGATCACAATGATCATCTAGTTTTAACCCCCCTGCCACAGGCATGGTCGCCAGCCACCAGACCAGGCTGCCCAGAGCCACATCCAGCCTGGCCTTGAATGCCTCCAGGGATGGGGCATCCACAGCCTCCTTGGGCAACCTGTTCCAGTGCATCACCACCTTTTGAGTGAAATGATGCATTTAGCATCCCTAAAACCCCAGTGATGCATTTAGAATACCTAAGGAAATCAGTGTCTAGCATACCCAAGTGCCTGGCATAGCATGGCTGCCTGTCCTTGTGGGACCCTGAGGCCACCACAGGTCCTCAGTGGCCTCCAAAGCAGCACCCAGGACTGCAGGTGGTGTGGGCTGGAGCATGAGTAGCAGGAGCAAACCAAGTAATCCTGCAAGGCTGTGTCTTGTCCTGGGCAACAATGAGCTGCTCCTGCACCAGGGCTGTGTGCCATATGTGAGCCCAGAGGCAGATGGCAAGTATGGACACACACCTCCTTCTACAGCTTAAGAGGATGCTGATGCATAAATAAAGAGGTCTCATCTTCTAGGGGGCTTGAAACTGTGCTGTCAGTTCAAGATATTTGTGGGAGCAAAGCAGCATTGCAGCTGCTCTGGCCGATGCTCTGCTTCCTCATCACTACCAAAGCATGGGGGTGCCAAGCTGTATTAGTCAAAATCTTGCTGGGTTCCTATAACAGGTGCTCTGGAGGGTTCATGCTGCTCAGAGATCCCAGCATCTCCCTGTATTAAGCCAGAATTATGGTCTCTTACAGATGTCTAAAACATCATGGGGTCCTGAGGGCAAAGGTCTGACCCGAAGGCTGTTATTTTCCCAGTGTAGCAAGTGTGATTATTGTTCTTAGCTGGCCATCAACGATGCAGACAATGGCTCTTTGTGTCTGGATCACAGCTGTTATCATGTATGGGATCAATATGGTATTTTAAGAAGGACAAGAGAGAGGCACAGAGGGCTGCATGTAACGTGTCCCCTCTCCATGCCGCTCCTGGTAGGAGGTTACTGGGTTGTTCCAGCATCTGACACATCCTGCTAATCCATGGGAAATCAATCAGCTCAGCTGGGAATGGGCATCCAGCGATGACAGATCGAGTTAATGGTCTTTATCGCCGGTTCAGTGGCAGAGGCCTAATCTGGGTATTTCTGCCCAGACTTGCAGAGCGGAGTGTATGCATGAAACATGGAGGGACAGGTAAGAGAGGCACAAACATGCTTGGAACTTCTCACAGACCTGCATAGGGGGGCTGGTGCTGAAACAGGTGATTTATCTGCATCTGCTGGAGAAGGTCAGGACCAACAGACAGATGTTTGTACTTTCCTCTTCACTGATAATATTGGGGACTTAATGCACCTATTTCCTCACCAAGACGCATACATTTCAATCACACCCATGTTCAACCTTCAGTCTTTGTTCTAAATACCTCAGGGCCTTTCACATCATCACAGGTACTTGCAATGCCTGAGCTCCGTGCTGCCCTGCTCTGCTTTTTGTCTTATTTAAAGTTAAGCACCTTTGTGAAGATGATGTGGTAAAGATCTTTGTAGAAGCGATGTTGCATTATAGACTGTGTTCTCTGCTGCAGACTTCAAGGCTTGCTCCACAAAGATCAAGAGGCAATTCTTTTGAGTCATAATTGGAGATGTCTTGAATTTTGACTTTTTTTTTCTTTAAGGGAGGCTAGGAAAAAAAACATTCCAAAATAGATCTTCAAAGTCACTGGTCATCGTTTAAAGACTTGATCAGTTCCATGCCGCTTTACCTGTAATTTATTCCCAGAGTTATTATCCTTTTATAAAATAGGCCTATGCATGTGAATGTTAGAAATATCAGTGAGATTGTAGATATGGGAAAGGCCAGTAGGATCAGATCTTAATATTTCATATCTAATCCTGTGTATATTGTGCTTATTAGGTCCCATATGCTCATCTGTTTCCAGCTTTATTCATAATACGTGGCTTATTTCTTAGGATTAGGTTTAGATAGCAATTGACAGTTCAACAAATGGTGCACTAAAGCAGACATTCCTACAGCTAAAAGTGACTTCCTCTGACTGTATTATGAGAAAACATTTATCCTTCTCAACCAAAGAAATTGAAGCTCCCTGTGTTTGAAGTTATAGCCTCCTAACAGGACTCACTCATTTGCAAAGGCAGTTCCTGATCCATTCATGCTGGTTTGTCTCTGCCAAAGCAGCACAGCTTTGGAGGAGGTTTCTGCCTCAGGTGTCCCCAGCTGATTGGCTTCAGGCAACATTATTTTCTCTCAGCAAAGTCACTGAGGCTAATAACGTGGGAAAGGTTTCCTAAGTCAAGGCTGAAAGTGGGCATCCAATCTGTAAGGAGCCTGTTGTGGCCTCATACCCAGGGAACTGCTCGGTGTGTTTGTGTGTCCAGGGGGGTGTTTTCAAGGATAACTTATTGATTGACTTCCAGGGATTGGAAAATTATTAACATGTTCTGATATCATCCGTTTCAGCTAGTGGCAAGGGGTTTTGGGAAAGATTAAAAATGCACTGAGGGGTTTTATGATATTACATGAAGGAAAGACAAATTGTATTAAATCACAAAGTGCTGGTGGTTTAAAAAAAAACCACCAGAAATTAGCCTAATCTTAAGATCTTATAAATTATACATGTATTGTGTTACTAGAGCCTAGTGAATATTTTAACTTCTTGTCCTTGTCGAGCTACAACGTGGATGCACATGGGTGCTGCACCAAACATCTCCTACCTGCAGGAGGATCTAGCTGCTATCTCAGAGCAGCATTATTATGGTTTTGGCATGGCTGCAAGGGTCACTGTGGGGATTCTGTCCTTATGGGCTTCTGTGGGGATGGCCACATCCAGAAGCTTTGGCTGTGCTGGTTTCTCAAGCTGATGAATGGTTGGAAAATTCAATCCTGGAGATCTTTCCTACAAATCCTGGGGCTGTAGAATGAGGGGAGGTGATGGCCAGAAGGACAGATACCAATAGGCTGTAATTCAGGTGGGCAGCATCTCTGTGCCCTCTCTCAGATTCAATTTAAACCAGTGGGAAAGCTAAAAATGTACTGTGGGATGGGACTGAAGCACAACAGTGAAAACCCACACAGCCAGGATCCACACAGAAGCCTGATTCCATTAGGAAAGCAGGCTGAAATCATAATTAATCAGCGCTGCCAGGAGAGGCTTCCTGTAGAGTCTGCCCTGGCTGGGTGCCCTTCCTGGGTACTGGCTGTGTGTCCCGATGCTCCATGATCATGAACTGAGTATGAGCTCACCTTGTGCCCCCAGTGCAAACACAGCCACCTCACAGGGTGCAACACAGAGGGAGAAGAACCCAGAAGGGAGAAGCCATGAGCCCAATGGTGTCTCAGCAAAGAGAGGCACTGCAGGAGCAAGATGCCGTGAGCAGGCTGTTTGCCAAGCACTCAGCCCCTGGAAACCCCTTCCAGTCACAGCTGATTGGGAAAGGATTGACATGAAGATTTTTGTTTGTCAGAAGGCCAATGAGTGCAGAAGCCTCAAGATTGACTATTTCTGCCCCTCACCTCTCCCTGTATGCCAACATAACCAACCTCTTTGGGCTGATGGGCTAGATTTATTTGTATTAAGCATTAATGAGAATATCTTGCATTACTACTGGGAAAGGATTATTATGGACTTGCTGGGGTTTAATATCAAAAGGCTATGGTTTAGCCATGTTTTCTTCCTTGACTAATATTTTTATGCAAGAAAGCAAGCTGTGACCTTGATATTCAATGTCTCTGCTACCTGAGATTCACAAAATCCCAAGGACAATCACCATGCAGGCATAAATATGCATATGGCAGCAGCAGCAAGTACAGATATTCTGATAAGATTCTAAGGCTGAGGATTTCCCTGTGGATTTCTCTTACTCAAAGCTGGGCATGGCAGGCAGCGCTTGAGTCAGCAGCTCCAGAGGCACACAAAGCACTCTTCATCTGGCTGCATTAGACCTACTTTGGTGTAACATGAGCCCCACACGTGTCTGTGTGCCTCCTCCAAATGAAGAGGCAGTGTAGAATGAATCATAATATCACAGAATGGTTTCAGTTGGAAAAGACCTTAAAAAAATCATCTAGTTCCAACCCTTTGCTGTGAGCAGAGTTTAGATAAGTACTAGAGATACAGAGCCCACTGAAAACGTCTGATTTTGGGTAGGTCAACTCTACTCAGATGAAAAGATAATTTGAGTCCTTATAGAACTAAACCAGGAGAGGAAAGGAAGCTAAGGAAACAGGGTGAAGCTTGGTAGCACTCAACCAAGTTCTCCCGCTGTTAGTTTGCCCAGCACAACTTGAGTCAAACATAAAAAGCCAGCAGTGCCATGGAGAAGTGTTATCTGTTGTATGCAGAACTGGAGATGCCATCAAGTCCCTGCCTGGGTATCTGTGAACCCCAAATCCATCATTCTGGGTCCTTCTCACGCAGGCGCAAACAGAAAGCTAGAGCATGGGCCTGATGAGATGCTTAAGGGTGAACGTACTCTTACTCCACTGGCTGCTGTTCAAGCAAGGTGGAGGTCAGCCTCTTCTTCCAGAGATAGGGTGAGAGGCAATGGCCTTATGTTGTGCCAGGGGAGGTTCAGATTGAATATTAGGAAAAACTTCTCAGAAATGGTGGTGAGGCATTAGCACAGGAGATGGTGGAGTCACCATCACTGGAGGTGTTCAAGAAACATGGAGCTGTGGCACTGAGGCATACGGTTAGTGGGCATGGTGGGGATGGGTCAGTGGTTGGGCTAGATAATCTTAGTAGTCTTTTCCAGCCTATATGATTCTGTGATTCAAGGTCTCCCTACAGCTGGCTAAGAGCAGAAGCAACATCCTTGTTTTTCTATGGTTAGAGCACTTCCCCCTTAGACTCAAAAGCCTTTTTTCTTCATATGCACTTTTTAGAATAAATCCTTCTCTCAGTGTAACTGCTCTGGTCATGACTCAACTCTGATCTCGCTATCTGAGGACAGATTCCCCCCTGCAGAATACCTGTAATTCAAGCATTTGATTTTTCCCAGCAGGGCATCATTTCTACAAATGAAGCCCATTTGTCTAATGACATATTAAGAAGTTCACAGAGGGATGCAGAGCAGTCGTACAGGGAAAGGGCTTTCAAATTAAATGCAGTGCCAAGAAAGATTTCATTGTAGTTATTGTACATTCGAAAAAAAATGAGGAAAAAAAATCTTTTCAAGAACAGGCTGTTTTCATTTCCCAGAATTGCACAACAGCAAGCCTACCTCAGCACTCAATAAGCATCAGTTGGCACTAATTGGCACCCTCACTGGCAGCTCTACATGCAGGGATGGGCCCTGCTGGCTGCAGGGACAGCCCTGTCCCAAAGCTCCCGGTGACACTGGGACAGTGGGAGGCAGCAGCCCAGGCCCTTGGCACCTCTTGGAGCTTCCACAAAGGAATTTTTAAGATATGAAGAGAACAAGTGCGTGCACAGCCATGCTGGTATCAGATGGGGGAATCGTGCCAGGAACCTCAGCGTAGCCAGCAACTGTAATGCTCAGGGACATCTACTCCTTTGATTTAGTAAGCGTGTAGGTACCTGTATAGCTCTGAGCGTATGCTCCAGTTCTTTCAGCCAAGGGGGCCTCAAAGAGTGGACAAGTTCTTCCCTCACTCATCCACCAATAGCACCCCAGATGATCACACAGTTTCCTCAGCCCAGCCTTTGCACTGTGTTTTTCCACATTTACTTCATGTGAACCTCCCCCCTTCTCTGCTGCTTGCCGCTGCATTTACTTCACTTGTCCCTAAGGGAGTGTGGAGTTTTCCAGGTGGAAGTATAATTATTACTGGTTGGGTTTTGGTTTTGTTTTTTTGTTTGTTTGTTTCTTTGTTTTCTTGTCGTTGTTTGGTTTTGAGTGAATCTTCAACTAGGAACACCCACGTTCTTCACTTGGCCGGGGACCAAACCAGCTTCTTGTCTGAACCCCTTCAGTATCAAATGTCAGCCTGCCACAGAGTTACGTCTAGCACAGTCACTTAATGAAGAAGCCAAGGAGTTTTAGGAAGAGGGGAGAAAGTTACAAGATTTCTGATGTGATTTATTTGTCTTATTTTACAAACAACAGCAAGCTGACAGGGATAATACAGCTTAAGCTGTGATCCCTTACTACTTGTATTACCCAGAGGAGTAGATTCATGGTGTTCCCATTCTTTTCAGTTGCCAGTGCTTAAAATTTCTCAGACAATTTGTCTATCCAAGGTATTTCTGGGGCATTTTAAGATATTTCCTAGAGCTAGGCAGCAACTGAGAGCAGATCGGTTTTCTTTTGGCTGAGCAATACTGGTGCAGTAAACACTGTGCCAGCAGGTAGACCTGAAACCCAAATCCTAAAGGAGGCTCATCTGAAACTTACCATTTTTGTTTTTAAACTGACTTCTGTAAGTTTTAGTGCATGCCCAGATATATGGTTAATTAAACAGACTTAACAGGCCTGCAATCCTGTCATCAGCAATACAACAGAATGGATGGGAACAGTTGATGGCAAAGATGCACGGTTTTTCTTCTTCGGGTCGGTCTTCATTTCTGCTGAGACTCAACCACTCTTTGGACTGTCTTTCCTCTGTAAAGCTTGAGAATGAGGCTGTGACTGGCAGGGAGGGTAACAAGGGTTGCCCTCCAACGACAACCTGGGGTTTTGGAAGAAGCAGCATCCTGCACACAGAAACACTGCATCAAAAATGATAAGCTGACAAATATTTTTCAGCCAAATCAAGGCTGAGGTTTTGTCCAAATAAATAAATAAATAAATACTTGTTTTTTTGAATGTTCCCATGATTATAAATGATCACTGCAGTCGCTCTGTGTAATTGCTGAAAATGCATACTTATACATGAAAGATATCTGACTATGCAAAATATTGTAAGTAACTTTGTGAATGTGTCAGCAATAAAAATGCCTGGATTGTAACATAAATTTCTTGCAGCAAGGAAGAGGGAAAAGAGCAAAATCTGATTGCCTACCAGTAAGTAAGCATTTTATCTTTCTCTGAAAATAAACATTTCCATTCCTGATGATTAAGTAGGCAGAAGTGCCGACCACAGCCAGCTTATTTCTACCGTAAGAAACTTCTCAGGAGTGGACAATCAGTAGAACAAGGATACCACTTTGCATGACTTAGGATCTGTATGTATGCCTAATGTTTTAGATGGTCACAAGGGAAGAAAATGTAGAAAGATGACCTAGGAGTGACAGACTGGCTAAGATGCAGTCAATGGGATCTGATCTGTTCTTTGACTCAGTGCTAGCAGGTTCTTCTTGCCCTGGGGAGCTGACGTGCAGTCCTGGCAAGCCACTCATCTCTCATTGCTGGCACAGGGTAGCCTCCATCCTGCTTGGCCACTGCTCTGCAGTAGCTGGAGCAACCCAGCTGTTCTCAGAGGCTCAAGCCACCAGCAGTGATGGCATGTCAGTGATGGCATGTCAAGGGACTCCTGTCTCCTCCTTCCCAGCCCAGCTTAGTGGTGGGAAGGTTTTTGTCATGTCCACTTCTGAGCCTCAGTGGACAGCAGTCCAAGATCAGGCATTAAGTGTCTCTGGAATGGTTTAAGATCCTGTCTTCAAGCCACTGATTTTGGATGCCTATGCTTACATTCAAGATTGGCATGATGGAAAAGATAGTAAATAAGCAATAATTTCTATATAAGTATAACAGCCATGCTGGCAAATCATATTTTGACTTTAAAATTGATAGTAAATACATGGAGTAAGCAAAGCTAATCATGCATTACGTGTCCATAGCAGTAGATGATACCAGGGCTATTAAAATCATATCAATCAGACACTGAAAATGGTTTATATTTAGCACATCTCATTTTAGGTTAAACAGACTCTGCTCTCAATTATCCAGTAATTACCTAGAGGCATGAAGGCATGCACATGGAGCTACAGCAAAGCAACTATGTGAGCACTGCCTTACTTTGTTGTTGGTAAATTTCATTTTGTCAGGATTAATTGTCGGAAAGGCTGTGATGTACACATGACAAGCACAACACTCAATAATGCTTTAATAAAGCGATGGAAGCAAATGTTTTCCATCAAACCTCTTCAGCACAGGAAATGTGATTAATTAAGCACATTCATCTAATTACTGTATAAAGTCTCAGGAGGTAAACGTGTGCTCCAAGGCAGATACGTTGGATACAATTCCAGGGGCTACATTCAATTTATTTATTTTTATGTGACCCTTTCTTGAGGAGAAATATTAACCGTGATGGGTTTTCAGAGCCAGATCAAAGCCAGTCTTAATCAACAGCGTTCTTCAGAGCTCCTGCTTCAGAATAACTGTTTATCCTCCATTACCTCCAGTGTGACAGAGCACTATAAGAAAATGCAACTACAAAATGCTTATTGAATGTTAGCTGTGTGTTGCAAGCCATCTTTTACATCAAAATTGTTTGAGCATACAGAATTGGAAATGCTTTTTGAATTAATTTCAGCAACGGGAGGATATGAGGCTCCAATCTCTCCATACAAGTCTGGGGGCTGAATCCCTCCCAGCCACAGGGTGCATTCAAATGAAAGGATGCATGGAGGAGGGCTGACAGGGATGGGACATACAGCACAGACATCTATGCAGTCACAGAGATGGCTTTTTGCATGGAGTGGAGGTGGGAAGAGGGAGACTACATTTACCAGGGATGGGAAACACCAACTCACATCCCTACCACTGCTATCAGCACCACTCCTGTCACTTCCCCTCTCCATTTCCCACAGGAAAACCCAAGCCTGGTGTCTACAGCCTTGAGAAGACCAGACTGTAAATATCCATCCATGCATTAACTGTGTAAATACCCACAGTCCAGAGAGCTTTCCTTCAACGTCGCTAATGTAACCAACGCAGCACTGCACACCATCACAGATCCTGCTGTATTTGTCTCATTAAACCCAGCCATGCCTTGGTCTTTACCAAGGTATTTGCTTTAGTGGTTTACAGCAGCCTAGCCCATCATGCATTTAAAGTCAATAGAGAGACTCTGCCTGACTTCTGTGGGCTTGGATCAACTCCAAGGGAAATATTTTCCTACTTAAGTAACTCTAAAACAAGGCAATCATACCAAGAAAAAAAACAGCACAAAACTGGAATGTTTCTTTAAAAAATATGTTGTTGACAACAGAGAGCAAAGAAATCCTAGCACTGGCAATATATTTCTTAGTGTTGCTTCAATCAAACACTCGAGAATAATGAAATGCTTGCAGAATAAACCTTTTTGCATTTATGGTCTTCCTATTTATGGTCTGGGGGGAAAAAAAAAGCACTGAGAAGTTCTGCTCTGAAGAAAAACAGCTGAGGAAACCAAGAACTTTCTCAGGCAGCCTGGCAGCTTGCAGGCTTTCCTGATGGGGCAAGGAGCAGAGGGCATGGGAAGCCCCATAGCATGATGTAGCCAGTACTTCTCCTTATGGTCTTTGCATGAAGCATCTGCCCCTTTGGTTGGATCTCACTCACAGCAGTCCTTGCACCTATCGCAGGGCTGGAAACCTGAGCATTTCAGATATAGCCATAAGGACGCTTACTTAGCTGAATAAAGCAGAGGAGGTGTCCCACAGGAGCAAGCAGGGCGCTGTTTGTCCTCTGCCTGCTGACAGCAGCCTTGGGAGGTTCCCACACACCATAAATAGCTCATCGTAGGATCACTGATGCACCATAGGCATACACGGCAGAAGCAGGCAAGTACACGTGTGGGTAGGTGAGTATCTGAGGTGGTGGCGGCTCCCATAATCATTCCTGCAGTGTAATCAGAGCTCTGCCCCGTGCTTGGTGCGTAATGCCGCTCTGTACAGGGCAGGCAGGATAATTAGTGCCATTTCTGCAGAGGGCCGCACCCCGCAGCAGCCAGCTGACTCACTGGGATGTGTGCTGGTTGGTGCAGCCTGGCAGTGACAACTGGCTGACATGGAGGGGAAACCCCTGCAGTGCTCACCATCAGGACAGAGACAGCCCCTGATGAGGATATGTGCCTCCTTGCTGGGTCTGAAGTGTCCAGGGATTGGCCTTGTGCAACACTAGTGATAGTACGCTTGTTTGGGCTTTGACTTTGGAAACCAGATTTTGGTGCATCCTGCTGGGATGTGTAAATTTTCTGACAACACTGCTCTAACAACAAGCCACAAATGCTGCTTTCTTATGTGTACTCTTTGCTGACCCTGGTTTCCACACTCTGCCCAGAGGCAGTGGCATGTCATGCGTGGCCAAGGCCCATAGAGTGCTCAGGGTGTACCTGTGCAGTGTGATGGGAAGTACAGATCAGATATGGGTGGCATGGGAGACAACTGAGAGAGATGGCAATCTCTCCCCCCAAAATGTGTCATGAAGTAACAGGTAAAATTGCAGGACATTGTTTGCAAACCCTTATTTTTTCTTTTTTCATGATGTTTGATAATACAGCAAGGTATCTTCTCCCAGCATGCCTTTTAGGCACAGTGATCAAGCTAACAGATCTATTACTCTGAAAGCCTGCACAGGATGAATTCTAGGCAGGTACTGTCTGCCTTGGACACCTCCTCATTCTTCCCCTCAGCCAGCAGAGACCAGCCAGCCCCCTGCAACTGGTGCCTAGCAGCACCAGGAAGGATGCAGGGCCAGGGCTAGACATGGGCTGGATGTGGAGGCCCTGCACAGGGCTCCTCCTGAGCTCAAGGGCTAGAAGTCTGAAGAGGTCTGATTTGGGCCTCTCTCACCACACGTGATGGGGCTGATCAGTTGGTAGCACAAGAGAAAACACCCTCCCCACCTGTACGAAAGTATCCTCATTCATTTTTCCATGTTATTTCCACTGTGCCGCTGAAGCATGTTACTTATCAAGTATATCCTATAAAATATATAGAATGAGAAAGGAATAGGTTTTCATCAAAAACATATCAGAGGTGGGCTAGCTGGGGCAGACACCTGCTTTCCGTTGCTTTCTCACGTGGAGTTGAGCACAGCAGGTCTCACTGACAGAACAGTTCCAGGTGAAGCAAACATTTCATAACCATTTGTTAAATACCGAGCTGAGAGTAACAGGATAAGAGATACATTGGGCAAACTACTTCCAAATTCTGATGGTACATCTGATCAAAAAGTAGGCAATGATTTGTCAGGGCTTTCTATAGCCATAAATGCAGAAGTCCAAAGATTCATTTCTGGCAATTCAAAGCCAAAGGTGTGCTAAGCTGGCTTCTTGACATTTGAGAATAGAAGCTTTCTCTGACCCAGCACAAGAAACAAGATTAGCCTTTCCAGATTAGAAGGAAAATATTAGTGAAGCACCAGAGGGTTCACCGTGGGGTCTTTTTAATAACAGCAGGCTTGGATGATGATGTTGAAAGCAAAGGCTGCCGAGTTTAGAAAGGAGGATGGATGGAGTATTAATTTACTTATTGCTTATGTGCCTCAGCTGAGGATGAAATACTGTTCAGGGCAGGCTGCTATAAAACAAGGATTCTTGGAGCAAGTTCATAACACACAGCAAGAGCGCCTAAAAGAATAAAAGGAGGATTTTAAATTGCACTGATTTCTTCTTTTAATTTTTCCTCAAGTTATTTCATAACAAAATCACCCAGCAGCAGATAGCTTGATATCTCCCCCCATGGTGTGATTTTAGGATGCACGTATTGCACAAGCATGTTGACTGCAGACTTCTTATCTCCAAAGTTATATTTGTTTGCTCAGCAGAGGATATCACGTTATATTTTAGAGTCTTAATCCAGCAAATGCTAATCCAACAGATCAGGTCCAGAGAGCTCTGCATCTGTCCTGAGCCCTAGAGAGGGCTCAGATTGAAAATGTATCCAATGCCTGAGGATGTCACCATCCCTGCACAGCAGCATGGTGACCCAGATCTTCCCATTTCTTGAACAGGAAATAAGAGCATAGGCTTGTACATGACAATTTGAGCTGTTAAATTTACATTACTAAGTAGTTAAAAATATATATCAAACATCTAATTTTTTTGTTGTTCCCTTGGCTGTGGACATGAAAGAAAGCTGTATCAGGCATCTGGAGCAGTAAATAGCAATGCACAGACTTCCTGGAAAGTCTGCTGTCCCCTTCCCAGAAGACAAATCAAACTGACATAATGCTGTGCATTTGTGGCAACTTTTCTCCTTTGCTCAACAAAAGCCATGTGAAAGAAGCACTGCTGGATCTGAAGCAAGTTATGAACAAGCTAAGTTCAAACTCTAATTCCCCACTAGGGTGGTATTCCTGTCTACTGGCTGGTTTCTGACACACAGGAAGGAAGAACTCTGCAGCCTTGTGCAGTCACTAACAGCAGCCACAGGGTTCAGAATCTGCGAAGCATTAGTGAAGGGCAAGAAAAGAGAAAAAAACACATCCAGGTGTTGCAGTGAGGACCTGCTGCCTGTCACCAGTTACAGCGAGTCACCATGTGCAGGAAGGTGTTGCACACCTGAACCCGTACAGGCTGCTGTCACTGGGAGCCTGCACAGAAATGTGCATTAAGAAGATTCAGCAAGGGTTGGCATCTCTGCTTCTCTCTCAAAAAAAACCACATGATTTGCTCCTTGGGATCTCTAGAACTGCCTTGTGCCGGGTTCTCCTGGTGTGAAACCCACAATGGAAGAGTCAGTCAGTGTTCGTCTTCCTGCACACAAGGACCTAGATATCAGCAGCAGGTAGGATGGGCAGGAGGGCACGTCCTACATCCTCCTATGTACAGGGACAGCAGCAGGTCAAAGGGCAGGACTGAGAGGGGCATGGAGCTTCTGCTTTGTTTCATTCTGGTAGAGCAGTGGCGCTTCACACCTTTGCATCATCCCTGGTTTTGCCCGGGGTAAACAGAGCTGCTACAGGAGTCAGGCAGGCTGCATTCTGGCTGCATCCTGTGTGTAACTCATGTGGATTTAGCTGGCTTTGGTGAAATTACTCCAATTCCAAAGAAGCTTTTGCATCGAGGGGCTCCTTTTCCACAGTGCCTTCCAGCAGTCAGTTTACAACAGCATCGTTTATTGTCATCACTTAATGATATATTAGCAATACTTTTGCCCTGGAAATAAGGCTGTCTGTACCAGCCCTGCTTTCCCTTTGTACAGCTGCCAGACAACATGCTCCCTTGGCAGCCTTCCAGCCCTGCTCCGCTTTCTGAGAGCTGCAGGTATTCAGGCTGAGCCTCTCCTGCTGTGCTCACTTCTCATGCTTTATACCCACTGTGGGAGAGTGACTGACCACTAACAGAAACCTGACAGGACCTTTCTTCCTTTTTCCTGGGAAGGGATTTCAGTTGAATTTCACCTATTCTCTCAAAAACACAGCCTTGAACCTTGATCTATCTCTTTATATATATATATGATTTTTCTTTGTTTTCTTTTTAAGATAAATTTATCTCCAAAATTCAAACAACCAAACTTCTTTGCTATGGAAATAGGGGAGCTGTGCTGAATCTCTCTTTTCACCCCTAGCCTGACTCTGCTTGCAGGAGAGCGACCCAGGTGCCTCCTGGCCTCTGATAAGCAACCAAGCTCTAAGTCACTAAACAGCAGTTCAGATACGTGGATGGCTGATACTGTGTCTTTCATGTTGCCTTTAATGAGACTGACAGCCTGAGTTTCTGTGCTCTCCTTGCAGTGCTGTAAAGCAGCTGGGAGCCTGGAAAGCCACAGGAGATAAGAGTCGGGCACAGAGCAGCACCTGCCTGCAAGGCACACCCTCGTCAGCTCCCACATCACATCTGCATTGCACAGAGAGGTAGGAGAAAGCTGGTCGGATACTTTCTGACAACGTTCTCACATCTGAAAATATCACAGTGTCTGAAAGTTGTCGATTCTGAATGAATTTCTTCTGAAAAGCAACTAGAATTCCAGTGTTGCTGTAAGATCGCTGTGGAAACGTCCTACTGGAACATTTTGAAATCTGACATTTTCACATACTTGGAAACTGGGAATACAAAATAAGGCAAACGTTGCATTTCAGGTGTTGTTTTCTGATGCAGAAAAGCAAGTGCATCCAAATTTAATGTACCAGAAATTCCAGAATGACTTGTTTTATTATGGCTATGAATTTTCTTTTCAACTTGAAAATCTTGGGAACCATCTGTAAATCCAGCCAGGCAGTAACTTTATTGAAAAGGAAGGAAGGGGAGGGAAGGGGGGAAGGAGGGAAGGAGGGAAGGAGGGAAGGAAGGAGGGAAGGAAGGAGGGAAGGAAGGAGGGAAGGAAGGAGGGAAGGAAGGAAGGAAGGAAGGAAGGAAGGAAGGAAGGAAGGAAGGAAGGAAGGAAGGAAGGAAGGAAGGAAGGAAGGAAGGAAGGAAGGAAGGAAGGAAGGAAGGAAGGAAGGAAGGAAGGAAGGAAGGAAGGAAGGAAGGAAGGAAGGAAGGAAGGAAGGAAGGAAGGAAGGAAGGAAGGAAGGAAGGAAGGAAGGAAGGAGGGAAGGAGGGAAGGAGGGAAGGAGGGAAGGAGGGAAGGAGGGAAGGAGGGAAGGAGGGAAGGAGGGAAGGAGGGAAGGAGGGAAGGAGGGAAGGAGGGAAGGAAGGAAGGAAGGAAGGAAGGAAGGAAGGAAGGAAGGAAGGAAGGAAGGAAGGAAGGAAGGAAGGAAGGAAGGAAGGAAGGAAGGAAGGAAGGAAGGAAGGAAGGAAGGAAGGAAGGAACAATGGGAGAAACCTAGTTTTCTTCAAGAGCAAGTTTGTGTTTTTCTTTCTACTTAGATTATTGTAGATTATTAGTGAGAAAGGAGGTAAGGACACAGCATAACATCACATTTGAAGCATGACAATGTCAAATTGCCTCTGAACTACTGCCTGCTCATGGGATTTACCTTCATTTTCCAGTGCCTGGAGAAAACTATGGAATTTGATAACATGAATAAGTGGGGAAACATGACCGAATGAACACTGCAAAAATGAACAACTAAGATAACTTGCATGTTAGTACATCTCTGGCCAAATGAAATGATCGCTCATTGGATCTATTCATAGATCACATACAGCAAGAAAGTCTTAGGGGAAAAAAAAGGAAGGAAAAAAGAAAAAAAAAAACACAACTTGCAGTGGTATTTCAATGCACCTTTGTGTACTGTGGAGGAAAATTACAAAATAAACAAAAGATTTATCAAATCTGCTCTGTTGCTTCAATACTTCTGCCTTTGCTGCACATTTGCTATGATATTTTGGGCCACAGTCGATCATTTCTGCCTTACTGCTTAAGCATAGTTTTCTTGTCACACACTAATCGGTTAATTCCTCAGTTCCTCTGTGTGTCTCAGTTGCACTAGAACATGCAGAAAGAAAACATTTATTGTCATGACTGAGTGCAAATAACATTTATGTCCACGTAGAGATCTTCCACAGTGGCTGTTTAAACATGAGAACTGAATAAGGGTTCCTAAGGGCAAAGTCATAGAACAAATCCTGCTGTAGTCCCCTTGAAGTTTCAATTTCTGAGTCCATGGTTGTTCACGTTGGCTCTTTGCAGGACCCCTAAATCCTTTCCCTGTGACCCCTATGTGAGTGCTGGCAACCTGCTGGGCTGGCATCCAGGCTTCAGCTCTGGAGAGAGCTACACAGACAGGCAGCAGCCAAAGCCAAGAAGTGGACCTCTCTGTCCAGCCACTGAGATAAAGACTCTTCTTCCATACAAGTGCTCAGCACTATAATCCCTGCAAATGTGACCATCAGCATCTTCATATTGATCAGGGGTGTTGCTGCAAAAGCAGTTTTGTTAGCAAAACTCTCTCCAGTGCATCTTCCTGAAGACCCTATCTTTACTTCTTTATTGAGCATTATCAACAGATTTTAACCTTCAGGGCCCTGTTAGTCTAGGCTTCTGTAAAAGTTGTATCAGTACATACAGGCCATGTATGAAGTCTGAAATGAAGACGTGTCCTGGCATTCGTTTCAGATAGCTCCTAAGCAAAAGGTGGTTTTCACAGTTGGGCTCCAGTGAGGAAGGTGGGCACTCCTGTTTTCACCCTTGGTAGTTTTGTATGGTGTCCCCAGGAAAGCATAATACCTTCTTACAGTCATTGCATCCACATTGCTTGGCCAGTGAAGACTGAAAGTCTGGAGAGCCCAAATCACCTTCCCAACAAAGGCAGGAGAGAGGGAAATGTCTGGAGGCAGAAATTGCTCAGTGCTCCCCAGCTGATATCCCCTTAGAGATGCCAGCACCATTTATCTCAGGTATCATTTTGAGTCCTTTCACATCTCCCCTCCTGCCCCTAAAACCAACCACAACCACAATTGCCTTTGCAAAAGTAAACTTTAACAAGCAGTTATCAAAGCATAGTAGCCTCAGTTAGAAGAGCAGCCTGACCATCACTGCTCATGGCCAATGGGATAACGGCCCTGCAGACAGAGGCAGTGCCCCAGGCACTGCACTCACACTGTGTGTGACACTGCATACCCTGGCATCCCAATTGTCCCTGCGGCATCAGCCACTTCAGCATTTCTTTCTAGCATCGTTATCTTCTGGGGGGAATTATGGGGTAAAAACCTTTGAAAACTCCCCTAGATGCAGTCTGGTACCAGACTCCATCCTCCCCAATACTTTTTGGAGTCCTCCAAATGTCTGTCACAAGATAAACAGCAATGTTTCCAGTGACAATTTACCATATGACATATCTGAACTTCCTCTAACCCCGCAAGCAGAGAAGGACCCAGCCCTGTTCCCTGCTCACTCTCCCCTTATAATTTTGAATGGGAATGGCTTTTCTCCATTGTAACACACTGCCTACCTCACAAGCACCATGGAAGAGTTAAATTAGGATTTATTAGTACTTCAAGGCCCTTGGAGAATAGGATTTGCAAATCTACACGCTGATGCAGTATCAGGCAGAATGTTTCTTTTTTTAGGATAACAAAGTGAGTTATTCTGTCTTATGGCAACATTAAGAACTCAGCTGAGATGGTTTGAAAGCATGAAATGCAGCACATTTCTCCTAACAGAAGTCCTTTTATCACGGGATCATAAAAGGACAGATCATTTTAACCACTGTATGAGATAAGACAACTGTTTTGGGCTACACGCTTGTCAGAATTTCCTCGGATTTGGAGGTTTAATTTGCAATTGGAAACACTTTTGGATGTCTGTGCAGAAATGAGAGTGCATCGGTCAGAGAAAGAAAATGTAGTGGGAGCTGCCAGCACGTGGCCAGCAACCCAGCACACAGGGTACTCTGGAACTGATTTGTACTCTACTGCAATAACTTTACTTGGGGTTAAAAGAGGGCAGAAAAGATGAACTCCACTGAGACTGTGTTATGTGAATCTATGAGAGGCCTTGACACTCACTGCCAGAGAGAGTGTCATTTGAGGTTTGCCCTGATACACCCTGCAGGATACCCTTAAGGGTTGCTTTGCTTAGGGCTTGCTCTTCCCACTTGCCTTTAACTTTATTCAAGTGCTCAGGGAAGAGAGATTTTCTAAAGGCAATTTATTCCTTTCTTACGTCAGGCTCCAACATTTCTGCTGCTCTTCCCTTCACTGCTTCCTCTTCAACCTTGCCTGACTAAGCAAATAAATACATTCTTATGAGTATGCATAGAAAAGGCACAGTGGTTCACCCAAGGCTGCACTGTGCTGCAGACCCTTCTGAGCGAGCTTTCCTTTGCAGTTCGTTCAGCCTTGGGAGAAAAGGCTGTAGTTACCATAGAATGTTCACGAAGGGTGGAGGTCAGGTCTGAACACAGGGAGGTTCTTCCATACAATCATAGTGTGAGGCCAGCAGAGTTCATGGTGTAGATTGCAGCTTTACAGATGGAAACTTTGGGTGAGGAGAAATCAAACGAGGAGATCCTTCTGGGTTTTACCCATCTCAGTTGGTATTGATCTGGAAAGCCCTATGGTTCAAAGGATTAACATAGGCAGGGACTACTCCCTTTTAGTCTGGCAGTATGGAAGAAGTCACCTTTAAGAAGAAGATATAATTTAGACACCTTAACTAAACCATACTGGGGCCAGAGAGTAGGACAGCTAGGACATCATGCTTACAAACACAGAGGTAATTCAAAGTGCTGTGGCACCACTTCAGATGGGGATGAAGAAGCAGCTCAGAAGCCCAGGAGCAGTTCAGCACAAGGAGTTGCAGTAGGTGCTTCTGAAAAAGGAAAGTAGGCATAAGGAAGTTAGCAGTCTTGGAGCTAACTAGCCAGGCTCAGCATCTCCTTGAGTTATGCCTGCTTCCTCCCATTGTAGGCCTGTGGTTTCTGGGATACTAGCTACTGCATCCCCTCACTTCAATAAACTATTGCATTTCCTTCTAGATATTTTATTCTAGATCTAATTATTCTAGATATTATGCTATTCTATGTATTATATTTTACTCTAGATACACTTCAGGTGATGTAAAGCAGAAACTTCCATTTGTTCCAGCTAAGGATGTGTCTCCAGAATACAACTCAGTGGACAGGGCATTTGAAACTAGTCTCAGATCTGATTTTAGTTCTTCATCTGAACTCCTTACTCCTTTGTTTTCAGCGTGAATTGTTTTATGACTTCCTTCTACAGTTTGTTATTAAATCAGCGAGTTCAGTATCTACTGTTTGATGAATGTTTCTCATGAAGTAACATTTACGACTGTGTAGCATGTAAGACATCAGTTGTTCTCACTTAGCATGAGGTTCCAGTAAGAGCCAGCCAGGCACACAACATCCATCAAAAAATGTCTTTGATCTCTTCTGAGTGAATCAGCATCAGCCCTGAGGGACTGGAGGGACCCTCTGCCAAAAGGGAGACTCCCAGAATCACAAAACCTTTCTAAATACAAGCTAAACACTGGAGATGACGCAGTCTGTGTCTTCCTTGGCTGCAGCATAAGCACTGTGAAGAAATGCCCTTGATGCACAACAGTGAATTTGTGGCTTTCCCACTGGAGCCAGCATGTCCAGGACTGGCCTTACCACATCACTTGCTGCAAATTCTCTCGGGTCAAAGGGACCGTGTCTCGATGTGGCCATGTGTACTACACAAAGCCTTCTTGCTCCTTGCAACAAGAAAACACTGCCCACAGGGCAAAGCTTCAGCTGCCCATCCCTGGATCATTAGATAGACAGTGTCTCTCTTCTCTCTCTTTCCCCTGTGAATCATTTTTTCATGCAGTATGGTGAGGCAGGGCTAGGAAGCACTCCCCTGAGGTTACTGCTCATGTGGCTGTCTGCTGGGTTAGCCCTAGAGCCCCTGCAACACAAGAAGATGGGGCAGGTAGCAGGAGGGGAAATGGAGGGATGGGCACTGCAGAGCTCATGCAAAAGAACTTCTGGGATAGCAGGAAAATAAAACATCACCTCACAGCCAACATGTGCAGCATAATGAAGGGGCAATTTCAGTGCTGCTGGGAGCTAATCTCAACTATTGCATTCCCAGATCTTGAGTATTGCCTTATAACATAGCTTAGAAGCTCTTCTAATATAGATAAGAGTGTTCAAGAGCACATATACTAAGTAATTTTCTACAAACATACATGCACAATTTTTTTAAGCAGCCTCTCTGGGGCCTTCTGTTCAAGTGCATAAGTAATGATTTCTGACCAGCTCATCTGATTATACTGACAAGAATTACTTCCATTTTTGTAAGCCTTTTCTCTTGGGCATGTCACCACTTGGTCCACGATGAAGTTGAAGAACGTTTCTATTTGCTAAATGATGAGGCTTAACAGAGAAAACTTGCCTGAGCTGATCTCAGATAGACACAAATCTAAAAGCTGAGCAGGTCTTAACTTATCTATCTCTAAAAAGCTCCTGTATTATCTTCAGTTACTGAAGGCAAGAGAAAGCACTTATCCAATGGAAAAAAGGATTCATTTACATTGATTGGCCTTTCCCTCCCAACATACACAGTGTGTAGCATCAGGGTACACTTATTCCACACTAGTAACTCACAGCCCTACTGCAGTCTAAGTGCTCTTTTCCATTTAATTATTCAGGATGTTAGAACAGGCAAGCAGCTTAAAAAACAAAACAAAACAACGGAGAATGATATAAAAAGAAATGAATAGGGGAAGGAAGGAAGGAAGGAAGGAAGGAAGGAAGGAAGGAAGGAAGGAAGGAAGGAAGGAAGGAAGGAAGGAAGGAAGGAAGGAAGGAAGGAAGGAAGGAAGGAAGGAAGGAAGGAAGGAAGGAAGGAAGGAAGGAAGGAAGGAAGGAAGGAAGGAAGGAAGGAAGGAAGGAAGGAAGGAAGGAAGGAAGGAAGGAAGGAAGGAAGGAAGGAAGGAAGGAAGGAAGGAAGGAAGGAAGGAAGGAAGGAAGGAAGGAAGGAAGGAGGAAAGGAGGAAAGGAGGAAAGGAGGAAAGGAGGAAAGGAGGAAAGGAGGAAAGGAGGAAAGGAGGAAAGGAAGAAAGGAAGAAAGGAAGAAAGGAAGAAAGGAAGAAAGAAAGAAAGGAAGAAAGAAAGAAAGAAAGAAAGAAAGAAAGAAAGAAAGAAAGAAAGAAAGAAAGAAAGAAAGAAAGAAAGAAAGAAAGAAAGAAAGAAAGAAAGAAAGAAAGAAAGAAAGAAAGAAAGAAAGAAAGAAAGAAAGAAAGAAAGAAAGAAAGAAAGAAAGAAAGAAAGAAAGAAAGAAAGAAAAGGAAGGAAATAAAGACTGATGCTATTTTTGTTTAGAAAGATCTAATTCTGGCATCACAAGCTCAAACAGAAGCCTATAAAAGAATCAGTGTCATTAACACATAAGCTAATGCTAATCTTTTTCTTTAGAAATCAGCCCTGCTTGCTGTAACTGAGGTTGAAAGCAAAGTGTGAACTACAAGTTATTTTAATATGTGAGAACGGAAGCAAAGGATGGGCTGGAACAATAAATGGGCTGCTTGCTTAAAAAATAACAGGGGAGGGAGATCGCTGTCTTCATCTCTGGGTCACATAATCCAGGGGTTGTTTTAAGCAAATTAAAGCAGACTGCTTTCTTTCTGCGCAATCTAGTAAAACAAAGTTTTCAGCCAGCAGATATTCAATGTTCCTGGCGAGTCTTTGGATTCCAGCCATGTGTGATTAGTGACCTATTTTCACTGCAGTGAGATCAGCTATGTTTGTAGCACCCTGAATCAGCAGATTTGTCCTTATTCCTGGCTCAGTCTGCCAGAGCATTGAGTCAGGACAATTCTCCGAGTGTGCTGCCCTGTTGTCTCTGTGTAGATCTATGGAAAATGGCACTGAGTTGTAAAGGAGCTATGCTGGTTAACTGTCAGGCCAGGACCAATAGGATCCGTGCTGTACAAGCAGCCGATGCTGCTGAACATGAAATTCTCTCTGTCTAATTAACAGCTGCTAAGAATAGAATAAACCTTTGGTGTTTGTGGAGATTGTTCCTGTGTAATGATGTTATAAAATCCAAAAGAAGAAAGATACAGTAGTCAGAGAAGGATTCTGGGCTTTAGATTTAGACCTGAATCGGTTCTAGACACAAAGATCTCCAACAGACACGGCTGTGGAAAACATGCGTTGTGTAGAGTCAGAGAATCAGAGAACCATTTAGGTTGCAAAGGACCTTCAAGGTCAAGTCCAACCATCACTAAACCATGTCCTTCAGTGCCACATCCACGATTCCCTTGAACAGTTCCAGGGATGGTGACCCATTCCAATGATGGAGCAAATATCTCACAGTTTGTTGATACTGCATGAATTGTCACTAAGGCAATTTTGAGTTCACCTCTGAGGTCTTCTGCTGCTGCTTGCCACCAAAACCCAGCTCAGTGTCTGTGCAAGTTTGCTGGTGCTGATTGGACTGACTCATGCAAGGGCTGATCACAGCCACAGAGAAAAAATATAGGCTGGAAGGGACCCCACGGAGTTTATCAGGTCCAAGTCCCTACTCAGAGAAAGGACAGCTGAGACTGGGTTGCTCAGGACATCTCAGTCAACTTGTGGTAACTCAAGTACAGTTAGTGAATTAAAGACACCATATCCAGGTTCCGTACCCCCAGGATGGAGTCTGCTTGGATGAGTATAATTTAAAGATGAGTTTAAAAGAAGCTATTTCATATTGAGTGCTATAATGGAGATTAAAAATCCGACTGCAGCCCCTTTTCACTGAGCCCTACGTTTGTTGTTGCTGGCAGTGCTGGATGCTCAGATCTGCAGGACAAGAAGAGCTAGTGGTGAACAGGCAGCAGTCCAGATCAGTTCCTGGTGAGCAACTGAGACCAAGGAAAGAGTAGGAAATAAAAACAGACAGGTTTCCCCTCCAGCAGCCAGGAAAAGGAAGGAGATCAGCAGTGGCTCACATCCTGCTTTCATTCACCTTTCTATTCACAGACTCCCCTGTGTGATCCTGAGAGTCCATTAAGATGCCAAAGACACTGGTGTGAAATGGAGGGGTCCAACATACCTGCTGGTATGACTTTGTGGTCACCAGCAGCTCAGGGAATTGAGCTAAGCTAGAAAAGCATCCACGACACTAAGTTCAAGCCATGTCCCTTTAGTGCCATAGGCACAGTCTCTTTGCTTTCACAGTGAGTGACAAGTTGAAATGCCTGCCTGCAGGCATATGCCAACAGTATGGGATACTATGAAAAGCTCAGCTCCTTCCGGAACAACGGGACTGATTTCATTAAGAGAAAATCCCCAAGGGCTTGCTGAGGCAGACACAGCAGGGAGCGACAAAAGCCAGTAGGCAGGAGATGTGCTGTGGGCAGTAAATACAGTAAGTTTGGCCGGGCGGAAGATCCAGCTTACTTCCCTTCTCTACAGACCCTGAGGGGCGTCCTCAAGCCCCTGCATGCATCCTGTAGAAGCTTTGCAGTGACTGATGTTCCCTGGCTTCCCTTTGGGATGTGGCCTAACTGCATTTTAGTGATTTCTTTGTTGTTTGCTGCCTCCAACAGGATCACTGGGAAATTTTCCTCCCTGAGTGACAGAAGGCCCAGAACAATAAGAGCAGTTGCTTTTTGTGCTCACAGAGGAGGGCAGAGTGGCCCTGAGAAAGAAGCAGATTTGCAGAGAAGCCAGCTAGAAACCATCACGAGTCCAAACCAAAAAGCATCTTACCTCGCGGTTGTTTAACTATCAATGATATCACTGCTTAAAGGCTAATGGGTAATGGCAGATGCTTTTTTAAAATAAACCAAGATGACACTTTCATTCCGCCAGGGTCATTCCTGGAAGTGTCAGCCCCAAAAAAGGGCAGAGGGAGCAGGAGGAGGCTGCTGCCCAGCTCCATGCCCTCACACACCTGGCATGGGATCTTGCAGCTCCCAGTGCAAAGTCCTGCCCGTAAGCCTCACCCAGCCTGTGAAACCTGAGCTGAAGACCAAAGTTTCAAGGAAGGTCGAGCAGATTGCTGAGTGCTGGAGAAACACCAGAGAGCTGCTTGTCTTGGAGGCATACAACTGCCAGCCACAAGGTCAGGTGTGAGAGGGTTCACATACACGTGTGTGCTTGCACACTACACACACACACACGCACATAAAAGAGGATAGAAGCAAAGACTCTGGGCAGGGACATGGTTTATTCACAGTCTTCCTTCCAGCAGGGAAGGCAGAGGGATGAAATTAAAGGGGATTTCTCAGAAGTGGAACACGAGCAGCGGGATGGAGCAATCCCAGGATGGATGAGGCCAGCTGCAAGCTGCAGCCACCATCACCTCCAGCAGCACAGCTCCCGGCCACCAGGCCCGTCGGTCACTGAAATGATTTTCTTTCCAAAAAGGTGTTGCACAGAGAAAAACAAAATCAGCAAGGGAATCTGGAAGGACTTCTTCATTTCTGTGTTTAACTCTGATTTTTCCTTTGCATGAGCAAGCTTGAACCCAGGGAGACGTACTAATCTCACCATGAAGGTGCCTGAGAACTGTGTGTTTATACAACGCTGTATTTAGATTAAAACTTTATGGCCTCTTAACATACACTAGTCTAAAAATAACATTAAGCATATGTTTTTTATCACAATTAAAGCTATTGCAACAAACCCCTTTCCATCCAAGTCACACCCAGCTGCTTGCTGTTACGTTACGTGGTAACAACAGTCAGCAGAAACAAAAAACACTTTTGGTCAAAAGAGAATGGAGTTTCAATAGCAGCTCCAACAGCTCCATGAAGGCTGTGAAGGAGAACACCCTGTCAGTGCTGTGACATTCACTCTGCTGAGTGAGACACAGGCAAGAGGCAGATGCAGCTTAAGACCCAGTCTGGAAACAATGTGAGGTAAGAACACCCCACCCTGGCAATCAGAGAACATGTTTTCCACTCTTGCACCCCAGTTCAGCCTGATCCATATGGCAAGGAGAGGAAAACAGCTGCAGAACATGACCTGCTGGGTGCCAGGGGGCAAGGCCTTGTTTCAGGCCGGTGTGTGCCTGGGGTATCTGGGAGAAGAACATCAGCGAGGAGCAGGAGGAAGAGAAGCAGGTTCTGACTGTGTGGGTGCATCTTCACACAATCAGAGAAGCACAAGATTACATTAGTGCAATGAAGAACCAGTCCCCATACCTTATAAACAGTGCAACTCTGACCAGCACTGAGGGCTGCCCTGTTTTCAGCAAGGCCCAACCCATACCTTAACCTTGTTATGGTCTACAGGCTTGGGAAGGAGAGGTGGGGAGGCAGCCTGGTTCCCTGGTTGATTCCAAGTTGGAACTAAGTCAGCAGTGTGCCCTGTAGACAAAAAGGACAGCTGTATCCTGCAGCAATTCAGGCCCAGCACTGCCAGCCAGGGAAGGAACTGCATGGAGCTGCCAGGGGAAGAACAGGTGGGGGTCAGGAAAATGCTCTGCACCAGAGGGTGGAGGTCCTGCTCTGGAACAGGCTCCCCAGGGCAGTGGGCAAGACCACAAGGTGCCAGAGTTCAAGAGTTTGGACAGTGCTCTCACACGAGGTCTGAATTCTGGGTGGTGCTCTGTGGATTTGGGGCTGGACTCAGTGATCCCTGAGGGTCCCATCCAACTCAGGATATTCTAGGATTCTAAGATTTTGAATGCTGCGCAGTAGCAGGGAGTGAACTTGCAAAGTTTTCCTGTGTAGCTACTTAGCTGGGAAGGGACAGTCAGAGAAGTAAGGAGTGACTGAGGACCATATGACAAGACAGCATGGCTTGCTTTTTCCAGCAAGGCTGGAAAAAGGGGTTGACTTCAAGGTCAGAGACTATGAAATACCTACAGTGATATAAAATACTGATTTATGGTAAGCATGATGAAGCACTGGAACAGGCTGCCCAGAGAAGCTGTGGAGTTTCTTTCTATGGAGATGTTCAAGACCCATCTAGACACATACCTGCAACCTATTGTAGGGTGCCTGATTTAGCAGAGGGGTTGGACTCAATGATCTGTTGAGGCTCCTTCCAACCACTGCAATTCTGTGATTCTGTGATCTGATCTGCCTTACTTGAAACCCAAACAATGCTTCTCTTTGGTTAACTTCCCTTTGTAAAGGAAAAGGTGGCTCAAACACTAGCAGCGCTACTGAGCATGCTCACAAAAGGGGAGTGGATACTGAGCTATTGCAGAGGCTGCACGCATCCCAGTGAAGGCTCACTGCCTGCACCCATGTGAAGCATGTTGCCAGCTTTGGACGAGGTGCTGACAATATGTTTGATCTTAGATTGGTTCTGAGTTAGAAGCTAAAGAGAAGCACATTGCTAAAGGCTTGCAAGAATGGAGGGTTACTTACGACTCATCACCACCAAGACTGAACTTCCAACAAAAATTCAGAAGTGGTTTTATATTGTTACTGCATTTTTAAACACCATCGGTGCCCCTGACAAACCTCAAATAATCATTTAGAAAATGGCAGAAGAAAGTCAAATAACATAGTAGGTGAAGAAATCCCTCTGCCTTCTGTAAAATCTGAGCTAAACTATCATCACTGGGGTATGTTTCCTGATTTTCCCCATCCACTATTTTCCCTGCAGACAATTGGCTACTGGCTTTATAATGCATAAGCTTCAAAGGTGATACATATTACTTAATCAGATATGGATGCAGTTGCTGTCCTATTCAATTGGGTACCAGGCTGCTTTTTGTCTCCTTCCAGCATCAGTGCACCCAGAGCAGCACAGTGTTTGCTAGAGGAAAGACAAACCTATACCTACAGTTGGGGGGCAGAGGGGGGTCACTGTGGCAGCAAGGAACAAGATGTGCAGATACAGGGGATTTGCCTAGGCCCTACATGGATTGTGCATGTGCCATGATAGCTGGTTATGATGCACTTCTTTTGGCTGCATCTCCTCACCCCTATACACAGCTTGTTATTACAAGGGACAGGAACTGTCTGCTGTACTTTGCTTTTACAATGGGGTGCAAGCCCAGCTGCTCCCATTGTAATACACATAATAGGCTTTTTACCAGTCCTGGTGCTGGATTAGTGCCTTTGGAAATGCTGTTCAGGACAGTCAGCTATTTTTATTATTTTTCTTGCAGTACATGGGAACTCCAGCCCACACATCAAAGATCCTGTTTGTTGCATGGCTTCCCACACGGAGTAAAGGTAGTCACCGATTCCTGGGCCGCATGGGTGGAAGATGTTCTGGAAATTACACCCTCTTTTCACCTCCCATTTTGTTTTTCCTGGAAAAACAAGAAGAAGCCACAGATTCTTTTCATGTCTGCACACAGGCAGAGAAGGCAGAACAGTTCAGTGAAGGGCCTCAAAACCACCCAGACAAAGACCAACGCTGCTGCTTGTCTGAGAGCTCTCCCCACTTTCTGTCCCGGAAGGTTTCAGTGTTGGTTGGCCCCATGTGCCAAGCAGGAGCCATGGGGGTGGAGGAGAGTGCCAGAGTTGGTAGACTTACAAAGGCTGTGTGGAGATTGCTGGGAGATATTTGTGTGGGTCCCAGAACCGTGGAACACACCTTAGTTCAAAGGCTGTGCTGGCAGAGGGAGATGGCACGTTCTGGGGAAGCTGCTGCCTCAGCACCTTCTAACCCTCTCCACACCTCCCAGGTTTCAACGGATGTAAAATATACCTTTGGTGAGCCTGTCAGAGCACAGGCTGCAGCCCCAAAACTCACCTCTAAACAACCCACAGATGGGTCTCCTCTTCAGTTTATGAACCCAAGGAAGGGTTCAGGGCAAGGACCTCGCCGGGATCCATACCCTCCCCCGCCCCCCACTAGAGCCGTTCCGTGCCCCGCAGCCCCGCTAGGTGTCGCCCGGCGCAGCGGGATCCTGGTGCCCCCGGGATGGCTCCACCGCCTGCGGATGGGTCTCCCACCACACTCAATGGGTTTTATTTCCTTCAGAAACAACACCAAGTTGATTCTGTAAGATGGCACACCCCAGTGCAATACTGCACCTTTCCTTTCTTATCAACGGACATTTTCATAGAGGAGGTGAAGCAAATTAGAACAGTAATTAACCGAGAAACAATTGGAGTTGTTCTGTCAATTCCCTATGCACTGGACTGAAATTGTTTTCTCGCTTCCTACAATATTACACACACCCCATCAAAAGTAAATACTTAATCTAATATTCTAGTTGTGTTTCTAGATAAACATCACAGCTATAAATCATTTTAATGAGTAAGAAAAAAAAAGAAGCAAATACCACATTAACTTTTCATTACCTTTATAACATTCCCCACGGATAAAGCAATTCATTTATGGATAGAGCAGCCCCCTCTATTCTGTAATGCTGGTACACAGAGGGATGAAATAGTGTAGCTTTGGGGATGGTTAAGGTCTCTTAGAATAAGAAACGGCCACGGCTCGCCAATCCACTGCTTGTAAAAGTAAAGGTTATGTATTGTAGCAAAGAAGACTGGGAAAGAACTATGAATAATTTGATCCTCTCATTAAAAGAAGAGGCTTTTTTAATTGCTGTTCTCACACAGTAAAGGTTTTAATCAGAGGAAAAGTGATCAGTAGAAAACTCCAAGGGAAGTAGACAGCTCTTGACAAGCTGTTATTCTAAAGACTCTCCTGTTACAGCCACATACTCAAATACATCCAGAAAGTCACAGTTCAGGCAAACTAAGCATCCCAATGGGTGGCAACTTCTTAAGCAAGAGTAATTCAGCTGCCTTCAGAAGTGTAGCCATATGCTTCCGTAAAGAACAGAAACATGGTGGGAAAAATCATGCTGTTCTGTAACTCAACGGAATTTCAGCACTGACTTCAAACCTAATCAGGATTTCAGTGGTGTTTTCAGTCCTTTTATTTATTTATTTATTTATTTATTAAAAAAAATTCTTCTGCACAAAGCAGAATTAGCAACAGCTTCAAAACATGAAGTGCTGGTTGATCTGAGCGAATGTAGCTAAACATCTTCTCTTTCTTTGAAAGGATGCAAATAAATATCCCATGCGGCCTTCCTACAACGCTACCTCCACTGATTCTGATCTTACATAATTTCTTTGCATCCTACTCTAAAATTTATGCTGTAACGTCTTACAGGAAATAGGATTTCTCACAGAGCTTTGCAGTAGCTGAATCAAACAACAACGATGAAGAAAAACCCTTCCACCGTATCCTAATTTATTACTCTTGACTGAAATGGTTTAGAGCCGTCTCTGAGCCACACAACTAGTAATTCTCTGCTTCACAGACAAGACATATTTTCCTAGACATAAACTAAATTATTCATACAATGCATAGAGCATATGAGCCATCCATTACCTGATACCTCTGGAACAATAGGATGGAAAGAAGCCAACTTTAATTGATCACCCAACTGTCCAGTTACCCCATGCAGGCAATTTATGTCAGCTGCTATATAATCACACTCTGAAACATTTTCAAGAAATAAAACTTCCATATGAAGGGAGGTGGTTTCTTTGGAAAGATTGTCGATATGTGGTGATTTTCCAGCTACAGCGCCTGTGTAGGATGTGAGCCAAGCTCCTGCCCCCACCAAACAGTAGGGTGGGTACCCATACCCAGATACACCTGGCTATAGTGTTAATAGGGCACTGCATAATTTCCCTAGGACAGGTTTCTAGCAAGGCCTGGATCTCTGAGATGTAACAGAGGTGCTTTGGCCAGGCTCGGAAAAATTAGTAATCAAAATTATTACTAGTTTGTGAAATCAGTGTCTCAAAACCCACCTTCAATAGGTTTCCCCACTGCAGCACCTGGCTTTGTATGCAGCTGAGCCTACTGGTCTGCTCCCCAGGCCTGGTGGCCACCAGCCAAGCAGAAGCTCCTACAGCTGAACCAATCAAAAGATGGCTGCCCCTGTCCTGAGGGAATACAAGAAGGGTTTTACAGAGTAGCAGCTATGGATCAAGATAAGGACTTCACAGAGAAGCAGCTGTGGAGCAGGATAAACAGCATGAGAACCAAGGACACCTCTAGAAGAAGAACGAACAGCTCACAGCTCTGATTGGACAAGCACCCACATGAATGGTTGAAGAGGAATGTTCATGGAAGGATGTTCACCTCTCTTGCCTTGCTGGCCACGCTTCTTTTGATGCAACCCAGGATACAGTTGGCTTTCTGGGCTGCGAGGGCACATTGCTGGTTCATGTCCAGCTTGCCATCCACCAGTACCCCCAAATCCTTTTCAGCAGGGTTGTGCTCTATCCTTTCATCCCCCACCTTGTACTGATAGTATCAGTACAGATCATTTCATCCCACAAAAACACAGTTATTAACCAATTAATGAAATAGCCAAATTATTTCAGGTAGTGAAAAAGTTGGGAAAATATTTGTTTTTCCCTGGATCCTAGAAAATATCTGTTCTATCAAATTTCTTGTTTTCTTTTAAGTCCCACATGAATATTTGGGAAACCTTTGTTTTCCGTATCTCAACTTACTAATCCACCAACGTTCATATATTTATATCAGGGTCAAATTGCTCTTTAAGTTTTCTGCTTTCATCTCAATTTTGTTCACCTCAAAAGAATTCTTCCTTTTGAGAAGCCAGCCTTGGAGCATTTGTTAAGTTACACAGAGATTAAACGTTCTGCGCAATGAAAACTGGGTCACTGGATCAACACTGTTTGTTTTAATGGCTACTTGCAGCATGCCCATGGATTTATCTGTTAAAATGCTACAGATTGTATTTTCTTACTGCATATAGAAGAATGCTGAAAAGTCTGATCTGCTACAGCTGCAGTGTGCACATTCAGGTGGCCTCAGCAGGGGTGTCTGTGGGGCATATCAAAACTGTAATGCTTGAAAAATAATTGCCTTTCCCTGGCCTTTCCTCACTGCTCCACAAGACACAGCTAACAACTCGCCTTGATAGTCTGAACATTCCCCAGCTAAGCCTTTATGGTGACAAACTTGTCCTTCCAAGAGCACTGGTATTCCCAGCTCCCCTGTCCCTCAGCACAAGCTGCTGGCACAGTACAGCAAAGACACTGACAAAACTCCAGTGGTGGGCAGCGTATCTCCAGAGCTGCAGGTGTTTGTTGTAAGAACGCCATCTCTCTGGTCCAGCCTGCCCCTCAGCAGTACGCAGGATACCCCCAAGTGATGCGCCTCCTAAGCCCCACATGTCTCCCTGCAGCTCCCAAGATTCGTAGTAACTGAGGGTCTGCTTGCACTTCCCTCCAAGCCTTCCTGATGTAAAACTTCACGTATTTCCTGGCATCGTTCTTCAGCAAGATTTCTGTCAAAATGGCTTTATCTTCTATTTTTAGCCTGGCTCTCTACGGACACAGGTCTTGAGCAACCATTGGCTTTGAGTAACTGCTATTTTTCTCCACACGCACTACAGCATCTTTTGAAGCTGTTAGCAGTTTCAGCCATCTTTGACAGGAGAGGCCTTGAAGATATTAAATTCCAGTGAACTTCACGCAAACAGGCATCCAGGCTGATCCCAGTGGGTAAAAGACAACAGGAATTCAATTATGGTAGCAAGCACCAGAGGCTGCATGTGGGTCATGGAAGCTGTGGCAGCCCCAAGGGCTGGCCTGACACAGACCTTTCCAGGTGCTGCAGTGCCATGCACAGAGGCAGGGACAGCTGGTGAGTGTGGCACTGCTGCTCTGGGAAGGAACTGCCTTATTACTGATGTCTTTCTCTGTTGCTCTATCCTACCCTTTCATTTTTAAATCAGCTCATCTTTTCCTAACTTCCTGCCTCTCTTCTTGCTTTTCCAAGTCTTCCCATAACTATGTATGGGTGTTATTAAGAAGTACCACAGTACACGGGGTGTGAAGAGGTCTGCAGTGAGTTGAAGCCATCTTAATACTTCACCTGCCTTGCTCCATTGGCATGAAGTCAAACACACAAATGTCCCCATGCATTTACCATACACTAGGTTAGGTTATCCAAGTGTCAGGCAACATTCTGGTGTTAATTTCCTTCCATCTTCCTATCATCTCCAACTGTTTGCCAAGGCTTCCAACAATATTTAAAAACAAAAAGGTGAAATACTTACAACTTGTAACCCACTGTTGTTTAACAGTTGACTTTCAGATGGAATTGTAATGGTAAATCATCTATTCAATGGGTATTTTTCCTTCATATTGAAATATGAGCTGAAGTTCATGCAGAAGAGCCATGAGTTTAATCTTCTCGCTGTGCAGAAATATGAACTGCAGACAGTTTCCCATCAAGCAAACGTGACCAGCAGCCACCACAGGACTGACAGTACTTCACAGAAGTCAAGCGAAGGCTCAGATCTCCTCTAAGACCAGAAAAAAGCCACTGCAAAAGTCACCCTAGCTTCCCATGGCAAGCTTCAGGCTACATTCAAAGTGAGACTTTGCTGGTCCCTACTCTGAGAGGGCAGTGTGGAACTACCGAAATCACATCTGCATGGGGGAAGTCCCACCAAGTTTCTAAAACTCCTATTGAATGTGTGGTGCCTCCGGCTGAGATGTTCTAAGTGATTTGTTCCCTGCAATGCTGAGAGGGCATGGAGAGTTCAACTGAAAGCCAGGCCCTCTCTTTGCCAAAAAAGGAGATTCTGGACTTGAATTGCCCTGCAACATGGTGAGACTCCTCTATCTCCTTCAGTCTATCAGAGAGACGTGGTGGAGAATGTGGATGTGGGTATCCTTCTGCCATGTCCCTCTTTGGTCACTGAGGCAGGTTGTGCACCCTTCCTCCTATTCCAGTACTGTTACTCCTCCTTCTGCATCCTCCTACAGACAAGGATGCAAGAGCTAGTCTAGCAGGTTTCAGAGAGGAAACCAGAGTTCATGTTCACCATGGCACCGATGAGAAAGGGGAGGAAAGGTTTGCTCTTCACCCTTTTGCTTTGACCTGTCTTTTGCTACCTCATGTCCCACGGAGCACCAGAAAATCCCTCTAAGTGGGTGCCTGTCTGTGTAACATACATTTGGTACAAAATTATTTCTAAATTTTACTTTTTTTCTCACTCTTTTCTACAGCAAAGGAATATCTGTAATTTAACAGGGCCTCCTTATCTTTGCAGCAGAGCCCAGCTACATAACTAGCAAAATATAGGGCCATTATAAAACAAGAGAATAACTGCTTGACTGCTTATCTCGAAGATAATTTACTCTTTAACTAAAGAGGCATATAGCTGCAAGATGGGAATTTATTTACTGTTCGTGCCTGACCTTTTTAACGTCTGGTAAAATCATGTTATGAAACTGTTTGAAAATTTATTGCCCTCATTTAGTAATGCTGACATTTCGTGATTATTGGCTTTGCAAAACCTACTGACACTGTCAGGGAAACAAAGCTCAGAAATTGCTCCCAGGGAAAAACAAGCCCTGATTTTTAGAGTGTGGAACACTAACAGATCCCTTTTATTACATATTTTTAATATCCACCGAAAAAGCTGCATCGCAAAGCTGAAAAAGGAAAGGAGAAAAATACCACTGATTAAATGCAAATCAGAAGAGAGCTTCACTCCCAGCTGGTTGAAGTCAATAGTAAAAAGCATCACCACTCCGAAGTAAGGATGATCACAGTGATGAACGCTCAAAGACCAGTTCTGTGCCAGTTGGGTCTGGTGGCAGGTGGAAAATGGCTCAGAGCAGTCCAGCTGGCAGCAGACCAGCCACACGTCAACTCAAGGCTCATGAAGGCACTGTAGGCAATGCACCTCAGCCATTAGCACTTGTGGAACTTCCTAAGTGCTCCAGACACAAGCGGCCCCACTTGCACATAAAGAGGTGAGGAAGGACCCACAGGGCTCTTCACATTTGCCACTGGCAAATTATGTTTTCTCTACATGGCATGAGGGGGTGGTCCTCATTGGGTATCTAGCAGACAGCACTGATGAGGTCAGGTCACTGCATGAGTAAAATGTCCATAAAACTGTCAGCAGGTAATAGTTTCACTTGGCACTCAGAATGATGCTGAGAAAGCCTCTGCCAAGACACTTCAGTTGTGTTCACGTAGAGCAGCAAGACATTACTGCAACACAATCACTTGCAATGATTTTAGAAGGTGTTAGGTTTTTTTTTTCCCGACCTTTCATTTCTCATTTCATTTGTTACCAATCTTACTTTGAACATTCTCATTTTTTGTCTTAAATTTTTCCAATTCATGCTACAAAAAAAAGTGTAGGTTTGTAAATACCAACAAAATTCTGTTTGACAATAAAAATCTGAAACTGCTGCATCAAAGTGCTCTTAAAATTCAGCTTGATATTGATTCATAAAACACTTTCCATTGAAGAGACAAGGCACAAGACCCCAGCTCTTGGCATATTTGTAATGGTGATGCATCAAGGATTAGCTATGTAGCTTTGCATAGCTTGTTATGGGCAAATGCATAGTTAGCCAACTAGCTTTGCATTGGTGGACATGGGTTTTTTAATACGCTTTCCTTGGAATGAAAACTTTAACAAAAGCACATAAAGAAAATCTTTCAGGATCGTTAGTACAAAATGAAAAACAAGTTAACAGCCTTTCAACAACTTCATTTTTAGACCCAGTTTGCTATAAGAATTGCAAACAAAACCACAGGGTGCAGCAGACACCATGGCAGTATGTGACAAGAAAAACATAAAATTCTGCAAGTAGAAAAACGGTGCTTTACACTGGTGTGGAAGTTCTTAAACACTGTTATTCAGAGCTAGCCAAGCATCTCAGGGATTGCATTGAATTGTAGTGGTCTTTACAGCAGATCTTTCATAATGACTGGTTTGACAGTGATCTTGCAAAGTGCATTCAGTCATCTGAAGCCCAATGGTACGGACTCAGCTGTGCGACTGGTCCACTTACAAGCTGACAACATTTTAAGTTAGGCTGTCCTTGTAGATCTTTCTTCAGGCTTTCAGGAGCTCGTAATGACTCTTTAATTACATTTATTTTTGTGTTGTTACTTGAGATATTATGAGACTGCCTTCAGAGAAGATTGCATCTGACTCCTGAGATTTTGACATTTTAATGACATTTTAATACCTCTCGTTATTGCTCCACAGATCACATACATTAACGGAATTATTTCAGCATGTTAAGCAGATAAACAATTTATGGTAATCAAGAATACAAAGAGTACGCAGAGAAAGAAACATGCTCTGTGGTATAAAGCAAGTAGCACCTCAGTTGAGGTCTTGGTCAGTTGAGGTGTTTGTGTCTTGGCCATGTATCAGCTTAATGGAAATAAGAAAATTACGGGAGTGGCAATCAGATGAATGTGTTATGTCTGAGAGCACTGGTGCTGTAACTGCCACGGAGGGTTCTGCTCACCCTGGTGTAGGCATTTGGACTGCTTGGTGGCATCGCTTCAAGCTAGTGACCATGAATGTGCCAAAGAGTCCATTGTGTCAGTATGTACTAAATAATGCAACAGCTGAGCTCTCACAGAATGGCTGGGTAAAAATGTCTTGTTTAACGTGGCTGCAGTCAAGCAGCACGTTTCATTTCTTTGTTTTTGCTTTTGTTTTTTCATTTGTGTCCCTGTTACCAGGCCATGGAGAGATGCTTTGCAGAAGGGAGGTGTAGGAGAGTGGCTGCACTTCTGTTAGCTCTGCCCTCTGTCACCGCTGAGATGGGCACAATCTCTTTTGCCCATCTTCTAAACAGGACAGCCATGCCCTGATCCCTCAGCTGTGACAGGACCTGAAATTCAAACGCTGCAGTCTGTGTTTCAATACCTCAGAAACATATACAGCCTGTAGCACTATTTCTTCCTCCCTCCCCCTGATCCTGTGAGCTGCTGCAAGGGCTATTGACTGAAACCACCCAGCAGATTTTATTTGCCTTTAGAAAATTAAAAGGCGAAGCCTTCCCTGTACTGTAACAACCACAGAGTGAGTGAATTAAAATGCAACAGCAGCTAAATAATTATCACGTTACTCCATTAGTCCACATTCATAAAGCAGAGTTATCAGCACTCAGTGACTTCCAACAATCATTTTAAATGTTTCCTTAAATGTGGTAATGGGGAAAATTTATGGAGTGTTTCTAAAGCAGCTTGCTTCTGAAGGATTTATTCATCAGCTCTTCATTTAGTCCTGTATTAACGTTTGCAAGTCAGCTCTTAAGGAAATGTTGCATATTTCCACTCATAGTAAATAGCATTTTAAGACATGAGCTGCAAATGACTAGATGTTGCTCAGAAGGGAGAAAAATTTCGGGTAGCCATTCTAGAAAAATGCCTGAATCAAAACCAAAAGTATGTCCCCATTTTCAGGGAACATGGCAAAAGGACTTGACCTTTTAATGCTGGGGGATGGACTGAAATGCAAGCAAGCACGGGTGAGCAGATTTCTGTCCTTTTAGTTACCCACAACACCCCAGAGCAATCAGAGTACTCTATCCCCATATGTGAGCTTTATGCAGTGTTATTACTACTTTTTTTTAAATAGTTCCTTCCCCAGCTCTGGTAAAACTGAGAGCAGCACAGCAATTACCAGCCCAAGCAGGCAGACGCAGCTGCTCCAGCCCTGCTTGGGGCCATGTGGAATGAAGCAGAGCTCAACCGGAGCATGAAGTCCCAGGCACATGCAGTGTGTTCATTGCTTACTGTTGTTGCTTCAGGGCCAGGAGAAGCTGGGGGTGACATTATTGGGCCAGGAGAAGGTGCAGGTGATGCTTACAGCTCATCCCTGTTGACTGTTCAGGAAGCGCTCCCAGTCATGCTCAGTGCCCGAAGACCTGAAAGCTCATGGACTGCATTATTTGCTTATTCTCCCTGGTGAATATCCTTAATGAGCCAACGAGCTGTTAAAAAAATGCCCAGAAATAATGGCAGATTAGCAGACCGCACAGGGAGGTGGAAAATTCATTCACAGCCACTAGGGGAGGCTGAGGGAGTGAGATCCTCACTACTAAATACTCAGACAATCCTAAGATATGTTCTTGGCCTTTGTTTTTCCTTCAGATGTCAAAAGGAGAGAACTAGCAATTATGTGTTGCGAGAGTGCTAGAAAATAAATGCAAAGGAACTTTCTCAGGTCTTGATGACAAAGCCCAGGTTTTCCAGAACAACTGGCAGACTCTTGCTGGTTTACAGCACATAAAATCACTTCACAGCCCTTTAAAGTCGTCGTAAAATAAAGTAACAGCAAAATATTTCAGTTGTGTGTTCTGTAAAGACCCAACTGAAGGCACTGATTTAAAACTGTGTACTACAGAGAGACAGCATCAGAGAAATTCCAACGTTACACAGCACCAAAACACTGCACTAAAAGGAAGCACGTAATGCTAGCTGGTAGCCCACACATAACAACTAGTGCTGCTGCTGCCTTTTAACCTACCATCCCTCTAATTAGGGGGGCCACAGGTAAACTCACAGAAGGATCAGAGACATGGGAAAAGCCCAGTTACTTGAAGAAGCCAGGAAAAAACATGTAACAGACAAAACAATTCAGTGTGGCTCTTGCTGGATACTAAGAAAAACATGGTGCATGCACAGAGGTAAAGGGAAGTTGTAAACAGGCAGCACTGAAATTCCCATCTCCATATTCTTGTATGTTATCAATTCACAGGCTTCACTCATTCTGCACTGCTCTCCACAAGAATTGCTCCTTTTTAATGACAAGAATGCAGAGGCAATATTTTTCTCTACTCAATCTATACACTGCACTCTCTTTAATTAACTAGTATCTTGAATGAGGAACACTTGCACTTTGATAAGTAAGAATATCAGCAGAGATTGAGTTGTTGAAATAGATGCAAGGATATAACCTAAGAGTATGATTTAACCCGTTGATGTCAAACGAGATGATTATGAATCATGGCATCATGGGGTTCATCCTGTTATTTTCTACATCCTGTCTCTGAAGGAACCAATGGGGCCTTTGGGTTTAACAGTGAGTGCTCTTTTTCAGAGCTCAATCCCCATCCCACTGGTGAATGATTTGGACATCTCTCACATTTGAAGGCCTTCATCTTGCACTTGTTGTCTTGTATCAGACTGTTCTCAAACAGGTCGAGGGAGGCAGTGACCACACACTCACTTCTTGGACAGGTGAAGTACAAACTCGTCGTAAATATATCCTCTGTTTCCTTTTGTGCAATAAAAATACAAGGGCTGATTTTCCTATTTTTTCTTTCCTTCAGTAATTTCATTTCAGCCAGAACATTTCAAGTTATTATTTTAGAAGTGATATAAGAATTTATCATCTGCGTTGATCAAAAAGGAGACGTTGGTTTGGCAACGTAATCTCTTGCCTATTCAGATTTTCTAAATCAAATGGTACTTTTATTCAATGAGCCAACAAATCCCTAATTCAGTTTGGCACACACTGAAATACTGCATTACTCGGAGGTCAATGAAAACCAACAAAGTAATTTTCATAAAGTAAGGAATTTGCACTCTTGGGAAGAAGCAAACTAACTCTTAACACTTTAATGTAAAGCACACTGCGGCTGTCCATGAATACAGTGGCGTATCTGAATGAATTTTTCTTCCTTTGTGGTGGAACAAGTTCTATTTTCTCCGTATTTCTAACGCACCAAAGCTATTGACCAAAATCTCAAAATAAAACATCAAGGAGAAATATTGACTCAGCTTGTCTGAAAGCCTGGATTCCACTGAGGACTGTCACTTGTGTTTTATTGCTGCTATTTATGCCCACAACTGAAAACTTCAAGTATATTCTGCTGTGTTATGTCTGCTGCAGTGCAGGATCCTTGTGGCTTTGTCTACAGCCAAATAAGCCCAGGAAGCTTTTAATTGTTTCAGCGTCTGATGAGATAAAGATGTTTGGTTCAGTTCCCACTTTGGGCATATTTGTCACCATCCTTCATGACAGATAAAAGCCATATTCTCTACTTCTACAATATTTTCATTCTTTCTACAAAACACACGTCCACAAATGATTGTTTCATTATGAAGAACTAAGGAAGAAGTGCATGATAATAAATCGCACATCTCATTCATGGCACAGAGGCAACCATAACAGGCTCATGCATCAGCTATGAACATGAACAAATTCCGTGCCAGTGAAAATTTAGAAGCAAGACATTTGGAAAAGTGGCAGTTGTAACAACTTGTGCTGTTTTACAGAGGGAATTGCAAGGTATACAGTCATTGCAATTCAAAGACTTCGGTCAATCTGGAAAGAAGTCAAGCAACACCAATTTAAACCAGCCTGCACTTCTCTTTTTCTGCCAGTCATCAGCCCCATGTGCAAGTGAAAATGTGCACTGCATATGTGGCCTCTGTGCCTGGCTTGTAAAGAGAAAGCGGGGGGTTATTTCAGACAAAATGCCATGCAGTCCCCACAGCTTTGGAGAACATCCTTCTGGCCAAACATAGGCACGAACAGCAATGTCAGAAATGATGCTCCACTTTGTCTCTGCAAAAAGGGCAGTGAATGCTCCAGTGCTCATGTAACAGTCTGAATACCAGCCAGTAGCTCAAGCACAACTGCTGAAGTGCCGTCCTGCTGCAAAGAAAAAGTGGCTGGAAGCCCTCCCTCAATTCCTGCTCCAGGAGCCAGCTGTGCCCACGAAGCACCTACTAGGAGGGCGTGCTTGGTTCTCCCCACAGGCACACACAGGAGCAGCACACAGAAACATCTCTGAGCTCAGCAGCAGGGCAGAAAAAATGAGCAGGTTGCAGCACAGTGCGACATTCAAATTTAGGAGAGACACACTGAGGGTGACAGTGACAGTCTATGTTGTGAAGGTTTATTTACACTCAGCATAAAAAAGTGATGAGAATGAAATGATAGACCCTGGCAACAAATGCTAATCTATATCCTCAAAGGTAAGAGCTGAACGAGAGCAGGAGATAAATACCAGTAATGGGTTTTTATGTTGTACCTCTTTGTAACTATTTTCAATTTTGTAATCAAATTCTCTGTGTCGTTTACCTCTAATTCTAAAGCTTTCTGCTCATTTGCATCACATGCAAGCATTTAGCTGGGCAGTGGATATGCTATCAGCTGCTTTGCTGGACTTGTGAGGCACACATTGAGTGCACTGCGGAGCTGATGACAGTGGGGCTGTACTCTATAGCTGTCAGGCACACACTGATTGATCATTTACCTCCAAGGTTTGCAGTTCTCAAAATGGATAGTGGGCCAAGCAAAAGCTCAGTGTAAGGGGCCACCAATTTGTTTGTGGTCCATTTGTCTTGAAATTCTTTTTCCTCTAGAGTCAACCTGTGTTCCAGTTTTTAAAGGAAATGCACTTGATTTTGAGCCAACTGGCTCTTCACTGAACACCAGTGGTCCTAGTTTCCAATGGGAAGGGTGGATCATACTCCATCCCAAAACAGAGCCTCCTACACACATCTGATGTTTAGCTTTCCCTCTGTTTTTAACTGTTCTACCCTTTCAGGAGCAATTAGTGCTCATCTGACAGGAGAGAGATCACCCTGAGGTATTCAGAGAAGAAGTTCAAGTCCCAGCTCCTGTATATCCGGTATTCGATATTTAAATAAGGGCATTTAAAGAGAGCTCTTGTAAGGCACCCTAGGGGAGACTCACGCCAGCATAATCTACAACCTCCAGTTTAGACCCCCAAAGCTAATATCCTGGTCTGAAACAGGCAAGGAGCAAAGCCAGACTCAAGCTCCACAGCATGAAGGTGATGCTCTCTTGCCACCAGCTGCAACTTTTTTCCTGGAACTTAAATGCAAAGGCCTCTGGAAACACCAAACCTTGCTGTAATGTATAAAAATATATGAAAACGTATCATCCACAGGTACTAGTTAAGAGATAGACGTTGTTTTACTTCCTCCTTGCTACAAAGAGCTTTCAAAGATTATTCCGGATTTCCAGTTTTCCAACTGAAGCAGTAAGACAAAAATATCACATCTCTTCTACCATTCCAAGAGTCTTTGTGCAATTAAACACGTGATAATACAATAAGAGTCTCTCAGCCATTAGCAATACTGT